>NC_081411.1:181208976-182408976 GCF_030272615.1 Cryptomeria japonica | reverse complement strand
AAAGCATTTTGTATAAGTCTTCTTCTTCCACTTCACCCCACTTTTGGAGGATAGTAGGATCCCATTTCAATGTAATGATGGATATCTATTTAGAAGGATGTGGTCATCCATATTCTTTTGGTGAACTCATAACTTGTTGTCAGCACATGGTCTGATTCAAAGTGTATTCACCCATGTCCTTGTCCTGATATTTCCCTTTAAGCTCACCTTGTTTTGATGTCGAAGGTTTTAATTATTCAGGTTCAATATATGCAGAAGAAGGGACAACTTCCCTATTACTTGGAATGATCGTCTCAATTTTCGGTCTCAAGTTATTGCAGGATATGAATGAATTAGGATGACCATTAATTATTATTTCGACTCCGTTACAAGGAAACTTAATGTATTGATGATATGTAGATGGAACTGCCCTCATTTCATGAATCCAAAGACATCCTAGAAATATATTGTATGTGAGATCCAGGTCTAGGACTTGAAAAACCACATCCTTGGTAACTGGCCCAACTCTGAGAGGCAAGGTGACTGTGCCTTTGGATGAACGTTTTTCATCATCATATGCCTTGATGGTAATTTTTTTTGTAGAATTCACAACTTTATCTTAATATCCCAATTGTTTAATATTGCTCAATGTACAAATCTTTAGACCTGCTCCTCCATCTATCAGGACTCGTTTTATTCAATGTTTGTGTATGAAGGATTCAATGTGGTTGACTCACGGAGGCATCGTCGGCTTCTGTGAATGTAAGGGAGTGTGGAATGGAAAGGTATCCTACCATGGCTTGAAATTGGTCTATGTTCATATTAGTAGGGACAAAGGTGTCTCTCAAGATTTTGTCAAGAATGGCTTTATGTGCGAGGGTATGCGTAAGAGCTCAAGGATTGAGATAAGCGCGGGTGTCTTCCCTAACTATTCTACAAGTTTATACTCAGGTTTGGTTGATGAAGAAGCGGTGTTTTTGGCTGGAGCACCTTGCAAAGTGAATTTACCTTGATGAGTTGTAACATTATATTCAAAGGTAGGTTCAGAAGAAGATCCAATGCCTTTTAGGACAATCTTGGGTCTTTGGGTAGAATTCTCAGGCATTTTGTCCTTGATGATAATGGTAGAGACATATTTGTCCATCGAAATGCGATTGATAGTTGAATCATAGTTATAGGATGCTCTGGTATAGTTGGTTTGGTCATCTGTGGCTTTAGCTTTTCCCTTGTCATGTTTTGGAAATGGTTCCTTAAACATCTCATGTTCTTGATTGGATGAGTGTCCTTCAATCTCAATGTCACCTCTATCAATGAGATCTTGTATGATGTTCTTCAGTCGGTGACAATTTCCTATTTTATGACCCTTGCTCTTATGAAATTCACAATACTCATCATCATTCCACCAATTTGGTTTAACCTTTGGCTCATATGGAGGCAAATCTGGAATTGTTATTATCTTGTTTGCCACTAGCTTCTTGAAAACTGATTCTAGTGGTTCTCCCAATGGGGTGTACTTCCTTTGTGACTTTGGAGTTGTTTGAGTATTCAATTGATTGTTTGTAGAGCTTGATCCAAAAAAAATGATTTTGGGTTGCACTGTATTGTCATCCACAACACCATCATTGACTGTGTTCTTGTTTTTATTCGAAAATCTTGGCTTATCTTATCCTTTATAGTCCTCTTTGTTTTCTTTGAATATTTTGATGATGCCTTGCTCAATTAGGACCTTTTCTATCACTAAGCCTTTTTCAATGACATCCTTGAAGGTGGACAAAAAGCTTTTCTTAGGTCATAACCAATGTCTTTGTTAAAATTTTGGGTGAACATCTCTACCATTTGTTTTTGTGGAATTTCACAAGAGCATCTGTTGGCTAGATTTCTCCATCTTTGTAAAAATGATGAAAAAGATTCTCCATCCTTTTGTTTGGTGTTGCACAAAGTAGTGACTGATATATCTGTCTCTATGTTGTATGAGAAATGTTGGATAAATGCCTCTGCTAAGTCACCCCATGAATTAATACCAGGTGGAAGTTGGGAGAACCATTCCATAGCTTGATCACCTAAGCTTTGTGGGAATAATCTCATCAAATATGTCTCCTCTGCTGCTACCTCAATGCAAGCTGTGAAATTTTTTCTTATGTGTGCCTTAGGATCCCCTTTTCCTCTGTACTTATCAAACTTAGGTGTCACAAAATGTATAGGAAAAGGAGGCATTGGAATGCTTTTGTCAAATGGATAGGGACATATGTCTCTTATTGTGTAAGTTTGCTTTGGTGTATTTATGTCCTCCATTTTCTTTTGTAAGTCTTTAATTTGCTGCTCCAAATTGTTCTTAGGTGGAGATTGACTTCTTGGATAATACCCCATGCCTGAACCACCGGGTGGAGGAGGAGCATGTTGCATTTATGGATGATATTGATCATATACATGTTCATATGGAGGAGGTCTATAATGATACTGCATATATGGACCACATGGTATAGAGTCATGGTGAGGAATGGAATATATGCTTTGTCCATGTATACCATACTCTACAGGAATGTCATGAGTTTGTTCTAGTGTGTTGCCCCCAAATTTGACATGGGGTTTCGTTGTGTCCAAATACCTGCCTTTGGATATCCAATTTCCTTGGTGGTTGATCCTTAGCATTGGTATGTGGTTGAGCATATTTTTCTGCATAAGACTTCCATAATGGTCTGCGAAGGTGAGTATCATATGCTTGACCATGTGTGTATGGGACCTTAGGTTTTTGAAACAAAGATGATGGTGATTCATGCACCATATGTGGTCCTCTATTGCCTCCACTATTAGGCCTCCTTTGATCCATGTTGGAGTGAGTTTGTTGCAAAGGTCGATTTTCCATTATTTGAGACATGTAAAAATCATGAGGGATCTTGGCTCCACTTTGTGCCATCACTTGTAAGAAGTATTGTCTATCTCTCCTCATTATTTCCTCAACCAATTGATTGAAATGGGGATCCATAATGGAGTCTTCCACTTCTGTTGAATGTACTGAAATGTTGTCCATATTGTCATTGTGTGTATCATTGTTGTTTATAGTGTCCATGTTCTCAACATTTGGAATGTTTCTATAGGCATCCATGTCAGGTAATGTGTTATGATCAGAATTGAAAAAGACATCATTGTCATACTCATAGACACTCATGTTTGCGGACTCTTGAGCATCTTTAGTTTCTCTCCTAGATTTTTGGGAACGGGTTTCAACCATGAACTAGGTATTGACCAAGATGTGTGAGACTAGATGAAAGATGGAAAGCGTATGGAAGACCAAGATTTGAATGGAATGTAAATGAATCTGAAGTTTTACTTGCAATGTCCAAAGTGTAAGACCAAGTATGTATGTAGTAGAGTAGGTGTGACTTCCAAAGAGATGATAGTTTCTCTTGATGAGGTAAGTTGACCTTGACTCTAAGTAAGACCAAATGAGACCCAAAGGTGATAAGCCTTGATGAGGGACCACTTAGCAAAATATTGTTGTATGTAATGTGTTGACAAAGAAAGATGAGACAAGTAAGTGACCTTTTGACTCAAGTTTAGACAAATGTGAATGTAATGCAAGATGTAAAGCAATGATGGACTTTGTGAGACCCAAAGATAGGTTGAATGCTAGATGAAAACCCAAAGAGATAACCTAGGAAGCTTAATAAGTCCGACTGTTCTTGTTTGCTGAATAATGAAAGTTTTCAATTCTGAACACAGATGTGCCTGTATACTTCACAGATGCGCTTAAATGACACAGATGTTATTCTGTCAGACATTGACGCGTTTCAGATATTTTGTAAATGTAATGTTCCTCAAAAGACACAGATGCATTTCTGCCCTTCACAGACACGTTTAGATGACACATACATGGTTCTATCAGACACAAATGCCTTTCTGGAAATTTTGTGCAATTTTTCCAATGTGTGAAGTTACTTGTTGTGACCAAATCTGAATGTTTGACTATTTTTCATGACAAGAGAACACAGTGTTGATGAAGACTCAATGTTTGCAAGTGTTTAGACTCAAAATGACTCAAAAGAAAGTGTTTTGTTTGATGTAAAAATGTTTTTGCATACACTTGAAGACACAAAAGACACAATGTTTTGATGTTTGGTCTTGAATGTTTGATTGTTCAAAATAAGACAAGCACAATTCTTATGGTTGGCCAGGACAATAGTTGTTGATCCCACATGGGGTTTCCCCTGAGGCTATGTTATTCAGAGCGGATACTTAAATGCTTGACCCCACTGGATCCACCCTTGACACTCACTCCTCGGGGTACCCAAGCATCATTCCCCAAGAAAACTCCCTATGGCAAACTTTGTATCTCTACTAAGAATCATATGTGTGAGGGTCGCTCCAGAGGTCCGACCTCCTGACCCAACAACTAGAAGGATTTTTGCTTCTAAAACAAAAAGGTGCTAGTAAGGGCATCCGCTCATGTGGCCATACATGCGGCGCTTTTAGCTCTGTAAATACAGAAGGCTCCCAGCTAGTAGAGGTTATGCCCTACAACTGATCAAATAAATTTGATCAAACAAGTTTATGGGGAGACATAGTGTCGGTATGAACTAATCAGCACACACTACCGATGGTTTTCACCATGAATACATTTTTTTATAGTGGTTCAGAAGAGGAGGATTTTCCTTGCTACCACTTGGGTCGTTCTCTCCTCACTAGTAGTCCTAATGACCACACAGGGAGATAGCACAGATTGCTTGATTAGATCTAGTATTGTTCATTGCTAATGCATTCCAGCATTACTTCATTCTCCTCTATCTCCTTCTATTTACACCTCGATCTTCTCAGATAAGATCTCTCTTACAACAACTCCACAATCACCTTAAACCCTAGCAACAACTTCACCAACAACTTATTCAACAACTCAAAAACCCTAGACATGATGTCCTTTTAAAGGAATCTGATTTCATGTCAGTCCAATAGGATTTCATTACAATTTCCTAGGTTCAATGAATCTAGACATACTCAGTAACACGACACAAAAAGCACTATCATTGTGTCGGCACCGTCAATCAAACGGTGGATTGGTAACTCATCACAAAATGCCAGTTGGTAACTCATCACAGAGTATTACCGGTTCATACAAAATACCAGTTGCCGGTTTGTCAAAACTGAAGACTGGTAAGAATGTGCTATGTCGCTTTGCTTCCTTGTACCAGTTGATATCTATGAGCTGCTTGGGGTCGTCATGCCGCTTCAGACTGGGAAACACATTCTACAAAATCATTAGTCTAAAGACTAGAATACAACATGCCGGTTGGATCAAATACCAGTTGAGCCAGAGCTCATACATATAAAGGTGTTCTCAGTACAAGTGTGTGTCGATCAATGACAATCACAACATAAACATCAAAAATGCCAACAATCTCCCCCTTTGGCATTGATGGCAACACTTAGGAAAATAAAATTTTGACATCTAAGTGTTTTACAACAAAACTTGCCAATAACAAAATTGCTACAACACAACTTGCCAATAAGAAAATTGCTCCCCCTAAGCATATACACTATCCCTTAATCAACATAATGAATAGCAATTTTTCATACAGAGCATAATCATTAGAGCATATAGCATATCAAAACATATATCAAAATTAAACTCCCCCTGTATCAGAAGATCAAAATTTTCAACACCAAAAATAGATACTTCTCCCCCTTTGCCAACAATGACAAAGTGCCTCTGAACAACCCTGTTTCCATATATATATAAAGTTTATGACAATAATGAATAATACTTGTTAAAAATTGATTTATAGTCTTGCAAAAATTGTTTCATGGATAGTGACTAGGACTCAAGTAGGGAGGTTGCCACTTCTTTCTTTGTTTGCATCTGGTATACCTGTTCCTCCATTGCATCAACTGTGCTCAGCTCCTGCATGACTATCAAGGCATCCAGGTTCAGATAACACTTCTGAAGAATTTGCAGATGTGGAAATAAAACCAGTTGGAGCTCCTGCAAATCTTTAGATTGTGTACTGATCTCTTGTTCTATCTTTGCTAATTGGATCTAGAACCGGTGAGCGGTTTGCCCATATGTTGCAAAGGAATCATAAGGTGTCTTAAATGTGCCCAAGTAGGACTGTAAATCTATTTGCAGCTATTGCTTCTTGGCTAGCACATCATCACAAAACATATGAGGTTGATAGATTTTGCTCAGTAGCAAGTTTCCCTCATCCAAGGCATTCCTTATGTCCTTTTGATCTTTCAACAGTTTAGTCCTAATCTCATTCATCCTTTCCACCAGAGCAATGTTAAGAGTCTTTTGGTGCTCTTTCTTGACATTGGCCTCAACTCCTTCTTCCAAGCTCTGCACCTGATCATCCACTATAGTACATAGTAGTTTGAGCTGTGCTAGTGATGATTCAATGTCAGGAAGATTGGTACCAGGGATTAAACCAGTAAGGGTGTCTATAGCCGCCTGAATTATGTCCTGTTCCTTTTTCCTACGAATGATCTCAAGGCACTCTTGAGCAACCTTGATGCTCTGCATAAGCTCTGACTCACTTGCAGATTGGAGATCGATAGGACTAGAGAGATCAACTGGTGAGGGTTGACTTCCAGTTGCCTTCGAAGTCTCCACCTGAGAGATTTTTGCCGCTTCTCTTTCCTTGGTTGCTTCAAATTTCTTCTTTTCTGCTTCTCTTCTCTTCTATTCTTCCTTGTCCTCCTCTACCTTTTTCTTCTCCTCTGCTTTCCTCTTTGGCTCTTCCTTTTCTTCTTCTTCCTTCTTCTTTTTCTTAGCTTCCTTCCACTTCTTCTCTTCCTCTTCTTGTTGCTTCTTCTCCTCTTTATTTTCTTCATCCTCCTTCTTCTTTTCTTCCTCTTCTTTCTTCCTCTTCTCTTCATTATCTTCTTCTTCTTTCTTCTTCCTTTCTTCTTCTTGCTTCTTCTTCTCTTCATCTTTTCTTTTCTCTGCTTTTCTGCTTTTTCTCATCCTCTTTTCTCTTTTCTTCCTCTTTCCTCTTCTCTTCCTCTACATCCCTCTTCTTCTTCTCTGCCTGTTCTTTAGCCGCTCCCTATGTGTCCTTGGCTTGCTCACTGCCCTGTTCGGCTTGTTGCCCCTATTCTATTCCCTTAGAAGGTATGTCCTGAGTGACATCTTCTATGTCCAGGGCATCGACATCAATAGTGTCAACCGGTTCGACAACTAGGTTTCCTTCTTCATCAAAAACTTCATCCGGTTTGGATAAAACTAGTTCTTCTTCTGCTTGAAGGTTGGTCATGCGAACTTTGTGAGCTTGAATGACATGATGCATAGGTTGATGAGTGTCTCTTTCAACATCATCAATTCTTTCCTCTAACAGCCAGAGTCTTCTTCTCCTTGTGAAGAAGAGTCCTTTATTTTGTTCCATTACATCAAATAATTCTAAATTTGAGAGGTCAAGAAAGTACTGTGCAAAAACTTTCTCCGTAATCTCCTGTTCTTTTTCAATGGCAATGCACCATTTGTTATCTAATGCATTATATAATGAATTCGGTGCCTAAGATTTAATATCTAAAGGGGAATAGTCATTTTTACACAAATAAACAATAACTTCCTATAATACTTCCTCTTTCTCCTCATCATTAAACTCATCATAGTAATCTATTAAATGATGAAGTAATTTTCTCCTAACATTCTTTACTGTCCTTTGACAATGTGTCAAAGGTTTATATGAGGAGATATCAATATTTACCAGTGCAGACGTTGCCAGTTCATTCTGTAGACACCTAAAATTGTCATGTCTAATTAAATAAATATTTTATTTATTTAATTATCTAAGCCTAATTCTTCTATTAATTAAATAAATCTTTATTTATTTAATTAATTCATTTATCCTCTTCTAGCCTTATTTCTCATTTAAATAAATACATTTATTTATTTAAATTGTCCTTTTCCTAAATTAAATAAATATCTTATTTATTTAATTGATCTCACTTCTTCTATTAATTATATAAATCCTTATTTATTTAATTAATTCATTTATCCTCTTCTAGCCTTATTTCTCATTTAAATAAATACATTTATTTATTTAAATTGTCCTTTTCCTAAATTAAATAAATATCTTATTTATTTAATTGATCTCACTTCTTCTATTAATTATATAAATCTTTATTTATTTAATTAATTCATTAGCCTTTTCTACCCATGACACATGTCATTCATCTCTTAATTCATACACTACCTACCCCTTTCATTATTTTATTATTTCTTTTACCTACCCTTTAATCATAGCCGACCTCCTTTTACACCTCTCAATCTTATCCCTCCATTTCTTATTGTGTCTTCTATATAAGGAGATGCTTCCTTCATTATCAAACCCTAATCATCTTTTATGCACTTGACTACATTACGATCCTACTTGCAACCACATTCCATTCTTTGTTGAGCTCTTGTGCACATAAAATCTGAGAGCAAATATATCAAGCAAGATCAATGGAGATAGGAGGAATGGAGATCCAAACCCTATTGGACATGTGATGGTATAATCTTTGTGATTTCATTTGATTTGCATTGTCTTAGGTAATCTTCATATGTTATGGTGGATCTTTGTTGTTGTTAGGCTAGGGTTTTGTGGTTGAATTCATTTAGCCTTTCAATATCATTATTATTGTTATCCATTTTCACCATATACATTTTGGCATGCCCGGTGGGACTCTTGTCCCTTTTGTATTTAACATTTTTGTTGCAGATCTGACGTTTTTGACAGCATTTTGATATTCCCGTGTCTGCACACTTTCGGATCGCATTTTTTATTTTCTGGCACGTTTGCGACATCTGGAATCGCATCTATGTTATTGGCAGTATTTTATTTTGCAGGTTCTGGGAAAGTGTGTTTGTGTTATTAAGTTGTGTCTGCGGTGTTTTAAGTCGCGTCTGTGTTCATAAGTCGCGTCTGCATTCTATAGTTGCGTCTGTGTCTCACAGAACCACGTCTGCGTCACTAAGTCACGTCTGTGTCGAGGGTAATCGCGTCTGTGTTCACCGGTTTTAAATTTTGGGTTTATTGATTCAGTTTTGGATTTTGCATTTAGGGTTTCAGATCTGGTTTATTTGGAGCTAACATTTTCAGATCTAGCTAACGAAATTGGTGTAGCTTCTCTTAAAAGAAAAATCGTTTGGTTGAAGGCCCCTATTTTCACAAAGTCTTTTGGATTTAAAATTTACCTAACTTGTGTGCTTGTAGGAAGGGGTGATTATTTCAAACAATCCAAACTACTAACAACTCTTTGTTGCAGGTCCTTGGCAAGGGTTTTTGGATTTTTATTGTGTGCCTTGTTTTCATAGACTAGCAAACACTTCAATTGGTGCACTAAAATTGAATCATTGTCTTTTGTGTCTTGAGCAATAGGCTCTTTTTGTTTAATCTTTAGAGGGCCTGTCTTCTTGTGTGGTCATTAGGACTACTAGTGAGAAGAAAATGACCCAACTGGTAGCGAGGAAAACCCACCTCTTCCGAACCACTATAAACAATTGTATTCATGGTGAAAACTATGGATAACGTGTGCTGATTAGTTCATACCGACACTATGTCTCCCCATAAACCCGTTTGATCAAATTTATTTGATTAGTTGTAGGGTGTAACTCCTACCGGTTGGGAGCCTTCTGTATTTACAGAGCTGAAAGTGCCGCATGTATGGCCACACGAGCAGATGCCCTTACTAGCACCTTTTTGTTTTAGAAGCCCAAATCCTTCTAGTTGTTGGGGCAGGAGGTCAGACCTTTGGTAGCGGCCCACACACATATGGTTCTTAGTAGAGATACAAAGTTCACCACGGGGAGTTTTCGTGGGGACTGATGCTTGGCTGACCTGAGAAGTGAGTGCCGAGGGTGGAGCCAGTGAGGTCAAGCATCTAAGTATCCGCTCTGAATAGCGTAGCCTCGGGGGTAAAACCCCATGTGGGATCAACAACTATTGTTCTGGCCAGCCATAAGAATTGTGCTTGACTTATTTTAAACATTCAAAACATTCAAGACCAAACAACAAAACATTGTGTCTTTTGTGTCTTCAAGTGTATGCAAAACAATTTTACATCAAACAACACACTTTTCTTAGAGTCATTTGGAGTCTAGACACTTGCAAACATTAGGTCTTCAATAACACTGTGTCCTCTTGTCATGAAAAACAGTCAAACAGTCAAATTTGGTCACAACAAAACAACTTCACAAATTGGAAAAAATTGCACAAATTTTGCAGAAACGCGTCTGTGTCTGACATAATAGTGTATGTGTTGTATAACCGCATTTGTGAAGGGCAAAAATGCGTCTGTGTTTATAGAATCAACATTACACTTTGCAAAAAAATCTCAGAGGCGCATCTGTGTTGAACAGAGCCACGTCTGTGTCAGGAAACCACGTTTGTGAAGTATATAGGTGCGTCTGTGTTCAGAATTGAAAAATTGTTACAGTCCAGCAAACAAACATAGTTAGTTTCAGAATTCTTGAGCTTCCTAGGTCATTTCTTTAGGGTTTCATTTAGCATTCAACCTGTCTTTGGGTCTCACAAAGTCCATCATTGCTTCACATCTCACTTTACATTCACAATTGTCTAAACTTGAGTCAAAAGGTCACTTGCTTGTCCTCATCATACTTTGTCAACACACTACATACAACAACACTTTGCTAAGTGGTCCCTCATCAAGGTTTCTTACCTTTGGGTCTCATTTGGTCTTACTTAGAGTCAAGGTCAACTTACCTCATCAAGAGAAACTATCCTCTCTTTGTAAGTCACACCTACTCTACTACATACATACTTGGTCTTACACTTTGGACATTGCAAGTACACCTCAGATTCATTTACATTCCATCCAGCTCTTGGTCTTCCATACTTTTTCCATTTTTCATCTAGTCTCACACATCTTGGTCAATACCTAGTTCATGGTTGAAACCCATCTTCAAAAACATAGCAGAGAAACTAAAGAGGCTCAAGAGTCCGTAAACATGAGTTCTTATGAGTATGACAATGATATCTTTTTCAATTCTGATCATACTACATTACCTGACATGGATGCCTATATAAACATTCCAAATGTTGAGAACATGGACACTACAAATAACAATGATACACATAATGACAATATGGACAACTTTTCAGTACATTTAGCAGATGTGGAAGAATCCATTATGAATCCCCATTTCAATTGATTGGTTGAGGAAATAATGAGGAGTGACAGACAATACTTCTTACAAATGATGGCACAAAGTGGAGCCAAGATACCTCATGATTTTGACATGTCTCAAATAATGGAACATAGACCTTTGCAACAAACTCACTCCAACATGGATCAAAGGAGGCCTAATAGTGGAGGCAATAGAGGACCACATATGGTACCTGAATCACCATCATCTTTGTTTCAAAAACCAGAGAGCCCATACACACATGGTCAAGCATATGATACTCACCTTCGCAAACCATTATGGAAGTCTTATGCAGACAGATATGCTCAATCACATACCAATGCTAAGGATCAACCACCAAAGCAATTGGATATTCAAAGGCATGCTCAAACTTTGGACACAAGGAAACCCCATGTCAAATTTGGGGGCAACACATTAGAACATGACATGCCTATAGAGTATGGTATACATGGACAAAATAGATATGGCATTCCTCAACATGAATCTATACCAAGTGGTCCATATACGCAACATCATTACAGACCTCCTCCATATGAACATGTGTATGATCAATACCACCCATATATGCAACATGCTCCTCCTCCAATTGGTGCCTCAAGCATGGGGTATGTCCAAGAAGTTGATCTCCACCTAAGAGCAATTTGGAGCAACAAATCAGGGACTTACAAAAGAAAATGGAGGACATAAATACACCAAAGACAACATACACAATGAGAGACATATGTCCCTATCCATTTGACAAAAGCATTCCAATGCCTCCATTTCCTACACACTTTGTGATGCCTAAGTTTGATAAGTATAGAGGAAAAGGGGATCCTAAGACAAACATAAGACAATTTTTCACAACTTGCATTGAGGTAGTAGCAGAAGAGACATATTTGATGAGATTATTCCCACAAAGCTTAGGTGATCAAGCTATGGAATGGTTCTCAACTCCCACCTGGTATTAAGTCATGGGGTGATCTAGCAGAGGCATTTATTCAAAATTTCTCCTACAATATAGAGACAGACATATCAGTCACTACTTTGTGCAACACCAAGCAAAAAGAGGGAGAATCTTTTGCATCATTTTTACAAAGATGGAGAAATCTAGCCAGCAGATGCTCTTGTGAAATTCTACAAAAACAAATGGTAGAAATGTTCACACAAAATGTTAACAAAGACATTGGCTATGATCTAAGAAAGCCTTGTTTGTCCACCTTCAAGGACGTCATTGAAAAAGGCTTAGCAATAGAGAAGGTCTTAATTGAACAAGGACTTATTAAGATATTCAAGGAAAACAAAGATGACTTTAAAGGAAAAGACAAGCCAAGATTTTGGAATAAAAACAAGAACACAGTCAATGATGGTGTTGTCGATGCCAACATAGTGCGACCCAAATTCATCTTTTCGGGATCAAGTTCTATAAACAATCAAGTGAATACTCAAACAACTTCCAGATCATGAAGGAAGTACACCCCATTGGGAGAACCACTTGAGTCAGTTTTCAAAAAGCTAGTGGCAAACAAGATAATCACTATTCTAGATTTTCCTCCATATGAACCAAAGGTTAAACCAAATTGGTGGAATGATGATGAGTATTGTGAATTTCATAAGAGCAAAGGTCATAAGACAGGAAATTGTCATCGACTGAAGAACATCATACAAGATCTCATTGATAGAGGTGATATTGAGATTGAGGGACACTCGTCTAATCAAGAACATGAGATGTTTAAGGAACCATTCCCAAAACATGACAAGGGAAAAGCTAAAGCCATAGAGGACCAAACCAACTATACCAGAGCATCCTACAACTATGATTCAACTATCAATCACATCTTGATGGACAATTATGTCTCTACCATTATCATCAAGGACAAAATGTCTGAGAATTCTACCAGGAGACCCAGGATTGTCCTAAAAGGTGTTGGATCTTCTTCCGAACCTACCTCTAAATGTCATGTTACAACCCACCGAGGTAAAATCACTTTGCAAGGTGCTCTAGCCAAGAACACCACTTCCTTATCAACCAAACTTGAGTATGACCTTGTAGAATAGTTAGGGAAGACACCCACGCTCATCTCCATCCTTGAGCTATTACGCATATCCCCCGCTCATAAATCCATTCTTGACAAAATCTTGAGAGACACTGCCATTCCTACTAATCTGAACATGGACTAGTTTCAAGCCATGGTGGGATACCTTTCTATTCCACATTCACTTACATTCACAGAAGCCGATGACACCTTCGTAAGTCAGCCACATAATGCACTGCTACACGTTGAAGCCTTCATACACAAACATAGAATAAAACGAGTCTTGATAGATGGAGGAGCTGGTCTAAACATTTGTACATTGAGCACAATTAAACAATTGGGATATTCTGATAAAGCTATGAATTCTACAAATCAAATCACCATCAAGGCATATGATGACGAAGAGCATTCATCCAAGGGCATAGTCACCTTACCTCTTAGAGTTGGGCTAGTTACAAAGGATGTGGTTTGTCAAGTCTTGGATCTAGATCTCACTTATAACATATTGCTAGGACGCCCTTGGATTCATGAAATGAGAGCAGCCCCATCTACATATCATCGATGTATCAAGTTTCCTCACAATGGAGTTGAAGTGACTGTCAAAGCTGACCCAAATCCACTCATATATTGCAACAATCTACGACCTAGATCAGAAATAACAATCCCAGTCAATCGAGAAGCTATTCCTTCATCAGCATATGTGGAGCCAGAATCATTAAAAGCTTCTACATCAAAGCAAACAAAGCTAAAAGAAAAGTTCAAGATTAAAGACATGGGACGTGGTAAGTATATCTTTCATGTTGATCAATTCCCACTATCTCCTAAGGTATTCAGTCGACATGAAAAATCTATAAACAATTTGAAAGGAATTGGGTTTGAACCACCTAGTGTTGTGGCTACTAAGTCTGAATGCAAATCTCCTTTAGTGGTGCAAGCATCTCCTGATATCAACAATCCTAAGAGTGGTTCCAACAAAGAATCTATTTAGCATATTGCCAACCCTCTGGAGAACTCACATAGCCTTACCATTTCATCCACTCATTCCATTTCCACTCCACTTCTAGACTTGGATCAACAAGAATTACAAAAGCCCTTACTAATTAGGGATCAAAAATCAAGCTTTGAAAAGAAAAATCTAAAAGTCAAAAATAAAGAGAAGTTCTTTAGTCCAAATCAAAATCAAAAGCTATTGGACTCTACAAAAATCAAAGTCAAGGATAAAAATCCTATGAAGAAAAAAGAGCAAGAGATGATCTCCCCTAATATCAAAATAACTAGGGGCAAAATTTTGAAAATTTCAAGCCAAAAAGCATACTTGTTGATCCTAAGTCTCCATCATGCTATCCTACTTTCATTTCTTTTCACAATCATAAGCCTTCATCAATCATCCACTTGTTTTACACATCCTTTCCCTTCTGGCAATACATCATGGACCTTTAATGGAGCTTCCTCAAGGGACTTTGTTATCAGGGATGCCCAAACTTCTTTAGGTGACACGCATACGGGCCTGTGTAGTCCACACACTAGTAATTCTATCTTAGTTTCTTCATCAAGGAAGACAGTCACTCAAGATACACATCATTCAGTCAAGGAATGTTGCAGTTAAAATCATAAGGTTAAGCCTCACACATTTGAGGTAGGGGACTTAGTTCTCAAAGAAAATCCCAAAAATCAGCAAGATAGAGAGAAGAAGGGCAAGTTCAAACCAAACTGGCTTGGTCCTTACATCATTACAGCAACATATGGATCTGGGGCATATCAGCTCTCAACTATAGAAGGTGAACCTTTGGAGGATCCTATCAACAACATGCACCTTCGCAGGTTTTATACATAGCTCTTCAAAGTATCCTAATGCAAAAAATACAAAAAAATTTCAAAAATTTCAAAAATACAAAAAAATTATAAAACAAAAAAATCGTTACTTGGTGAAAACCTGGCAAACAGGCGCCTTGTGACACACAAAACATTGAAAAATCAAAAAAAGTAAAGAGAAATAATTTCGTCCAACGGTGAAAACCACTTCGGTGGTACCCTGGGCAAGTACCATGGTGAAATCTGGGTCACCAGCGCCATGTGTAGAGACATTGCTCTCCCTCCTTCAGGATTCTCTTTCATCACTTCACTTTGCACACACTCATGACCAATTCATCCATAATAAACTTACCCATTCCCATCATGGCTTGTTATTGATCTACCCAAGATTGGTTAGCCATTCATAATAAACTTCCCTTTCCATCCATAATAAATCAGATCCTATCTGTGGCTAAGGAAAAATCCTATGTCTAGTGATGGGTGTGGAACTGAGAGCATCACATGTTTCGAGGAGTACAGTTTATTCCGAGCTTCCTTCAGTCTATTCGTGCCCAATTTGCAATAAAGCAGCATCTGCATCACCAATCCGCAATAAAGTTCCATCTTCTCTGCAATAAAGTATCAGTTTCATGGAGTTAGTCAGTTTCAGATGAGACACAGCAACAACAATGGGCTTCAACAAATCAAATCTTTCAATAGACTCAAACAACATATGGTTCAATGCTATCTATCCTTTTTGTGAATGTAAACATTGTGACCACAATCAAATAAGACTTATACAAGTGACAAGAGACACTAAATTTGAGGACTATAGTGGATGTTGGTGTTGAGTCTTGGTTTTCTTTTGATTTTATCTTTTGGTGACATGTCTTTTAGCTTTTCCAGGGTGTCTCTGACTAGAGAGTCTATCTCCAGGATGTCTTTGACTAGAAAGGTGAGGATGGGGTATCGTCACCTATTTGTATTTGCTGTCTATGGATTGTCTCTTAGTAATGCTATGACTTGTCCAAGGATATGAGGACACTGTGAGTTTAGTGTGAACTGGGGCATTCCTTGTTTGTGACTGTCTTATCTCCATGCAAACAGGTACAATGACTTTCTGGGTCGAACATATGCCTCGATTGTCATAACCTACTTGCCATAATAAAGCTCAATGATGATAATTCACAAGAAGCTCTTTCACTTTCATATCTTCTGTCTTTCATCCCCCTTTCTTGGTTGACTTCCATCGTCCTTCTCGAGTCCGCGTAGCCTACTATCACATGACTGAGTATAATGACACACCAAAAACATTTGCATTTCATGTAGTTGCACCCACATTACCACATATAAGCATTTCATACATACATATAGATATCACAACTGCATCACATCCTGCACACAACACCTGTTAGTACAATTTACATTTGCATTATCATATTCATCTGCATTACATACATTCACATTTGCATCATGCATACACATATAAAACATAAAAGAACAAAAATAAAATATATTGCATTGCATCATATACATATTTGCATCCATATCATAAGCATCACATAAGAACATCTCATCACATAGGTACACATGCATATAGCTGCTGCAAAGATGAATCATCTCATATATATATATATATATATATATAAAGTGTCATGATACAATGATCTCAAAATCATATGGCTACAATCACCTGCAGGTGTCTACATCATCATACAAAAATGGTACAAAACTGATACATAGGGAGCCCTCTAAGGCTATGATGAACTTGCTCCCTCAGAGCCGACTAGCCTTGATGGTGTCTACATCCTCCAAGGTAACTGTCATCTCCCCCATCGACAAATGAAAAGTGCAAGTCTCAGAGTGCCACCTCTTTGCTAGTGCAGTCAGCAATCCCATGTTTGCTCGATACTCAGGCACATACAGAATATGTCTCAATCCCATAGCCTCAATCGCAGCTCGATCCTCGGCTGTCAACTCAGGTCACAACCTCTGAGTCGATGGGAATCTATCTCGTGACTCTAGCATAGGCAAATACTCCTATAGTCACAAATCAATCATCTCAGTCCTAGTGACACTCACTGTTCATCACAAAGTGTTGTTTCTATCCTAGTGGTACTCCCTATTAATCACAAAGTACTATGTGTTTGGCACTCCCTGTTCATCACAAAGTGCTGCTCACATTTGCACTCACTGTTCATCACAAAGTGCTTCTCATATTTTAGTACTCCCTATTCATCACAAAGTACTATATCTTGGTACTCACTGTTCATCACAAAGTGCCTTGATCTATCCTATCCTAGGGCCTCTGCTTGAGTGAATCCTCTTGAGAAGTTTCCTAATTGGCAACGTATGTTCTATCACAGAATTGTCAATCCTAGCCCTATTTGTTATCCTAGTCTTCCCTAGAGGACCTGCTTGAGTGTATCCTCTCAGCAGCTTATCCAATCGACAATGTATGTTCATCACAAAACTGTCGATTTGACCTAGAAGACAAAAATTCATATTTTTGGACACAAACGCGCTTTCCTAACATAAACGCACATTTATTACATTACCTAGTATGCATTAATCACAACAATAAATGCATCAAAGTACAAGGAGGTTTTGTGGTACTTACTGGCTCTCCTGCCTCTGCTGGCCTCTGGAATCGGCGAACGCAGTCGAATCTGTGAACCAAAGGCCATCGCTACTGACTACTGCTGCTCTATTTCGCTCTGCACTCTGCTCTCATGGATGTGTAGATGAAAATGCGGATGTATTTCCCTCGTGATCTATCTTATAGACTACCCTAGCCCTAGTCCTAGCCCTCGTTTCCCGAGTCAGTCTTCATTATCCTGTGACTCTGTCACTTTATCCGATCAGTCCATTCTAGCCTCTCTTTCTTATCGAGAGATTGTCTGTGATCTTTTTAAACATTTTTTCATCCAATCTCTCAAGGGGGCATATCATTCCCATCTTGGGGCAACTTTGTATCAGTTCATCTTATCTTCTTTGAAACAACGCGACAAGCCGCATTGTCTCAAAGAGAGGCAAAATGTAGACACCTAAAATTGTCATGTCTAATTAAATAAATATTTTATTTATTTAATTATCTAAGCTTAATTATTCTATTAATTAAATAAATCTTTATTTGTTTAATTAATTCATTTATCCTCTTCTAGCCTTATTTCTCATTTAAATAAATACATTTATTTATTTAAATTGTCCTTTTCCTAAATTAAATAAATATCTTATTTATTTAATTGATCTCACTTCTTCTATTAATTATATAAATCTTTATTTATTTAATTAATTCATTAGCCTTTTCTACCCATGACACATGTCATTCATCTCTTAATTCATACACTACCAACCCCTTTCATTATTTTATTATTTCTTTTACCTACCCTTTAATCATAGCCAACCTCCTTTTACACCTCTCAATCTTATCCCTCCATTTCTTATTGTGTCTTCTATATAAGGAGATGCTTCCTTCATTATCAAACCTTAATCATCTTTTATGCACTTGACTACATTACGATCCTACTTGCAACCACATTCTGTTCTTTGTTGAGCTCTTGTGCACATAAAATCTGAGAGCAAATATATCAAGCAAGATCAATGGAGATAGGAAGAATGGAGATCCAAACCCTATTGGACATGTGATGGTATAATCTTTGTGATTTCATTTGATTTGCATTGTCTTAGGTAATCTTCATATGTTATGGTGGATCTTTGTTGTTGTTAGGCTAGGGTTTTGTGGTTGAATTCATTTAGCTTTTCAATATCATTATTATTATTATCCATTTTCACCATATACACATTCTTCTTCATCTTCTTTTTCTATCTAGCCTTCTTTGGCTTTTCATCAGACTTGATCTCTTCTGAGTCAAGCTCATTTGTCTTCATCTTCCTTTTTCTTTCGAAGACTTTTGCCGGTGTTACCTCTAGTTTCTTCTTTGCCGGTGTTACCTCTAGTTTCTTCTTTACCTTTCTTAACCGATGGTTCTTTAGCCGATGCAATCCTCTCCAAGTAGGTTCTGGTCCTTTTAGCCTTTGGATCAAGAGGCGAGGCAATAAGGGTTGAGGCATACCCTTCCAACATATCATACATAACTTCATAGCCCATTGGCTCTACTTCCTCCATTCTTGGCTCAATGGCCTCCATTAAGCATTTGTCCACCTAAATGGTGAAATAGATGTCATGTTCATATTTTTTTACTATATCACCTGAGATCCTTATCCTCTGGCTCATCTTCCTTCTGAACTCATCAAAATATTTGTTCAGTACATCAGTGTAACCGGTTTTGATAGCTTGTATGCTTTCCTTGATCTATTTGGTTACCGGTTGGTCAGGAGACCATTGGACATCTCCTACTCCAGGAAAGTGGCCTTGGAAATAGAAGAACAAGCCTATCAATAGTTGCCCAAACTTAAACTTCAATGCATTGTCATGTTTGATCGCCTTTAGATTCAACAGGAGTTGCCTCTACATGCTAGTGCATAAGTCAAAAGATGCATCCTCTTTGATCATCTGATAAGCAGCATTTACCGTTGTAGTAGATACAGAATTAATCCTCTTGGCTGAAAACGTTCTGTATCCTATCACCATGCAGGTGTATTTCACCAGATCATCCTTGATAGGATTAACCGTCATACCCCATGAGTCACTTGTTGAACTGGTGAGCTTGGTCATATCGATTTTGCTTACCTTTCTTAGGGCTGGCACTTCCCCTATATTGCAAAAACTAGTGACTGCATGAATTGCCTGAGGCGTGATATCATGTGTCCTCTCTAGGTACATCTTGTCACCATGGACTCTGCTCAAGATGATCCTAATGTGATCCTCCAAAAAATCTTCTAGAAAATATATTGCATTATGAAGTTTCTTCTTCTCTAGAATGCTAAACTCTGGTTTGATCTTTTTGTCCTTGCCGCAAAACAAACCTAACTAAGTGTGAATAGCTAAAGACCCTAGGTCTTCTATTTTGCAGTCAATATAATCAGAAATTCCATCTTCAACTATGACTCTAGCTGGAACTTGTGATAAGGCATTATATTTGGACTTCCTCTGAATAAAACTTTCTAACTCAATGGATGCACTAGAACTGGTATGAGATGCGGAAGCCATTGTTGAGTATTTTCAAGAACATGAAAAATACCTTTTCAACGCGAATTTAGGGCTTCCAGATTCTGCTTCACTTCACTCTTCATCGGTTGCCAAATCACCGCTTTGAGTTCTCCACAACCGCTTGCAAACTGGATTTGAATCTCCTTCAAGATTTATCAATTTCTTGAAATCTTAGCTCAAATAGTCTTTTCTTCACTTCTGCACTTGAAAACTTTTCTTCGCTCGCAAATAGATAGTGAGAAATGATTTGAAATGTGCTTTTATACATTTCTCTCACCTACCGCCATTAATGCTCCTCTATTAGGGCGAAAACCCTAATTTGGCTCCTTTACCATTTCCGGTCTTCTGCCAAGTGACAAGTATCACATACTGATTAAGGTCTTTTACCAGTGTAACCGGGGGTTCATAATCATTTAGCCGTTTGCTCCCCCTAAGCCTGTTTGGAGCTTGGTTTGCCAGTTCCGATATTTCCACACTAGGTGCAGAAACTAGTTCCTCTTCCAACATTGTTGGTTTTTTCCTCCAGGTTTTGTTCATGTGCACTTGAACAGTTTGAACATCAATTTCTCCTTCCTGAGCGACTGGTATATCATCAGATATACTCTTTCTACTTCTGCAGAATCTTGCAATGTGACCCGGTTTGTTGCAGTGATAGCAAACCAATCTAGGTGCTCTCCAAGGTCCATTGTTCATGTTACCATTCTTCCTTCTGCATGTTGCCATAGTGTGACCATGACCATGACAAATCCAATAGTTTTCTCTCCATCCGGTTTTCGCTTGATGGCCACCGCTTCTTGACTCATGATTGAAAACATTAAACCTGTTGTAGTTCCAGTTTACAAAAGGTTCAGGACCAGCTCCTTGGGTCCTCTAAGGATATCTTTCGGTGTTGTTCATCACAGACCTACATTCAAATGCTCTATGCCCAAACTTGTTGCATGCATAACAATGACCATTGAACTTATTGGATCTAGGTACATTGTTAATAAAATAAGGAAAATTATCGTAGGCTTTGCTCCTACATACATTGGCAGTGTGTCCTTCTTTAAGATAGTTAAAGCAAACAGGTTTGAATTTTTGCTTACCTTTTCCTTTGAGTGTCGGTTGCTTCTTTGATGTCTCAGCATTTGTTCCTGAGGATTCTCCTTCCTCATGTCCAAAGAAACCAAGACCATTGGTATTCTTTTCCGGTCTAGATGACTCAAGCTTCTGCTCTAGCTTGACAGTACTTTTGCCAAACTTAGCAAGTATTTTCTTTGACTCAGAGAGTTCTTTGGAAATAGCAGTGTTTGTCTCCATTAGACTTGCAATTTTAGAGATGGCTATGTTTAGTTCATCTTGTACTCTTTCTTTCTCCATTATGCTCTCATGAAGGCGAGTAGTCAGTGCACCAATCTCTTGTTTCAGCTTGGAGATCTCATGATCTCTATCCTTTATCTGATCTTTAGCTTTCCTATGGTTCTCAAGCTCTTGACTAAACCAGATAGTTAGTCCTTCTAAATCCTTTCTCTGATTAGAGTTTGAATCATTCAGCTTATTCACCTCTGCAATCAGGGCTTCCATGTTAGCTTCATCTTCAAAACTACTTTCAGATAGCTCCATCAGCTTCTCTGCATGTTCTCTCATTTTTTCTTGAGATGCCTTGTATTTGACCATAAGATCATCATAGTCTTGCTCAGACTTAGTGAGCCTTTGAGTAAGTTCCTTCCATGTGTATTCCTCCATATCTCTTTCCAAGTGGTTAAACTTATAGAAAGGTAGGCTATGATACCAATTGATGAATACTAAGAGGAGGGGGTGAATTAGTATACCAAAAATGTCTGTACTTAAACACTTAAACAGTCTGAAGATAAATCGATAAAATAGTTTGACAGACAGACTAGTTATCACACATGCAAACCAAAATGCAAACAAAGCATTCACCCACAAAAGCAATACAACCATAACACAAGATATTTGACATGGAAACCCAAATGGGAAAAAACACGGTGAGATGGAACTCACAAGTGACTATCTATAGAATAGAAACCAGACTGGTTAAGGTCTTACAATGTTCTTCACCAGAACAGATCCTGTTAGGAATCTCAATCTCTGTTAGGAGATAAGTCCGATTAAAGACTACCTTGTTAGAGGATTTTAGATTCGCAGAGGTGAACCACCTTGTTAGATGATTTTACAAAGGCTTTGAGGCCTACCTAGTTAAGGGCTACAGACTTGTCAAAGATGTGAGTAATCAACAAGTGTTTGATCTATCTTATAGCACAGATTGCTTGACTAGATTCAATAGTGTTCATTGCTAATGCATTCCAACATTACTTCAGTCTCCTCTATCTCCTTCTATTTACACCTCGATCTTCTCAGATAAGATCGCTCTTACAACAACTCCATAATCACCTTAAACCCTAGCAACAACTTCACCAACTTATTCAACAACTCAAAAACCCTAGACATGATGTCCTTTTAAAGGAATCTCATTTCATGTCGGTCCATTAGGATTTCACTACAATTTCCTAGGTTCAATGAATCTAGACATACTCAGTAACACGACACAAAAAGCACCGTCATTGTGTCGGCACTGTCAATCAAACGGTGGATTGGTAACTCATCACAAAATGCCGATTGGTAACTCATCATAGAGTATTATTGGTTCATACAAAATACCGATTGCCGGTTTGTCAAAATTGAAGACTGGTAAGAATGTGCTATGCCACTTTGCTTCCTTGTACCGGTTGAGATCTATGAACCGCTTGGGGTTGTCATGCCGCTTCAGACAGGGAAACACATTCTGCAAAATCATTAGTCTAAAGACTAGAATACAACATGTCGGTTGGAACAAATACTGGTTCTCAGTATAAGTGTGTGTCCATCAATGACAATCACAACATAAACATCAAAAATGCCAACATGAAGATGTTAGCTCAAAATAAACCAGATCTGAAATCCGAATGATGAACAACCAAATCAAAGAAACCAAAATGTAACAACTGCACACAGACACGGTTATTCGAAACACAAATGCTATATAAATTTGTAGACGCATTTAGATCTAACACAGACGTGGTTCCCGCACATAGATGCGGTTCCTAAACATAGTCGCACTTGAAGACTTCACAGACACAACTAGGGAACACAAATGCATTTCCTGGAATCTACAAAAAAAATAAAATACTGTCAAAGGCCCAGACACGATTCCAGATGTCACAAATGCAATAGAAAATCAAAATCGCAAATCGAAAGTACGTAGATGCAAAAATATCAAAATGTTGTCAGAAATGTTAGATCTGCAACTTCAAAACACGAAATTTGCACAAAAGATGTTAAATGCAAAAGGGACAAGAGTCCCACTGGGCGTGCCAAAATGTTTATGGTGAAAATAGATACAACAATATTGAAAGTCTAAATGAATTCAACCATAAAACCCTAGCCTAACAACAACAAAGATCCACCATATGAAAGTACGAAAGTGTAGTAGGCTTGATCGCATATGAAAGTTCAAAAGCATATTTGGGAAGTAAACTGTTCGGGGGTTGATAATGAAGGAAGCATCTCCTTATATAGAAGACACTATATGGAATAGAGGGATAAGATTGAGAGGTGTAAAGGATAAATGGTCGGCTAAGATTAGAGGGTAGGTAGAAGAAATAATAAAATAATGAGAGGGTAGGTAGTGTATGAATTAAGAGATGAATGACATGCGTCATAGGTGGAAAAGGTTAATGAATTAATTAAATAAATAAAGATTTATTTTTTTTATAGAAGAAGTGGGATCAATTAAATAAATTAGATATTTGTTTAATTTTAGAAAAGGATAATTTAAATAAATAAATGAATTTATTTAAATGAGAAATAAGGCTAGAAGAGGATAAATGAATGAATTAAATAAATAAAGATTTATTTAATTAATAGAATTAGGCTAAAGTAATTAAATAAATAAAATATTTATTTAATTAGACTGGACAATTTTAGGTGTCTACACCTTCCACTTCCTTAAGATTTTTGTTTTCATTTTGAGGAGGGAAGGAAATGTTCTTATCATACTTCAAACTCCAATAGATTATTGTAGCTAGTGTTTCAGGATGATAGATATCGCCTTGACATGAAGGAGAAGAATTATTATTAGAAGAATATTTATCATCCACAATTCTAATTTTTCCACTGTAGATGTCATCTTCAATATATTTTTGAAAATCAGGGAAATCATTGTGAATAATCGAGACCAAAGAAGAGGTAAGGTTTTTAAGAGAATGAAGAAAAGAGAAGAAGTGCACTAGCCACGTTAAAGAGACTGCTCTTCAACAAAGATAAAAACCCAAGAAAAATTACATTCTCACATAGGAATGAGTCTTATGCAAGAAAAGAGATCTAATAATGTATAATGCAGCAAGATAGAGATGAATATATACAAAGAGTGAAGAGAAATGAATTTCATGTTGCTCCCCCAAAGTATGTAAAGTTGAAACAACACCACCACAAATTATAAAAATCCCCCAACTAAGGTGACTATTTGTGTAATAAGGGAAAGGAGAAACGCGAAGAGAAAAGAAGTGCTAAGGCACTATTTTGATATCAAGGAAGATAGCTAAATCTATTGTAAGAGAAATTCGTGTAAGATCATATTGCTTTTGAACAAATTTCTTAAATGCATAACATTTCCCAAGAGGATGTGAATGTAAGTCATGAAAAAGGAAATATTTTATTCCTTCCACTTGCTTAAGATTTTTGTTTTTCTTTTGTGGAGGGAAGGAAATGTTCTTATCATACTTCAATCTCCAATAGATTCTTGCACCTAGTATTTCAGGATGATAAATATTGCCTTGACATAAATGAGAAGAAATTTTATTAGAAGAAGATTTATCATCCACAATTCTAATTTTTTCACTGTAGATTTCGTCTTCAATAGATTTTTGAAAATCAGGGAAATCATCAGCATTATGGTCATGGGTTTGATGAAAAGAACAAAAAGGACATTTTGAAGAAGAATCATTCTTCCGGGCTCTTTTGATTTGTTGTCTTTTAAGATAATTTCAAAATTTTGGGGCCTAAGGAATTCATTCGTAGAAAGAGGAGCATCATTTCCTAGGCCTTTTGTAGTAGTTTGTGTAGGAAGGTTTATAGGGACACAAATTCCTTGGTCAAATTTCTCAATTCCTTGTCCTTTAAAACCTTGTTTTATGATTATATGAAAGCCACGACTATAAGAATGTTGCAATTGACTAGATGGAGGAATAGGATCATGAATTTCTTGGAAATCTTATGTATAAGGGGGAAGAAAAGGATTTGTAGATGAAGAAGGAGTATCATGTGAAATGACAATCTGCTTTCCTTTATCAATCTTATCCTTTGTGAGGGATTGGGGATGAAAATCTTGATCATCTAAAAGCTCATTTTTAGTTATTTCTATGCGAGGGGAAAGATCACGAATAAAATGCATGAAATCATCCTCCCTACATATACTTTGATGTTGAAGATAGGTTTTAGGAGAATAAGGAGGATCTAAAAATGTAAGAATGTCAATGTTTTGATTTTTATCCCCTTGCTCAAGGGTATGTGTAGAAGAGGATGGGTCCTTGATTAAAGAATTAGGTCTCATCTCATCCACATAAGATACCCTAGGAGAGGTACAAGGGTTAAGATCTAGAAAAGTTTTAAGGTGATTAACATAGGAAATGCATTTTATTAAAAACATCACCATAATGCAACATTAATGATAAATGAAGGCTTTGAGATCTAATTGAAAAGGAAATAATTTAGAAATCCTAACAACAAAATATGACCAAGTGCTATGAATAAAGAGAAGAAACAAGAAATGAAAGAAACTCTTATCCAACACATGATTGTAGTAAATATATGCAAAAATCAATGTAATCATATGTGAAAGAGAAAGTAAATCCAATTTATTAATTGTCATTGAAAGTCTCTTAATGAAAATCTTAATTTGTTGGAAAAGAAGATCTAAAAATAGGACATTTTTATGAAAATTAATTCAAAATTTGAATTTGATGAAATTTAAATTTGTGTTCGACCTTAGAGGATGTGTTAAAATTGATAAAGTGTGCCAATTTTCTGGATTTAAGCAGAAAAATACAGTCAATTTCATCCCCTAAAATTTCGGGAAAAAAGCCAAGGACCTTGTTGAAAGTGCACACAGTCTGACCAACTTTTTTCAAAATTTTCAAGGATGATAGATATTATGATTTTATTACAAAATCCAAAAAAATAGTTCATTTGGAGATGTCTAGATCGAGAAAATTGGCAGTCAAAGGTTGAAAATAAAAGGATTTTAAAAATTAGGGTTTTGTTGTTTAACCATTGAATTTTTAGAATAAAAAGGTGGATTTGACTTGTAATTTTGAAATAAAAACCAGATCTGAAATAAGAAATAAAAAATTTGCACTTCACAAGCTTAATGTTCACAAAATGAAAAATTAGGGTTTCGATGCAATTAACCTCTAAAATTTGAAAATAGATCAAACTTGGAAATGAAAATTTGAAATTTAAATTGCACTTAATTAGATCTAATAATGAGAATTCAGAATTAATGTGTAAGACGTCAGGTTCACCAAAATGTAAAGTGCAAAATTGGACCCTAGTGACTCCCCACCTAGGAGAGAGAAAGGAAGTCACTGGGATGATTTTCACTCGGAAGGACTTAACATTCAAAAAAGGGGCTTGAATCCACTAGATCCAAATCCAAGGGAAACAAGGATGTGAATTCCAAGTGGATTGCAAGGGTTGAAGTGTGATTTACCCTCTTTTGTAAATGAGAAAGTTGACTTGTTGACTATGTAGAAAAGAGAGATAAAATGAGTGAAATGAGGAGCTACTAGTTCTGGATGACATTGCAACTTCAGATCTAAGATATTTAGACTGACACGAATCTTCCCTACAAATTTGGAGAAAAGTTGTTAGGGCTGTGTTGAAAGTGCACACAGTCCTCCGCAAAATCCGTGAAACAAAAAGGGTTCTTTTGTCTCTATAAATGAGGCCCAAACCTAGAGTTACAACTATGCACCTACAATCTACACACAGAAAAGAAGGGAAGAAGGGTTGTGGATAGGGGTTTGCCTCACTCAAACCTCAGTTGAGGAATCAACCTTGAAAGAAAGTAATTGCAAATGCTCGAATGTAAATAATGGAAATATATACCTTGTAGATCTACAATTTGTCGATGATGGTTGCTTTGCTTCTTGAATGTAATCACAAATGGTGCATGAAATGGCATGTAACATGACAAAACCCTAACACACACATATGCTTGCAAATGAATGTTGTGAATGTTTCTCCAATGGATTTATGAAGAAGACACATGAAGAAGGAGACTTGATTAATGCTAGAAGACTTGAACGCTTGATGCTTGAACTTCGCCTATCATGTATGTCATATAAATTGCCTCCCTGCAAATGAGAAGACTAACTTCCTTTTATACATGCCTTGGGGAATTAATTCATCTCACCAAAGGACAACATTGAGGAAGTTTAAAATCCTGAAATGTAGATAGGGCCAGAGGGACCTATCTTGAGGCCACCCTAAGAGGGGGGGAGAGGGGCGCCATACCCTTGTCCTGGCCTATCTTGGGGTCTGGATAGGGTTTTGAGGCCATCTCAAGGCTTAAACAATGAGAGGTTTAAGTTGAAAATGCAGAGAGAAGTCCTGGTTGGGAAGGAAGATGTTATCACCAATGTGAGGACCTCAAATGTGGTTAAAATTGTTAGCGTCACAATTTTATGACACTAGAAAAGTAAATGAGAGAGTTAAGTTGACAAAGAGGCTAACAGTTAAGAGAAGGTATGAAAACCTCAAGATGGAAGGAGAATACATAGTAAGCTAGTTTGAGAAGGTTGACAACCCAGTGAATGAGATCAGAGAACTCAAAGGCACTTTGAATGATGTTGTAATTTAAAATATCTTGATGACACCACTAGTGAGATATGATGATAAAATCCTATGATCTAAGGAAATTCACTAGAGAGTATCTATTTGGTACTCCAACTACATTTGAAGTGGGAAAGTTTGGAAAGGACAAAGACAAATTAGAGACAACATTGAAAGCATCTGAAGATGGTCCGGATGATGATGATAGCCCAAATGAGATGGAAGAAAATATTGTGAGGAAACTAAATGACATTGATAAGTACAAAGGTATGTTACTCTTTAAATGCTTTATATGTGGAAAGATTGGTCATATAGTAATAGATGTCTAGAAAGGGAACAAGACAAAAGTTTATGAAAAACAAGGGAAAGTTCAATAAGAAAGCCTATTATGTTAAGGATGATGTTGTCAATTTAGATTATGAATTAGATTATGAAGAAGGAGATTGTTTATTTATGGTAGAAAAGGATGTTCCTAGGTTTGATATTTCTAAGACTGTTGTTACTACATTGCATGCTAGAAGAGATAAGAATGAATGGTTGATTGATAGTATATGCTCAAATCATATGACTGGTGATAAGAGTATGTTCATAAGGCTTGAAAATTAATGTGGAGGTTTTGTTAGGTTCGGAGGTAATCAAACAACACAAATTATTGGGATAGGTTAATTACTTTTGATGGAAAGAATAAAAAAAAAAATGTCAAATATGTGAAGGGTTTTCATCATAATATTTTGAGTGTTGGAAAGATGTGCAAGAATGAATATAATGTTGTTTTTTAGGATAATCGATGTGAAACCCGAAAAGAGTGTAATGGTTATTATGGATAGAAGAAGGACAAATGGAAATATGTATCAGCTAGAAGGAGCTACAAGATATTGTTTGTTATCCCAACTTGATGACAACTGGTTATGGTATTAGAGGATGTGTCATATCAACTTTGATAGCCTTGTGCAGATTAGTTCAAGGAGTGTAGTGAGAGATTTACCGAGATTGATAAAACTAGATAATAACATTTGCAAGGAATGTCAATTAGGAAAGAAGTCAAAGAGTACATTTAGAGGAAAAGAGTATTCATCTACCATATTGCTAGATTTGGTTCACATAAATCTATTTGGTTTGACCATAACAAGGAGCTTGCAAGGTGAGAGGTATTTCATGTTACTAATTTATGATTACTCTAGGATGATGGGTTGCATTTTTAAGAGAGAATTCTTAGGCATTAGAGAAATTCTAGATATTCAAGACAAAATTTGAGAATGAAGTTGATATGAAAATCAAGTGTTTAAGATCTGACAGAGGTGGAGAATTTATCTATGACAAGTTCAATGTTTTTGTGAGAAACATGGCATTATAAGATAGTTATCTACCCCTCAAACACTGCAATAGAATCATGTACTGGAAAGGATTAACTAAACTATACAAGAAGCGGCTATAACTATGATGAAAGGAGAAAAATTAATAGAAGTGTATTAGAGAGAAGTAGTACACACAACAACATACACTGTTAACAAAATTTTGTACCAGAAGAAATATGGGAAGACATCCTATGAACTTTGGTATGGTAGAACTCCAATAGTGAAATATTTCATTGTATTTGGAAGCAAGTGCTATATATATCTAGAGAGATGAGGATAATCTTAGAAAATTCAATATAAGAGTAGATGAAGGAATATCCCTAGGTTATTCAACAAAGGGAAAGGCATACAAGTGTTACAAGAAAAGGCTAAATAAGATTGTTAAAAGTGCATATGTGAAATTTGATGAAAATACTTCAAAAGAATAAAAATAGTGGAAGGATATGAAGCTCATGAGTCTGAAGAAAAAAAAAGGAAGAGGAAATCTAAAGTGAAGGAAAGAATAATAAATATTCTTCAAAATCTACATCCAAAACCCCAAGGTATGTTCAAAAGAATCATTCAGAAGACCAGATTATTGGAGATAATAAAAAAGGTATCATCATAAGAAGCAAGGAAACTCAAGATCAGGTTTTGTTGCTTACTATCTAAAACTAAGCCAAAGACAATAGAAGAATCTTGTAACGATTAGAATTGGATGAAGGAAACAAAAGAGGAGTTGGATCAGATTAAGAAAAATTAAACATGGGACTTAGTCAATAGACTGGAAGACAAGAATGTGATTGGAACTAAATGGGTATTCTAAAGCAAGCTGGATGAAGATGGAAAGGTAGTAAGAAGCAAGGAAAGTTTGGTTTGCAAAGGTTATACTCAGATTGAAGGCATTGACTTTGATGAAACTTATGCCTTGGTTGCTTGGATGGAGGCAATCAGGATGTTCTTAGTGTTTGTAATATTTAAGGACTTCAAGGTTTATTAGATGGATGTGAATTAGCATTCTTGAATGAAAAATTAAAAGAATTTTATATTGAACAACTGGAAGGTTTCAGGTTGAAATATGATCCGAACATTATTTGTAGATTGAAGAAGGCTTTGTATGGACTAAAACAAGCCCCAAGAGATTGGTTTGGAAGACAAGTACCTAATTGATCAAGGATTTTAGAAAGGTTTGGTTGACAACAATTTATATTTCAAGATTGATTTTGGTAAAATCCTAATTGCTGTAGTTTATGTTGATGATATAATCTTTGAAGGAAATGAAGATATGTGCAAAACAATTTCTAATGAGATGCAAAAAGAATTTGAGATGTCCATGACTGGTGAGTTAAATTTCTTCCTTGATCTGCAAGTTAATCTGAATGATAAAGAAATATTTATCTCTTAGTCTAAGTACATCAAAAAGTTGTTAAAGAAGTTTGGGTTGGAGAATTCTAAACCAATCTGTACACCCATGTCCATCAGATATAAGTTAACCAAAGATGAAAATCTCCTAAGGAAAATGCAAGTCTATACAGGTCAATGATCGAAGGAATGTTATATTTGACTGTTACCACATTGGATATAATGTATGCAGTTTGTTTCATAGACAGATTTCAACAAGAACCAAAAGAATCACATGTTGTAGTAGTAAAAGGGATTTTTATATATCTAAAAGGCATAGAAGAATTTGGTTTGAGGTATCCCAGGAACTTATATTTTACACTGATAGCTTATACAAATGCAAACTAGGTTGGAAGTGTTGATGATAGGAAAAGTACAAGTGGAGGAGCATTCTTTCTTGGCTCCTAGTTAGTTCCTTGGTCAAGTAAGAAGCATAAATTTGTCTCTATCTACAACTAAAGTAGAATATATTGCATCATATTCATATTGAACATAAATCTTATGGATGAATCCAAATTTGAAGGGCATTGGTGTAAATTTTGATGACCCTATCTTAATCACGTGTGACAATACTAGTGTAATAAAAATTTCAAAGAATCCATTACAACATTCCATAACAAAGCATATATCTTTTCGATACCACTTCTTAAGGGAAAAAGTGTTGGAAAATGAAGTCAGACTTGAATATGTACCCACAAAGGATCCAATTGTAAATATCTTCACTAAGGTGATGTGAAAGGATACCTTTGAATATCTTCATAGAAGTAAGGGGTATTACCCCTTTCTAGTTTGAACTAATGTGCATTTTGATGTGCATTGATCCAGTGAGAAGCTTGCATATTCTTATCTTGACTGATGCTTGGGTCATTCCTCTTAGGGGGAGTAGGAGTGACTTTCATAGGGGAATTTTAGCCTACCTATGCCATTGTTGTCAAAAGGGGAGAGAGAGTATGTGGTGCAGTCACAGTTAGAAGGATCCTTAAAGAGAACAATTCGGACTGTGCAGAAAGATTAAACACAACAAAAGCAACAAAATATGATGGAGGCAATGCAGAAAAAATTGAATTATGTCATAAAAATATTTGCAATCTATCGGCAACATGCAAGCTACGAGATTCGACTCATTGGCTTGAAACATACATACTCAAATACAATATCAGTCAACTCTGAACCTCTTAACCTAAAGATTTATCTTCTATGTTCTAACTAACTCATTTCAAATGCTTAATTACAATGATTTATATTATCAAAAGGGATCCACATCAACTCAAGATAAATCAAATGCTAATAAACAAGATGAAACATGTAAAACCACCAGGTTGGCCTCCACCAAAGAGAATGCTCTGGAAAGTCCAAAGGATGAAGTGCGGACCAAAGGGAAGGTCACCCAAATGCCAAGGAACATTGGAAACAATGATTTGAGGCAAAGGATCTGCAAGATTCACCAATAGGAAAATAGGTCCAAGCAGTTCAAGTGTTCTAAGTCAAAAAACTATCTTAGATTACGAAAATGATAACTTTTTGGGAATAGATCGAAACATCCTATGGACTTGAGATAAGGTAGATGAACACATCCATAAGAAAAATATAGCTCTATAAGATCCGATGAGTAAAAGAAATGAAATGCAGAAATAAATGTTGAAACTGCAAAACATGAACAAACTGAAAAGAAAATGTTTTTGGTTGATACAAGATTACAAAGAACCAGGGATGCTCCTAGATCATAATGTTATATGTTGATATTATTAAATTCTTGATGGATGTTTCCATCAATGACAAAAGGGGAGATTGTTAGAATTATGTTATATTTTTTCATTGATGTCAAATCCTATGGTCTAAATTAAGTCTAGATGTGGTATGTTGAGTAGTTGTGATGTGGCCTATTTCTCATTCCTTCTGACCACCAAAATGTTTAGTAGTGATCTATTTTATATTTCTATCTTGGTCAACTTAGAGGATTTTAATTTCCTAGAGACAGTTTATGTCAGAGTATGATCTAGATGAATTAGTGTGTCTTTTTTGTGTTGAAGATATAAAGATTGAAAGAATCCAATTGATGTGTGAAGTTGTGTTTCGGATTGTCACCAGAAGTTGTTTTGACAATGTAGACTATGTTTTAGTGGTGGATTTTCTTTTCTATCTTTCTCTCTTTGGCAGTGAACCCTCCTACAATGAGCATTTTGGTGGTGATCCATCCTTTGTAAAAATCACCTGAACCGGTGTCACCTTAACTAGTGTTTCTCTATTGATCATTAGAATTCTCCATGGTTTTTGCCTTCCTGTGTTTTCCACGTAAATTTTGGTGTTCTTTGTGTCTGATCTATTATGTGCAGATGCTTTCATGATTTATCTATTTCAGTTGATTATACTAGTTATGATGAATAATGATGAACAACAGATACCCTAACTAGTATTGAGAGGGGGGGGTGAATCAGTATAGACAAAAACTTTCTCAGCAACTTATCAAGTTAAAGCAATACCTACTAGTTGTCTTCATTACTAAACTTAACAATGGCAATACCTCTTAAACACAGTAAGACTTCAGACACCATAAACTAATAAGTCTGAACACAACAAATAAATTCAATACTTGATAACAACTTCACCCATAAACATATGCATGTGGTATAACATTAATACCTTACCCTAATAACTCTACATGCATAATCACTCAAAGTATCACATGAAAAATGCATAACACATGACACAAAGATTTTTTCATGTGGAAACCCAAACGGGAAAAACCACGGTGGGGATGAATACCCACAAGCTTGTTTTTGAACTCTTTTGAATCTCGCTCTGTTAGGAGCCTAGTCCGGTTAAAGACTTTACAATAAGGTTCTGCTAGGAACCAATCTTGTTAAAGATCACCCGGTTAGAGGATAGCTATATACCCTGTTAAAGGTTACCTTGCTAGAGGATTTAAAGAACTCAACAAACTTGAATCACCTGGTTAGACAATTTGCAGTAAGCCTATTAAAGCTACCTGGTAAAGGGATTTTCCAACTGTTGAAATGATTAGAAGACAACAGGTAAAACCTTTGATCTGATAACAACACTATATGCTAAGGCAGATCCTTTTTAGTTCCTCTACTCTGCAATCACACTCTGTAGTTTTCTTTTACTGGTTTGGCAAGTATCTCATCACTCGGATACACACACAACATTTTCCAACAACTTACAATAACGAACATCATCGAACTTATAGAAAACAGTTAGGTCGGTAGCATAAACCCTAAATCCTAAGCATTTTAGGTTTACATTATAGGTGGTCAAATCTTGTCCGTTCAAATACTTTGCATAGAGTAATACAATTTCAAAGAGTTCACAAGACAATCTGGATAATTTATTCTTCACCACACATGGGAATCAATAACTTATCACACTTTCGTCTCATACCGCCAAGAAGAATGTTCATTCTTGAGGTAGAATTTTAATGTAGTTGATCTTCTCATGCAAGATCCTCAAGGAAATCCTTCATGTGCACAAAGATGATGTGGCACCTTGATCTCATCCTCATCTCTTAGCTAACTCATCACACAATATCATCAGTTGCATCACACAGGTTCGATTACCAAACCGGTAACCCTAGAGCCGAGACTACCAACCAGTAGTCACACTTAGTGAAACCTTGAGACCGGTTCACTGCATGTCTTCATACCTCTTCATATCGATTCACCAACTTCTTTTAATCTGCATACCAGTTCACTTACACTTATTGACATCAATGAAAACATACATTATCATCATATCAACATGATGGTTCATCATATGCCAACAATCTCCCCCTTTGGCATTGATGGCGATACTCAGTGTAGCATTGCAACTGTAGACATCATAGACCAGTGCATTCTACATCATCAGATATCTTCTCCCCATACAACAGATATCTTCTCCCATTTTGACAACAATGCCAAAGTGGAGGCACAAGCTTCCATTTTCTACTATGTTGCTCCCCCTATAGAGTAGCATCCTTCAACACATCAATCCAGAAAGATTTGACACTGTAGTTCTTGACTGATGCGGAGCACACAACTTTTTAGTTGACTTCATGAAAGGGCAGAACCCCTAATTCACCTCTCAAATAGGTAAATGTTGTCTTCAATAAGGGCTTTGTGAATATATCTGCTAGTTGCTCCTTATTGGAAACATGTTGAAATACAACCTCCTTATTCTAAACTCTCTCTCTCAAGAAGTGATATTTAAGCTCAATGTGCTTAGTTATAGCATGCAATACTGGACTCTTGGAAATATTTATTGCTTTTGTGTTGTTGTAAAATATATTCACTGATTCAGATACAGGTACTTTGAAACCTTCCAATACATGTTTCATGCAGATTGCTTGAGTACAGTTCATAAATGCTACCACATATTCTACTTCAGCTATAGATTGGTAAGTACAACTTTGCTTCTTACTCGTCCATGATACTAGTCTTCCACTAAGAAAGAACATTCCACCAGTTGTGCTCTTCCAGTTGTCCACATTACCTACCCAATCGACATCGGTATATACTTTGAGGTTATAGTCACCATTATATGGATACCACAATCCATAGTCAATTGTTCCTTTCAAACATCTAAGAATTCTTTTGACAACTACCAAGTGGGATTCTCTTGGACTTTTCTGAAAACGAGCTACAATGCCTACTGCACGAGTAATATCTGGTCCGTTGTGCACAACATAGTGCAATTTACCAATCATTAACTAGTACTCCTTTTCATTTACCAGTGTTGAATCTGTTAGGTCCCAGAGACAACTGAGAGGGGGGTGAATCAGTTGTCAATAAATTTCAAACCAAATATAATTGATCCAAACCTAATGCAAAATACTGGTAAACCAAACGTTTTGTCGGTAGATAGTCTTAACAATTAATTGTAGTACCAATAAAGTTTAATGCATGAAGTAGAAAGACAAATAACATCCACAACACATAACATAGATATTTGTACGTGGAAACCCTGTAAGGGGAAAAACTATGGTGGGAAACCTTACCTACAATCACATGATACTACTGCAGATAGTATGTGTATACAATATGGAGTCTGCACATGCAGAAAGGCCAACTCCCTAGAGCTCACTGCTCAATCACAAAATGGGAGTCACACTGACTACAATTGGATGGTTAAATCCAATGATAATGTATTTCTCAAAATAGCATCTTCATATGTTGGATTCAGTACCAGTTAAGCTCTGATTTTCCTTCTTCAAACCTTCATTGAATCTTGAATGATGTTTGCATGTATAGCTCTGCTTATATTTGAATATACCTTATTATATTCCTTTTCAAACTCACTACTACAATCTCACAAATGAGATCTTACATATATACCAAAACCTAAGACCAAATGAGTAGGTCATCTCACTAAAGTTATTACAATAAAATCAGTTACAAATGAATCAATATGCGGTGCATCATGTCAACTCAATGCATTTACAATAATAACAAATCATCTTGATAATGTGTCATGCTGATTTGGAGTGGATATGCTTGCTGGTCCATAACCTAGATCTATTTGCTGGTAACAGCAAATATGCAAACCCGATTAGACCAATGACCAAATCACCAAAACAAAGTGTCCAAACAATTTCTTCGACATAACCAAGTAATCTCCAAGTTATTCCAAGTGCCGGTGAACAATATAACCTGTCGGTGAACTAGATACCGGTGATTGTACATAAGTCACTGAATATGCCGGTTAACATAACCAAGAATCTCCAAGTGCTGATAAATGTTGACAAGTGTTGACATCAATGACAAAACCATACCAACATATCCAAAATACCAACAATATCCCCCTTTGGCATTGATGGCAACACAAGATGGAAAAACCATCTAAGTGCCAAAACTGAAATGCCAAAAACCAAAAACCAACAATCTCCCAATGAGATCATTAACCAAAAATCAAAATACAGATATAGGGTGAACTCACAATACTGGTTCCCACTTTTTGACCAACTTTGACACTTAGAAGAACATTTTGAAAAAGAAATTCACTTTTCAACACCTATAAATTTTAAACCATTAAGAATTTGAAGATAATGTAAACTAGTGATTTGTAACATTTTGTTTCTAGATTCTAAATATTATTTTTTCAATTTTTTTTAATAAAATTTGATTGATTTTTCCATCTCCCTGAAAAAGTATTTTTTTACAACAAACAACATTTTTTAAGAGTGATGTGCATCCCGAAATGCATAACTTTTTTTCTATAAATGATTAAAACTTAATTATTTTGAATTTTGGTTTGAACACCAATACCCAGGGCATGCAGTTGGTTTGATAGTGATATGTTGAATATTTTTCATTTTATTAAGTTTTGAAGTCCGACTAATCATAATCTAGATATAGGTGTAAGTTTGAACACATAACTTGTTTTATATATATCAAAATTCAATTTTATTTTTTTCTTAGAAAGAGGACATCAATACCTAGTGCATAGATATTTTTCAATTTTTTTTAAAATTTGTTTACTATGTTTTCCCATGCATTGAACAAGGAAGTTCATATTCGGTGAAAACCCTACATTTATAAGAAACAAAATAAAAATATATTAATGAAACTAAACATATTATAAATTATACTATTTGGAAATCTTATAATAAGGACTAATTTTATTTTTTTTAAACTTTTAAATGAATTCATTTGACCCCATAAAAGATAATGTAAAATTACTTTTTTATTAGCATTCAATAGATGCAAAGGAGACTCCATTGCATGTATGATTTATAAGTAAAGAGTTTCTATCCAAGAAATTTTGATGTAAGATCCTTTGATATAACTCTCTTAAATTAATTACTTCAAATGGGACCTCTTAAAGCTCAAATAATTATATATTTTTTAAAATGTATTATTTCAGCAAAAATCAGGATGTACCAAAAAGTGGGAACCAACATTGTGATTTCACCCTACAGAGAGTAACAATCTCTCCCCCAATGAATAATGTCTCCCCAAAAGATAATGTGTTTTTCCATAGATATCTCTCCCCCTTTGAAATCAAATGCCAAAACAATACAAAACCAGATTCAAACAAAATACCAACTTATCAATTATCCAACTACTCCCCCTAAGAAGTAGCTCTCCTCATCAAAACCCGAAAAATATTTCTCTGTTAATTATGTCGGTTGATGACAAAAATCAACTGTCTAAGTCTCTACCAGGTGGGGTATAACCCTAAGATGCTCTCTAAGATACTCAAAAGATTCCTTAGGCAAAGGCTTAGTAAAAATATCTCCAATCTGCTCTTTAGTATTCACATAAACCAATTTCACTTCTTTTTCTTCAACATTCTCTTTCAGAAAATTGAATTTGATAGAAACATGTTTAGTTTTTGATCGAAATACCAGATTCTTAGATATATCAATTGCTGCCATATTATCATAGTAAATAGTTATAAGTTCCTTGCATTTTACCTGTATGTCTTTCAATATTTTCTTAATCCATGATACCTGGGTACAATTAGTTGTTGCTGCAACATATTCTGATTCTGCTATTGATAAAGATGTGTAACTCTATTTCTTGCTCAACCAAGAAATAATGCTCAACTGATGGTGCTTTTTCTATCATCTACATCTCCTACCCAATTTGCATTTATGTATGCACATAAATCAAAATTTTCATCTTTAAGTTACCATAAATCAATATTTGTTGTACCTTGTAGATACCGAAAAATCCTTTTCACTGCTGATTCAAGATTTTATTTAGGATTACTCTGAAATCTTGAAACAATACATACTAAATTCATAATATCAGGTCTTGTTTGTGTCAAATACAGTAAACCTCCTATCATAGACTTGTACCTTGTCAGATTAACAGGTGTTGATTCATCCTTCAATGATAATTTATCAGTTGTAGTCATAGGTGTTGCTATCGGTTTAGAGTTTTCCATGCCAAATTTCTTTAGTAATTCCTTCAAGTAATTTGTTTGACATATGAATATACCTTTATCAGTCTGTGAAATCTGCAATCCTAAAACTAATTTTATCTCCCTAATCATAGACATTTCAAATTCTTCCTACATCTTATTAAAAAAGTCTTTCCACAATCCATCTTCTCCTCCAAAAATTATATCATCAACAAAAACTTCTATAATCAAGATGTCATCATTAGTCACTTTGAAATATAGATTGATGTTAGTATTACCTTTAGTGTAACCAATCTTCAAAAGATATTTGTCCAATCTAGCATACCAAGCTCTAGGAGCTTGCTTTAGTCCATATAAAGCTTTCCTTAACCTGTAAACCATATCTTTGTCATTTGTCAATGAAAATCCATCAACTTGTTCAATTTAGACTTCTTCTTCAAGATCACCATTTAGAAATGCACATTTAACATCCATTTGATATACTTTATAGTTCTCGTGTGCTGCAAAAGCTAAGAATAATATGACTGCCTCGATTCTAGCTACCGGTGCAAAGGTTTCATTATAATCAATTCCTTCTTTCTGTGAATATCCCTTACACACTAATCTTTCTTTCTTTCTGATTACCTTACCATCTTCATTGATTTTTTTTTTGAATACCCATTTAGTTCCAATTACATTTTGTCTTTAGGCCAGGGAACCAATGTCGATGTGTTATTCTTTTCAATTTGTTCCAATTCATCTTCCATAGCTTTAATCCAATGTTTATCTTCACATGCCTCATTAACTGATGCTAGTTCAATTTGAGAAATTAAACATACCTCTTCATTTTCCAATCTTCCTCTAGTTATAACACCTTGATACTTGTTCCCAATTATCTGACTTTCAAAGTGGTTCAATCTTACATATCGGGGTATTTTTACTTGTTGTTGTTCCTCAATCACTATGGAATCCTCAGATGATGTCAGTGTGACTGGATCAATATTTAGTACTGGTGTACTTATTGTAGGTTCATTTGATATTATCTCTATTGCTGGTCCAAAGTCTATGTACCTTGAATTACCTCTAAACTGTTCATCAATCTTCACATTTGCACTCTCAATAATTTTCTGCAATCTCTTATTAAAACATCTATATGCCTTGCTCTTAGATGAATAGCCAAGAAATATTCCTTCATCACTTCTAGGATCAAACTTACCAATATACTCATCTCTTCTAATATAGCATTTACTTCCAAATATTCTGAAATATTTAAGAGTAGGAGTATTACCAAACCATAGTTCATGAGGGGTCTTACCAGTTTCACCTTTGATGTGAACTTTGTTGAATGTGTAAACCATTGTACTCATTGCTTCTCTCCAACACACATGAGGTAGATTTGCTTTTGATAACATGCTTCTAGTTGTATCTAGAATAGTTTTGTTCTTTCTTTCCACAACTCCATTCTGTTGGGGTGTCCGAGGTGCTGATAACTATCTCTTAATTCCATTCACTTCACACAATGTATTAAATTCCTTAGATGTGAATTCGCCTCCTTGATATGATATCAAACATTTGATTTTCTTACCAGTTTCAATCTCTACTATCACCTTGAATAGTTTGAATTTTCCAAAAGCTTTTGATTTCTCCCTGAGAAAAGAAGCCCAACACATTCTAGAATAGTCATCAATGATTAGCATAAAATATCTATCTTCTTGTAAACTTCTAGTTCTTGATAGACCACATAAATCAGTATATATTAAGTCAAGGACATTATTGGATTTATCTGGAACACTCTTATAAGATGCTATAACTTGATTTCCAAATTGATATTCCTTACATACCAGATTGTGAGGTTTAACAATCTTAGGTAAATCCCTTACTTCCTTAGTTGTACTGAATTTCACAATGCAATCAAATTTTATATGACAAAGTCTCTTATGCCATAACCAACTTTCATCAATATGTGCAATCAAGCATGCCTTCCCATTGTTATTCAAATGAAAGATATTACCTCTAGTCTGATTACCAGTTGCAATTTTTAAGCCAATTACGTTCATGATTTTACATTTACCATTCTTGAATTGTAACTGAAATCCATTTTCAACTAATTGACCAACACTCAGAAGATTATGCTTCAAACCTTCGACATAGTAAACATTATCAGTATTGTACTTACCATCAAAAGATATAGTGCCTTTTCCTTTGTTCAAACTGATGAATACTAAGAGGGGGGGGTGAATTAGTATACCAAAAAACACTATATTTAAACACTTAAACAGTCTAGTGATAAACTGGTAGAACAATTTAGCAGACAAACCGGTTAACACACATGCAAACCAAAATGCAAATAAGACATTCACCCACAGGAGCAATAACACTATAACACAAGATATTTGACTTGGAAACCCAAATGGGAAAAACCACAGTGAGATGAAACTCACAAGTAACTATCTGCAGAATAGGAACCAAACCGGTTAAGGTCAGATCGGTTAAGGTCATACAATGTTCTTTACCAAAATAGATCCTATTAGGAATATCAATCTCTATTAGAAGGTAAGTCCGATCAAAGACTACCTTGCTAGAGGAATTTAGATCCACAGATGTGAACCACCTTGTTAGGGGATTTACAAAAGGCTTTATGGGCCTACCTGGTTAAGGGCTTCAAACTTGTCAAAGATGTGAGTAATCAACAAGTGATTGATCTAGCAAATAGCACAAATTGCTTGGTTAGATCCACTATGTATCATAGCTAATGCATTTCAGCATTACTTCAGTCTTCAGTAACTCACACTTAGTTACAGCTCACAAAAACTTGATCTTCTCAGTTAAGATCGTACTTACAAAAACTCATCAACCACCTTAAACCCTAGCAACCTTTTTTTAAAACCCTAGACATGATTTCCTTATAAAGGAATTTGATTTCATGTCGGTCCAATAGGTTTACAATCCAGTTTCCTAGGTTCAATGAATCTAGACATACTTGGTAACATGACACAAAAACCACCACCAGAGTATCGACATTGTCAAACAATCGGTGGATGGTAACTCATCACAAAATGCCAGTTGGTAACTCATCACAAAGTATTACCGGTTCATACAAAATACTGGTTGTCGGTTTGACAAAAATGAAGACTGGGAAATATGTGTTTTGCCGCTTTGATCCCTCGTACCACTTGAGATCCACGAACCGCTTGGGGTCAACATATCGCTTTAGATCGGTAAACACATTCTACAAAACACTGATAGCCTAAAGACTATAATACATCATACCAGTTGGAACAAATTCCAGTTGAGCTTTAACTCATACATATAAGAATGATCTCAATGCAAGTGTGTGTCCATCAATGACAATCACAACATAATCATCAAAAATTCCAACAATCTCCCCCTTTGGCATTGATGGCAACACTTAGGAAATTTTTTTTTGACTTCTAAGTGTTTTACAACAAAATCATGCCATAAGCAAAATTGCTCCCACTAAGCATATACACTATCCCTTTAGCTAACAATACAATGTATAACTATTTGCATATAGAGACAGACATGAAGATATTTAGAGCATACATCAAAATTTTAAATACCAGAATACTTCTCCCCATTTGCCAACAATGACAAAGTACAACTGAACAACCCTTGTTTTCATTTGGTATTAAAATAATAAGAGTTTATGACAATAAATAATAAAACTTGTCAAAAACTAATTTAAATTCCTGCAAAAATTGTTCCATAGATAAAGACCGGGACTCAAGTAGGGAGGTGGCTACTTCTTTCTCTGTCTACATCTGGGAGACCTACTCTTCCATGGCATCTATTGTGCTCATCTCTTGAGTCACCGTTAAGGCATCCAGATTGAGATATCACTTCTGAAGTATTTGCAGGCATGGGAGTAGAACTAGTTGTAGTTCCTGCAAATCTTGTGACTAGGCACTAATCTCAATCTCTATTTTTGTAGACTAGATATGAAATCGGTGAATGGTTTGCCCATAAGCTGTGAAAGAGTCATATGGTGGCTTGAAGGTGCTCATGTATAATTGCAAGTCTGATTGTATCTTTTTCTTCTATACAAGCACATCATCACAGAAGAGATGGGGTTGGCAAATCTTACTAAGTAGTAGATTCCCCTCATCTAGAGCATCCTTTATATCTTTTTGAGCTTTTTGTAGATTGGACCGGAGCTCATTTAGCTTCTTCACTAGAGCAATATTTAGAGCTTTTTGATTCTCTCTCTTGGTATTCACCTCTACTACCTCTTCTAGGCTCTGCACTTGATCATCCACTACTGTGCATAGGAGCTTCAATTGTGCCAATGATGAGTTAGTATTGGGGAGGTTTGTACCGGGTATCAAACCGATAAGAGTGTCCACAGCAGCTTGGATCATATCTTGCTCCTTTTTCCTCCTTATCACTTCAAGGCATTCTTGAGCAACCTTGATGCTCTGTAGCAGCTCCATTTCACTTGCAGAGTGGAGGTCAATAAGACTGGTGAAGTCAGCCAGTTTGGCTTGACTATCGATTGCCTTGGGAGTCTCCATCTGCGTGCTCTTTGCCACTTCTGCTTTCTCTGCTTCTTTTTGCCACTCCTCTTCCTTATCGTCCTCTACTTTCTTCTTCTCCACTTCTTTTGTCTTTTCTTCTTCCTTATCCTCCTCTGCTTTCTTCTTCTCCATTTCTCTTCTCTTTTCCTCTTCCTTATCCTCCTCTGCTTTCTTCTTCTCCACTTCCTTCCGCTTCTCCTTTTCCTTTTCTTCCTCTTCCTTCTTCTTCTCTTCTTCCTTTCTCTTCTTCTCTTTCTTAACCTCTTCTTCTTTATTCTTCTTTGCATCTTCTTGTTTCTTTTTGTCTTCTTCCTCTTCTTTTCTTTTCTTTTCTTCTCATCCTCTTTTCTCTTTCCCTCCTCTTTCCGTTTCTCCTCATCTTATTCCTTTTTCTTCTCCTCCGCCTACTTCTTTGCTTCCTCCTATTTGTCATCTTCTTTCTTTTCTACCTGTTCAGCCTACTTCTCCTGTCTTGTTGCTTATGATGGTGTGCCCTAAACAACATCCTCTACATCCAGAGCATCGACATCAATAGCGTCTATAGGTTCAGCAACCAGGTTTCCTTCATCATCAAACACTTCATCTCATTTTGTTATTGTTGGTTCTTGCTCAGCCTTCTTGTTGGCTTGAAGCACTTTGGGCGTGTGTACCATAGTTGTCATATGCAGATGAGTGTCCTTTTCAACATCATCAATTCTTCCTTCCAATAACCAGAGTCTTCTTCTTCTAGTGAAGAAGAGTCCTTTATTTTGATTGATGACTTCAAACAGTTCAGAATTGGACAGGTCAGGAAAGTGTTGGGCAAAAACTTTCTCCCTTATTTCCTGTTCCTTTTCTATGGCAATGCACCATTTATTGTCTAAGGACTTATACAAAGAATCGAATGTCTCAAATCTAATTTCTGAAGGTGACCGGTCATTAGCACACAAATACTTAATAATTTCTTGCTCTACTTCTTCCTTTTCTTCATCATTAAAATCATCAAAATGATCTACCAAATCATTTAACAACTTTCTCCTAATATTTTTAATTGTTCTTTGACAATGTGTCAAAGGTTTGTAGGAAGAAATATCAATATTTACCGGTGCAGATGATGTCAGTTCATTCTTTGTCTTTTTCCTTGTTTGCCTTGTCTTTTTAGTCTTTTCCTCAGACATAGTTTCTTCTGAGTCTAGTGAATTGTTCTTAGTCTTCCTCATCCTCTTGAAGACTTTGGTAGGTGCCGCTTCTGGTTTCTTCTTATTAGGTGACCGCTTGGTCACTTTGGGACTTGATGGAGTAATCGGTGCCGATGCTAAAGGCACTGCCTTCCCTTTCTTTGCTGAGGGTTCTTTAACCAGTGTCACCCTTTCTAGGTAGGTGTCGGTCCTCTTTGCCTTTGGATCAAGCGGTGAGGCAAGTAGGGTAGAGACATACCCGTCCAACATATCATACATCACCTCATAGCCCATAGGCTCCACTTCTTCCTGTCTAGGCTCAACGGCCTCCATTATGCATTCATCCACTTTGATGATAAAGCAGATGTCCTCTTTGTATTTCTTGACAATGTCACTAGATATCCTCATCCCAAGGCTCATCTTGCTTCTGAACTCATCAAAGTACTTGTTCAGAACTTCAAGGTAACCGATTCCGACTACTTGCAGGCTTTCTTTGATCTGCTTGGTAATTGGTTGGTCTGTGGACCACTGAATATCACCAATTCCTAGGAAATAACCTTGGAAGTAGAAGAATAGTCCTACCAGTAGTTGTCCAAACTTTAGTTTCAATGCATTATCCTGTTTGATTGATTTGAGATTTAATAGGATTTGTCTTTGCATGCAGATGCACAGATCAAATGATGCATCTTCCTTGATCATCCGGTAAGTGATATTTATCGTTGCAGTAGATACAGAGTTAATTTTGCTGGCATGGCACATCTGGTATCCTATCACCATGCACGCATATTTGACAAGGTCATCCTTGATGGAATTGATAGTCATACCTCATGAGTCACTCACTGAACCGGTGAGCTTGGTCATTTCAGTTTTGGTGACCATCCTCAGGGCTGGCACTTCACCGACATTGCAGAAACTGGTGACAACATGAATAGCTTGTGGTGTGATATCATGAGTTCTCTCAAGATACATCTTGTCACCATGAACTCTGCTCAGAATGATTCGAATGTGGTCATCTATGAAATCCTCTAGGAAGTAAACCACATTATGAAGCTTCTTCTTCTCTAGTATTCTATACTCTAGTTTGATCTTTTTATCCTTCCCACAGAATAGACCTAGCTGCGAGTGGATTGCAAGAGACCCTAGGTCTTCAATTTTACAATCTATATAATCAAAAATGCCTTCTTCCACTATTACTCCAACAAGAACTTGTGACAGGGCATTATATTTGGACTTGCGTTGAATGAAGTTAACAGAATCAACAGGTACACTAGAGCTAGCATGAGATCTGGAAGCCATGATAGAAACAAAAAAATCGAGAATTACCTTTCAAAAATTGAGAATTTAGGGCTTGCAGATTCTACTTTTCCTCACACTTCGTCGGTTGCAGAATCACTGCTTTGAGTTCTTCTCTTGACCGTTTGCAATTTGCTTCTGAATCTCCTTCAGGGTTACTAAATTTCTTTGAATCACAACACAAATCACTTTTTCTTCGCTCTACTCTTGAAAAACTTCTTCACTTGAAAAATGATAGTGAGAAATGATTTGAAAAATCCTTTTAAGCATATTCCTCACCTACCGTAATTAATGCTCCACCATTAGGGCATAAACCCTAATTTGCCTTTTACCGTTTCTGATCTTCTACCAAATGATAGGTATCACATACTAGTTAAGGTATTTTACCAGTGTAAACTAGGGGTTCAAAACATTTTTCCATTTGCTCCCCCTAAGCTTTTCTGATGCTTAGTTTTCCAGTTCCGTGATTTCCACACTAGGTGTAGAAACTGGTTCTTCTTGCAACATTGCTCGTTTCTTTTTCTAGGTTTTGTTCATATCCACTTGAACGGTTTCAACATCAATTTTTCCATCTGGAGTGACTGGTATATCATGCGATATACTCTTTCTACTTCTATAGAATCTTGCTAAATGACCCGGTTTGTTGCAATGATAGCAAATCAATCCAGGTGCTCTCCAAGGTCCATTATTCATGTTTCCATTCTTCCTTTTGCATGTTGCCACAGTGTGACCATGACCATGGCAAATCCAATAGTTTTCTCTCCATCCGGTTTCCTGTTGATAGCCTCTGCTACCTGACTGATGATTATAGGTATTAAACCAGTTGGGGTTCCGGTTCACAAAGGATTCCGGACCAACTCCTTGAGTCCTCTGAGGGTATCCTCCAATGCTGTTCATAACGGACCTGCATTCAGATGCTCTATGCCCAAACTTTTTGCATGCATAACAATTACCATTGAACTTCTTGGATCTAGGTACATTGTTTATAAAGTAAGGAAAATTATTATAGGCTTTGCTCCTACATACATTGGCAGTATGTCCCTCTTTAAGACAGTTAAAGAAAACAGGTTTGAAGTTTTGCTTACGTTTACCTTTGAATGTCGGTTGCTTCTTTGATGCTTCAGCATTTGTACTAGACATCTCACCTACCTCATGACAAGAGTAACCCAGTCCATCAGTATTCTTGACAAGTTTGGTCGATTCAAGCTTTTGCTCTAGCTTAACAGTACTCTTGTTGAACTTAGCAAGTATTTCCTTTGACTCAGAGAGTTCTTTGGAAATAGCAGCATTTGTCTCCATCAAGTTTGCATTCTTAGAGAAGGCTATGTTCAGTTTACCTTGTACTTCTTCTTTTTCCATTCTGCTCTCATGAAGGTGAGTAGTAAGTGCACTGATCTCTTGCTTCAACTTGGATATCTCATGATCTTTGTCTTTCATCAGATCTTCAACCTTCCTCTGGTTCTCAAGCTCTTGACACATTCAGATAGTCATTCCTTCCAACTCCTTTCTCAGGTTGGAGTTTGATTCATTCAGTTTTTCTACTTCTTGAATTAGGGCTTCCATATTCGCTTCATCAGAAGAACTATTTTCAGATAGCTCCATCAGTTTTTCACCATGTTCTCTCCTTTTTGCCTGAGAGGCCTTATATTTTACCATGAGTTCATCATAGGCTTGCTCAGACTGAGTGAGTCAGTGAGTAAGTTTGCTCATAGTGTGTTCCCCCATATCTCTTTCTAAGTGGTTAGACTTATAGAAAGATTGGCTCTGATACTAATTGATGAATACTAAGAGGGGTGTGAATTAGTATACCAAAAAACATTGTATTTAAACACTTAAACAATCTAGTGATAAACTGGTAGAACAGTTTAGCAAACAAACTGGTTAACACACATGCAAACTAAAATGCAAATAAGACAGTCACCCACAAGAGCAATAATACCATAACACAAGATATTTGACGTGGAAACCCAAATGGGAAAAACCACGGTGAGATGAAACTCACAAGTAACTATCTGTAGAATAGGAACCAGACCGGTTAAGGTTAGACCGGTTAAGGTCATACAATGTTCTTTACCAGAGCAGATCCTATTAGGAATCTCAATCTCTATTAGGAGATAAGTCCGATCAAAGACTACCTTGCTAGAGGAATTTAGATCCACAGATGTGAACCACCTTGTTAGAGGATTTACAAAAGGCTTTATGGGCCTACCCGGTTAAGGGCTTTAGACTTGTCAAAGATGTGAGTAATCAACAAGTGATTGATCTAGCAAATAGCATAGATTCCTTGGTTAGATCCACTATGGCTCATACCTAATGCATTTCAACATTACTTCAGTCTTCAATAACTGACACTTAGTTATAGCTCACAAAAACTTGATCTTCTCAATTAAGATCGTACTTACAAAAACTCAATAACCACCTTAAACCCTAGCAACCTTTTTTTAAAGCCCTAGACATGATGTCCTTATAAAGGAATCTGATTTCATGTCAGTCCAATAGGTTTACTATCCAATTTCCTAGGTTCAATGAATCTAGACATACTTGCTAACACGACACAAAAAGCACCGCTAGAGTGTCTGCACCATCAAACAATTGGTGGATGGTAACTCATCACAAAATGCTGGTTGGTAACTCATCACAAAGTATTACTAGTTCATACAAAATACCGGTTGCCGGTTTGACAAAAATAAAGACCGGGAAATATGTGTTTTGTCGCTTTGATCCCTTGTAGCACTTGAGATCCACGAACCGCTTGGGTTCAACATACCGCTTTAGACTGGTAAACACATTCTGTAAAACACTGATAGTCTAAAGACTATAATACATCATATCGGTTGGAACAAATTTTGGTTGAGCTTTAACTCATACATATAAGAATGATCTCAATACAAGTGTGTGTCCATCAATGATAGTCACAACATAATCATAAAAAATGCCTACACAAACAAGCTTTATCATCCTCAAGTCTTACTAGACCTCCATTGTATTCCTGAAAGGTTAAGAATTTACTTTTATCACCAATCATATGATGTGAACATCCAGAATCAATGATCCATTCATCCTTATCTTCAATTTTAGCCGCTAGGGCCTCCTCTACCAGTTCAACAGTAGGTGTCAGTTGATCTTCTATTATAGCAACAAAAACCCATCCATTGTTTGTCGGTTCTTCATCAGAATCATCAGTAACTCCTTCATTAGCATAGTAAAAAGATTTGTCTTTATTCTTCTTAAATTTGTATCTCTGATATTCAGGGTTAGGCTTATATATTCTTTTAGCTTCTTCTTTCAATCTTGCATGTCTATCAGGACACCTAGATGCCATATGACCAATTTTATTGCAGTTAAAACATTTAAATGGTTCTTTACCTTCATACTTACTTCCAATTGGACCTTTAGGCATTTTCTTTGCAAATAGTGCTTCAAGTTTTTCTAGTTCTTCATTCTCTTTTCTGATTTCTTCAACTTCTCTTTCATAAAAGGATTTCCAATCATATTTATTAGATGATGATGATGATGATGCTACTTCAAATGATGATGATGCCTTGAAAGCTAAATATGTCTTTATAGTAGCAACAAGACCAAATTCCTCAAGTTCAAAAGCTGAAAGTTTTCCAACCAAAGTGTCTCTAGATACTGATACATTAGGCATTGTTCTCAATTCATTTATAGTAGTTACCTTCATTTTATATGCTGATGGAAATGCTCTTATAACTTTAGAAACAATTTCATCTTCACTTAAGGTTCCTCCACAACATTGTATACCCAAAACAATTTCATTTACTCTTTCCATAAAAACAGAAATCCTTTCATATTCTTCCATTTTCATATTTTCATACCTGACCCGGAAGCATTCATGTTTTGTGATTTTGACTATTGAATCACCTTCATTCAATGTCTCCAATTTGTCCCAAATAGCTTTAGCAGTAGATCTATCTGATAATCCCATGGTTTGCTAATCTGACAATGTGCTCAAAAGTGCTTCTCTTTCTTTGAAATCATTCTCTTCATCTTTAGCCAAGGTTGGTGGAATAGGTTGACCTTGAGTAGGAGCAACATAGCCATTCTTTGTAACATCCCATATGTCCTTCCCAATGCAATTCAGATGTGTCTCCTGTTGGCATTTTGGCACTAAGTTATCATTGATGTCAACCGGTGGAGATGAAAAGGCAGAGTGTTAAGGTATGCAATCGATACTGGATGCTATACCGGTTAACACATGATGAACTTGACTGGTGAAAAACTCAGGAAGGCCGTGTCTTGATTGGTGTAATGCCATGAGAAGCAAAGGTGGCAAGTAGGGCATAGCTGGTGAAGTTTCACTCGTAGGGTTGATGAAATTGATACTCGTCATTAATGAAGGAACTGCATATCTAGGAATCGTATTAGACTGATTGCAGCGTGAGGGAAAAGGAATGTAAGACAAAGATTAGGGGAGTGGTTGGCATCTGAATCAAAGATAGAAGATTAGATTGAAAGATCACCTTGAGAAGGAAAAAATAGGAGCATTAATGGCAATCTATAAAATGCAAATAAAAAATGAAGGATTACGTTTCCCATATTCGGAAAAGCATGAAAATGATGGAGAAGAATAGATGAACATCAAGGAGATCAGATCTTGTATATCTAATTGGATCAAATTTGCCTCAAAGATGGTGTAGAAACCCTAATCGTCTAAATTTTTGAATCCGCCTTTTTGGCAGGAACCTATTTGATAAGAAAAGGGATCAATGAAAAATGGAATGATGTTGTTGTGGTGAAGTGTGTGGAACTGAAGTGCAGTGAGAAGAAGGAAGTAAGGAGTGGGAGACTACAGGAAAGGTTTTGATCAAGTTACAGTACGAGGTAGCAAATAGACCAGTGAGTGGCTTGTACCGTTAGTTTCTCAATAGAGTGGTTGTGCTAAATCAGTGAGGTGTGAAAGTGCAGGCATCATCCTAGAGTGATATTGTGTGTGTAGACATAGTGAGTTAATTGATTCAAAAGTTGCAAAACTCATTTGTAACAAGAAGCCTTAATCGCATTTAATTAGTATTTCAATATATATCGCCAAGTCTGAGCTTGGTGCTCCTTGGGTTGATGCCCAAAAATTTGTATAAATCTGTGTTTTACCTATGAGGCTAGATTGGAGTAGTAGACTTTAGCAACTTTTCTCACTGAGGTTTTACTCATGTTGAGTTTTCCTCATAAATCTTGTGTTGTGGCTTAACTATGTGTACATGGGCTCTTTGGTTTTCTTTCTTATATTCCTTGTCTGATAGTTTATAAGATTAAAGCATAAGATTGACATTGTTAAGATTGTCAAGAAAAATAATAGATCTGGGAGCCACTGATTCACCTCCCCTCTCAGTGGTATTCTATGTTCATCAATTGGTATCAGGGAAAGGTTCCCAGTTATCTCTAAACCTTGGGTAGATTCTGGACCTTGAGGACACTAGCAAGAAATGAGTTTGCTTCCTCAAAAGCTCCCATGTTTGATGGATCTAATTATGCCTTCTGGAGCAGAAGAATGGAGACATATATTTCATCTCTTGGCTTTGATGTATGGATGTTAGCCAAGAATGGGTATACTATTCCTAACACTCCTCCCACTAATCTGGATGCAAAGAAGGAGTATGAAAATAATGCAAGGGCTAAACATGTCATTTTGAGTGGATTGTTTGATAATGAGTTTGTCAAAGTTATGCATTGTGCTTCAGCTAAGGAAACTTGGGACAAGTTGTAGAGGTTGTTTGAGGGAGACACAAAGGTCAGGAAGGCCAAACTACAAACTCTAAGGAGCCAACTAGAAAGCATTAAAATGAAAGATGATGACAAAATTCTAGAATATCTTCACAGATTTGATGAAACTATGAATGCTATCAGAGGACTTTGTGAAGATATTGCAAATGAAGTTCTTGTCAAAAAGATACTTAGATCTCTCACTCACAAATATGATACTAAAGTCTCCACTATAGAAGAAGCCAAGGATCTAAAGACTTTCACTATGGATGAACTATTTGGTTCCTTGACAGCCTATGAGATGAGAACTATAGGTGAGACTTTCTCAAGAAAAGAAGCTACTTTCAACACCACCAAAAAGGGGAAGGAAGTTGCTGCTCATAAAGAATCCAGTGAAGATTATGATGCTATAGTGGCAAACTTTGTTAGGAAGCTCAAAAGGGGATCTGGTCGGTACAAAGGAAAACTACCACTAAAATGTTTCAACTGTGGGAAGGTAGTACACTTCGCTACAAGCTATCCTCACAAAGATACTAGTGGAGACGAGTCAAGAGAACTCAGAAGATCTATCAGCAAAGACAAAGAAAGGAATGACTATCGGCAGGGAAGAAGATACTACCAGAACCAAAATAGTCTTTATACCATTGAAGATGACATAATAGATGATGAGGATGCATCAGAGGATGATGACCATCAGGACCACAGAAAAGTAAATCTTTTCATGGCACTTGACAAACCAATTATTGAAGAAGAGGAAGATGAAGATATTGAGGCCAAAGTGAATTTGGAGAGTGAACTCATCAGTGCACTTGAAGAACTAAGTAAAACAAGAAGAGAACTCAAGAGAGTGAATCTTGTTGCTATAGATGAACAAGATCTGTTGAAGCAATCTCTAGAAGAATCCAGTCAAATCTGACTTGAAGTTGCACCTGGAAGAAACTAAGAGAATCGGTGAAGTTACTGCCCTTGACCTACCAAAGAAAGAAAAGGAATTTCAAAAGCTTGAGGCAGAAATATTAAAGCTCAAAAAGGAGCTTGAAGAAAAAAAGGAAGAGATAAAGATAAGAAGAAAATTTGAAGGCAGCACTAAAGCCCTGAATAAGATGTTAAGAAAACAAAAGCCACCCAAAAACACTGGCAGTTTAGGTTTTGAAGTTGGTCAAGGGTCAACTCACAAAGACAAATCTGACAAAGAGATAGTATTCACCTCCTCAAATAAAGAAGAAGAAAAGAATACATTCACTATAGGCAATAAAACCAACAAAAAGACTTATGCTAATTCTATTAGAAATTGACACCCAAACCGGTATGCATAAATGAACTAGAGATCACATTTCTTGAATAAATTTGCAAGTCCAAGGAGGAATGCCAAGATTGAACAAAAAGGTTTCACCAGATTCAACAACATGAACAAAAGACCCCCAATGATGCAGTTCCACTCAGGACCAAGACATGACGACCGATATGTATCAAATTTTCATGGTTACTGTTACCGGTGCAATAAATTTGGGCACAGAATAGATGATTGTAGGCTAAACAATAAACCCTCTATGAATTTTGAAAGTAGAAATTCATTTAATGCACTCCGCAACATGAATGTTGTTTTCTATCAATGCAATGGATATGGACATAAGCGCTTTGAATACAGGGAGAACCAACAGGCATCCTACAATAGTATTAAGGGTGGTTCCTTTATTGAAAACATAAAATGCTATAATTGTCAAGAATTTGGACACTTAACCAAATTATGCAGAAACAAGAAGAGCAAGCAAGTAAAGGATAATCCTGATCAAAGGATTGTATCTGAACCCGAGCAAAATGCAGGAGTTGAGAAGAAGAAGGAAATCAAACCAGTTTGGGTTGAAAAAGGAAAGGAAAAGGCAGAATTAAGTCTCTTGGTGCATATTACCTTGCATGTTGAGAGGAAAAATCTATGGGTAGTAGATAGTGGTTGCTCAAACCATATGACTGGTGACAAAAGAAAATTCATCAACCTTGAAGACTGGAATGGTGGATCAGTAAGGTTTGGAGACAATTCCTCCATCAAAATAAAGGGAAAAGGGACACTAAGTATTGATGGAAAACTGAAAGCACATGATGTATATTATGTGGAAGGCCTTACACATAATCTGCTGAGTGTGAGTTAGATGTGTGACAAAGTTTACAAATTCACCTTTGACTCAACTGACTGTCAGATAAAGAAAGACAACACCGGTAAGGTGGTGGCAGAGGGAAAGAGAAATGATGGAAATATTTATAATCTAAAGAAATTTTATGAGTCCCAATGCATTCTAGGACAAGTAGATGAAAGTTGGTTGTGGCACAGAAGATTGGGCCACATAAATTTTGATAACTTGGTTACAGTGAGAAAAAAAGGGTGTGTAAGAAATATTCCACCCATCATTAAAACTAGTTAACACATTTTGTGATGAATGTGTAAAAGGAAAGAAAACAAGAGTGAGTTTCTAGACAAAGGAGCACAACACCTCAAAACCACTTGAAATTGTGCATATAGACCTATGTGGTCCAACTAGAACAAGATCCCTTGTTGGTGAAAGATACTTCATGCTCCTCATTGATGACTAGTCAAGGATGATATGGGTCACCTTTCTGCAAGATAAATCACAAGCATTCGAAAGATTTAAGATCTTTTGAAAGATGGTGGAAAAGGAAAGTGGATACAAAGTAAAATGTCTGAGATCAGATAGGTGTGGAGTTCACATCAGATGAATTTAAAGATTATTCTGAAAAACATGGAATTAGAAGACAATACTCTACTCCTAGAATACCACTACAAAATGGTGTGGTAGAAAGGAAAAACAAAACAATCAAGGAGATGACCAAAACTATGTTGAATGAGGCCAATCTACTAGATACGTATTGGAAAGAAGCTGTCCATACTACTGCATACACCTCGAACCGGGTTCAATTAAGAACAAACAACAAAATGACACCTTATGAATTATGGTATGATTAGAAACCATCAGTTAAATGCTTCAAAGTTTTGGGAGGAAAATGCTTCATTAAGAGAGACATGAATGGTTTGGGAAGTTTTGACTCTAGGAGTGATGAAGGGATCTTCCTTGGTTACTCATCAAACAACAAGACCTACAAATGCTACAATAAAAGACTAAGACAGATTGTTGAAAGTGTGCATGTAAGAGTTGATGAGAACATTCACAAAGGATGTCAACCACATACCAACTAGAATGATGACTCCAATGATGAAAATATAGAAGTTTAGCTGGATACTGAGCCAAAGGCAGCACCTCAAAAGATTCCAAATTGGTATGTACAGCTGAATCATCCAGAAGAGCAAATTCTAAGAAATAAGAGTGATGGTGTGCAGACCAGAAGAAGACTTGCCCGAAATGATGAACAGGTCAACCTATGCCTCATGTCTAAAGTTAAACCCAAAACCTTAATTGAGGCCAGAAAGAAACAAGAATGGATAGATGCCATGGAAGAATAAATGCACCAGATTGAGAAGAACAAAACTTGGGATTTGGTTCCCAGACTGGAAGACAAGAACATTATTGACACAAAGTGGGTCTACTGGAATAAAATGAATGAAGAAGGTAAGGTTGTGAGACACAAAGCTAGACTAGTGTGCAAAGGATACTCTTAGGTAGAAGGGATCGACTTTGAAGAAACATTTGCACTAGTGGCTAGATTGGAGGCAATTGGGATGTTTCTAGCTTACTCTGCCTACAAGGGCTACAAAGTGTACCAAATGGATGTAAAATCAGCTTTTCTAAATGGAAATTTGGAAGAAGAGGTATACATGGAGCAACCTGAAGGATTCCTTCTATGTGATGAGACTTTTTTATGCCAACTAAAGAAAGATCTATATGGTCTTAAGAAAGCCCCCAAAGCATGGTACTCAAGATTAGATCTACAAGTAAAGAAACAGGGATTCAAAAAGGGAAGTGCTGACAACAATTTGCACATAAGGAAAGATGGGGATCACATGATTATTGTGATTGTATATGTAAATGACATCATTTTTTGTGGCAATAAGGATACTCTCTGCAAAGAATTTGCGGATCAGATGCAGTCAGAATTTGAGATGTCAATGTTGGGTGAATTGACTTACTTCCTAGGCTAGCAGATTCTACAGAAGGATAAAGGAATCTTTATCTCACAGGTCAAGTATGCAAAGGAGATGCTGAAGAAATTCCAACTGGAAGATTGCAAACCAGTAAGCACTCCCATGGTGATTGGCAGTAAATTAAGTAAAGATGAAGAATCACTGGTATTGGATCAAACTCTGTACAGATCCATGATAGGCAGTCTACTATACCTAACTGCTTCAAGACCAGATATAGTTCAGGCAGTATGCATGGTGGCCAGATTTCAAGCTACACTAAAGCACTCTCACTTGAATGTTGTTACCTGAATCTTTAGGTATCTACAAGGAACACTCAATCATGGACTATGGTATCCTAAGCAGGGAAATTTCATTTTGGAAGCATACACTGATGCTAACTGGGCAGGCTGCATAGATGATAGGAAGAGCACAAGTGGTGGTGCAGTCTTTCTGAATGACTGGTTGGTCTCATGGCATAGCAAGAAGCATGCCTTGGTCTCTCTATCCATGTCTGAAGTTGAATACATTGTTGTTGCTACATGTTGCTCTCAAGTGCTCTAGATGAAGCAAACTCTCAAAGATATCCAAGTGGAAATTACTGATCCCATTCTCATCCGGTGTGACAATTCAAGTGCAATCAACATAGCAAAGAATCCGGTCATGCATTCTAGAACAAAACATATTGCAATAAAATACCACTTCCTTAGAGAGAAGGTTGAAGGGCAAGAAGTAAGAATGGATTATGTTCCTAATGGTGATCAAGTAGCAGAGATTTTCACCAAACTTCTACTAGTAAGCACATTTGAATATCTTTGACACAATTTGGGAGTTGTATCATCTACATAGAAGGTTTGTGTGGCTCAGGGGGAGCCTTGTGTGAAGCACAGGGGGAGTGTGCAAGTACCCTTTGTCATTGTGTTAAAGGGGGAGAATGGAACTGGTATGTAGTGGAATGTGTGAAGTTGACATCAATGCCAAAGGGGGAGATTGTTGGCATTTTGGTATTGAGTTGTCATTGATTTCAACTGGTGGAGATGAAAAGGCAGAGTGTTAAGGTGTGCAACCAATACTAGATGCTATACTAGTTAACACGTGATAAACTTGACCGATGAAGAACTTGAGAAGGTCATTTCTTGATTGGTGTAATGTTGCGAGAAGCTGAGGTGGCAAGTAGGGTGTAGTTGGTGAAGTTTCACTCATAGGGTTGATGAAACTGATACTCATCATTAATGAAGGAACCTCATATCTAGGAATCATATCAGATTGATTGTGGTGCGAGGAAGAAGGAATGTAAGAGGAAAATTAGGGGAGTAGTTGGCATCTGGATCAAAGATAGAAGATTGGATTGAAAGATCACCTCGAGAAGGAAACAGAAGGAGCATTAATGTCAATCTATAAAATGAAAATAAAAAATGAAGGATCACATTTCCCATATCCAGAAAAGTGCAAAAATGACAGAGAAGAATAATGGACATCAAGGAGATCAGATCTTGTATATCTGATTGGATCTAATTTGCCTCGAGGATGGTGTAGAAACCCTAACCGTCTGGATTTTTGAATCTGCCTTTTTGGCGAGAACCTATTTGATAAGAAAAGGGATCAATGAAAAGGGGATGATGTTGTGGTGGTGAAGTGCATGGAACTGAAGTGTAGTGAGAAGAAGGAAGTAAGGAGCAGGAGATTGTAGGAAAGGTTTCGATCAAGTTACAGTATGAGGTAGCAAGCAGACCGATGAGTGGCTTGTACCGGTAGTTTCTCAATAGAGTGGTTGTGCTAAATCAGTGAGGTGTGAAAGTGCAGGCAGCATCCTGGAGTGGCACTGTGTGTGTAGACATGGTGAGTTAATTGATTCAAAAGTTGCAAAACTCATTTGTAACAAGAATCCTTAATCACATTTAATCAGTATTTCAATATACATCGCCAAGTCTGAGCTTGGTGCAGGGGTTGGCGCTCCTTGGGTTGGTGCCCAAAAATCTATGTAAATCTGTGTTTTACTTGTGAGGATGGATTGGAGCAGTAGACTTCAGCAACTTTTCTCACCGAGGTTTTTCTCATGTTGAGTTTTCCTCGTAAATCTGGTGTTGTGGCTTGACTGTGTGTACATGGGCTCTTTGGTTTTTTTAATTATATTCCTTGTCTAACACTTTATAAGATTAAAGAATAAGATTGACATTGTTAAGATTGTCAAGAAAAATAATAGATCTAGGAACCACTGATTCACCCCCCTCTCAGTGGTATTCTGTGTTCATCATCTCCATTCTTATCTTTAATATGCCATATTTAGTTCCATCAAGTTTCAGACTATCCTTCCTGAAATAGTTAGAAGACATAGGATCTCCTAAAGTTGCTAAACTTTTGTAAAAAGAGGACAAGGCTCTAATACCAATTGTTAGGTCCCAGAGACAATTGAGAGGGCGGGGTGAATCAGTTGTCAATAAATTTCAAACCAAATATGATTGATCCAAACCTAATGCAAAATACCGGTAAACTAAACTTTATGCCAATAGACAATCTTAACAGTTAATTGTAGTACCGGTAAAGTTTAATGCATGAAATAGAAATACAAATAAAATCCACAACACATAACACAAATATTTGTACGTGGAAACAATGTAAGGGGAAAAAGAATGGTGGGAAACCTTATCCACAATCAGATGATACTACTATAGATAGTATGTGTGTACAATATGGATTTTGCACATGCAGAAAGGCCAACTGCCTAGAGCTCATTGCTCAATCACAAAATGGGAGTCACACTGACTACAATTGGATGGTTAAATCCAATGATAATGTACTGCTCAAAATAGCATCTTTATATGCTGGATTTAGTACCGATTAAGCTCTGATTTTCCTTCTTCAAAACTTCCTTGAATCTTGAATGATGTCTACGTGTATAGCTCTCCTTATATTTGCATATACCTTATTATATTCCTTTTCACACTCACTACTACAATCTCACAAATGAGATCTTACATATATACCAAAACCTAAGACCAAATGAGTAGGTCAGCTCACTAAAGATATTACAATAAAATCAATTACAAATGAATCAATATGTAGTGCATCATGTCGGCTCAATTCATTTACAATAATAATAAATCATCTTCATAACGTGTCGTGCTGATCTGGAGTGGATATGCTTCTCGGTCCATAACCTAGACCTATTTGTCGGTACTAGCAAATATGCAAACCTGATTAGACCAATGACCAAATCACCAAAATAAAGTGTCCAAACAATTTCTTTGACATAACCAAGTAATCTCCAAGTCATTCCAAGTGCCGGTGAATAATATAACCTATCGGTGAACCAGATATCAGTGACTGTGCATAAGTCATTGAACATGTCGGTCAACATAACCAAGAATCTCCAAGTGCTGATAAGTGTTGACAAGTGTTGACATCAATGACAAAACCATACCAACATATCCAAAATATCAACAGAATCATCTTCCTTAGTTAGTTTACAATCGATCACCATCGGTGTACCAATCGGTTTGCTCTCCTCCATGCCAAAGGTCTTCAATACCTCTTTGACATATTTGGACTGGGTAATAAAGATACCCTCTTTCATTTGCTGAATTTGTATACCAATGAAGAACTTTATCTCTCTAATTAGAGACATCTCAAACTCTTTCTTCATTTCATTTGCAAACAGATGACTCATTTTATCATCTCCTCCAAAGATTATGTCATCTACAAATACTTCACAAATTAGGATCTGACCACCTTTAGATTTCAAGTAGATGTTGCTATCCTCACTTGTTCTCTGAAATCCAATCTTCACAAGATGAGAGTGTAACCTTTCATACCATGCCCTAGGTGCTTGTTTCAATCCATACAAGGCCTTGTGTAATCTGCACACCATGTCACTATCTTCTGATAAGGCAAACCCTTCTGGTTGCTCAATATACACTTCCTCTTCTATGATTCCATTAAAAAACATAGACTTCACATCCATCTGATAAGCCTTAAATCCCTTAAATGCTACAAGTGCAAGTAGCATTTGGACACCTTCTATTCTAGCCATAGGAGCAAAGGTTTCTCCATAGTCTTCTCCCTCCTCTTGAGCATATCCTTTGCATACAAGCCTAGCCTTGTTCCTTACAACTGTGCCTTCTTCATTCAGCTTATTCTTGAAGACCCATTTGGTACCTACGACATTTTTGTGTTCTAGTTTGGGTACCAGAGACCATGTTGCACTCTTTTCTATCTGGTCTAGCTCCTCTTCCATTGCTTTAATCCAGTCTTCATCCATAAGTGCTTCTTTGGAAGTCTTGGGTTCAAACTCAGAAATCACGCAAGAGTTCTCCTTCACTTTTCTTCTTGTGAGTATCCCTGCATCTTTATCTCCTATAATTTTCTTTGGGTCATGATGTAGCTTCACATATCTAGAAATGACTCTAGCCTGATCTACTAGCTTTTCTTCTTCTCCTTCACTTACCTCTTCTTCTTCTCCTACTACAGCTTCTACCGGTATAGGAACACTGAGCTCTTTACTAGCTTATACCCAGTTCGTCTTCCACTTCTTCATTGCAGGTTTCCTCAAGGGATTCACCAACCCTGACATTGATACTCTCAACAATTTTCTGTGTTCTATTGTTGTAGCACCTGAGAGCTTTTCTCTTAGTGGAATATCCCAAAAATATTTCTTCATCACATTTTGCATCATACTTGCTCAGATGCTCACCTCTCTTGATATAGCATGTACTACCAAACACTTTAAAGTAACTCATAGTGGGAGTTTTCCTAGTCCAATACTCATAAGGGGTTTTAACTCTACCTTTCTTTATGAGTGCTCGGTTCATAGTATAGACTGTAGTGCTCACCACTTCTCTCCAAAAAGTGTGAGCAACCTTTCCCTGGATCAGCATTGTTCTAGCCGCTTCAACTATAGTCATGTTATTTCTTTTTGCTATGCTATTATGTTGTGGTGTCCTTGGGGTAGACAACTGCCTCTTGATACCGCTATCTTCATAGTACTTGTTGAATTCAACAGAAGTGAATTCACCTCCTTCATCAGTTCTTAGGCATTTTATCTATTGACCACTTTCTTTCTCTACTAATACTCTAAAGGCTTTGAACTTTCCAAAAGCCTCGGACTTGTCTTTCAAGAATGTGACCCACATCATTCTTGAGCAGTCATCAGTAAGAATCATGAAATACCTATCTCCCTAAAGACTTCTAGTTTTCATAGGACCACACAAATCAGTATGCACAAGGTCAAGTAAATTTTCTATTGAAAAAGACTTACCTGTGAAAGTTGAGGAAGACTCCTTCCCAAGTTGACATTCTTTGCACAAACAATTCTCTTGTTTGTTTAGCAAAGGCAATCCTCTTACTTCCTTGATCTTACTAGCCTTCACAATATTATCAAAGTTTATATGACAAAGTCTCCTATGCCATATCCAACTGTCATCAAACTTAGCCATTAGACACAAACTTATCTTGGCATTCAACTGAAACAGGTTACCTCTAGTCTGCTTACCAGTGGAAATAAGCTCACCGTTCTTTCCAATTATACTGTAGACTCGACCTTTGAACTCGAGAATGAGTCCTTTATCATTTAGCTGAGCAACACTCAATAGGTTATGCTTAAGACCTTCTACCTAATAGACATCATCTGCACTGCTATTTCCATTCAGTGAGATGGATCCTTTACCTTTCACCAAACATGGTGCATCATTGCCAAATCTGACAACACCTCCATCATGTTCTTCTAGAGACAGAAAAATTATTGTATCACCATTCATGTGGTGAGGACAACCACTATCAATTATCCACTCATTAGAGTTGTCAATGAGAGAGACAAGTGCTTTCTTGTCAGACACTTCTTCCTTTACAGCTACAAATACTATGTCTTCATTTTCTTCATCCTCAAATTCTTCATCAGTGACACCTTCATCAACTACAACAAGACAATTTCTTCTATTTCCTCCTTTATACTTTCTAAACCTCTCTGGTTTATCCTTATTCTCATTGTTAGGACAATTAACAGCTATATGTCCTATCTTGTTGCAGGAAAAACATTTCAAAGGAAGTTTACCTCTGTATTTTCTAGTACCTTTTGGAAGTCTCTTGGAAACAAGAGCTTCAAACTCTATCAAAATTTCTTCATCATCCATACCCCTACTTTGAATTGATTCATAATTGATACTTGCTTCTTTTCCTTTTCTTGTTGGTGCAACAGATGCTCTAAAAGTTGACTCAGTCATCTGAAAACTGCCATCATAGCTATTCAGCTCATATGCAGTTAACTTTGTGATGATAGAGTCTAAGGATACCTTGGTTTTATCAATAGCCCTTAGTTCCTGGATAGCAACAAATCTGATTTCCTAGATTGGTAACAATGATCTCAGGACTTTACTAACAATGGTGGCATCATCAATGGTTCCACTAGTGCTCTTGATATCTCCAACAATAGTCTTGATTCTTATACCATATTGTTGAATGGTCTCACCTTCAACCATCCTCATGTCCTCAAATTTTCCTCTAAGGCTCTCTTCCTTAGCTTGCTTTACATGTTCATCACCACCATAAATAGTTTCCAATTTGTCTCATACGTCTTTAGGAGTGTCCTTGTCTTGTACATCAATAAACTCAATATTTGACAGGCTACTGATAAGGGCTTCCATGACTTGCCCATTTTCCTGAATCTCTCTCTTTTGATCATCAGTCAGAGTGTCAGTGGGAATCACATAGGAATTCTCAACATAGCTCCAGTGTTGAGCACCCAAAATCTTGATGTAAATCTTCATTCTATCATTCCATATCTTGAAGTTATCTCTGTTGAACTTAGGACCTTCCCTCTTCATAATTAATGCAGGATCTTTTACCTCAAGTGGTTAAGCTTATATCATCGAGGACTTGGAGGTGCTCTGATACCAATTGATGAATAATGATGAACAACAGATACCCTAACTGGTACTAAGAGGGGGGGGGGGGTGAATCAGTACAGACAAAAAATTTCTCAACAACTTATCAAGTTAAAGCAATACCAATTGGTTGTCTTCATTACTGAACTTAACCATGGGAATACTGATTGAACATAGTAAGACTTCAGACACCATAAACTAATAAGTCTAAACACTTCAAATATATTCAATACTTGATAACAACTTCACCCATAAATATATGCATGTGGTATAATAGTAATACCTTACCCTAATAACTCTGCATGCATAATCACTCAAACAAAGTATCACATGAAAAATGCATAACACATGACACAGATTTTTTCACGTGGAAACCCAAATGGGAAAAACCACGGTGAGGATGAATACCCACAAGCTTGTTTTTGAACTTTTTTGAAGTTCGCTCTGTTAGGAGCCTAGTTCGGTTAAAGACTCTACAATAAGGTTCTACTAGAAACCGATCTTGTTAAAGATTACCCAGTTAAAGGATGGCTATATACCCTGTTAAAGGTTACCTTGCTAGAGGATTTAAATAACTCAACAAAATTGAGTCACCTAGTTAGAGGATTTGTAGTAAGCCTATTAAATCTACCCGATAAAGGGATTTTCCAACTGTTGAAATGATTAGAAGATAATAGGTAAAACCTTTGATCTCATAACAACACTATATGCTAAGGAAGATCATTTTCGATTCTACTCTGCAATCACACTCTGCAGTTTTCTTTTACTAGTCTGACAAGTATCTCATCACTTGGATACACACACAACATTTGCCAATAACTTACAATAACGAGCATCAATGACCTTATAGACAACAGTTAGGTCGGTGGCATAAACCCTAAACCCTAAGAATTTTAGGTTTACATTACAGGCGGTCTAATCTTGACTGTTCAAACACTTTGCATAGAGCAATACAATTCCAAATAGTTCACAAGACAATCTACATCGTTCATTATTCACCACACATGGGAATTAGTAACTCTTCATTCTTTCATCTCATACCGCTAAGAAGAATGTTCATTCTCGAGGTAGAATTTTAATGCAGTCGATCTTCTCATGCAAGATCCTCAAGGAAATCCTTCACGTGCACAAAGATGACATGGTACCTCGATCTCATCCTCATCTCTTAGCTAACTCATCATAGAGTATCATCGGTTGCATTGCATAGGCTGGATTTCCAAATCGGTAACCCTAGAGCTGAGACTACCAACCGGTAGTCACACTTAGTGAAACCTCAACACTGGTTCACTGCACGTCTTCATACCTCTTCATACTGGCTCACCAACTTCTTTTAATCTACATATCAGTTCACTTACACTTATTGACATCAATGACAACATACATTATCATCATATCAACATGCCAGTTCATCATATGCCAACAAGTTATTCTAGATATGTGAATAAAGTTTAAAGAAGATTTTTATTGTCAATTGATTCACCACCTCCCCCCCTCAGTTGTCCAAATATTCAACACTTACTAGAAGACATAAATTTAAAAATGTAGTTTAATATTATATAATATCACCCTTTTTTAAGGACTTTTCCAAAGCACAAGAATAGTTCTTAAGAAATTTGAAAAAATAATTACCATAATGGGATGAAGGACTTCCCAAGAACTCGTATAAATTGAACCTCAATGTCTCGAGTTCCCAAATAATAAATATTACAATTGGCACCTTCTTTCTTTTACTAAGCCATGAATTCTTTCATGGAAAAGTAAAATATAAGGATACATGTTAATCTTTTTCCAAGTGATAGGAATATCATATTTGTGAGAAATAAATTCTTGCATTGAAAAGATACAAAGAGAAATTTAAAATATTTATCAAAGGAAGATAATTAATCTTGGGATAGATATCTAGGTAATGAGAAATTTGCTAAATAAAAAATAGATAAAGACCTTATTCAAGGAGTAATCAAAAGATGGTATTTTAATTTTAAAAGCTATGATTAAATGACATCAATTGTGGTAAACCAAATCACCATTCTATCACAAAGCTATTAGCTAGAGACATCAAAGTTTCAATAACAATGATCATGTTAGGTCTTGTAGCATCATAAAATTGTGACCCTTGCAATTTTCATTGCATTTTAGGCTCTCACCTTGGTGACTGCATCTTCCTACTCAATTGGGATCCCTTTATGCATCATTCTTCCAAATCTCCTCCCATTTCAGCCCTTGTGTCACCTTGTGACCCTTTCCAAGCCCCAAAATAGGGCAATATATGGGCATGGGGCCTCTGTACCCCTTGGACAGGGGCATGGCGCCCATGTCCTCCCTCTTTGGGTGACCCTAAAATGGGTTCATTTGACCCTTGGACCCAATTTTTTCTTCGAGATCTAATTTGCTTTATGTCAGCCTTTGGTGAGATGAAAAATTAATCCTCCTGGGAAAGTATAAAAAGAGATCTAGTCCTCTCATTTTCATATGCAAAAATAAGAAGAAATTATGCAAAGATGAGTGAAGATAAGCAAAAATTGGGTAAACAAGTGGAAGGTCTCCATCATTGTCATCAAGCATTCAAGTCTTCAAGAATCCATCAAGTCTTCTTCTTCAAGTGTCTTCTTCATTCATCCATTGGAGAAACATTGCAACATTCATTTGCAAGCATGTGTGTGTGTTAGGGTATTGTCATGTTACATGCCATTTCATACAACACTTGTGATTACATTCAACAAGCAAAGCAACCATCATCAACAAATTGTAGATCTATTAGATATACATTTCCATTATTTACATTTAAGCATTTGCAATTACTTTCTTTCAAGGTTGATTCATCAATTGAGGTTTGACTAAGGAAAACCCCTATCTAGAACCCTTCTTTTTTGTGTGTAGGTTGCAGGCGTGCAACTATAATTGCATATTTAGGCTTTATTTGCAGGGACAAAAAAAGCATTTTCAACTCGCGGATTATTTGGACGACCAGATGCAACTTCAACTTGGTATCGACAAATTTTCTCCAAATTTGTAGGCCAGGTTTGTATCAGTCTAAATACCTCAAATCCAAAGTTACAACGTAATCCCAAATCGGTAGCTCCTTATTTTACCCATTTTGTCTTCATTTTCTGCATAGTCAACAAGTCAACTCTTCTACTTACAAAAGAGGGTAAATTGCATTACACCCTTGTAATTCACTTAGTAGTCAAATCCTTATTCACTCTAGGTTTTGGATCTAGTGAATTCAACCCCCCTTTTGAATGTAAAGTATCTCCCAAGTGAAAATCATCCTAGTGATTTCCTTTCTCTCTCCTAGGTGGGGAATCACTAGGGTTCAATTTTCCACTTTACATTTTGGTGAACCCGATGTCTTACACTGTTAATTCTGAGTTTTGTTTTCAAATTTGAGTGTATGCAATTTAAAATTCAAATTTTCATTTACAAGTTTGACTTTTTTCCAAATTTTTAAAAATTAGAGGTTAATTTCATTAAAACCCTAGGTTTTTATTTCAAAATTGAGCTTGTCAATTGCTTAATATGGATAAATTATTTCAGATCTTAGAAATTTTTCAATTTCATAATTCAAAATTTCATCTACAAGACAAATTTCACAATTAATTTCTAAAATTAAGTGGTTAATTTCAAATACCCTAATTTTTTAAAATTTTAAAATTGAGTTTGTGGGTTATTTAAATTTTGAATTTCCCTCTTCAAATTTGGTTTCTAGTTTAAATTCAAAATAGAAATCTTGAGGGTTTGAGGTTGCGTGTTTCATCCTGTGTGTTTCAAACTGCATTTACTGTGGGATTTTTTGTGTTTATTATGGCTCTAACCAACTTTAGCCCAATAGTTGATGTTGGTGCTAGAGTTGCTGCAATGGAACCTCATGGCACCTCCAAGAAAACATCCTCGCAAGTTTGTACCAAAAGTGTTTCACGAGGTATGTCCTCACCTGATGTTGTACTTCTTGTTTAGGACTTTGACAATACCTGTGACTAGATTGAAAAGTGTACTTTGATAGGATATTTTGTGGGTAGGATCCCTCCTAAAAGAATGCTTCGAGACTGGGTTTCCATAGCCTGGTCTCCTCATGGAGTCCAAATTGATGGTGTCCAAAGTCTCATGGAAGGTTTCTTTTTGTTTCGCCTTTCAAACCATTATCATGTCAAGGCTATTCTCTCTCATGGTCCGTGGACTGTTAGGTCATCCCTTCTAGTCTTCCAGCGCTAGTCTCATGATTTCTCTGTTTTAGATGAAAAACAATTGTGAGTTCCAGTCTAGGTTGAGTTCCCTGGTCTTCCTTTGCCTTGTTGGCCCTTCATGCAAACCATTGCTCAGTCTATTGGCAAAGTTGTTTGCCTCGAGCAAGGCCATTTTTTTAATGCTCACTCTCAAAAGAGGGTATGTGTTGAGGTCAATCTTTCTCACAACTTGAAAGAAACTATTGATATTCAAGTGGGCGGTACCACCTTCACCCAGAAGGTGCTTTATTTGAACTTACCCAACACTTGTTATCAATGCCAATCAATGGAGAACAAGATTAGGGATTGTCCCTTGGCAACTCTAAAATTAAAACCCCTTGTTAAGGAATCTGGCTCTCGACTAGTGGAGGGAGCCAAGAAGGATGAATGGACCATGGTGGTTCGTAAAGGAAAAAACCTTGCGGTTTCAGCCCAAAAGACTCCCATCGGTTCAGGTTCTCAACTGACAATGGATCCTCCTGTGTAGTCTCTATCTTGTCAAATGACTTCGGTTTCAAACCTTTCTCAATAGGGGAATTCTTCTTCTAAGGGTGTTGCTTGCTCTCCTTGGGTGTGCACTGCTCAGGCTATGTTAGCAATTTCTTCTCCACACTCTCTACACCATTCTTGCAGCCCCTCGGGGCGTGCAGAGATTGTAGATGGTGGTTTAGAAAAATGGTGAGTCATCTCCAGTGGTGAATAGGATTTTTTACACAATAGTTTCTCCTCTCTTGGGGACGAAAATGATATGTTGGTTTTGTCATGAATTACATCTCATGGAATGTTTGAGGTCTCACAAACCTCGCTAGAAAGTATTTTGTTCGAGATATCCATCAACGTATTTTAGGCCTAGATATTCTTTGCCTTCTGGAGGTTAAAATTGTAGGTTTCATGCTTAATCCTGCATGCCATGTTATTTGGTCAGATAGCCTTATTTTTTCATCCCAGCATGAAGCTACTCAACGGGGAGTTGTCACTCTCATTGCACCTCGGTGGTGCTCTACAGTTATTTCTCATGGGGTTGATCCCATGCAATGCATCATCTAGGTTTTTCTTTCTATTGATAATCATTATGTTGGGATCTTTAATGTTTATGCTCCCAATGATTCAGTTGAAAGATCATACCTCTGGCAATGGATTACGGATAATTTTCCTCTTTCCACTTGGGTCATGTGTGGGGACTTCAATATGGTTGAGGTGGATTCTAATAAGGATGGTTTTTTGCCTTTCTGCTGGATAGCTGGAGAGTAGGAAGCCTGGTATTATATGTGTAATAAATTGGGTCTTGGTGGGGTCTGGCACATGGTCTAATTTCAAAGCTAGCTTTGACATAATTCTTAAATGGCTTGATCATGCTATGATATCTGCACAATCTTTTTTCTCTTTTTCTAAAGATCTTGATCTATCCGTCACTCCTCTTGTTGATGTGATGTTGTCAGACCACTTCCCCATAAAGTTTAGCATTTAATGGCACACAACTAGGCAACGTCCTTCTAAAATGCAATTATACCTCAACACATCTCCTTTACACCATCAATCCACGATGACCCACATTCAAAGAGTGTGGAATCTTGAGCCAAGGCCCCGTCATCACACTGGTTTGATTGAGTGCTGACATGATGCCATTTCCTGTTCTACGAGGTTTCTACACATTTATGGTAGGCAACTTGCCATCTACCGCAGGCAGTCATATGGTGACCACCAAAGCTCTATGTGCTGCCACATAAGCTTTGGCTTTGAATCCCTTTGATTCTACCTTGAAACTCCATTTAGCCCAGCTCTAACATCAAAAGCAAGTTGTTGATAGTCACTCTGCCAGAGGAGCTCAAATCAAAGCCAGATTACATTAGCTTAAGGTGGGAGATAGAGCTTCTAAGGAGTTCTTCCTGGCTCTACGTGCCTGTCACACCTCTATTGAGATTAAGAAAATAAAAGAGGGACAAGATCTTCTCACCGAGCTGCCTAACATTTTGTAAGCCTTTGCCCGTCATTATGAGAAGGTGTTCACAGTGCAAGAAGATTCTCTGGCCCGAACCCAAGCCTTACAAGATTTCTTAGTTGTTGTTCCTAAACAGCTCTCTGACTCACAATAGGCCTTTTGTGATCTCTTACTGACCATTGATGATATAAAAGAAGTCAGTTTTTCTATGGCAGATGACAAAGCCTCAGGTTGTGATGGCTTCTCTTGTGAATTATACAAAGCTCTATGGCCTTGTGTTGGTCCTAACCTTCATAAGGTCTATTTGGAAACTTTTCATTCCCGCTCTTTCAGAAAAATGATTAATGAGGGTAACATCAAGTTTATCCCTAAGGCTGGGGACCTAGAGGACATTTGCAATTGGCAGCCTATCACCTTTCTTAATGTCTCTTATAAAATCATTTCCAAAGCTTTGGCTCTTAAGAGTTGGTATCTCCTTCCTCTTATTGTCTGCTCGGAATAGACTAGATTTATTAAATCCAGGTTTATTCTGGAAAATATTATTGTTGTTTGGGAAGGTATGGATTGGGCTAGACACTCTCAATAGCAAGCAATCTTTCTTAAGATTGACTTTGCTAAAGCTTATGATCACATTGGATGGCCTTTTATCTTGGCTATGCTTAAAGCCCTAGGCTTTGGTCCCCGATTCATCCAATTTGTGCAGATGCTCTTTGAGGATGCCTTGGCTTACATTACCATTAATGGTCGACAATCTGAGGCTTTTGGCCTTTTCAGATCCATTCAACAGGGGTGGCTTTTGGCTTTGGCCTTATATGTTCTTGTAGCAGAAGGGTTTGGTTACTTACTTGCTAATGCTATCACTGTTGGGCATGTCTGTGGTATCTCCCTGCCTGAGTCACCTTCCCAGCTTGTTAATGGTCACTACACTGATGATTCCTTTCTCGCTCTCATTGCGGATGAAGATAATGTGTAGTCCGCTCTTCAATGTCTTAACACTTTTTGCTCAGCTTCTGGTTCGGCCATTTAGTGGCACAAGATGCAATGTTACAAACAGTCCTTTCTTCCTACTCCGCTTGGATCCTTTAGTATGGCTGGAAATGGGTTTAGCATGGCAAAAAATTTTGCTTTCTGGGCATTCCTTTCACCTTCCAAGCTTCACCTTCAGATCTCTAGCAAGCGGTCTTAGACAGAATAGAGAAAAAACTTGCCTACTGGATCACCAAGCCTCTCTCTTTGGCTAGTAAATTCCAAGTCTATTCCAGAGTGTTGGCCGACACTCATGTTTACTATTCTTCATGTTGGGCTCCTTCAAAGGTCTCTTACATGAAGTTGGAAAGACTTTTGTGGGCCTTTCTTTGGGCCTCAAAGTCTAACTATCATGGTTTTCATAGGGTTTCTTGGGAGGATTGTTGTCTCCCTAAGGAATCTGGAGGGCTCGGCCTTATTTCCACCCAGAACCAAGAGCTAGCCTTATGTGCCAAATGGGTTATCAGAGCCTTATCTGGAGATGAGGCTTGGAAAATTCTTCTCTGACATTGCATTTCTTCAAGCTTTCCTTCTAAAAGGCTAGCTTGGAAGGGGATAGGCTTGCAAACCTTGCTCACCATGACAGACCCTATTTAGATACAAGGTTCTTTTCTCGTCAAAAGTATCTAATGTGCTTAGGAAGCTATCAAGCCTTGGCTGTAGTGGGCCGGCGATGGCTTTCAAGATAGATTGTCCATGAACCAACACAATCTCTGGTTGTCCCCTCTTTTTTAGGTGCAAGGGTTCCTTTTGGCTAAAACTCAAGGTATTAGTGCTCTGAGCTTTCATAAGTGCGACATTCGTACCCCTAAGGATATTTTTTCCAGATCTACTATGAGCCCCCAATCTTGAGAGGACCTCTAGGTCCTATTTTGCCTATCTCAGCCAAATCGGTAGACTTATGACCTATTGGTTTCGACCCTAACCTCAAATTTTCTTCATAAGCTTGGTATTTTGTATGTTAAACCTTGGTGGAAAGATTAGAAATGGTATCCTTGGACTCCTTTCACCAACTACAAACCCAAAATGGGTTATCTCTAGTTGGTTCCTCATTTGCCTATGGTTCATACTCTCAACCAGTGCCCGCACTTGCAGTCTTCCCAGACTTCCTAGAGATTCAGATTTTTGGCTGTCTAGTCCACCATCACCGAGCCTAAGATTGCTCACTTTTCTTGGTGTGTTCTCTTTCAAGGTCTGCCTTTGGGTTCTAGACTCAAGCTTTTGTGAGTGCCTGACCCTTGATGCCCTTTTTGTGGTCACCAAGAAACTTTTATGCACATCTTTTGGTTTTGTAAAAGAGATCAATAGTATTGGAGCTGGATTCCTAACTTTTTTTGGCCTGAACCATTTTTCTAGCACATCTCTCTTCTGGGTGATTCACCTAGAATCCCCTTCAAATTCTCCTATATATGGCATGCTTTCAGAATGGAGATCCTTTTCATTCTTTGGAAGGATAGAAATGTTGTTATTTTTTCTTACAGCTACTTGGATATTAATGTTTCGGTTTATGCTAAAGCTTACCTTTGTAACAATGTATTAATGCAGATTCAGGTTCAAGCTAACAAGGTGGCCCACCTTCAGGAGCTCTTCCAACACTGGGTTAATTCCCCTTGTGTGATTGCCCGAGTACCGCCAGACTCTATCTCTGCCAATCGTACTCTGCCATGTGGGCGTCGGCACGGTTGCAGCTCCTCCGCCTGCTTCTCTCAGACCCCATGGTCTCAGCCTCCCTGTCGCCCCTCGGGCAGGAGAGATGTTCCTTGGTGTTGCCGCTCAGCTTCCCCACCACGACATGGCTCAGGGTGGCCCTCTGATGCTCCCATGGCCTTTAGTCCTCATGCTACTGATTTTGGGTGGCCCTCTGCCACCACCTCCAAGTTTCCTCATCTGCTCTTGGCAATCTCACCTCCCAGGCAAGAGGAAGGAGAAATTGAAAGAGATCCTAAAGATGGGTGGCCTATGCCAGACCCAACCCCTAGCCTCGCTGATGTATGGGGCAAAAAAGATGACCCTGATCCTCCTCCCTCAGCTGCCACTACTTTGGCTGCCTGAGGAAGTTTTTGATGAATAGCTTGTTGTCATGTTTTTTGTATTCGGTCATTGGCCGAGTGACTCTCGCGGGGTGATCTTGTATCCCTCGACCTTTTTTTGTGAATATGTACTTTAATATTCCTTATTAATAGAGAAGGCCTATTCATGAAAACAAATTGCAATCTTAGGTAAAATTTCAATGTCAAATTTAAATATTAAAATTAAGTGGTTAATTAAACAAACCCTAATTTTTAAATTTAAATTAATTTTGTACATTTCCCATTTTTTTAATTTTCGATCTTAGATCTATTTTCAAATTTAAATTTTAAAATTAAGTGGTTCTTTATACAAGACCCTAATTTTGAATTAAATTTTCTTGTGGACAATTTTAAATTTTAAAATTAAGACGTTAAATCATAGAGCCCTGATTTTTAAATTTAAATTAATTCTCACATTTTACCATTACAATTTTCAATTTAAATTTTAAAATTAACTAGTTAATCAAACAAACCCTAATTTTTAAATTTAAATTTAATTCTTTCAATTCAAAATTTCAACATTTCAAATTTTAAAATTAAGAGGTTATCTTCACAAGGCCCTAATTTTAAAATTCACTCTCTTTTGGATAATTTTAAATTATAAATTAAGAGGTTATTTTTTTACATAATCCTAATTTTAAATTTCAATTTCCTAGGAGGTTGCATTATTGCTCTTTATTCTTTCAATCCATTTTTTCATTTAATTGAGTAATCCTTTTTCCTACAATTTTGTATTATTCAATTATTTTGCACGTTTCAAATTCAAATTCAAATTTAAAATTTCCAATTCAAAATATATTTTCCCTCGTTTATTCAATTTTCTATGCATGTATGGGGTGAACATTATTATTGTTAAATGACATATGAGTTTCTTGTTTAATCAAAAATGAATATGGAGTTCTTATCTTATTTTTCTAATTCAATTTCAAGTTACCTCAATGATGTTCATGATGTTCCCTTTCATGCATATGATTATAATTTAGTTCTCCCTTTAATTCATAGCTATGATTTACACTCTCCCAAAATTGATTGCATTAATGAGGGTAAATTGGTGCAAAAAGGGAATATGGACACTTCTTTCAAAGATCTCCCTCCTAAAGATGAATCTTTGGAGAATTGTGGCCCTTCTCCTAAAAATTACCTCTCTCATAAGGATTATTTGGTGCAAGGGGATGATATTATGGCTACTTGTCCTCGTGATTCAATACCTTCTTTTCATGATCTTCCCTCTAGAGATGAAGCATTTATTACATATGATAGTCCCTTTACTAATCACAAAGATGCCTTAGAGAAAGAAGATGAAATTATTAGCAATTTCCTTGATTCTCTTCTTTCTCAAGATGTATCCTTGGGGAAAAAAAGAAACTAGTCAAGTCAATACCATTCATGCTTCTAGTTATAAGAAGCCTAGACCTAAAAAAGATCCTAATATCATACAAGCTACAAAATACATATGTGAAAGAACTAATATGGAAAGGGAACTAGGGAAAAAATATGGTTTTGAACTACATCATTCATTTAATGTTGGCGTCAAAAAGAAAGACCCCAATGTTCTTTTCACCTCCCTTTCTTCCTCCCCTCATTCTACAAAACATGTTTATAGAGAACCTAATATTGTGGAAAATATTCATGATATCTTAACCAAGATTTCCCTTTGGGATTTAATTCAAACTTCACCTTCATATCATAAGTTGATCCAAGAAGCCTTACAAAGGGTGGTTCCTAATCCTTCTTCTAAAACAAATGATATCACATTCTCACAAGATGAATTGCCTTCTATAGAGGTTAAAAATAGAGATGATCCCCTTATGATTACTTCTTTCATTTATGAACAAAAGATAAGAGGTACTTTAATTGATAATGGGTCAGATCTTAACATTTTTTGTTGTGACTTGTTAGATATGATAAATTGGGATTATTCTTCTATTCAATTTGATCATCTTGGTGTGCGTGGCTTTGATAATATTCCTAGAGAATCGCTTGGTATATTCATATTACCTATTAAATTAGGGCTCCTGACTTTGCCTACTCCTATTCAGGTCATATCGAACCATCTTAATTATAACCTTCTTCTAGGTAGACAATGGATTCATGCTATGAAAGCAGTCCCTTCTACCCTTCATCGCACAATCAAATTTATATATAGCAATCAAGTTCACTCAATAAAGGCTGATTATAGTCCTTATAATTTCACTTATGATGAAGTGGGATATATTCCCCCATTTAGTACTATGATTCCTTCAACAACACCATCTCATATCAAAGATGCTTCCAAAAAAAATAATTGGGGTACAAGAGACTTTACACCCTCCTCCAATGGATACAAGACCTCTCAATCTAATATTGAAGCCTCTATGAAGCCTTTTGTGTCTTTTATCCAAGCTTCTAAACCAATTTCCACTTCTCCTTCTAACACGCGTTGATAGGAGCACATACAATGGACGAGTTCTAAGATGTGTGCAGCAAAGTCTTAAAAGTCATGAGAAATCACACTTTCCTTTGTCAACATCATCTCCATTGTCTTGTAAATCCACACCTTCTCATTTTAATTTTGAGTTACAACAAGAAAATGTGTTGACCAATCTTCTAAATTCCAACTTAATATCTCCTCTTTGTCCTAAACAAAGACAAAAACATAAACAAGATTCTCAAAATTCTTCTTTTTGTAAATATCATCAAACCCATGGCCATTCTACTAATGAGTGTCAAGATTTGAAAACAAAATACAACATTACATTGATTCAGGCATGTTAAAAATAACATCTAACAATGAATGGTATATTCATCATGATCATTTAAAATAACATTCAAGTTCCTATTATGTTTGTCCTCACAATGTGACATCGTTAGCCTACATATTGGGGTATCCTTGTCATTCATGGTGGTACAATTTTAGGTGCGATCATACTTAGTGAGCAATGTAATAGTCTATTTATTCTTTCCTCTATGCTTGGGGGGAAAGAATATTCCCTTTCCTTTTTCTAAGGTTTCACTATTTTCTTTATGGATTACATTATTCATAAACTTGATGTCCTTTCTTGCATGGAGTTTCCTTCATGCGAGCACATGTCTGTTTCTTGGATAGGATGTATTCCTTTCTTGAAATGGTATGTCTCTTATGAGTAATCTCTCTCTAGAAGCTATGTAATTCTTCTCATTGTCCTACACTTCGGGGGCAATGATCTCTCTCTTTCTCTAAGGATCCACTATTTCCTATTTTGTGGATGGTATGATTATTATTACTTGATGTCATTCCTTGTGTGAAGTTTTTGTTGTTTGCCCAAGGGTTCTCTCTTATACAAGAGGTGTAAGTCCTTGACTACAATTTATTTCACACTTGGTAATGTACATCTATAATAAATTCATCCATCCGCATTCTGATAAAAGTGAGTCATCCTTCATCAAGAATCCCTTTCACTTAGCAATGGGAGGAAGGATTGAATTCTTGCTCTCTTATTTTTTTTATTATAGAAGATGTTATATTTGTCTAAGAAAACTTCTCTTGGGGGGATAGATGTCTTTTGACCAAAGATCTCTTCTCCTCCAAGGACCTCCTTTACACTTACAACAAGATATCTCTTTTCAACTATATTATTCTTGCTTGAAGAGTATTCCCTCTCTTGCATGGATCTATGACATTGTTGCATAATAGACATCTTCTTAGTGTTGAAGGTACGTATCCTTGTTCTACTTACCTTAAGATATCAACATTAAACTATGTTGACATCTTAAGGAGGGAGCACCTACACTGCTCCTTTTGTATTATATTTCTCTTGCGCATTGTATCTCTTATATAGTGGGTCATTCTCAAAACTAGAGGGTAGCCTCTTAGAGAGAGATGTCACCACTTTTCTCTTATACAATGGGATATTCTTGAAACTAAAGGGTAGCCTCTTAGAGCGAGATGTCACTACTTTAATCTTATGCAAGGTGATTATTCTCGGAACCAGAGCATAGTCTCTTAGAGCGAGATGCCATACCTTTCTTTAAATTTGTACTATACATCTTATACAGGTTGTGTCATACTCAGGCATAGACTCCTATGAGGTACTTCAAACCTCAATTGCACACATGTACGCAAGGTTGAGTGGAACTAATGGTGTTCTCAGTCTCCTCCCTTACATGGATCACCTAGACAAAATCTAGGGGCCAGTTTTCCATGTCCTTTTTCTCTCCATGGATCACCTAGTTCTAGGGGAGAGATGTCCATGGTTCCTTTTCTTTTCCTTTCTTCTCATGGATCACTAAAGTGTGTATTCATGTTCTCTCTCTTCTTCCTCTCATGAACTCATAGTTTTACTATTAATGGTTCATGGATGGTGACAACTTTTCTCTTTTATGTGTTTAAATGTGTTCATGAGATGACATTTTATGGTTCAAGAATGATATTAATTGATTGATATATTTTTCATATCGACATCTCTTCGGCTAGTTTACTTGAGGTCTTAAGATATTGGCTTTTGTTGTGTCCCTATTTATGTGCACTTACATATGTTTGAGTGTGTTAAGATCCTAAGATTGGGGGCTTCGTTCCTTAAGATTAGTGAGGTCTTATACTCCTAATAATCTTGCTATGCATCTCTCATCATTATCTCTCTTTCTTCTACTTTACCGATAGTATTGGCATAAGCCATACTCCCGCTAAAGTGGGAGATAAATGTAACATCATAAAATTGTGAACCTTACAATTTTAACTACGTTTTAGGCCCTCACTTTGGCAACTGCACTCTCTACTCAATTGGGAACCCTTTCTGCATCATTCTTCCAAATCTCCTCCCATTTCAGCCCTTCTGTCACCTTGTGACCCTATCCAAGCCCCAAAATAGGGAAGGATAGGGGTGTGGTGCATCTATCCCCTTTGAATAGGGGTGTGGCACCCCTATCCTCCCTCTTTGGGTGGTCTTGAAATGGGTCCATCTGCCCCTTGGACCCAATTTTCTCTTCGGGATCTAATTTTCCCTATGTCGGCCTTTGGTGAGATAAAAAATTAATCCTCCTAGGAAATTATAAAAAGGGATCTAGTCCTCTCATTTTCATATGCCAAAATAAGAAGAAATTATGCAAAGATAAGTGAAGATAAGTGAAAATTGGGAAAACAAGTGGAAGGTCTCCATCATCGTCATCAAGCATTCAAGTCTTCAAGCATCTATCAAGTCTTCTTCTTCATGTGTCTTATTCATTAATCCATTGGAGAAACATTACAACATTCATTTGCAAGAATGTGTGTGTGTTAGGGTTTTGTCATGTTACATGCCATTTCATGCAACACTTGTGATTACATTCAAGAAGAAAAAAAACCATCATCAACAAATTGCAGATCTATAAGGTATACATTTCCATTATTTACATTTAAGCATTTTAAATTACTTTCTTTCAAGTTTGATCCTCAACTGAGGTTTGACTGAGGAAAACACCTATCCATAACACTTTTTCCCTTCTTTAATGTGTGTAGGTTGCAGGTGTTGAAATTACAAATTTAGGCTTCATTTACAGGGACAGAAAAACCTTTTTCGACTCATGGATTTTTTGGAGGACCGGGTGCAACTTCAACTTGGTCCCAACAAATTTTATCCAAATTTGTAGGGTAGGTCCGTATCAGTCTAAATAACTCAAATCCAAAGTTACAGCGCAATCCCAAATCGATAGCTCATTATTTCACCCATTTTGTCTTCATTTTCTACATAGTCAACAATAATAATGGATAGTTGAGATTATAATGTTTAAGGATATGATTACTTCATAAAAGGAATCTTAACTTTCTAATACATATTTTGATCACCATTAATTTAAAAGGTACACATGTACACATCTGATTGGTGTAGTGAATAGATATTTGGTCATATATTGGTAATTTATTGACTATAAAAACATGATTTTAAATATGTTCAACTAGAATCTCTAATATTATTATTTATAATTAATATCTATAGCATTGTAAATTATTATAGGGTTAATTTACACCTCATGTTTGTGCCCCTATTTTAGCGTGTCTCCCCCTCATCTCCTATATGGGTCCATTCAGTGCCTTAACTCTAGTTTTAATACCATATGCACATACCAAATGATTCTCTGGAATGGTGTTGTCCTTTTTGGGCCCTATTTTATGTCCCTGATTAAGGAGGACCAGAGCACTAGCGCCTTGGTCCCCCTCAATAGGGCTCAATTTTCAAGAGAAGGATGAGACCTATATTTCCAATGGGAAATGAAATTGATCTCTCTATATGACCATTGGAGGTTGACCTAATTAGAAAATTGACCTCGGATCTCATATATAAAGACATTTGATCAATTCATTTTAATCTAAGTCTCCATATCCAAGAAATCAAGCACTCAAGCAATGAAACATTCATCATCAAGTATTTCCAAAGATCTTCAAGGCTACACACTCTTCATTCAAAAATTGTGGAGAAAAAATAAATTATTCATATGCAATCATGTCTGTGTAATTAAGGATTTATCATGTTCTTTCTATTTCATACAACATATGTGATTACATTGAAGAAGCAAAGCATCGTTATTAGTCATTGTAGATCTGAGGTATATCTCTCCATTGTTTATTTTAGTAATCCCATATTCCCAACCTCTTTACCCTTATTTCTATGTGTAAGAAGCAGGTATGGAGCTATGATCTTAAATATAAGCTTTATTTATAGAGATGAACGGGTTCCTCTTTGGATGATGAAAGTGCGGAGGAACGGTGTGATGGGCATACCAATCTTGACATTTGAGGAGCTCCTTCTTGGAATAGGTCCTAATACAATTGCATGGCTTATATCTTGGTTTATGGTTTGATCCGATGATGATAGCTCACTATTTACACTTAATTGCTTCAATTCTATCACATTTACTCTAATTTCAACATTTTCACTATTTAACTTAAAACAAGGTAGTCAATTCAAATCTTGTAAATCCAATAGAATTCTTTGCCCTATCTTTGTTTATTTGTGGCTACATCTATTTGGTTTAAGCCTCTTTAATGTAATGGTCTCTAAGTAAGAATTAGTGGTTTTCATACATCTAATTGTGAAAACCCTAATTTTCACCATTACATTTTGGTGAACCTAGCTCCATACATCCCTTTCTTATAATTTATGTTCTCATATCTAAGTGTTGATGTAATTTAAAATTCAAATTTACATTCAAAAGTTTAATTTTGAGCTAAATTTAAAAAATTTAGAGGTTAAATCAACAAAAAACCCTAATTTTTAATTATGAAATTAAGATTGTGATTTGTCTAATTTGCATTAATTGTTTCTGATATGATTTGGAAACATTTTAAATTTTAAATTTACAATCATTGTTGGCATTATGTGAACCGGTATGAGGACATAATGGCATTGTGTGTTGTCATTGATGTCAATATGATGCAGAGAAGAGAACCGGTGTAACACTGTGAATCGACATTTGTGCCAAAGTGAAGCGGTGTGTTTGTACAAGGTGAACCGGCATATGGTTATGGGAATTGGCACATGGAAGCGTTGTATGACTATTGGTTGGTAGTCTCAACTTCAGGGTTTTCGGTTGAAGTGCTTCAAGCCTGTGTGGCTCAACTAGTGACTTTGTATGATGAGTTAGCATGATAACGAAGAATAGATCATGTTGCCACGTAAGCCTTGTGTGCGTGAAGGATCTTGCATGAAGGAAATTGTTCCTATCTACCTCGGGAATGTGTGAAGTCTGTAAACGGTGATAACGTGTGATGGGTTATCAGCCGCCATGAAATCGGTAGCAAACTAACGATGGAGAATGTCTTGAGATTGGATCAAGACTGTTGCATTTAATGCAGTGTGCTCAATGGTCGGGATTGAACCGTTTTGAATTCCTTAACCTAACAGGTTTAGGGTTTAGGGTTTATGCTACTGACCTGTCTGTTTCCTATAGGGTCGATGTTGTGTTTCTTTATGAAGTTGTTGGCAAAAGTTGTGTGTGTGTATCCAAGAGAAGAGATACATGATTCTTGCTAGACCAGAGGAGAGAAGTGATACCTGCAGAGTGTAAGGGCAAAAGGTGAAGAGGAACTTAAGCGGATTTGCATTGGCATTGAGTGCTATTACTAGATCATTGTAATACTTGTTGATCTCTAACCACCTCAATAGTTGGAAAATCCCTTAACAAGGTAGCTTTAACCGGCTTGCTGTAAATTCTTTAACAGCGTGACTCAAAACCATCGAGTTCTTGAAATCCTCTAACAAGGTAACCTTTAATAAGGTTTAACCCTTAACTGGGTATTCTAGCCATCCCTTAACCAGGTGATCCCTAATAGGATCGGTTCCTAATAGAAGCTATTGTATTAGCCTTTAATCGGATGAGGCTCCTAACAGAGCGAACTTCTAAAGGGTTCAAAAACAAGCTTGTGGGTATTCATCCCCACCATGGTCTTTCCCAGTTGGGTTTCCACGTGCAAAATATGTGTGTCATGTGTGATGTCTTCTTCATGTGATGCTATGTTGTTTTATATCAAACGGTGAATCATGTTGATCTAGTTGCTTATATGTATATCCTTGATGGTAGATTACCTGTTCATGCATTAGGGTGAAATGGAAATGAAGTGTTAGATTGTATGAGAAGATAAGTGTCAACCAGTTTATGCTTGTCTCAGTTATTCTGGGTTTTGTTGGTTGTACTCTGTTTAAGGACCAGTGTTGTTGTTTGTCTGTCAATGCACAGTGTCTGCTGACAAACTGGCTTAAGAGTATGTTTTTGTCTGTACTGATTCACCCCCTCCCTCTCAATACTGGTTTGGTACTATTCATTCATCATTGAGTTATCAATTGGTATCAGAGCATCCTTCAGGTCCGCTATGTTGTAAGCTTAACCGCTTGAGGGAAAGATCCTGTTTTAATGGTGAAGAGGGAAGGTCCAAAGTTCAACAAAGATAACTTCAAAATATGGAAAGACAGAATGAAGATATACATCAAAAGCATGGGTGCTCAACACTAGAGCTATGTTGAGAATGTTTATGTTGCTCCTACCGGTACTCTCACCAATGATCAAAAGAGAGAAATACAGGAGAATGGGCAAGTCAAGGAATCCCTAATTAGTAGTTTATCTAACATTGAGTTTATTGATGTCCAAGATAAAGTAAATCCCAAAGAAGTATGGGATACTCTTGAAAATATCTATGGAGGTGATGAGCATGTAAAACAAGCTAAGGAAGAAAGCCTTAGAGGGAAGTTTGAAGACATGTGGATGGTTGAAGGTGAAACCATTCAACAGTATGGTATAAGAATCAAAACTGTTGTTGGAGATATCAAGAGTGCAGGTGGTAAAATGGAAGATTCCACTGTGGTAAGCAAAGTTCTCAGATCCTTATTACCGGTCTATGCAATAAGGGTTGCTGCTATTCAGGAGTTGAGATCAATAGACAAGACTAAGGTATCCCTTGACTCCATCATTGCAAAATTGATAGCCTATGAGATAAGTAGTTTTGATGACAGTGTTCAAAAGACTGAATCAGCTTTTAAAGCCTCTGCTGTATCATCAAGAAAAGGAAAGGAAGCATGCACCAGTGGTGAACCAAGATAGAGTAGAGAAATGGATGATGAGGAGATCCTGATGGAATTTGAAGCTCTTCTTGCCAGGAAACTTCCAAAAGGAACTGGTAAATACAGAGGTAAGCTCCCTTTGAAATGCTTTTCTTGCAACCGGATAGGAAATATTGCTATAAACTGTCCTAATGGTGACATCAAGGACAAACCAGAAAGGTTCAAGAAATTCAAAGGAGGAAACCAGAGAAACTATTTTGTGGCAGTTGATGAAGGTGTTATAGATGAGGAATCTAAAGATGAAGAAAATGAAGATATTGTCTTTGTTGCTATCAAGGAAGAAGTGTCAGACAAGAAGGCTCTTGTCTCTCACTTTGATAATTCCAATGAGTGGATTATTGACAGTGGCTGTTCTCACCATATGACTAGTGACCGAAGCAAGTTTCTATCCTTGGAAGAGTATGATGGTGGTGTGGTTCGCTTTGGTAATGATGCACCATGCATGGTCAAAGGCAGAGGGTCCATCTCTCTAAATGGAAAGAGTAGTGTTGACAATGTGTATTGGGTGGATGGTCTTAGACACAATCTTCTAAGTGTTGCCCAGCTAAATGACAGTGGTATCACTCTGGAATTCAAGAATGGAGTGTGCATAATCAAAGGAAAGAGTGGTGAATTGGTGGCCATCGACATGCAGACCAAAGGTAAACTATTTCAGCTGAATGCAAATATAAGTACATGTCTTATGGCTAAATTTGATGATAGCTAGATATGGCATAGGAGACTCTGTCATGTAAACTTTGATAACATTGTGAAGGCTAGTAAGATCAAGGCAGTTAGAGGGTTGCTGGTGCTAAGCAAACCGAATAATACCTTATGCATAGAGTGTCAATTGGGGAAAATGTCTTCCTCAACCTTTAAAGGTAAATCTTTCACTGCTAACAATTTGCTTGATCTTGTGCATACTGATTTGTGTGGTCCTATGAAAACTAGGAGTGTGCAGGGTGATAGGTACTTCATGATTCTCACCGATGACTACTCAAGAATGATGTCGGTCACATTCTTGAAAGATAAGTTTGAAGCTTTTGTAAAGCTCAAAGCTTTCAGAGCATTAGTGGAGAAGGAAAGCGGTAAAAGGATCAAGTGCCTGAGAATTGATCAAGGAGGGGAATTCACTTCCGGTGAATTCAACAAGTACTGTGAAGAACATGGCATCAAGAGGCAACTGTTTGCCCCTCGAACTCCACAACAGAATGGCCTAGTAGAGAGGAATAACTGGACTGTAGTTTAAGAAGCTAGAACTATGTTGATTCAAGGAAAGGTAGCCCACACCTTTTGGAGAGAAGCGATGAGCATTGCAGTCTACACAATGAACCGAGTACTCATCAAGAAAGGTAAGGATAAAACTCCTTATGAGTATTGGACTGGTAAGACACCTGTGGTTAGCCACTTTAGAGTGTTTGGTAGCAAATGTTACATCAAGAGGAGTAAACACTAGAGAAAATTTGATGCAAAATGTGATGAGGGAACATTCCTAGGGTATTCCACCAAGAGAAAAGCTCTCAAGTGTTTCAATAATAGGACTCAGAGAATCATGGAAAGCATCAATGTAAGAGTTGATGAAACCTCTAAGAAAACTAAGGAAACCGACAGTAAGCAAGTGGTAAATGAACTGGTTGTAACCTTCTGGGAACCGGTTGTCAGTCAACCAAGTACCAGTAACAGTGTTCCTACACCGATAGATGTAGATGCTGATACTGATGGAAATGAGGATGAAGAAGAAAAGAAAGAGGAATCTATCAAGACTATTCCTCGGTATGTCAAGCTGAATCATGATCCTAAGCAGATCATGGGAGATAAGGATGCAGGAATCCTTACAAGAAGAAAGGTAAGAGAAAACTCATCTATGATTTCTAAATTTGAGCCCAAATCATTCAAAGAGGCACATAAAGATGAAGACTGGATCAAGGCAATGGAAGAGGAACTTTACCAAATAGAGAAAAATGGTACATGGTCTTTGGTACCTAGACCGAAGCATAAAAATGTCATTGGTACCAAATGGGTTTTCAGAAACAAGCTGAATGAGGATGGCACAATGATTAGAAACAAAGCCAGACTGGTGTGTAAAGGACATGCTCAAGAAGAAGGAGAAGACTATGGAGAAACCTTTGCTCTTATAGCCAGATTGGAAGGAGTTCGTATGCTTCTTGCATATGCATCTTTTAAATGTTTCAAAGTATATCAAATAGATGTAAAATTTGCATTCCTAAATGGTGTACTTGAAGAGGAGGTGTATATAGAGCAACCAGATGGGTTTTCCCTATCTGAAGACAGGGACATGGTATGTAGGCTACATAAAGCCTTATATGGTCTAAAGCAGGCACCTAGAGCTTGGTATGAACATCTACATTCCCATCTTCTGATGATTGCATTTGAGAGAACAAGTGAAGATAGCAATATCTACTTGAAGTCTGAAGGAGATCAGATCTTGATCTGTGAGGTATTTGTTGATGACATTATCTTTGGTGGAGATGACAAGATGAGTCATGAGTTTGTATATGAGATGAAGAAAGAGTTTGAGATGTCACTCATAGGGGAGATTAAGTTCTTCATTGGATTGCAGATCCAGCAGATGAAAGATGGACTCTTTATCACTTAGTCCAAAAATGTCAAAAAGGTGTTGAATACCTTTGGCATGGAAGATATCAAACCGGTTGGTACACCGATGGTGACTGGTTGTAAACTATCCAAAGAGGATGACTCTGCATTGGTTGATGAGAAGGAGTACCGATCAATGATTAGTAAGTTGCATTATGTAGTGCATAGCCGACCAGATATTGCACATGCAGTTGGCATTACTGCAAGGTTCCAGAAAAGCCCAAGAGAATCCCACTTGGTTGCAGTCAAGCGAATTCTTAGGTATCTAAAGGGAACTGTTGACTATGGATTGTGGTATCCATATAGCAAGGATTTCAACTTAAAAGTATACACAGATGCTGATTGGGTAGGTAATGTAGATGATCGGAAAAGCACAACCGATGGTACATTCTTTCTCGGTGGTAGACTGGTCTCATGGATGAGTAAGAAGCAGAGTTGTATCTCTCAGTCTCTAGCGGAACAGAGTATGTTGCAACTTTCATGAACTCCACTTAGACAATTTGGATGAAGCATGTGTTAAATGGCTTCAAAGTTCTTGTATCTGAACCGGTAAGTCTATTTTGTGACAATACTAGTGCAATTAACATCTCCAAGAATCTGGTTTTACATTCTAGAACCAAGCACTTTGAGCTTAAGTATCATTTCTTGAGGGAAAAGGTTCAGAACAAAGAGATTGCACTAGAACATGTTTCCAGTAAGGAGCAGTTAGCAGACATATTCACCAAGCCTCTCCCAAAGGCTACATTTATGTACTTAAGAGGTGAATTAGGGGTGTTGCCCCTTCAGGAGGTAAACTAAAAGCATATGCTCCACATCAATCAGGTATTGCATAGTCAATTTTTTTTTTTTGGTTGATGTGTTGAAGGATGCTACTCCTCAGGGGGAGTAGCATAATGGAACAGGGCAGCTTGTGCCTCGACTTTGGCATTGTTGTCAAAGGGGGAGAAAATGTGAACCAAAGAAGATATCTGCATAAATTGGGGGAGAAGATGTGAAGTGAAGAGATATCTTTGTATATTGCCATCAATGCCAAAGGGGGAGATTGTTGGCATTATGTGAACTAGTATGAGGACATAATGACATTGTGTTTTGTCATTGATGTCAATATGATGCAGAGAAGAGAACCGGTGTAACATTGTGAACCGACATTTGTGCCAAAGTGAAGCAGTGTGTTTGTTCAAGGTGAACCGGCATATGGTTATGGGAACCGACACATGGAAGTGTTGTATGACTACCGATTGATAGTCTCAACTTCAGGGTTTTCGGTTGAAGTGCTTCAAGCCTATGTGGCTCAACCAGTGACTTGTGTGATGAGTTAGCATGATAATGAAGAACAGATCATGTTGCCATGTAAGCCTTGTGTGTGTGAAGGATCTTGCATGAAGGAGATTGTTCCTATCTACCTCAGGAATGTGTGAAGTCTATAAACGGTGATAACGTGTGATGGGTTATCAGCCACCATGAAATTGGTGGAAAATGAACGATGAAGAATACCTTGAGATTGGATCAAGACTGTTGCATTTAATGCAGTGTGCTCAACTGTCAGGATTGAACCATTTTCAATTCCTTAACCTAACAGGTTTAGGGTTTATGGTTTATGCTATCGACTTGTCTGTTTCCTATAAGGTCGATGTTGTGTTTCTTTTTGAAGTTTCTGGCAAAAGTTGTGTGTGTATATCCAAGATAAGAGATACGTGATTCTTGCCAGAACAAAAGAGAGAAGTGATACCTGCAGAGTGTAAGTGCAGAAGGTGAAAAGGAGCTTAAGAGGATCTGCATTGGCATTGAGTGTTGTTACCAAATCATTGGAATACCTATTGATCTCTAACCACCTCAATAGTTGGAAAATCCCTTAACAGGGTAGCTTTAACCGACTTGCTGTAAATCCTTTAATAGGGTGACTCAAAACCATTGAGTTCTTGAAATCCTCTAACAAGGCAACCTTTAACAGGGTTTAACCCTTAACCAGGTATTCTAGCCATCCCTTAACCCGGTGATCCCTAACAGGATCAGTTCCTAACAGAACCTATTGTATCAGTCTTTAACCGGACAAGGCTCCTAACAGAGCGGACTTCTAAAGGGTTCAAAAACAAGCTTGTGGGTATTCATCCCCACCGTGGTTTTTCCTAGTTGGGTTTCCATGTGAAAAATATGTGTGTCATGTGTGATGTCTTCTTCATGTGATGCTATGTTGTTTTCTGTCAAATGGTGAATCATGTTGATCTAGTTGCTTATATGTATATCTTTGATGGTAGATTACCTGTTCATGCATTAGGGGGAAATGGAAATGAAGTGTTAGATTGTATGAGAAGATAAGTGTCAACCAGTTTATGCTTGTCTCAGTTATTCTGGGTTTTGTCGGTTGTACTCTGTTTAAGGACCGATGTTGTTGTTTGTCTGTCAATGCACAGTGTCTGCTGACAAACCAGTTTAAGAGTGTGTTTTTGTTTGTACTGATTCAATCCCCCCCCTCTCAGTACTGGTTGGTACTATTCGTTCATCATTGAGTTATCAATCATATATCTTACTTTAATCGAATTGCATAAAGTTATAGGCTTATTTATAAAAACCCTAATTTATTTTGGTTAATTAGATTTGTGGGTTTTCTAATTGATCACTTTAATTTTCAGATTTGATTTTAAATATTCATAATGGCACTTAATAGATCTGATTCATTTTCTATTTAACATATGATTACATTTCTTTTTTCTTACATTTATCATAATCATGTGTTGGATACTTCTTTCTTTCACTTCACATTGCTTCTTTTCATTCATAGCACTTTGGCATATCGCATTTTTTAAATTTCCATATTTCTTCCTTTCAATCAATTAGGTATCAAAGCTTTCATTTATAGTGCATGTTGTCTTATCATGATATTTTTAGGAAAATACATTACATATACAGATCACTTAAAATCTTTTGTAGATCCTATTCCTAGAGATTTTAATGGAAAACCTAATACTTGTACCTATCATAGAGTATCTAATGTGAATGAAGAACAAGCTAGTTCTCATATAAATTATCTCTCTATTATAGAGAAATCATTGAAGACCAACATGGGACCATCTTCTTCTCACACACATACCCTAGTGCAAGTGGGGTAAGATCAAAATCTTGGTGTTTCTATCTCTCTAGATCCACCTTATTCTCCTAGAGCCTATGTTTTTCATCAAAATATTTCTAGAGAAGATGATGTTATGCATTTAATTCATGAGCTATCCTCCAAAATAGTATTAAGTAAATACAAGGCCTTAGATGATAATGATCTTCCTTCCCAACCCATCAAAGATGATATGCATGATGATAGAATAGAAAATCTCCCTACACAAGATATTCCTTGTTCATCTACTTTTCACTTTGCTCCTTCTAAATACACTTACACTACAAATTTTAAAGACATCCATTATAATGTTCCTTTTTTTCAATTAAGAACTTCTTATAGGAGTGGCTATAACATATATCAAAACAAGGTTTTAGAGAACAAGGACTTGGGAAATTTGAACAAGAAATTAGAGTCCCTATAAACCCTCCTGCACAAGTCAATAACGAAGGTTTAGGAAATTATCAATAATCTCCTATGGATGATCTCCTTAAAATTCAAAATTTTAAAGATTACCTTGTAAGAAATAATACTTATCATCCATCTAAGGGTTCTTCTTCAAACACTTTTATTTGTTCATATCATCAAACTCACAACCATCATGCCAATGATTGTCAAGATTTTTAAAATAGTATAAAAGAGCTAAATTGATAATGAAATCATTAAAATCATAGATGACAATCCTTTTTCTTCCAATAACCCTTTTCCTATAACTCAAAATATTAAATCACACCTATTGATCATTGAGAGCGATTAGAAACTAGAATCTTTTGGAAATTGAAGTATGATAAGAATGTTGTCTTTACTTTTGTAAAATTTAATAATAAACATAAAGAAGGAAGTGAGCATTGTCTTTTCATCATGGTGGTTCTCATTCTCTTCGAAAGTATAAGGCATTTAAATAGTTTGTTAAAGAAAAATATGATCTTTCTCACATACCTCACATAAGTAATCTTGCTCTCTTTCTTACTAAAAAAGTAGTGCCTTAGAACTCTCCCCATCCTTCATGTTTCTCCTCATGCTATGACACTAGTAGTTGACTTAAGTGGGGGCTCTTTGTCATAAGAAGTGATTCTTTTTCAATATCAAACATCTTGGGGTAGAAACATGATTCATTCTTGTCTCTATATTTGGAGGGCAAGAGCCTTATCCTTTTCTTTATTTCTATCTAAAATATCATATTCCTTTTAGAGTTTTCATTTTTCATGTTTCCATATCCTTTCCTGCATAGAGTGGTATGTATTTTATGATTAATCTTTCTCTTTACCAAAATATGTGATCTCCTAATTTTTTCTCATTTCCTTTGAATATTACCTTTTCTTTGGAGTTGTATTTTACATATATTAATGTCTTTTCATGCATGGAATATTCCTTCATGTGAGTGTATGGTACATTTTCTTATGTTTAATCTCTCCATAGAGGTTGTACTTCTCATTATCCTTGCACTTGGGAGGCAATGATTTCTTTCTCTTATCCTTTCTAAGGATCCACTTTTTCTTTGTTGAGTGACGTTTGCTTATGATTTGATGTCATTCCTTGTGTGAAGTTGTTGTTTTCTAAAGGATTCTCTCTTATGCAAGAGGTGTATGTCATTGGGTAAAACATCTTTTTCACTTGTCCATGTATATTTATTATAAAATTACCCTTCCCTTTAGGTCAAAAGTGTGTTATCATTTATCAAGAATCCTTCTCACCTAGCAATAGGGGGAAGGTAGACATTATTGTTCTCCTTCCCTTCTTTTGGTAGAATATTTTATGTTTGTTCAAGAAATCCTCTTGGAGGTAGATGTCTTCTAAGTGAAGATCTCTTCTCCTCTGAGGATCCTCTTTATACTTGTTGCAAGATATCTCTTTTTCAACTGTCTTATTCTTTCTTATAAGAGTATTTTCTTTACCTTGGATTCATGACATTGTCACCTAAAGGATATCTCCTTACTGTTGAAGATGGGTATCCTTGTTCTAGCTTCCTTAAGACATCAACATAGGGCTATGTTGATATCTTAAAGGGGGGCCATACATATCACCCTCTTTGTACCATATTTTTGCATGTCTTAAATGGAATGTGCATTCTTGAAACCAGAAAAAACAAAATCTTATACGAGATGCTTCATGCCTGAAACTAGATGCAACATTTGATATGTGTCTTAGATGGGGTACACACCACTGAAACTAGAGAAACCAAACTCTTATATGGGATGTCCTTGAAACTAGGCATGTATCTATATTAAACAAGGTTATACATTATTGAAACCAGAGAAAACAAAATCATACATGGGGTGTCCTTGAAACTAGGCATGTACCTATCTCAAATGGGGTTATACATCCTCAAAACTAGAGAAAAAAACTCTTATACAAGATGTTCATGAAGCCAAATATTTGCCCCTTGGCATTTGCATTTGCATTATATGTCTTAAATAGGTTGAAGCACACTCAAAACTAGAGAAAAGGAAGTCTTATACAGGGTTCTATATACTTGAAACCAGACATCACTTGCACACACGCATGAGGATGAGTGGAATTAACAAAACACAACTAGACTATTCTTACTCTCCTCCCAAACATGGATCACCTAGAAAAACACATCTAGAATGTGTATCAATGCTCCTCACTTTTTTCCTCATGATCTCATGCTTTGCTATTGGTGGCTCATGGATGATGCATGGTCTTTCTCTTTTATGTCATCACTTTTGTTCTTGAGATGAGATTTTTCAAGAATGATATTAGTAGCTGAGATATTTTGATATCGAGGTGTCTTCAGCTAGTTGACTTCTGGTCTTTTTTTTTTCTTTAGCTTTTGTGTTGTGTGTCTTTTTCCTTTTGGATTTGTTTGACTTTGTTTTTCTTTTCTGTCTTGTCTTGTGTACCCTTGCATGTATTTGAATGAGTTAAGATCCTAAGATTGGGCCATGTTCCTTGAAATTAGTGATGTCTTATACTCCTTGTGATTGTTCTCATTTCATCCATCTCCTTCATCTCTCTTTCATCTACTTTACTATGAGTATTTGCATAGGCTCATACTCCCATCATAGTGGGTACTAAATGTAACATCATAAATTGTCACCGGGCCAATTTACACCTCATGTTTGTTCCCCTACTTTATCGCATCTCCCCCTCATCTCCTATCTAGATCCATTCAGTTCTTTAACTCTAATTTTTATGCCATATGCACCTACCAAATGATTCTTTAGAAGGGTGTCCTCTTCTGTAGGCCTTAATTTTGGTCCTTTATTGAGGAGGAATAGGGCTCTAGCAGCTTGGTCCCCTCAATGGGGCCCAATTTTTAAGAGATGGATGAGAACTATTTCTCCGACAGGAAATGAAATTGGTGGCTCTTTATAACCATTGAAGGTCGACCTAATCAATAAATTGACCGAGGATCTCATATATAAAGACATTTGACTAATTCATTTCAATCTAAGTCTCCATATCCAAGAAATCAAGCATTCAAGCATTGAAGAATTCATCATCAAGTATTTTTAGAGATCTTCAAAGCTGCATACTCTTCATTAAACCTTTGTGAAACAAAATTACATCATTCATATACAAGGATGTGTGTATGATTTGAGTTTTATCATATTCATGCCATTTCATACAACATTTGTGATTACATTCAAGAAGCAAAGCGTCATTATTAGTCATTGTAGATCTAAGGTATATCTCTCCATTGTTTATTTTAGTATTTACAATATTTCATTCAAGGTTAATTATTAAACTATGGTTTGAATTAGGCAAATCCCTATTTCCAACCTATTTCCCCTTCTTTTTGCATGTATGAAGCGGGTACATAGTTGTGATCTTCAGGATAAGCTTTATTTATAAAGAGAAACAAGTTCTCTTTTGGATGAAAAAAAGTGTGGAGGATGGGTGTGACAGGCATACTGGTACAAACATTTTAGGAGCTCCTTCCGGGAACAGGTCCTAATACACTTGTACATTACTTAGATCTAGGTTTGTGGCTTGATTCAACGAATGTAGCTCGTTGTTCACGCAGAATTATTTCAATTCCAACATATTTATTTTAATTTCAGCATTTTCACAATTTAAGTTAGAAGAGGGCAACCAATTCAAATCCTATAAATCCGATAGAATTTTTAGCTCTATCTTTGTTGATTTGTGGCTAGATCTATTGAGTTTACCCCATTTTAATGTAGTGGTTCCTAAGTAAAAATTAGTGATTTTTATATATCTAATTGTGAAAACCCTAATTTTTCACCATTACAATATCCTCTTTAAAATTATACAAATAATTATAAATCCATCTTAAAATATGAAATTATTAATTCATCAACCATATTAAGGTAGGTTTTTCTCTTAAGAGTATTAGAAATCACTACTTATTATTATCTTTTAGATTATTTCAACTTACCTTATATTGAATTTTATCGTTTCAATTAGAAACAATTGCGAAAGTAATAATCAACAACTCTTGCATAAATATATAACATGTGGTGTTGACATGAAGATTCAAATGGGATAAAGTAATAGATGGTGTTTTCCATAATATCATTTTTTATTTCTATTCACATGACTTTAATGAGCACCATTAGTTTGTGATAGCATTATAGCATGGGAAGATCTAGGATAAACAAAGCATCTTTATTCCTTTGTTGATTTTTCTTTACAATATTATATATAAGTAATTGACGAAAATAAGATTAGTAAAAGTTTAGTCTTTAGAAATATCATTTTAATGATTCAACCTTATAAATATAGTCTAGTTAAAAAATTAAATAAATATATTTGAAATTTAAAAAACATACTTTTTGTTTGTGCCGTGTAGAATTTGATAAATCAGATTTGACTTTATATCCATAAAATATTTTGAAAATATTTAAATAGAATGTCATTGTTTCTTTCATCTATACATGTTTTTGAGACAAGGAGCATCTTACTTTCATCTGGTGTGCAAGAAAAATCATCAAACACGCCACTCTAATAGTCAAAGGCTGCTATATTTTGTACTCTGATATAGCTTTTCAACTATTGTACGTACAACGTGGAAAGTTTTCCATTCTTCTCCTTTCATCACAGGCACCACATTCAACAATCTTATTATCCCATGCTCGATAAGAACATCTTCAAATTGCTGGATGAAATTATAAATCCTTATTTTATGTTGGTCTGTAATTACAGTGGTTATTATCCATTCTCCTTCTCGTAAGTCAAATTTCCACGCATATTGTTTGAGGGATTCGTTTATGGTGTGAAGTGGAGTAGAGCTGTGAACCTCAACAACAACACAAACGATGATTGCACTCACGGAACCCTCCGACCAAGTGTCGTTATCTTGCTTCACATTATTTTTGTGGGTACCAAGTCCAGTGAATAAATCTGCACAAAGATCAGGCTCAGAAAAGAGACATGGGTTTGAATTTGACTTTGCTCTACCTGCTGCTCTTCCAATCACTTGGATAAAGGCCGACGGCATAACCTGAAATGAAAAAGGAAAAACATTAAGTTCACCAAAAGGAAATTATTTTCGTTTACAGATCCACTTAAAACAATACTTCGGAAAATCTAAACCATGTTAAGAGAAAAAAACCGATGGTGAAGACTCAAAACTGAAAAACATGTCCCGATGGTGAGAATGAGAAATGAGATTGCCATTCAAAAGCAGGCCTGAAACTAATACCTCCAAACTCTGAATGCAATTCTGTATTGCTGCATCACTGCAATATAAAAGCTGCATTGCTTCCAATGCCTGCAACTCTTCAATACCTGCTATGTTATCCAACTTCTCACAAGTATCAATTGCAACCCTCTTCAAGCAACTCAATCTAGAAAGTCTTGGCAACTCCTGAAGCTTTGGACATCCACTAATGCTTAAATATCTAAGCGTTGTAGGAAACTCGATTCCTTCCACTATTTGCAATTCTCTGCAAAGCCGCACTGTGAGTGTGATGAGGGTTTTTGGCAGTGTTATCTTCTGTAGCTTCTCACAAGAGACAATGCTAATACTCTCCCAGCAGCTCATTTGGGTCATGTAAGGGAACCCGTCAGGGTAATTTAAAGGTGTAAAGCAGTGCAGCTCTTCAAGCTCTGGACAATCACAAATGGATAAGTGTGCCACACCAAAGTTACCTGACACTCTCTTGAGATTTTGACATTTGTTTAATAGAAAACACTTGAGTTTCCCACATCCAGCAATTGCAATGCTTTGGAGAGAGCTCATATCCTCAAGATTCAACTCAAGCTCAAGCTGCCAGCAGTGAGAAATAATCAGTTGTACAAGATTTCTGAGATGGCATATTTCTGGCAAACTTATTAGTTTTGTACCAGCATCCAAGTACAGGCTTGTCAGTGTTGTTGGCATTGTTATTTTCTGCAGCTTCCCACACCTGATTATGCGAACCTCCTCAAGGCGAACTAGGCTTGCAAAACACGGAAGCTCTTCAAGCTCCGGACAATCAGACATCCACAACTGTGCCAAATCAAATTTACCCCTTACGCCTTTCAAAATCCTGCAATCAGTCACCTGAAGGCGATTGAGCTTCTGGCACCCATCAATTATAATCCTTTCCAAGCAACTTGGACCACAAATAACTGGCAACTCCTCAAGCTTAGGACACTCACTAATGTATAGCTCTGTAAACTCTGTAACATCTCCTATTCCTGCAATCATTTGCAGTTCTCTGCAACGTTGCACAGTAAGTTGAATTATTGTTGGTGGCAGTGTTATGTTGTGTATCCTCTCACAAGAGTCAATATTAATCCTCTCCAAGCAGCACAGTCCGGCAAGACTTGTTAAGTCCTCAAGCTTCTCACAGTCACTAATGTCTATCTCTGTAAGCTTTGCATGATTGCTGAGGCCTGCCACCGTTTGCAATCCTCTGCACCGCTGCAATGTGAGTTGGTTGAGTGTCGTTGGCAGTGTTATGTCGTGCATATTCCAACATTCAGCAATGACAGTCATCTTCAGGCAGTTCAGGTCAGACAGATCCAACAATGGTTGAATATCAGGACAGTTTATTATATTCAGCTCAACAAGTTTTGTAAGACTAGATATGCTTGTCATTGTTTCCAATTTTCTACAAGCTTCCAGACTGAGTTTAATGAGGCTTGTTGGCAGTGTTATGGTGTGCATCTTTCCACATTCAACAATTTCAATCCTCTCCAAACATCTTAAGCCTGACAGACACAGGTCAGCCTCCAAACACTCACAAATTTCCAATTCTACAAGTTTTGTAAGATTAGATATTCCGGACACACTTTTCAGATTTGCAATTGCTAATTTTTCTAGCCAGCTCAGATCTGCTAAACCCAACTCATCAAGCTGTGGGCATTTACTAATCTTTAATTCAACCAACCCCGTAAGAGCAGATATTGCCGATATATTTTTGAGTTCTCCGCAAGCATTCAGCTCAAGACGCTTCAGAGTCATTGGCAAAGTTATGTTCTGCAGATTCCCACACCGGAGAATTCTAATCTCTTCAATGTATGTTACCTGAAATCAAAAGCGAAAAACGCTTATTTCATCCACAGGAAATTATTTTCATTTACAGATTCAACTAAAACATAGAAAATCTAGATCATATTATTGTTGGGGTAGTAGCAACAACTGGAAAGAGCTGATTGAAGCCAGCAACTCTACTTAATCTGGCCAAAATACCAATTAGAGGGCCATTGATGGAGGTCGTTGATGAGGTGTCACCGTAGTCGCCTCGCGTGTCATGCCGCTACCAATTGAAAGGAGATCGCGAGCCACAGAAAGTTGCAAATGATCGTTGTTGCTCAAGATGATGGTATTGCTGACTACTCAGAGGAGAAGTCACTGTCTGCAGCGTTTAGGTGTCATAGGATGCCTATGTTGTGTGTTGTCCATTTTGAAGTTGGATTGGTTGATAGTACAAGTTTTGAGAATGCTGGATGTGTAAGTGTTAGGTTGAGAGATTGTGTGTTTGTGTGGAAAGTAAGAGGAGTTGATTAAAAGATAAGAAGATGAGGGGAGGATATCAAGTGTCTCAAGTTGGAAAAAAACAAGTGAAGTTGTCAATAGATAAAGAAATGATATTGTTGAATGTCGCAGCATTCTGTTACTGAATGTAAGAAATGTTTGAGGCCAATAGGATCCCGACCACTAGCAGTGTGACTCTATGGGAGATACTGAGAAAACAAGTGTTTAACACCTGAAACCTACGACAGACTGGTTACTAAAAGAGCCAGAGCTCATGGTTAGGGGATCCCAACAACATCAAGGGAGATACAAGTTGTAAGAAACAGGGGAGTAGCGAAAGAAACAAACAGAGACAAACACAAATTTATATTAAACAAAATCAAACATTACATGATTGACTGAGCTTTGGCTATTTTCATACACAAGCTTTATATAGACTTATATAGACTGAAACATCTCACAACAGACCGAGATTTTACAACAGACCCAGATTTTACACTGAAACACAAGCATTCTCCTTACAGCTCTGGTAGCTGGACTCTCCTCTACTGCGAGAGTACATACAAAATACAAATTCAAGCATTATATAGACTAACTGAACAGCTGTGGAGGAGAGAGAGCAAACATAAAATAATTTTATCCTAATCATCCACAATCTCTGTGAAATCTGCTGTGGGACATTTGACGGATTGAATGATATCAAATCATATCTGGACAAAATCTGCTTTCATTGGTTGTCTTCAATGCTGAGAGATGAGATGTGCATACGGAGGATTTGGAACACGATAGGTTACGTGGGGATGTATTTGGGATTATTTCCAAGAACAATACTCGTTGTTATTCATGATCAAAATGACAAAAATGGTTGTTAAAAGAAGGCTTGAATTAATACCTTCAACATAGGAATGCAATTCTGTATTGCTGTATTTTTGAGGTATAAAAGCTGCATTGCTTCCGATTCCTGCAATTCTTCAATACCTGTTATAGTCTGCAGCTTCTCACAGGAATCAATTGCAATATTCTTCAAGAAGCTCAGTCTAGCAAAACCTGGCAAATCTTCAACATTTGGACATTCAATAATTTCTAAATATTGAAGCTTTGTACTATAGTCGATTGCAGCCACTGTTTGCAATTCCCTGCACCTCCTAACAGTGAGGCCGATGAGTGCCCTTGGCATTGTTATTTTCTCCAGTTGCTCACAACTGTCAATTGTAATCCAATTCAAGCAGGACAATTCCATAAGACTCGGCAACTCAACAAGTTTTGGACATTCAAAAATGTTAAGAAATTCAAGCTTTGAATGACAACAGATTCCTGCCAATATTTGCCATTCTCTACACTGTCGCACAGTGAGCCCGATGAGTGTCCATGGAATAGTTATCTTCTGCAGCTTCCGACAAGAGACAATGCTAATACTCTCCCAGCAGTTCAGTCGGTCGAAATATGGATACTCGTCAGGGTATACTAGAGGTGTAGAACATTCCAGCTCTTCAAGCTCCGGACAATCACAAATGGATAACCGTGCCACATCAAAGTTACCTGACACTGTCTTCAGATTTTGACATTTATTCAACAGAAAGGACTTGAGCTTCCCACATCTATCCATCTTAATCGTCTGGAGAGAGTTCATACTGTCAAGATGCAACTGAAGCTCAAGCTGCCAACACTCAGAGATAATGAGCTTTACAAGATTCTTGAGAATGGATATTTCTGACACACTTTTCAGTTCCGAACAAGCAGCCAAGTGAAAACTATTGAGTGTTGTTGGTAAAGTTATTTTCTTTAGCTCCCTACAACTGGAAATCTGAACATCCTCAAGGCAAGTTAGACGTGTAAAACATGGCAGCTCTTCAAGCATTGGACAATCCGATATGGATAGTCGCACCAGAACAAAGTTCCCGGATAATTTTTCCAAAATTTTGCAATCTGCCAACTCAAGGCAATTGAGCTTTCCACATCCATTAATTGAAATTACCTCCAGGCAACTTGCGCCACAAATAACTGGCAATTCCCTAAGCTCCGGACAGTCACAAATTATAAAAATTCGAATTTTATTTAAGTCATAAGTTCCTGATACTTTTTCCAATCTCTTACAACCATTCAACTCAAAACAATTTACCTTGACAGACATATCAACTGTTATCCTGTTCACACAGTTTAAATCCACCAGACGCAACTCAAGCTGAAGATTCCAACACAGGGAAATGCTTACTTCTACAAGCTTTGAAAGTTGAGATATTCCTGTCACACATTGCAGATGACAACAGTTTTCAATTATAACTTTTTCCAGGCAGTCAAGAGATCGAACACTTAACTCATGAAGGTTTGGACATCTACTAATCTTCAATTCTACGAGCATACAAAAACTGGATAATCCTGGCACACTTCTCAAAGCAGAACATAAAATTGTGAGCCTTTTCAGACAACTCGGGAGACCAAGATTTAGCTCTGTAAGCTCAGGGCAAGCACTGATGTTCAACTCTTCAAGCTTTGTAAGATCAGATGTCAGTGACAATCTTTTCAGATCTTCACAATTGGTAACCTTCAGACAATTCAATGTCTCTACTTCTGTAAACTGCACCTCAATAAGATTTTTCATGAAAGAAAGTTCCAAGGATTGAAGGCTTGGACAATGATTTCCATTAATTACAATGATTACTATATTTTCTTGTCTGCTAATTACTAGATCTTCAATGAAGCTCAATGGATTCCTAATGGTAGCACACATTCCACCCTCATTCAAATATAAAGCATGAGGATTCATGGGACGGGATCTTAATAAAAGCGGACTTTCTATAGCCAACATGTTTTTAGCATCGATGACTTTCTTTTCCGCAACAGTTAGTATTCCTAGGAAATCTGGAAAGTTTTCCACAAAACTTCCATGAATTTCCAGCTCTTTCAATTGGAAGGGAGCCTGAAATTCAAATTAAATTTTCTAAACTGTCAATGCTACATATAGGCAGGAATCCCCATTAACATAATGCATTTCACTATACAATTGATGGAGATTAATATTTTTGAGGAAAACAATAGAATACCTCTGCATCTTGCCACAAATATTTCAAATACCCATTGCTGATTCTTATGCACTGCAAATTTTCAAGTGGGATCCATGAAGGAATTCTCGGCTGTACACCGAAGTTTAGTTGATGCTGGCGCCATAAATTGGAGGGATGCAGTCCACAATACGCATACGGGTACCAAATGTGAAGCAATAGCAAAGAAGTTGAGGGCTCAATATCATCATCTGATTCCCCTAAAAAGAATTTAATTTCAAAATTCAGGGACTTGTCAAAAAATGAATGGAAACACCTTCCAGTGGTTTGGGCGAGTATGTTTTCGAATCCCATTGATTCCTGCATCCACAGAAGGGCTCATATTGTGTTGTTGTTAAAAAATGAGTTCTAGATATTCATTCAATACAAAGTAGCAATATTTAGAAGCAACAATGATACCAAATATTTTAGATCCCTAGGGCGCCACAGTCTACGAGGATGGGTCAGTTCATTTGCCATTTCTCTTCCCAAGTCACGCAGGTGGTCATGCATTCTCAGTAGAGGAACTGTATCTCCTAGTACTTCAACTAGGCACTTGTCCTGTAATTTTCTCAGTCCAGATTCAGCATTCCATCCCGACGCCTCCCATACTCTTAAGGCTATGGATTTCGATTGGTCAACAAAGAAACACGCGATATCCATGAAAATTTGTTTCTCCTTATTGTCCAAAGCGTCGAAGCTTATTTTAAGCTTTTGTTGTATTTCTCGATGCAGCACCATACGAACTTTTTCAAGTTCTGTCCTCCAATAATTCTCCTTTCTGCCGTGAACATGCCTTCCAAGGACTTGAAGAGAAAGAGGTAAGCCTCCACATACGCCTAAAAAAGCATCAACAAGATCCTCATAACCGCTAGCTGGATTGGGTTGGGAGAAGGCATGCCAGCAAAAGAGCTGCCTGGCATCATCTATAGTCAATCCTTTTAAATGATAACCAAACTGAATTCCAGCACTTATAAGTACCCCTACATCACGAGTTGTAACAATTACCAGAGTATTAACAGATTTATTTAGCATATGCATGATGACTAGAGCATCTAACTGTTCCACGCGATCAATATCATCCAGAACAATTAGGAAGTTCAGAGAACTGCTTCTTTCTATACAATTAGAAATATAACTTGAGGCTTCTTCTGTACTTTGAAAATTCAACCCATCTTCATTGAACAGATCTTTGACAAGTTTCATTTGCAAAGAAGGCAAATTGCTTTTGGATGAGGCTTCCCGCACATCAAATAGAAAACAGGCTCGAGCAAATTGTGGGCGATTTAGATTGAAAATTTCTTTGGTAAGAGTTGTTTTACCTATCCCTCCCATTCCGAAAATGCCAACGATCTGTGACTTCCTTTCTCTACCTTCATTTATTCCACACTGGATTTCAAAGTCTTTCACAAGCTTATGAAGGCATCGTCTTTCAAAATCTTGTACAAGCTTGTCAAGTGCTACTGGATATTTGGCAACATACAAAGATTTTGTTCTTTGCACTTCCTTTTGCACTTCTGATGCTATTATCTGGCATTGACTGCCACTTTACAAAGGGAAAGGGAAATTTTGTAAGAAATAAATTTACTCAGTATAAGAAACCATTTTTATTTCCAACTGCATAAAACAAAATAAAATGGAAACCAAGAGATCTTACTTCAAACTTTTGATTTCGCAACCTGCAATAAATGAGATGGATTGAAGGGCTTCCTTCCACTCCTTATGTTTCTCCTGGTATCTGGATTTTTTTTCATATGTAATGAATGCACCAGCATACGTTCCCTTTTCTATGTAGCGCAACTCCCAGGGTTCCACCTGATAAAAAACAGGAATAATCTTGGCTTTACTTTCTAACATAAGAACCAACTCTGCCAAACACCAAGGGGACTGTGCATATCTTTTGGAGAAGATAGCGATGTGAACTGCAGCTGAACGGATGGCATTCGCAATAGTAGAAGGAAAAGAATGTCCAAGTTCCTTCTCTTCCGAATCAAGAAATGCCCGTATTCCTAACTCCTTAAGGGAATAGTAAAACTGGCGAGCCAGAGTATCTTTGACATCAGGGCCTCTGTGATTGATGAACACATCAAACAATCTTGTTGATTCAGAAACCTTATTTCTTATGCCCGTAGGATCAATTCCTGAAAAAGGATGATTTTTATTTTTCTGTTGTGATGATGAAGAAGATGCCATCAGATTCAATTATAGGCTTCTGTTAAGTTTCAAAATATGGATTTATCTGGAAGAAGAATTGGACTTTGGGTGATTTAGCTTGGGTTAAATGGTCGTTTATAACATATAAAAACTATTTATCACTATTATTTCATTCGTACTTCAAATATAAATCATACATATCCTATCCATACCAAATTCAGATTCAAACTCTCTTTCAAGAACGAAAAACAAAAGATGGATCGAACAAAAGTAGAGTTAAAATAGATATAATAAACATCAGCTGTGTTGCAGGTGACCCCAGTCCTTCCTCGAAATGATTAAAAAGAAAGGCATCTAGAAAATACACAAAGAACCGACTTGTTCAAAAGGAAATTCGATCTCATTTTGGAAGGACTGAACTGTTAAGGAAGCATTTAACATTGTGGGCCTCTCGTAGAAAAGTGAGAAAATTTCTTTATTCCAAGCTCATTGATTAGATGGATCATAATTCAAACAAGAAAAGGGAAGTGATGAAACCTGGGTAGAAGAACTATAGGATTTTGGTTTTCAATATAAATGCGGATGTGGATTTTGATATTCTCTACATCATTCTCCCCCCAAAAAAATCACCCAAATCGTGGGCAAACTGAAGAAAACGATTGTAATCATGAAGTTCACTGGGATTTAGCCTCCGATTGAAAGAATCAAAACCTCTATCAACTTGAAATGGTTGAACTGCCTTGTCCCTATGCCATTAGGGTTTATTCAAATAATTTTTCAGTCAGAAATGGATCGGAACAAAATTCTTAGACGAGGCCCTTGGTTCATGGGAAAAACGGGGCTTTATATTAGGGCTTGGTCATGTGGCTTCGACTCGATCAAGGAGTTGATTAACCAAGCATCATCACGGATTCTCATCGACAAATTATGACGAGTTATGGTCGGAGAAGATTCTTAGGATGATTGGAAATTCGTTTATCTAAAACTTCTCAATAATGCAAGGGATGTAATTGGCTAGATATGCTAGACTTTGTGTAAGCAGAAATGAGCAAATTTATTAAACAAACGATTAAGTTGAAGTCTATATTTTGAGATTAGATTCAAGAGCTAAATTATGAATGTCTTATTATAAGGCGTTTCAAAGTTCTAGGTAAGGATTTGACCAATCAAAATATTTAAAAATATGAAGATTCTTGGTATTCAATCCTCACCATGAAAGAGGATTGGAGATGTGTCCCTGTTCAACCAAAAAGGGATTTCATAAAATTAGTTTCTCTTTTTTAAAGTGGAAATAGGATCTTAAAGAGGATGTATTTGACCTTAGGGAGTTGATAGAAATTGTTTATTGTAAGGTGGTTTCTTGAGAAAGGAGGATGGCGTCAAAAATATTACGAATTTTATAGATAGTAAAGAAGATTCAATGAAGGATACATATAAATTGGTGATTGTAAGGAGGTTCCTTGAGAAAGAAGTATGGAGCCTAAAATATCAAGTTTGTTGTAGATAGTAATGAAGATTCAATAAAAGATACATAAATGTAAATTTGGATTGGTTTGTAACAACTAAAATAGGAAAGGGTAATGAAAAAAAGGAACAACAAAGGGTTCAAAATAGAAACAGGGAAACAATGCTAGAGGGAAGAAAAGAGAGATATAAGAAATCTTATATGAAGTTAATGAAGGACCTAGAAAATGATGCATAGGAACTATCAAAAAAATTCTGAAAATAGAAGTGAGCACCTCTATTCATCCAAGAAGTCACGAAGATTATTTATTGGAATATCTTGGGGCTTAATGCCCTTATGAAATTAAAAATTAAGTGGTTGATTGAAATTGAGGATCTGTATGTTGTTTTTAAATAGGTGATAGAGGTGGAAATGAGGTTTATTCAAGAAATGTTCATCTAGATGGCATTGCTTGCTTCAGGTTCATCTTCAATCTTCTTGGTCACTTTGCATGTTGTTTCTTTCTTCTCTTTCTGCAAATCATCTAGCTCAACAATCTTTAGGACAAAGAGTGATCCATATTTGACCGATCCAAGGTGTATTTGTCCATATCATGGCTTTCTTCAATGACATATTTCTTAGGTTTGTAGTTTTTAGGAAATAGCAACATCACTTTTATCACAATTTTGCTTTCTTCTAGTTTACCATCAATACCCCTAATTGCTCTCACAATCTCATTTACTCAATGTAGATAGTTTTTAGTGTTCTCATCATCAGGCATTCTTAGATTCTCACACTTTTGCTTTATATTTGAAAACATGGCTTTCTTTGTCTTCTGATAACCTTCAGATATACTACTCAACTTCTCTCAAATCTGTTTAGTCGAATTCAACCCTATAACTTTAGCAATACTAAATCAATTAAACAACTGATAATTGCAACTTCAAAATTTACATTATTCTCATGTGCCTTAATCTCATCCAAATTCCAAGGACCATTTTCTAAACTAGTATACCCATTCTAGAAACTCTCCCATAATCCAATTGACAAAGATTCCAAATGACATTCAATCATTTCCTTCCAATAGTAACTTGTGTCATCAAACTTTGGTTCTTTGTAATTTACTTCTTGAGCCATTCCGCATCTTTCTCAAGTGGTTAAGCTTCTCTAAGAGAAACTAGGATCTAATACAAATTGTTGAACACACCATAGGACTGAGAGGGGGGATGAATCAATTTGGATCTCAAAACACTTCCCTTATGATCTAGGTTAAACTTGAAACCACAATTAACTTATTTCTATAATTATGAAACATGAAAGCACAAAGCGCAATAAACACATGTACACCATATATCTATGGGGAAACCCACAGTTAGAATCACACTCACATTATGAATAATTGATTACAATGTTTAGGCTTGAGGCCAAGGATCTCACTACCCTTGAATGGACTTGCAATATTAAGGTGCAAAACTTAGGGCAAGATACAAAGGACTTGCATTATTAAGACACTATTTTAGGGAAAGATCAATGATTGACAAACTACCAAAAGGAACACGCCTTTTTCTGGTAGGTGCATAGAATCAATGAATTGAAATGAACAAAACATCTTTTAATCATGAAATTATCCTTGATCATTTGTGTTAAGCAACTAATATTATGGCAAACACATTTGACATCAAACACTATCTCGAAACTCTTTACAAACTATCTTTCAAACTTCTTGTACATACACCAAATTTGATTACACATCATTCATATTCACTTCACATCAATTCACATAAATCCTATATTCAACTCATACATCTATACTCCTATATATACAATATTATTCATTAAAATCCTAGTTGAGGGTCAACCATAGATAAAATAAACAATATTACATAAATTAGACCATCTAAACCTATACATTTGTTGTAGTCTACTCCAAAAGATAAAAGCGAGCTAAACACATCACAACACCTCCTTTCTAAATGACTCCAATTAACTGCATATGCTAACACATCCTTGAACATCGACATTAAATGAAACATGTAGACAAATAATGTAGCACACCAATCATTCAACTCAAAACATCTTTTAGTGCATAACACTCAATGTTCATCTCCACACACCATGGTGGTACTCATATAAACATCCAAACTTAGCTACCAAAGCATATATGGACCAAAAAGATATGATCTAGATTAGATAGACCAAAACTAGACTAGTTGACAATAATCAAACCATCACTAGAAAGCTAAACTAGAACAAAATAGGATGAACTCACAATAATGGTTCTCACTTTTTTGCCAACTTTATGTTAGAATCAAAGAGGAGGAAGACTGAGAGGGGGGATTGAATCAGTCTTCACCAGATATACAAACTTAATCACAAAATAGATCTAATAAACTACATCAATAATAAAGATAATCAGATTAACAACACAACACACAACACCAAGATTTTGATGTGGAAAACTCGATTAAGGAAAAAACCATGGTGGGAACCTACCCATAGTAAGATGATACTCTGCAGTGGTATGTGAAATATTACAATGGGGAATGCAAATGAATTCAAGTACACTACCTAGACATCATTACTCAAAAGGTAATGGTCGGGAAGGCTCAATCCCTCAGGAAAGTCTCATTGACTTACAACAAGATTCGGACTACAATCCAGAAGAAATGAACTAAAGAAATAACATCTCCAAATGCCTGATTATAGTTCCAGTTAAGTACAGTTGTCTGCTCTATAACACCAATCTCCACATAATCACAATACCAAAGGATAAATCACTTGTTCGTAGATACACCTCTCTGATAATGCAGACACAAGATTGACACCTAAATTACATGACAATGTCACCTATATATACAAATCATCAACCTTGAGAACAAGGTCGGCTAAACCCTCAACCCTCAATTACAAAATTACATCACACGATACAAAGATCGACCACCAAAACAATACAATAATTCACATAGCATAACATGAACCTGATTCAAATTCCCAAATGCTCAACTCCACCAGAAATCTCACCAAGATCAACCGCAACATGTTACACCACCAAGAATACTGCATAACATGAAAATCATCACGGGTTCATAAAAACCATAAAAAACTCATACAACAGTCAATGCAAATTACTAGAACAAATAGGTCACAACTAGGAAACACCAACAAGCATGTTAGAATTATTAATAATAGTTGCACCAACACCACTTATCAAATCTTCATTGATCAACAACTAAATCTCAAGAATACAACTAATTAGCAACTGTCATGAAGAAAGATAACTTGCAGAGCACCAAATCATGAACCATATGAAATGAACATACACTAGACCATGCCAAGCAATATCCCAAAATCTCAGCACAAGTTTTGCTACCGGAATATACCAGAGGAAAGACTGAACTCTATAAAACAGTGATCAACAAAACAACATTGCAAACTGGATCATAAGATCTTCCCAATCAACAAACATTGAATAAAATCACAAGAATATATTGACATCAATGACAAAAACATATCCTAGCAGCAACAATGACCAACAATATCTAACAATCTCCTCCTTTGGCATTAATGGAAACATATAAATGTGAAAAATAGTCAATGCAAAGAAAGAATATATCTCCAACAAACTCCCCCCAAGATCAAGACATATAAAAAAATTGAATCTTAGGAATCTCCCCCCCTAAAACACAGACTAGTCCACCAGAGGAGCAACGCCAACTCACCAATCCAAATAAAAGGATACACCTCTGCAATCCACCAGATTTATGCAACTCAATACATCTATTTCTCATCAAGAGGGGTAGATACCCCCAACTTGTCTCTCAAATAGACAAATGTATCTACAGGAAAATGCTTAGTGAAAATTGTAGTCACTCTTGATATGCCTGTTTAGGATAATCTTTTGTTGCTAACACTAACGTTTGTTTCTTGTGCTCTTGTGTGTGTTGCCATCAAACAGATTTTCTAATCCTTTTTGCAGAGCATCAAAAATATTAGCTATTTGTTCCTTTGTAGATACATACTCTAGCTACACTTTCTCTTCACTGACTTGCTCTCTCAAGTAATGAAATTTAATTGACACATGCTTAGTCTTTGAATGTTGCACCAGATTCTTTGACATGTTAATAGCACTAGAATTATCCTAGTAAATTACAGTAGGCTCACCATAAATAAATCTAATATCCTTCAACATTTACTACATCCAGACTACCTAAGCACAATTACTAGCAACAACAATGTACTTAGCTTCAGCAGTAGATAAAGATGCTGAATCTTTTTTCTTGTTAGCCCATGAAACCAACTTCTTTCCTAAAAAGAATTTTCCACCGGTAGTGCTCTTATGGTCATCAACATCACTAGCCCAATCTACATCAGTGTAGGCACATAGCATGAAATCATCATTCCTCAATACCATGGACCATAATCCATAGTACCTTTCAGGTATCTAAATATCCTTTTCACAATAGTTTCATGACTCTCTTTCACATTAGCTTGATATCTAGCAGCCATGCACACAACATGCATAATGTCCCGTCTAGTCTGAGTAAGATATACCAATCGACCAACCATAGATCTGTACAAACTCTGATTAGCTTTCAGAGATTCATCATCCTTAGACAATTTATAGGCTCCAGTCACCATAGGAGTTACAACTGGTTTGGAGTCATCTAACCCAAACTTCTTTAGCAGTTCCTTCACATACTTAGTTTGAGATATAAATATACCTTTTCCAGTCTATGAAATCTGCAAACCTAAGAAATTTTTTATCTCTCCTATCATAGACATCTCAAATTCTTTCTACATATCATCAGAAAACTTCATGCTCAAGCCATCATCACCTCCAAAGTTAATGTCATCAACAAAAAGTTCAACAATCAAGATATTATTATTCTTTATCTTAAAGTATAGATTACTATCAACAACACCTTTGCAAAATCCCAATTTCAACAAATACTTATCTAGTCTAGCATACCAGGCTCTAGGAGCTTGCTTTAATACATAAAGAGCTTTCTTTACTTTACATACCATGTCTCCCTCATCTAATTATGAAAATCCATCAGGGTCCTCAATGTAGACTTCTTCCTGAAGATCACAATTCAAAAAGGTAGATTTGACATCCATCTTATATACCTTGAAATCTTTATAAGAAACATATGCAAGCAATAGTCTAATAGCTTCAAGTCTGGCCACTAGAGAAAAATTCTCCTCATAATCAATTCCTTCTTTCTAAGAATACCCTTTGCAAAATAGTATAGCTTTATTTATGACTTCACCGACTTCATTCAATTTGTTCCTAAATACCCATTTAGTACGAATAAAATTCTTATCCTTAGGTCTAGGCACAAGTTCCCATGTGTTATTCTTTTCAATCTAATCTAGTTCTTCTTCCATAGCTCTCATCCAATTTTTATCTTTACAATCTTCAACAATATCTTTAGGCTCGACTTTAGATATCAGACACACTTCTTCAACAACTAACCTTATTCTAGTCATTACACCTTTATTCTTATCACCAATTATCTGATTTTCAGAATGATTCAATCTTACATACCTCGGGGTCTTTTGATTGTTCTAATTATCAACTTAATTCACCTCTTCACCGACAACAACAACATCAAGGTTAACTATCTATACCAAATCACTCTGCTTAGGTTCTTTAGTCTGAGCAGGGGCTAAAACAACATGTTGATCATCGTCATAACCGCATGTTCTGATCTCTTTCCCATGGTTCTCATCCACCTTCACATTTGTACTTTCCACTATCTTTCTCAGTCCCTTAGTGTAGCACTGATAGGATTTTCTCTCTGTAGAATATCCCAAGAAAATTCCTTCATCACTTCTAGCATCAAACTTTCCTATATCTTCATCTCTTTTGATATAACACTTACTACCAAATACTCTAAAATATCTCATAGTAGGAACATGACCAAACCATAACTCATAAGGGGTCTTACTGGTATCACCTTTGATGTGAACTTTGTTGAATGTGTAAACAACAGTACTAATAGCTTTTCTCCAATAGATCTTCGAAACATTCCCTTCAATCAGCATAGTCCTTGCCACATCCAAGATAGTTTTGTTCTTCCTTTCAACAACTCCATTCTATTGAGGGATTCTAGGAGCAGATAATTGTCTTCTAATCCCATGCTTCTCACAAAATGAATTGAACTCACTGGAACAAAATTCTCCACCTTTATCAGATCTCAAACACTTTACCTTAAAACAAGACTCAGTCTCCACCTTAGCTTTGAATACCTTGAATTTGTCCAAAGATTCTGATTTCTCCTTCAAAAATACAACCCACATCATCCTATAATAATCATCAATTAGCAGCATAAAGTATATATCACCCTACACTGTTCTAACATTTGTACATCGACATGGGTTAGTATGTGCAAGATCTAGTAATCCATCTAATGTATACTATTTACTCTTGAAAGAAATCCTTATTTACTTACCCAACTGACATTTCTTACTTACTAGATTAGAAGGCTTAATAATCTTAGCCAGATCTCTAATAGCTTGTGTAAAACTGATTTTAATCATTGAATCAAAAGTAACATGACACATTATCCTATGCCACAACCAACTCTCATCAATTTGAGCAATCAAACAATTTTTCTCACTAGCATTCAAATAAAAAATGTCACATTCAGTCTTAGTTCTAGATGCAATCTCTATACAGGAGGCATTTAGGATCTTGCATTTTTCATTCTTAAATTGCAGATCGTAAATTTTATCAACCATCTATCCAACACTCAAAAGATTATGCTTCAAACCTTCAACATACAGGACATCATCAATGGCATGCTTACCATCAAAAGAAATAGAGCCTCTTCCATGGATCACACATGCTTTGTCATCTCCAAATCTTACTATTCCACCATCATATCTTTTCATACTTACAAATTTTCTTTTATCACCAATCATATGATGTAAGCAACCACTATCAATCACCCATTCACCTTTCTCTTCAACTTTAGCAACTATAGCCTTCTCCTCAATAGTGCAGCTTATGGAATCAACAGGCACAGGTCGATCTTCCTTAATGACAATAAAAACAACTTCATCTCCTTTTGATTCTTTATCTGTAATGCCTTCATCAACAACATAATAACAGATATTCTAATTTTTGTACTTTCAGTTAGGCTTGTAGGGCTTATCATACTTCCAATGCTTCTCATATCTATCATTCCTATCATGCTTATCAAACTTATTATGCCTTTCATATTTAGCCATTCTCTTTGGGAATCTAGAAGCAAAATGTCCTATCTTATTGCAAGAGAAACATTTCAAAGGCAGTTTTCCATCATACTTACCCTCTCCTTTAGGTATTCTCTAGGCAATCAATGGTTCAAGCTCATCCAACTCTTTTTATTTCTATTCCATCTCTCTTCTCTCTCTTTCATATCTAGATATTATGCATTCATCAGGATCATACTCCTTCTTATTGGATACAAATGTTGATGCTCTAAATGTTGTCTCAGACTTTCCATGTGATTCTCCAAATTTTATCAGCTCAAATGCAACAATCTCTCCAACCACCATATCTCTTCTCATTGTAGTCACACTCTGGATCTCATCAATAGAAACAACCTTATGTTTGTAGGTAGGAGGAAAAGATCTCAGCACCTTAGCAACAATTTCATCTTCCTCAATGGTTCCATCAACACATCTGATATCTAGAAGAAAGTAATTCACCTTATCCATGAAGGAGTGTATGTTCTCATCAACTCCCATCTTTTGTATCTCATACTTTCCTTTCAAACTCTGCAACTTAGAAAATTTCACTTGTTTATCACCTTCTTACATGATTTCAAGATTCTCGCAGATCTATGGTGCAGTCTGAAGTCCCATTACATTTGTCATCTTAGAATTAGTCATGGCACTAAGTAATGCTTCCTTCGCTCTAATATTATGTTCATCTTCCTTGATCTCATTAGGAGTAGTTGGTCCATTCAGAGGAGTAGAATAGATATTCTTTGTAATCTTTCAATAATCTTCTCCAAGACATTTTAAGTACACTTCTTTCTAGTTCTTCCATATAATATAGTTACTTCCATCAAACCTCGAATTGTCCTTCTTAAATATAGCACCTTGAGTTGTCATCGTGGATCTCCTCACGTGGTTAAGCTTCTTCCAGAGGTCTATCTCTAATACCAATTGTTACCAGCAAAGAGGAGGAAGACTGAGAGGGGGACAGTTATTGTAGGGAAATTTATGGGTGAAACCATCTCTCCCCCTTACCCCCCTATTATAGTTATTGTAGGGGAGCAGTACCATAGAATTTTAGGGAGTCAACCTGCATCCATAAGCTAGAATAACAATTATAGTTTCTATTATAAGGGGCTAGCCCTACTATTATAAAGCAGACCTCCCTTATAGAATTGTAGGGTGAGCTCCCTACCATTCTAAAGGGCCCTCGCCCAATTCTATGGGGCATATTAATTACCCATAGAATTTTAGGGCTTGATTCCCCATAGAATAATAGACATTAATAAACCTACACTTGATAGTTGCTATAATCTCCTATAGATCCATAGAACTATAGCTCAGGGGGGTAGGGGGAGGGAATAACGCTAAAATAGTTCTAGAATTGAGATAAAATTGTGAGGAGATGCAGGGGATGTTGATAGAGTTTAAGCACACATTTAAACATCTTAACCAGATTGAGATCTATACCCATATCCATACTGATATCCATATCCAATAGCTTAAGAACGAACCAGTTGATCCAGTACACCTAGCAATAGATCCCCTTAAAATGGTAGGAGAAATGGCCCCTTAGAATAGTAGGGCACTAATTTACCTAGTTTACCTTGATCTAGTAAAATAAGAAAGGGTTGTATATCCACCACCATAAGCATTAATATAACCAATAGAAGAAACACCATACCTTCCAGATCATGATCCAGATTATGATCTTCGTGGTCATGATTTAGATGCTCATGATCCAACAATAGAAGCCCTGGTAGCACTAGTAGATTAAGAAAGTGATTAGGTTGTTGATTCTATTATTGAAGCAGCACCGGTAGTCCTCTCCTAGTGTAGTAATAGCTAAAAACCTGATCTCAATAGTTTCACTCATCAAGCCATCCCCATATATATGGAACTCAAGTTATGGGTACACAGATAGCTTGATAGCCAGATGGAAACCATCCCCCACACTATGTTGAGATATGGAAGCCATCCCCCCACACTATGTCGAGTTATGGCCATAATAACACACATCAGTAGTGGTGACCTCTTGGGGGTTATGTCTAAAGACCCAAATCCTGTACAAAGGTAGACCAAAATATTTAAAACACCAAAAGATAAAGTAGAGTCTTCAATATATACCCACTTCGGGTAGTACATTAACTTGTAGTGCAAGGCAAGTAAACAATCTGATTTCCTTCAATGAAAGGATGCCAATTTGTAAAGAGGCCAACCATAGTTAGCAATGAGTTGGTTGAAATTGGTAAACATATCTAATAAACTGTAGCAATAATAAAGATAAGCAACTTAACAACACAACACACAACACCAAGATTTTGACATGGAAACCCGGTTAAGGGAAAAACCACTATGGGAACCTACCCACAGTAAGATGATACTTTGTAGTAGTATGTAAAATATTACAATGGGGAATGCACATGCATTCAGACACACTGTCTAGAGTGTTAGGAACCAGAAGGACAGCTGAGAGGGGGGGGGGGTTAATTAGTTGTTAACCAGTTGTATATAAATTATAACTCAAATGCTAATTATTTCAACTTAAACTTAAATGTCGGTAAACCAAACTTAAATGTCGGTAAAACAGTTTAACAGTTATATCAATACAAGTATAAGTTAATGCATGAAACAGAAAGAGAAACAACATCCACAACACATGACATAAATGTTTTGATGTGGAATCCCGGTAAGGGGAAAAAAAACGGTGGGAAACCTTTCCCACAATCAAATGATACTACTACATATAGTAAGTGTATACAAATGGAGTCTGCACATGCAGAAAGGCCAATTGCCTAGAGCTCACTGCTCAATCACAAAATAGGAGTCACATTAACTATAGTTGGATTGTTAAATCCAATAAAATGTACTATTCAAAATAGTATCTGCAATGTTGGATTCAGTATCGGTTTAAGCTCTGAACATGAGTACAAAACACCTTCAAAACCTTCATTCAACCTTCAGATAATGTCTGCGTGATTTGCACAAGGATCTGCTTATTTTCTCTCTTCAATATTCGTACACACTCAAACCATATCCTATATCCTGATCTTCAATAAGATATTACAATCATTTATACAAAACCTAAGACCAAATGAATAGGTGAGCTCACTAAAGATGTTACAATTAAATCAATTACAAATAAGTCTTGATGCGATACAATATGTCAGCTCAATACAATATCCAATCAATAAACCGTCTCCATAACGTGCCATGCTGATCTGGAATAGATAACGTGTACTGGTCCATAACCTAGTCCTATCTACCAGTAAAGGTAAACATGTCAACCTGATTAGACCAGTAATAAAAACACCAAATCCAAACATCCAATCCATGTCTTCAACATAACCAAATGATCTCCAAATGATAACGAGTTATCATCACTGTCGGTGAACACATAACCTGTCGATGAACACATAATCTGCAAGTGTAGAACTCCATGAAGACAAGTGTTGACATCAATGACAAAATCAATGCAACACATGACTAAGTCATCCATAATACCAACAATCTCCCCCTTTGGCATTGATGGAAATACTAGATGGAAAAACATCTAAGTGCCAAAAACATAATGCCAAAAACCAATAAACCAACAATCTCCCAAAGATAGATCAATACAAAGTTGTCACAAAGTTCTAAACCAAAGTACATCTTTCCAAATACAAATTTTTTCCATAGATATCCCTCCCCCTTTGACATCAAATGCCAAAGAAGTTAAGGATTCAAAACTTAACATTCAGCCAACTACACCCCTTGAGAAGTAGCTCTCCTCCATCAAAGATGGAAAAATATTTTTCTATTAGTTCCTGTCGATTTGATGCCAATCATCAACATCTAAGTCTCTGTCGGTGGGGAAATTACCCCAAGCTTCTCTCTGAGATATTCAAATGTTTCCTTAGGAAAAGGCTTTGTAAAGATATCTGCAATTTACTCTTTAGTATTCACATAAACTATTTTCACTTCATTTGTTTCAACATTCTCTTTCAGAAAATTATACTTAATAGAAACATGCTTTGTCTTGGAGTGAAATACCATATTCTTTGATAAATCACTTTCTACTAAATTATCACAATAAATAATTATTGGTTCTTTGCATTTTACCTTTATGTCCTTCAACATTTTCTTAATCCATAATACTTGAGTACAATTAGTTGCTGCTGCAACATATTCTACTTCTATTGTTGATAATGATGTACAAGTCTGCTTCTTACTGATCCATGAAATCAATCTACTACCAAGAAAGAATGCACCACCAGTGGTACTCTTTCTATCATCTACATCTCCTGCCCAATTAGAGTCTGTGTATTGACATAACTCAGAATTTTCATTCTTAGGATACCATACACCAAGATTTGTTGTGCCTTGTAAGTACCGGAAAATCCTTTTAACTGTTGATTCATGATTTTCTTTCAGATTGCTTTGAAATCTTGAAACAATACATACTGCATTCATTATATTAGGTCTTGTTTGTGTCAAATACAGTAAACCTCCAATCATAGATTTGTACCTTGTCGGGTTAATAGGACTTGAATCATCCTTCAATGTTAATTTATCAGTTGTAGTCATAGGAGTACTTACCAGTTTAGAGTTTTCCATACCAAATTTCTTCAAAAGTTCCTTCAAGTATTTTGTTTGACATATGAATATACCTTTATTTGTTTGTGAAATTTGCAAACCTAGAAAGAATTTTATCTCTCCAATCATAGACATTTCAAACTCTTCCTGCATCCTGTTAGCAAAGTCTTTACATAATCCATCTTCACCTCCAAAAATGATATCTTCAACAAAAAATTCAATAAGCAAAATGTCATCATTGGTAACCTTGTAATATAGATTGTTGTCAACATTACCTTTTGTGTAACCAAGCTTCAAGAGATATTTATCTAATATAGCATACCAAGCTCTGGGAGCTTGCTTCAATCCATATAAAGCTTTCCTTAACCTACAAACCATATCCTTATTATCTATCAAAGAAAATCCATCAGGCTGTTCAATGTAAACTTCCTCCTCAAGATCTCCATTCAAAAATGCACACTTTACATCCATCTGATAAACTTTATAGTTCTTATGAGCTGCAAATGCAAGAAATAGTCTAACTGCCTCAATTTTGGCTACTGGTGCAAATGTTTTGTTATAATCAATTCCTTCTTTCTATGAATAGCCTTTACAAACTAATCTTGCTTTGTTTCTGATTACTTCACCATCCTCATTAAGTTTATTCCTATATACCCATTTAGTTCCAATTACATTTTTGTCTAAATAGGCCGAGGAACCAATGTCAAACTATTATTCTTTTCAATTTGTTCTAATTAATCTTCCATTGCTTTTATCTAATGTTTATCTTCACATGCTTCAGTAATAGATGTTGGTTCAATTTGAGTAATTAAACATACCTCTTCATTTGTTTGTCTTCCTCTAGTCATGACACCTTGATTCTTGTTTCTAATTATTTGATTCTGTGAATAATTTAATCTTACATACCTGGGTTTGTTCTGATTAACATTCATAGGTTGTTGTTCTTCAGTCACTGTTGAGTTATCTGATGATGTCGATGTGACTGGGTCTTCATTCTGTACCGGTGCAATCTATGTCAGTTCATTTATAATCATTTCAACTGTCGGTTCTACAGATCTTGAATTTCCTCCAAAATGTTCATCTATCTTTACATTAGTACTTTCAATGATTTTCTACAATCTCTTATTATAACATCTTAATGCCTTGCTTCTAGATGAATAACCAAGAAATATTCCTTCATCACTTCTAGGATCAAACTTGCCAACATACTCATCTCTTCTAATATAACTTTTTCTTCCAAATATTCTGAAGTATTTAAGAATAGGATTATGACCAAACCATAGTTCAAAAGGGGTCTTACCAGTATCACTTTTGATGTGAACTCTATTGAAAGTGTGAGCCGATGTATTCACTGCTTCTCTCTAGTACATATGAGGTCGATTTTCTTCCATTAACATTGTTCTTGCTACATCCAGAATAATTTTGTTCTTCCTTTCCACAACTTCATTCTGTTGGGGTGTCTAGGGCGCTGATAGTTATCTTTTGATTCCATTCACTTCACATAATGTATTAAATTCCCTAGATGTAAATTCTCCTCCTTGATCTGATCTTAAACATTGGATTTTCTTGTCGGTTTCATTTTCTACCATTGCCTTGAATATCTTGAATCTTCCAAAAGCTTCAGATTTCTCCTTGAGAAAAGTAACCCAACACATTCTAGAATAATCATCAATTATTAGCATAAAGTATCCATCACCTTGTAGACTTCTTGTTCTTGTTGGACCACATAAATCAATATGAATTAAATCAAGAGTATTATTGGATTTCTTAGTAATTCTCTTAAAAGTTGTTTTAACTTGCATTTCTATTTGACATTCCTTACATACCAGATTATGAGGTTTCACAATCTTAGGTAAATCCCTTACTGCCTTAGTTGAACTGATCTTTATAATGCAATCAAAATTCACATGATAGAGTCTTTTATGCCATAAACAACTTTCATCAATATGTGCAATTAAACATGTCTTATCTCTGGTATTCAAGTGAAAGATATTACCTTTATTCTAATTACCGGTGGCAATCTCCAATCTAGTTCTATTTATGATTTTGCATTTTCCATTCTTGAATTGTAACTGAAACCCCTTTTCAACAAACTGACCAACACTCAAAATATTATGCTTCAAACCTTCAATATAATAAACATTGTCAGTGTTGTGCTTACCATCCAAAGATATAGTGCCTCTTCCTTTGAGTTAACAAGCTTTATCATCTTCAAACTTTACTATACCTCCATTACATTCCCAAAATGACAAGAATTTTCTTTTATCACCAGTCATATGATGAGAGAAACCAGAATCAATGATCCATTCATCCTTTTCTTCAATGTTAGTTGTCAGTGCCTGCTCTATCGGTTTGACAATAGGTGTTAGTTGATCTTCTTTTATTGCAACAAATGCCCATCCACTATCTGCTGGATCTTCATCTGAATCATTTGTAACACCTTCATCTGCATAGTAACATGAACTATCTATGTTTTTCTTAAATCCGTATCTCTGATATTCAGGGTTAGGCTTATATGATGTTTTTGCTTCCTCCCTTAATCTTTCATGTCTATCAAGACATCTAGATGCTATATGACCAACTTTATTGAAATTAAAACATTTGAAAGGTTCTTTACCTTCATACTTACTTCCTACTGGACCTTTAGGCATTTTGCTTGAAAATAGTGCTTCAAGTTCTTCATTTTCTCTCCTCATATCTTCAAGTTCTTTTGCATAAAGTGTTTTTCAATCATTTTTGTCAGATGATGATGATGATGCTTTGAAAGCTAAATCAGTCTTTACAGTAGAAACAAGACCAAACTCTTCAAGTTCAAATGCAGAAAATTTTCAAACCAAAGTATCTCTAGAAACTCATGTATTAGGCATTGTTCTCAATTCGTTAATAGCAGTCACTTTCATTTTGTAAGCCGGTGGAAATGCTCTTAATACTTTAGAGACAATTTCATCTTCACTTAAGGATCCTCCACAAAATTTTATTCCTAAAACAATTTAATTAACCCTTTCCATAAATGCATAAATTCTTTCATCTTCTTCCATTTTTAAATTTTCATACCTAACCCGGTAACCTTCCAATTTTGCAATTTTAAAAGTGGTATCTCCTTCATTCAATGTTTCTAGTTTATCCCAAATAGCTTTAGCAGTAGATTGGTCTAATAATCCCATGATTTTCTGATTTGATAATGCGCTCAAAAGTGCTTCTCTTTCTTTGCAATCATTGTTTATGTTCTTAGCCAATGTTGGTGGATTAGGTTGATTCGAAGTAGGACCAACATAGCCATTCTTAGTAACTTCCCATATATATCTTCCAATGTAGTTCAGATGTGTTTCCATTCTAATCTTACATATACCATAGTTAGTTCCATCAAGTTTCAGACTATCCTTCCTGAAAATATTTATTGCCATAGGATCTCCTCAAGTTGTTAGGCTTCTGCAAAAAGAGGACTTAGCTCTGATACCAATTGTTAGGAACTAGAAGGACAACTGAGAGGGGGGGTTGAATCAGTTGTTAACCAGTTGTATATAAATTATAATTCAAATGCTAATTATTCCAACTTAAACTTAAATGTCAGTAAAACAGATTAACAATTATAGCAGTACTAGTATAAGTTAATGCATGAAACAGAAAGAGAAACAACATCCACAACAAATGATACAAAGATTTTGAAGTGGAAACCTGGTAAGGGGAAAAAACACGATGGGAAACCTTACCCACAATCAAATGATACTACTACATATAGTAAGTGTATACAAATGGGGTTTGCACATGCAGTAAGGCCAACCGCCTAGAGCTCACTTCTCAATCACAAAATTGGAGTCATAGTGACTACAATTGGATGGTTAAATCCAATACAATGTATTGTTCAAAATAGCATCTGCAATGCTGGATTCAGTATTGGTTTAAGCTCTGAACATGAGTTATAAACACCTTCATAAACTCCTTCAACCTTCAGATAATGTCTACGTGATTTGTACAAGGATCTACTTATTTTTGCTCTTCAATATTCGCACACACTCATACCATATCCTATATCCCGATCTTCAATAACATCTTACAATCATTTATACAAAACCTAAGACCAAATGAATAGGTTGCCTCACTAAAGATATTACAATTAAATTAATTACAAATAAGTCCTAATGTGATACAATGTGTCAGCTCAATACAACATCCAATCAATAAACCATCTCCATAACGTGTAGTGCTGATCTAGAATAGATAACGTGTACCGGTCCATAACCTAGTCCTATCTGTCGATAAAGGCAAACATGTCAACCTGATTAGATCAATAAGCAAAAAACCAAATCCAAACATCCAATCCATGTCTTCGACATAACCAAATGATCTCCAAATGATAACAAGTTATCATCACTGCCGGTGAACACATAACCTACTGGTGAACACATAATTTGTCGGTGAACCAACAATGTAGAACTCCATGAAGACAAGTGTTGACAACATTGATAAAATCAATGTAACACATGACTAAGTTATCCATAATACCAACATAGAGATCACTTCTCAAAATATAATGGCCCAGAAGGCTACAACCCTCAGGGAAGTCTCACTGACTTACAACAACATTTGAACTACAATCCAGAAGAAATGAATTGAAGGAATAGCATCTCCAAATGCTTGATTACAGTTTCGGTTAAGCACAATTGTCTACTCTGCAACACCAATCTCCACACAATCACAATACCAAAGGATAAATTACTTGTTCGCACATACATCACTCTTTAATAATGCAAACACAACATCGACACCTAAATTATGTGACAATATCACATATATATACAAATCATCAACCTTGACAACAAGGTCAGCTAAAATCTCAACCCTCAATTACAAAATTATATCACACGATAGAAAGATCAACTACTAGACCAATACAATAATTTACATAGCATAACAAGGACCTAATTCAAATTCCCAAATGCTCAAGTCCACCGGAAATCTTTCCAAGATCAACCGCAACACGTTACACCACCAAGAATATCGCATAACATGAAAATCATCACCGGTTTATAGAAACCATAAAAAAATCAATCAATGTGGGTCACCAAAACAAATAGGACATGACTAGGAAACACCAACAAGCACATTAGAATCATTAATAACAACTGCACCAACACCACTTATCAAATCTTCATCGATCAACATCTGAAACTCAGGAATACAACTAATCAACAACTATCACGAAGAAAGACAATTTGTGGAGCACCAAATCATGAACCATCTAAAATTAAGATACACGAGACCATCCCAAGAAATATCCCAAAATCTCAGCACAAGATCTGATCACACCAGAATATATCAAAGGAAAGACTGAACTCTGCAAAATAGTGATCATCAATACAACACTACAAACCGGATCATAAGATCTTCCCAATCAATGAGCAATGGAGAAAATCAGAGGAATATGTTGACATCAATGACAACAACATATCTTAGTAGTAGTAATGATCAGCAATATCCACTCTGACACTGAGATGAACATTTTTAAAATAATCTTCACCTTCTGACACCTATAACTTTTAAATTGTTAATAATGTTAAGATGATGTAAATTAGTGATTTGTAGCATTTTGTCTATAGATTCGAAATATATATTTTTAATTTTTTTGAATAATTTGTTTAAATTTTTCCATCTCCCTCAAAAAGTAGTTTTTTACAGCAAACAAGATTTTTTAAGAGTGATGTGCCTCTCGGAATGCATAATTTTTTTTCTATAAATGATAAAAACTTAATTATTTTGAATTTTGGTTTGTAACATCAATATCCAAGGTATGAAGTTGGTTTGATAGTGATATGTTTAATATTTTTCATTTTATTAAGTTTTGAAGTCTAACTAGTTATAATTGAGACATACATGTATGTCGTAACACATAACTTGTTCTATATATATCAAAATTCAATTTTATTTTTTTTGTTAGAAAGAAGACTTCAATATGTAGGGCAAATATATTTTTGATAATTTTTTTGAGTTAGTTTACTATTTTCCCAATATGTTGAATAGAGAAGTTCATGTTCATTCAAAAACCAATATTTTGTAAAATGTAAAAAACAAGATCATAATTAACTAACAATGTAATAAAATTAGTATTTGGAAATCTTTCTTTGAGAGCTATCATCCTATGTTTTTGGGTTGTCAATATTTTTTCATTTCACCCTTGAACCAGAGGTTTGAAGCTTAAAATTTCTAAAAATTTTGAAGAAGGTGGCAAATAAATCTCTAGGAAGCCAGTTCATACGAACACCCGTTTGTACGAAGGGGGTTCAAACGAATCCTAAGGGGTTTGTTCAAACCCTTCTAGCATAAATAGTCACACAACTAGCAGGTTCGAGCGAATATCTCCTTTTTAACGACCAACGTTCACTTGAACCCTAGCCGACGCAATTTTTTTTATTTAACAATTACTAATCTCATATAAATAGAAATGTGTTTTTTTATTTTTTCAAACACAAATCATTAAAATATTTTGCATATTTTGATCAAGGAAGGCATTTAAAGGTTATTTTAAGGCTTACAATTTTAAGTCATTTGAAAGTTATTATAAAGGCATGGGAAAGAAGAAGAGAAGGCAAAATAAGACTACAAGGAAGTATTCACCCGACACAGAACAAAGATATCGATAACAGAGAATGCAAAAATATTATGCACATATGTATTTTCACTTAATTTCTAATTAATTTTATATGGATTACATACTGAAAATTGTGTTTATTTGATAAGTCAAATATTTTTTATGTAATAATTTTATGAAAATTATTTTAAATTTTTTTAGTTTAATTAAATTAATAATTTATATAATAATTCTATCTTAATTAATTCTAAATGATGTTATTTTTATTAAATAAATTGGAAATGGTTGGATTAAAAATAATCTTGTTTTAATTAAAAATAATTGTGTTTTAATTTGAAATAATGTGTGTATTTGCATTTAAAATTCCTATTCTAATTAGGCTCACACGATTTCATTGACATTTTTTTCATTTATTGAGGGGAATTAACTTTCTTGTTGTGTCTTGTTCCTTTGGCATGTTGTGTTTAGTTTAGAACCCAAGGTGATAACAAAAGTATCCTCTCCCCTCCCTTTCCATTCGAACTTGGGTGTAAGAAAAATTGTTATTATCTTTAGAGTGCCTGCCTCCCATCTTGTGAGAGGAAATGACCCAAGCGGTATTTTGTTTCGGTCTACTATAAAAAAGATTGTGGTCATAGAAGAAAGTCCCTTATCACTTGGTGGTGATGTGTTATACCGATATCTGTCTCCTCTAATCCCATTTGGTGCGATAAAACCTATAAAGTGTAACCTCTGTAGACTGGGAGGCCTCAATTAACATGAGTGAAATGCCACATGTATAGCCACCTAATTCCTTGAAACATGACTAGACACCTTTAGATTAGTGGCCCACCCTTTTTGACCGAACATCATGATAGCTTCAGTGCAAGGGGATAGTTGGTTTTCCCCCCAAGATACTCACCATAAGGCTCCCATGGAATGAGACATAAATCCTTGGCTTAGCATAAGCTACTTGTAGCTTTTTGAGGAGAGGGTGATAGGTTCATTTTTCCAGTCCTAGAGGCCCCTAGTTGTATGCTTACAAAAGAGGCAAAATTAGTGAATACACCCCTTAAGGTGTCCCTACACTTGATCCGATAGAGATTCAAGGTTTTGGGCTAAGGTTACCATCATGAGAACAATGTCCTTAGGCTAAGAAAGTGTTTGATGTGTTTTCAATTGTGCTAAATTTGGGTTGATTTAGCCTATAGAACATACACATTATGATCATTTTGATAAAAACACCTTCAAACATTGTGTCTTCATTATATGTTGTGTCTTTTTGTCGCGCAAACATTGTTAGTATCTACAAAAATCATGCATCTGTGTTTGAAATAATTTAACTAGTCTTGGTCCCACATAGTCAATTATTTTCCTTCATTCACAATCCCTGACTACATATTTTCCAAACTTGAGTCAAAAAGTTGCTTAGTTGTCCTTATCACATATCTTGCAAAAATAATAGATAGTTTTAATTTAAATTAGATCTTTAGGACTCCTAGATCTCACTCAAGATTAAGTCTTCTTAACACTCTCTCTTCTCTCTCCTTTTAAATGTCTTTAATCTACCTCTCTCTCTCTCCTTAAAAGTGTTTAAGACATCTCTCTCTCTTTAGAACATACATATTTTGGACTTACACTCTTGGACATTTCAAGTCTGCACCTATCTTTCATAGCTCTCTCTTTTTTCTCCCCTTAAGTCCATTTAGAACATCTCTCAAGATCTTATTTATTATTAGTACCCCTCTCTTCCTCATTAAGTCCATAAATTACATGACCTCTCTTTTACCCGATCTCTTATAGGACTAAAAATAATAGGTATTTTTAATAATTTAGGACTCCTCTCTCACTTAGGCTTGAGTATTCTTACCATTCTCTCTTCTCTCTCCATTTAAATGTCTTGAAACTACCTCTTTCTCTGTCTTTTTGTCTCTCTCTCTCTCTCTCTCTCTCTCTCTCTCTCTCTCTCTCTCTCTCTCTCTCTCTCTCTCCCTCTCTCTCTCTTTTATCTTTTTTTAGGACCTCTTTTTAAGACCTGTTTTATGTGTAGAACGGGATAAACAAGAAGGAATTTTTGAAGCAAGTGTTGAGGCAAACGAGGTTAAAGAACACATTATAATTGAAGAAAATAGGGAGGAGCCTGCCCAAGTTAAACTAATGGAGTTCAAAGGAGAGAGGTTAGGCTCCTTACCTCCTACCAGTATGGATGAGCATATTATGGATCTAGCTAAGTAGGTGAAGAGAAATATTTCTATAAAAATTTAGATCATTTAATTGAAATGGATGTGAATGAGTTGAAACGTCTCAGTGAAGAACCTACACACACTAAAAGGAGGTCAATGAATAAAAGTGAAAAAGAAATAATGTCTCTGTTAGAATGGTTTTTTCCTTCCCTGGATAACATGTAAGAACTTTGAAAATCCTAGGGTTTAGGGTTTAAGGACATTGGTTTTTCCTTGTTTCAAAGTCTTTATTTTCCCTTTGGGCATTGTTTTAATTTTAAGTTCACCAACTATTGGCAGTTCCTGATTTTTTAAGTTGCTATGTTAAGGGGTTTGTGTCACTCTTTTACCAACCCCGAGTGTTAGAGACTTTTGTCAGTTTGTTTTCCCTTGAAAACCCTTTGTTAGACACAATCCACCACTGATAGGGGGGTGAATCAGTGGTTCTCAATCCATTCCCTTTAACTATCGTATGTGTGTATACCGGTTATCAGATCTAAGTCAATGCATAGTTACCGGTTAGTGGGGAGACTAATCAAAAATGCATTCACACATAAAGGGACACCACATAATACCATCATATATGAGGAAAACCCAAGATGGGAAAAGCCTCGGTGAGAAATGCTACTAGAGATTACTACTCCAATCCAACCTCATAATGAAACTCTGATTACATTGTTTAGGGACCAACACAAGGAGTACCAACCCCTGATTTAGGGCACCAACCCAAGGAGCACCAACCCCTGATTTTAGGGTACCAACCCAAGGAGCACCAACCTAAGGAGCTATAAACCTGACACTGAGCTACAGCTCAGTGAATACAACACATAATATTTTACAAATTAATAACCTTGTTACAAATGGATTTTGTAACACTTCTACAAATCTCTCTGTTGGATCTCTTGTCCAGTTCACTACCTATTCTCTACCTCACCCTCTCACTGCTGCAACCTTATCTCCTTTTGCAACCTTATCGGTTCATCTTCTTCTCCTTCTCTATCAGTTCTCTCTCTATCGATTCTCTATGTTGGTTGTCTCTTCTCTCAAATTCTCTACTGCTCTCCATCGGTACTCTCTTATGTCGATTCTTTGCTTGCCTACTCTGCACTCTTCTCCAACTCTTCACTATCGGTTTAGTCACCATTGGTTACCTTAGTGTTGCTAGTTGAACTCTTCAACCCTAGTCCCTTTCACACTTAGTTTCTCTTCTGATATTTTTGAGTACTTGACTGATTTCTTCTCACATGTTGTAACACTCTCTCATTCAACAACATGATCAATATATTTGGATCGCATACATATAGCTAGATTTTCTTGCTAAGTCATGAGTTTGAACATGGCACGGTTGGGGTTTCTGCCATGCATTGAATCTGCATCCAATCTGATCTCTTATCATCATGGCATATCAAATATAATCTAATATCATGTCCTTGATCAATGTTCAACACTCAATCAATGAGCATCACCCATCTGTCTCTCTTGTGAAACATGTCTTCTCTCTTTCACCGTCTGTAGCATTTTTTTGGCCTTTTTTTTATTGATCACATGAATGATGCAGTTCCCTTCACCCACTTCGAACTGCAAGATCAGTCTTCTCTAGGTATTTTTTGTTTCCTTCATGTCGAGTTGCAATCTTCTTCTTTTCTTCCTCGAGCCTCACAATCATCATAAATATTGACAAACCACCAGCTACCTCCTCGACATGACACTTCACTAACCTTTGTGAGATTTCAACTTTAACTCCATGTGGCATTCTTGTCAATATCCACCTCAGTAAAGATCTCTATGTCAGCTAGACTCAGTCACCGACAATCAACACACAACCGGTGCTTCTTTTCTGCAAATTCTCTAACCCTGTCGGCATCTCACACTTTACCGATTAACCATCATGTTTTCACTTTGTTGATCTGCCTGTGGAACACCTTAACCGGTTTCCAGACATTCCTAACCATAGAAGGCTCATTCTCATCAGGTAGGAGCACATCACTTAGCCTCTTTGCTTCCTTACTGGTTCTCATGCTCACCGGTAGTAATCCTAATGACACTATTTCATCATCCTTCAGTTGTATCCATCTGAGGCATCTATATGTCAGTTGCACTCTCTATTTGTAGTTGCTCAACTTTGCCTTCATTATCATCAGATTGGAGCATATCTCAACCGATTTGTTAAAATGACAAACTCATCACTCTCCATCTGTCCCGACAACTCATCATGCCTTATCTATTGGTCCAATGCATAACTTTGATTTCATGCACTTGAGGCATCTTTAGGATTCACCAGTAAATCCAGTGTGAGCCTTCAAATACCTACCTTTACCTCTTATTCCTTATCTCTCATAACTATGATGCACACTATGCATAATAGGAGATAAGTTTTACTTACCGGTGGTAGTGAATCCTTTTCATCTTCATCTTGCAATGCACTCATGCGACTTCCCTATTTGTGTAGCATATCTTCAAACAAGAATATGTGATCTGATTGGGCACACTCACTATTAGTCATTTCTTCACATGTTAACTGCATCTCTATTCGGTGGGAGTCCTCTTGTTCTGTATCCACAGAGCATACCAGTGACCTGTACATCCTTCTCCTCTTGTGTTGATGTGATTTAGATAATACTCTACCTCTTCATCACAATCAACAACTCAAGAACCTCGCTTATCTTGCTTGTACACTAGTGATATGCTTGTTGGTGGGCAATTACTCACTATCAACACAACTCTTACTAGTTGACTTCCTTTTCTTACCAGTGATAGACAATACCGGTAACCTATCTATTTTATTCAGACAAGTCAACCACTAACTTGTGTACCAGTGACTCTAGTGGTCATTCCTCTTAATGACATTCTCTGCCTTACCTTACCGATGCACTGCAACACAAGGTGATATCAAAGATATCTGATTCTGTATGCATCCATGATAGTGTTGCACATTCATCTCTTATATCGGTAGCCATTCTATACCGGTTGACATCAATGACAACTCAATGCCAATAATCTCCCCCTTTGGCATTGATGTCAACTCATGTAGTATCCAACATACTACATGATCTCTATTCCCCTTTGTGTGATCCAACTCACCCCCTTGGATAATCCATGGATTCTCACACATGTAGTATGTGGTATACTACAAAATCTTTATCCCCCTTTGACAACAATGGAAAAGAGCACTGTCAGGGTCTCTCACCTCATATTTATCGGTCACTGTCAGATATTTGTCTCCCCTTTTTCTCTTTACCAGATGCATCTCCTCTTTTGATACCACTTGTTACATCTTCTCAAGGTACAACACTTGAAATGGAGAACTCAACTACCAACTGACACAAATTGAGTATGCAAATTTGATACCATTTGTTAAAACACTCAATTTTAGAAGGATGTGTTAGTGAATCACTACTTACCTGGCAGTTAGATTGCATCATCTCCCCTTTGATATGCAAAAGTTATTCTGACCCTAAGATGCTGATACCAAGTGTTGAAGCTAACACTGACACCAATTGTATCTCCTCTGATACCAAAAGCAAGTTCTCTTATGTAGGTAACTTTTCTTCTTTGTAGGCAACACTCCCTATGATCCAGTAGATTTCAATTGAATAGGCATTGAAATATATCACAAAACTAGACACCTCAAAAACACAACCATAATGGTACAACAATAGAAACTTGCACACTCTCTATGTCCAGTAAGTCTGATACTAGTTAGAAAACATGGTTGTAAAATCCTCCTGAGTCATGCATCTTAGGTCCACATTGTCGGTTAGGTCCAAAACTAGGGCTCTAATCAATCTCCATATATTGATTGAGCTATGCATATGTGATCATCTGGTGATCTTTCATCTCCATCATATCCACCATAGCCTATGACATGATCCTTGATTTTCACAATGTCATACAATTCCATCATCATGCCATGAATCAAACTGGTTAGCCCAAAAATGTGTATGCCTGCATGATCAACAACCGAGCCAACATATGTTATTCAGGTCTTCATCAACACGACCTGAGATATAACTTCCCCATTCCATGTTATTGGGGCTAGTGCAATGATCTCCAACCTTATTGTCTTACATAACTAGCAAGTACCTATTAGCATCATACTGGTAACATCTTGCACATATCAGTTTCTTGTACCGGTCCATTATCACTACCAAAGCACCTCCCTGTAACTCTTGTCATTTTGTGTCACCTTGCATCTGAGTCCAATTGTTAATCTCCATCTATTGACACATGCAGTAGTGATCCAACTCAGACCTCTAGGTGTGTAGCCTAGGCAGCCTCTACACACACTTTTCTTCTCATTTGCATCCTTCATACCGACAACATCTTGTTCTTCCATGTGTCCTTCTTCACTAAGGGGGTGAATGATAAGTTAAGTATACTACTCCCCCTAATGTCCTGAATCTCCTTTAGGCATTAGGAGATATTACATGTACATTGAATGCATAATGTCGGTCCATGGTAGCATCTTCATGCTTCTTCCTCCATACTTGCTTGGTCACATCCTTCTTCCCATTTTCAGTCTTGGGAGCATGTCTTACCTTCTTCAATTGGTGGATCCTTGTATTTACGGATTTAGAATCACAACTAGAATTAGTGCTATAGTAGCACACAACATCCATCCCAACTTCATAATTGGGGAATCTCTTAACATACCGGTTTAACCATCTTGTTCTGGTCGTCTTGTTGTGACTAGCAACCAGAACTAGTGGACCTCTTGATCTTGCAGGGACATTTTTCCCTTGACTCCTTATAGGTCTCTGACTTCCATATGCTCTATATCCATTTCTAAGTTGAGCATATCTTCTATACAGGCTTCCATATGACTACAAGTCCTTCTTCCTTCATTCATATTTTTTATGGCCAATTCCATTGCAGTTATAACAAACATTATTTGCATAACTGAGAGAGGGGATTTGCATGCATCTACTCCTGTATACATTTTTCTCATATGCATGATATCTATGAGATCCTAGATTATTCCTTCTAGATCTCTTTCTACACTCTTCTTCACTATGGACATGACCATTACATGTAAAGCAATAACTAGAGAAGGAGGGTTTATAACTCATAAACTTATTTTGCCATGCATGGGGAGATCTTACTGATCTGGCATCTCCATTTGTCCTTCTCTAACAATGGATCTTGGGTTGTCCATTCTCTTCATTTCCTCTATCTGGTCCCTTCATCTTCCACACTTATCTTGACATGTGGGTTGTAGCATTTCTTTGTCCTCTACTGGTATGGGGTCTTCTTTGTTGTCTTCTCATGTTCTTGCTTTCGGTGAAGCTCTCTTCTCCCATCTTCCCCTTTCCTTTGGGATTTGCAATATTCCTCCATCTTGCAGTACCAACTCTCATTCTTGTTTGCAAGTCTTCACCTGTTGAGGTTAGATCAACCTTCTTCCGGGGAGCATTTCTAACTGTGAAGGTGTTGTTGCCCAAAAATGGGTTTACACTGACACAAGGCAGAGACCAAGCTATTTTCTTCTAAATATCTATGGAATGCCACTTCCAACTATTAATACTCTTTCGACCTAGACCAACAATAACAAGGATACATGATCCTTCTGCACTTTGGGCTTTGCAAAACCTGGGAGGGTGATCTCCATGCCAATTTGTGATTTCTACGCCACACTAACAAATTATACATGAAACAAAGTAGATAATTTCATATAAAGGCTCAACAAAAATGGAGAATGCTTAGGAATGGAAAGTTCCTCAGTGATCCTCAACCAGTTTTCAACATGAGATGATTAAAAAACACATGACAACATACATGTAAATGAAAATATTATAATATTCAACAAGTTATAGAAAATAAGTGATGATTATAAACAAAAAATCAACACCATGGCAGTTTCTTAGCTATGATTAGTGCCTTACTCCATTGGGTACATGAATTCATACTGCATAAAATGCATTCTGATAAAATTTATCTAACAACATATAAAACTAAGATAATATTGCCTTGCAATTCATCATATTTACAACCCCAACCTAGAACTACTTATCGAAATCCCTGTAAACATCCCTACCACTCTGCAATTCTACTCAAGCATTTAATTAACCCCTTAGATCAAAGCATGAACAGAAAATGCATACACCACAATAGTGCAATGAATGATAAAATCCTTGATAATATGCATTCAAAACATGATAGAACAATACACTAGAGAGAAATGGGTTTGAATTATATTTCTATTGAATAATTTGACTGTTTCTTTCATAATACAATTCATACATAACTCCTTCAAGAACCTAGAAAATTATAGACATAAGACTCTTTCTATTTTGCTCTGCAAAATGACCTTTTACAACTTTTTGTTCTCACCTAAATTTTGCTATTGGAAATAGAAATTAGGAACACTCAAGGGACCAAAAATCTGAAACCCGTCTCATAGCCTTGAATTCCCTTTTATAAAAGACAAGGGAGAAAACAAACTTGAGGCCAGAGGAGACACCTGTCATATTAAAATGATTACATACAACTATCAATTGTTACACAAACATTCATCCTTTATTTTACTTATGTAGGATCAACATGTGCAGCCGCTTTCTCTAAAACTCATGATGAATTTTACCGTCATTTCTGTTATACAGGTTCAAAAATATCTTCCACTAGAAGACAAAAATAGTTATACAAATTGTTTGCAACCTTTATTCATCATTCAGATACATACTAATCCATGCACTGTATTCTTCATTGAATGACCAATCAAAACTCATGACTTCATCAACTTTTGCCCTGTATAGAATATATTTAACGGCTACTTTATTTGTCTCTCTTTCAAAAGTTTCAAAAAATGATCTTGTAGCAATTATTTTATCCATGTTATCCTCCAGCATATCCATGTTTATCCCTTCACATATCAGCTCTACTTGGGTACTCATGACTCTTTCTGTGTCCTCCTTCCAAGATTGTAAAGGCTTGACTGCCCCTTCTTCATCTTCAATGCCTAGCAAAAGAGTTTGTTTCGACTCACTGAAACTTTTTATCTATTCCCTTACCTTTCTTTCTATATTCTTTGGAAAAATTTGGGCTTCTTGCATTGATTTTACCAATAAATATGTTGGTTGGAGTGTATATGGTCTCTTGACATGATACTTAGAGGCCATGGACATTATTCTGAGCTCATTTCCTCTTTGTAACCATTTTGTAAATAAAGGAATTGCCACTTCTTTATCATCATCAAATTTTTGAATAGAATTAAATAAAAAAGAATATAAGGCATGAACACTATTGATGCTACTATCGACTTTCTCATTCAAATGAGTTAGAATTGAGCTAACTATATCATTTTGCTTCCTGGTTGATTGATCTTCTGATTCTTTCAGCTTATTTTCTAATTCAACAATCTTTTCTAAAAGCTAAGACTGAGTTGGTTTAGTTGATCTTGTAGCTTCAAGCTCATCATCATCATCATCATCATCATCATATGGGACTAATGACATACCAGGGATAGCAACATTTGTATCAGGTTGAATTGCTTCTCCTCCCTAGACCATAGGTGATGACCTAGATGTTGATGGCTTGGATGGCCCTGTAAGTGCAGGAGAAGAAACCTTTATTTGTCCTTGCTCAAATAGTTGTACTCCTATATGCAAGTCCACACACCTTTGCTGAGATGCATTGTAATCATTGAAAAGTTTATCAAACTTTATTATCTGCTCCATTTTTTCCAAAGCTTCTCTTTTTGTAGTCTCACGTGCCAACTTAACAACATAAACATTCAACTTTGTAGACTCTACACTTGATGTGTCAAATGCTCTTTATATAATAAGACTTCCCCTCAAATTGGGGTTCAAGTAACTGATGTTAGGCTTTCTAGGTCCTTCCTCTAGCACCCATATTGCCAAGGTTGCATAATCATCCACAAAATCGGATCCTTTTAATGCCAACCTTGCTTCTTCTTCTGAATTGAAATGTTGACCTTTTGAATTCTTGATTGTATCAAAATCCACTGCATCTTATATGTCCCATTTTGGTAAAATCAGGACTCCAGCCTGACTTATAATCTTCTTGCCTTCATCGGTAGTGATTTCCTTAAATTCTTGCATCATCTCATTCTTTACATCTTCTTGGTTCTCTTGATTAGATCTATTTGTCCTTTGGGCCTTTTTCTCAGTAATTCTTCTTTTGTACTTCTCAATCTTCATCTTCCATACTAGTTGCAAAAAGGTCAAGCTCCTCACAAAAGTATCATCTTCAATGAACCTATCACACACCTCCTTTCTTGCATACTTAGAAGCTTTACTCTAGATATCTAAAGGAGTGAGATCCAACTCCAGATTATGGGGCAAAGGAGGAACACTAAGTTACATTTCTGCATTTGTTGCTATGAACATATGTTCCTCCACTTGCTCTTCATCATGCCTTACAAGTGAAAAGGATACAGGTGATGGTGAAGGACTTATGTCTGATTCTTCAAAATCAATGGTCTTGATTCCTTGAAAAGGCTTGATTTGTATTTTAGGGGAACGCTCTGCACTCATTATCTTTTTACCCTTTCTTCTCTTACTATTTTATGAGAAGATTCATAAGTAGGTCTCCTTCCTACCATGCCACCTATTCTTTGAGACAAAGGAGGTTGTGAGCTTGACTATTGTTAGCCATGAACTTCTTCAAGTTTGGCTATCTTATCCTTTAAAATCAGCTTTCATTCATCGAAATTGTTCATAGCAAAGTCAACCTTGGCACAAAATAGGGTAAAATATTTCATTGGGTCATACTTTGGATCCATCTTTTGGAATCCTGCCCATAACTTTATGAAGATTATCCACTTTTATTTCCTTCATTCCTGAGTTATGAAATCAAATTCATTTCTAATTATGTCTTCAGGAAATTTATGCTCATGAGGCAACAAACTTCTTTTTATTCTTGTTTTAAAAATATTGTAGAACCCCTTAGGATCACTATGTCTAGCTATACTCACCCCCAAATGATATGGAGCAAAGAATTTATCAAAATGTTCATATCCTCCCTTCAGAATTACAAAATAAGGAATGATAGTGTAATCTAGGAAAATTGTTCCTTTACCCCTTTCTTTTAAATCCTTCTCATGAATGCATCCTATTTTCCACATTACCTCAACAAAACCCATTCTTAGACGAATGTTGAAAGGCAATACATGTGGCTGTCTAGATAAACCATAGATTTTGATAACAATACTTATAGGATAAGGGATAAAATCCCCCCAATTGTGCTCAATCTTGACATGTGGCAACCTCTCTTTCGGTCTTGCAAAATCGTGTAGTTCTTTGTGAATTCTTGGTGGATTAAGTGTCAACCTTTGACTCAACTTAGAAGTAAAACTGTTATCAAATCTTACAAAGTTGGCCTCCTATCTATCCCAAGATGTATATATGCTCAAAAGATGCACTAGAATCTCTTGGTTATCAATTGTCATTTTGAGGTTCACGGTACCCTTGAATTAATTTCCATTCCTAAACATGAGCATATGCATGAGTAAGGAATACCAGCAGAATTTAGCACCAACCACTTCATTTTTAATATCCTGCAACCCCTCATGAATTTTTCTTCAATGTAAGTGGTAAAGTCGAAAACCATTATATAATCTAGATGTTGAATTTGCATGGCCATGTACATAAAATCAGGTGGCATCACTGTAATTGGATTAAAACACAATATATGATAGAGAGAAAAAGGTAGCCTGAAAGTAAGGATAAAAAGCACCAATTGGGAATGGCTCCTCTGAGCTAGGGCCGATATGGTATATTTTACTCCCTGCTCTAGCCAAATGCATTGGAAGGAAATTATTTCTAATGAATTCCCTCATCTTATAGTACTCTATTTTTTTCTCATTCAAGTCTACTTGCACCAGGCTTGTAGATGGTTCATACAGGTCAAAAACCTCCTGGAATTCTTTCCTTCTGATAGTCAACAAAATCTCTCCTTCATTTCCCCTAATAACAACTTTGAGTAGGTCGACATCCATGAAGACACCCGACACTACTAACTTACCCAAATCATACTGCCAGGGACTAGATAATGGGGAATGCAAGTTCCTCTGTCCATACCATAATTTGAACATTTCTAGTTCATTCATTGGTATACTAACATCCGCCAAGTGGAACGTTTTATCGATTAACCCTTCCCCTAGGGTTTTTCCACTCACAAATCTCTTCCCCTACTATCTATCATTTGTCGAGGGCTTCAATTGGTCCAAGAAATCATCATAGAGATTTCTTTTAATGTAATCAATTTTTCCTGAATGTTTTCATGAGGGAGCCATCTTTTGAACTAGGGTTTTCTATTACAACTTCAAATTGAGGAAGAAAAGACTAGGGCTAACACAATATTCTAAATTACAATAGTAATTTAAACACATTTCACTCTTCTTTGTTTAGATTTTAACCCTAGAACAATTGAAATTCTATTCTTATAGTTTCATGCACAATTTATAACATCAATTTGTTTCAAGAACAGATGAAGGAGTTCAGACATGCTTACTATTTCGATTACACCAGAGGGATATAAATTTTGTGTTGCAGGGAGTCATTTCAACCTTCTTCAGTAACAAGAATATCTTCTGGATCAGTATGAAATCCTTTACAAACTAAAAATAGCTTTTAAAAGTACTTTTATTACTTCCTGGAATACAACACAAATGTCTCATCCACCATTACAACTCGTGCGAGTGAAATAATGACTCTTAACTTGCATTTGAAAAGTTTAAAACCTAACCATTGATCATCCTCCAAGTTGGCAAATCTTATGGATCAAACCATTCAATCTGACAGATACTCTCCAATGTAGCAAGTGGGTCCATCCTTAGCATGATGTGGCACATCCAACTCATCACATGTTTCATCACCTTCAGTGACCCCACCATCTTCTTTCTCTAGCTCGCCTTGGACACATGGCATCATCTCGTGATGCCACAGTCTATAATTTCCTCGCATCTTTTGATCACAAGACCACAGAAACCATCAGATCTGCTCTTTGTTTACCTTATATTTTCACTAGTTACTTAACAAAGGCTGCTAACTCTCGATCATTTCTCAGACCGCAATTAAAAAGTTACTGCTTGATATAAGCACATGCAAAAATATTCATTTCTAGTAACTCAAGTTTTAACCGCTGGGAACTAATAATATCAATCATTTGAAAATTCAAAGCATTAGCTCACCTTTCTCCATTGAGCATATGTGGCATCATCTGATGATGCCATGGTCTTTATCATCCTTGCACTTTTTAACACGAGGAAGTGCAAACTGTCATATCTATCCTGTCTTTATCAACTGGCTGAAATATTTAGGAATTTTGGACTTAGGAAAATTATGGGCATGGGCACAAATATTAAAAGGGGACCAGCTATAGAGAAAATCTTATGGGACTTAATCATTTCATAGACCAGTCTATTGTAACTTAGCACTTAGGAAATAAAATGGTCCCACTAATGGAATACAACCCTTAGCCTTAAGTGGGAAAAAGGTAATGAAAAAACATAAGAGGCCCAAAGATTTTTCTTTTATACCAAGGCTTAACCAGAAATCACAACCCCTAAAACCCTAAACCTTGAAACCTTGACAGAGGGCATAATAAAACTAGAATGACCAAAATTTTGCAAGACATACTTTTAGGTCCTATCAGAAGGTTTGTCACTTGTTCTCTCCATTTGAGGAGACAAACAAAATGTCATTATGGGGGACATTCTCACTGGTGGAGCATTCACCAGCACCACTTCCTAAACCTTCAATGTCCTTGGCACGCTTTTGCTTTTTCAACATTTTGTACAAGGCATCACTGCTACTATCAAATCAGATTCTTACATTGAGCTTATCCTAGCATTTCTCAAGTTCATTTTGGAGAACCTCCATTTATCCAAGTAGCTATTGATATTCTTTATCTTTACCTCTAACTTAGATGCTAGATCTTTACATCGACACTTCTTGGTGTCTTCTTCTTGAGTCTTCAACTTTAAGATACATTTCACGTATTCTTCAAGGCATTTTATCAAGCTATTTTTCTCGACAACAACAACATTATTGAATAGCTTGTATTCATTTTTAACTCTTCTGAGTTCTTCAAGTGCATTCACAAGCTCACCTTCAAGATCAACTTCTACTTCCTCTTTTTCTTCACCTTCACTATCATTGTCAAACACATCTTGTCGGTAGGAGTGATCTGCATGATCATTCTCATATGTGTGCCTCTCATCTTCTGATTCTTGAGCCATGAAGAGGTGGGTTCCTTCTTTATCAGTGCTATGAGCTACTAGTAGATCTACCTTCATCATCAACAGATACATGAGATGCATTTCTCATTCTATCTTCACAAATTGGTACTACAGGAGTAGGCTCATTTCCATAGAGCTTCTTCAATCTATCCCATAAGCTTTTTACTGATATGCATCTATCCACTTGTGAGAAAACATCACTCGATAGCCCAATTAGTATAGACTTTATCGCTACATCATTACAATGGTTTCTTCAATCTACATTAGAGTTGGTGGGAGGACTAACTTTACTAGGGTAGCCATTTACAACAGACATTCAGATATCATACCCTAGAGAGGATAAGTGAACTTCCATTCTACAACTGCAAATAGAATAGTTAGACCCATTAAACACCAGAGCTGGGATTGACACTAAACAGACCATTGTGTCCTTAAGACAAAATCTACCCAAGTTGGAGAAAGCTTGTCTGACTAGGAACCTAGGCTCTGATACCAATTGTTAGACACAATGCACCACTTAGAGGGGGGTGAATCAGTGGTTCTCAATCCTTTCCCTTTAACTATCCTACATGTGTATAGCTATTATCAGATCTAACTCAATGCAAACTTACCAGTTAGTGGGGAGACCAATCACAAATGCATTCACACATAAAGGGACATCACATAAAACCAACATATATGAGGAAAACCCAAGATGGGAAAAAAATCGATGAGAAATGCTACTGGAAACTATTGCTCCAATCCAGCCTCACAATGAAACTCTAATTACAATGTTTAGGGCACCAACCCCTAATTTAGGGCACCAACCCAAGGAGCACCAACCCCTAATTTTAGAGCACCAACCCAAGGAGAACCAACCCCTTATTTTAGGGCACATACCCAAGGAGCTACAACCCCTGCACCAAGCTACAACTCAGTGAATACAACACATAATCTTTTACAAATCAATAACCCTATTATAAATGGATTTTGTAACACTTCTGAAAATCTCTCTATTGGATCTCTTGTCCAATTCAATGTCAGTTCTCTACCTCACCCTCTCACTATTGCAACCTTATCTCCTACTGCAACCTTATCAGTTCAACTTCTTCTCCTTCTCTGTCGGTTCTCTCTCTGTCATTTCTCTCTCTGTCGGTTCTCTCTCCAATGGTTCTCTATGTTGGTTGTCTCTTCTCTCAACTATTATCCTGCTCTCCACTAGTACTCTCTTCTATCAGTTCTTTGCTTTCCTACTCTACAATGTTCTAGAACTCTTCACTGTCGGTTTGGTGACCATCGGTTACCTCACTATTATTGGTTGAAATCTTCAACCCCCATCTCTTTAACACTTAGTCTCTCTTCTAATATCCATTGAGTACTTGATTGATTTCTTCTCACATGCAACAACACTCTCTCATTCAGCAGCATAATCAATATCTTTGGCTCGCATACATTTAGCCAGATTTTCTCGCCAAGACGTAAGTTTGAACTTGGTACAGTTAGGGTTTCCACCATTCACTAAATCTACATCCGATCTGATCTCTGATCATCATGACATATCCAATCCAATCTAATATCATGTCCTTGATTGATGTTCAACACTCAATCAATGAGCATCACCCATCTGTCTACCCTGCAAAACATGTCTTCTCTCATGTTTTTTGACCTTTTGTCTTATCAATAATGTGAATGATGCGGTTTCCTTCACCCACTTTGACCTGCAAGATCAATCTTCTTTGGATCTCTATTGTTTCCTTCATCTCAAGCCACGATCTTCTAATTTTCTTCCTCGAGCCTCGCAGTTGTCATAAATGTCGACCAACCGCCAGCTGGCTCCCCGACATGACACTTCACTGACCTCTGTGAGCTTGCCACTTCAACTCTACATGGCATGCTTCTTGATATCCACCTCAACACATATCTCTATGTCAGCTAGACTCGGTCATCGACAATCAACACACAACAAGTCCTTCTTTTTTGTTAGTTCTCTAACCCTGTCGATATCTCACACTTTATCGGTTAACCATCATGTCTTCACTTTGCTGATCTACTAGTGGAACACCTTAACCGATCGCCAGACATGCCTATCCATATCATGCTCATTATCATCAAGTAGGAGCACATCACTTAGCCTCTTTGCTTCCTTACTGTTTCTCATGCTCACCGGTAGCCATCTTGGATGACACCATTTCATCATCCTTTAGCTATATCCATCTGAAGCATCTGTATGCTGGTTGTACTCTCTATCTATATGTGCTCAACTTTTCCTTCTTCATCATCAGACCAAAGCATATCTCAACTGGTTTATTAAAAGGAAAAACTCATCACTCTCCATCTGTCCTGACAACTCATCATGCCTTCTCTGTCGGTCTAGTGCATAACTCTTATTTCATGCACTTGAGGCATCTTTGTGATTCACTAGTAAATCCTATGTGATCTTTCAAACACCTTCCTTTACCTCTTGTTCCTTATCTCTCCGAACTATGATGCACACTGTGCATAATAGGAGATAAGATCCACTTACCGATGGTAGTGAATCCTTGTCATCTACATCCTGACATGCACTCATTTGACTTCCTTGTTTGTGAAACATATATTCAAACATGTACATGTGATCCAATTGGGCACACTCATTGTCATTCATTTCTTCACATGTTGAGTGCATCTCTATCCATTGGAAGTCCTATTGTTCTGCATCCACACAACATACCAGTGACCTGTACTTACTTCTCCTCCCGTGTTGATGTGATTTAGATAATACTCTGCCTCTTCATCACAATCAATAGCTTAGGCACCTCGCTCATTGTGCTTGTACACTGGTCATATGCTTGCCGGTGGGAAACTACTCACTATCAACACAACTCTTACTAGTTGACATCCTTTCCCTACCGGTGACCGACAATACCGATAACCTGTCTATTTCATTCACACAAGTCAACCACTAACTTGTGTACTAGTGACTCCAGTCATCATTCCTCTAAATGAAATTATATCCCTTACCTTACCGATGCACTGCAACACAATGTGATATCAAAGATATCTCATTATGTATGCATCCATGACAATGCTACACATTCATCTCTTATACTGGTAACCATTCTATACCGGTTGACATCAATGACAACTAAATGCCAACGTCCTTTGTCTTGGTTATGGCCTTTTATTAATGTCTAAGTATTCATGGGGTCCTAAGGAGTGGCCCCTCGCCATGGTCTTAAACCCTCATGGTTTCCCCACATGCCCATTTCAGGTCTTAAGTGAAGTAGCTTTGGTGATCCATGCTTTGAGATAAGAAAATTATTAGGGAAGGAAAGTTTACCCCATGGGCAAAAAGAGGATGGAGAAATATGCCCCAAGATAAAATTTCAAAGAGGCTAGTCAAATAAAATTGCCCCGCGCCATCATGGGGGTCATTAAATAATCACCCGGGATAACAAAAATAGTGGAAACAAAGGAAGAAAGTTATCCTGGGGAGTAAAAGGCAGCATCCAAAGACCGCCCAAGATAACTCCTAACAAAGATTTGCAAGGGGATAAAGTTTTATCCTGAAGTAACTTCCCAAGAGTAAAATCACTATAGAAAAGTTTCTCCAGGGAGGTTTTCAGTTAGCTTTGAAAGGCCCTAGGATAATTTTACAAAGAAACAGAGAGGGTTTTCTTTACCCCAAGTGACTTATCAAGAATAAAGCTTGGGTCCCAAGATAAGAATATAAGGTCGAGGATAGAGAAAATATTATCCCGCAGTGGTTTGCAAAGCATTTCTTGTGGTCCCTAGATAAGGAAGCATGATGGAAAAAAGAAAAATTTCTCTGAAAGGAATAGATGACATATACGGAGTGATACTTTCGGTTTCAATGAGAATATGCAGATAGATACTTGGGTTCCGGGGTAAGAGAATTAGTAAATGACAATGAAATCTTTATCCCGACGGATCGTAAAGGTCCAAGAAAAGAGGCCCGGGATAAAAAAGAAAAAAAAATACAACAAAAGGCTTATTTCAGGGGCCAAGGAGGTGTATCCTTTGAAGCTCCAGAATAAAAATAGCAAAGGAAGACAAAGTGAAAATCTTATCCCGAGGGAAAACAAGGCATAGTGGCAGCTTGATTTTGGGTTTCAGTGAGAGTAAATAAAGAAGAATAAAGCTTTTCTCCGATATAAGAAAGGAATGAAATTCAAAGTAATTCTTTTCTCAGAGATATAATAGAATCAGAGAAATGGGCCTGGGATAAGAAATAAATCTGGAGATGGTAAAATTTTGTTGGAAACCAATAACACTAAGAAGGGGGGTGAATTGGTGTTATACCAGAATGATAAGTTTTAGCCTTATTAACACATGCATACACCAACCGGTATATGAGTACATACATAATTGAAAGAAGTAAAGCAGCCAATAAGACAATCACATAAATGAGAACCATAACATAGATTTATACATGGAAAACCTCAAAGAGGAAAAACCACAGTGGGATTTGTGACCCACAATATCAATCCATTGGCCATATGAAGAGATATTACAAAATATGAGGGGCCTACACTTGTAGAAAGACTTATAGCCTAGAGCACACTGCTCAATCACAAAAGGAGCCTCACTGACTACATAAAGTTCCAGACTACAATCCAGAGAAGTGTGAACTGCTAAGATATCATCTTCTATGCTAGAATATAGTTTTGGTTTAAGCTCTATCTGTTCCGGTTTGAATCCCTAAACCCTTTACCCAAATAACCCTTACAATAATTTCCTCAAATACATAATCTCTCTAAACTATTTCACATCATATTATGTTCGGATATCCATAATCTCCTATCATATGTCTCTTGTATATATATATAAATGATCTATCAAACTGACTTATATACCCTTTATAAATTTACATGTCTTATGTCGGCTTACAAAGATATATACAATATCAAATTACTTGTCAACCAGATAACATAAATGCATAAACATTAAAATCAATTACCGATGCCAGATCCTAGATATTTCTGCCTCCGATACTGATAACGTTTACTAAACCATGTCGGCCTGCATTGTGGGTGACCAAAGAAATCGTTTTGTCATGTCAGTGCCGATGCCGATGAAGTATCTGTGAAGTGCCTGTCGGTACACCATAGAACCAAAACATGAATCCAGAACATAATACCATGTTTCCATCAATGACAACATAGTGAAACCAACCAATTTAGTGTCGATTGCCAACATTGTCCCCCTTTGGCATTGATGGCAACACTCATGTGAAAAATGGTCAAGGTTTCATCTGCCAATTTCATCCTACCCTACTCCCCCTGAACTGAATATACAAAATACTCCACATCTCCATAACTTGATAACTCCCCCTAATGTATACAACTCCTTTTATTATTTTTCACATCTATACTACTCCCCCTTTGACATCAATGTCATCAAAAATTCAAAAAGTATCAAAGAAAAAGAACTGTACAATGAATATCCCCAAAAATGTCTTACCATAGCTTGACAAATTTCAAAATTTCTAGATAAGCCTTCTCCACTAGCTAAAGATAAGTATCCCATCTGATTTTGAATGTGCCAAAAATAGATAGAAGTCCACTCAATAAATGTGCAAAAGACTCTTTCTCATTTACCTCTGCTAGTGTGGGATTTCCCACCATATCCATGCATTCTTTCTTGTGTATATTGAGTGAATCCAACCGGGGACTCACCAAGCCTCTCAGACTTCTGGCTCTTATTATTATTTTGTCTCTTTCCTTCTCAAGAACATAAATTTGGTTCTCCAAAATTAAAATTTGACCATCAATGGATGTAGTCAATGAAATCAATCCGTCAAAAGAATTAGCTATATTTGCAATTTTCTCTTGAATTTCTTTTATCTTTTTATCCAAATTAGCTGTAAGTATTTCATTGTTACAACATACCCTATATATATTTGTACATTTCTTCAAATATTTTTCTATTAGTATCAACTTCTCATCAATCTTTTTCTTCATAGTTTTAATTACCTGATCAAATGTAGATCTCTTAGCTTGAGTAAATCTTTCTAGTGCTGGTCAGTTTGAGATTTGTTGTAAGGATTGAAAATCCTTTGAAATATGCTCATTGATTATCTTAAGCTTGCCAGATGGGCTTGCTTCATTTTTAATCTTACACTTCGAGACCAGTCTATGTAAAATAGTGATTGATTGATCCATAATCACTTTATCTATGGATCCCTCCTTCATCAGTTTTTGTGCTGTCATCATCATCAGTTCAGTGGGACTAATCTCTGTTATGTTTTTCTTTTCTACCTGTGAAGTGTCAATTGACAATAATGATGTACCAACAACTGGTTCCCTGCCAGATTCCCCTGCCTTCTCCTCTGAAGATTTATCCTTTATAACATCCTCACTTGCATCGGTGGCTTCGCCACTTGGTGCAGTCTATGTAACTGTGGGTTCTTCTATAGGAATAGTAACCTCAACCTATACATTTGTATCTGGAGGACAATTATCCTCAATATTAGTACCCTGTACAATATTAGCTTGTTTACTCTTTGTATTAACTGGTATCTCAATATTTGTCTGTACATCTATATTTACCGGGGGCTCAATTTCCAGTATCTTAATATTATTCAAAACTGAGGGTGAAGTACCCATAATCCCCTTTCCTTTTCCTTCAACCGGGGTATCTACAGTGTCTATCTTGGTTTCTAGTGAAGTAAAGAATCCTTTGTTTTCTCCAAGAAATTTAACCCATGCTTTTTGAGTCTCCTTTATTATTTCATTTACTCTTCCTAGCATCAGACTAGTTATCCTATGTTTTCTATTGAAAACTTTTATGTCTGCCACCTTAATCATCTTTTCCATTTCATTTGGAGAAATAGTAACACAAATAGATAATAGCTCTTGAATTTTAATATGTTTATCTTCTTGCATAGCTGACATTCTTCTAGCATCTAACATATTATACAATTCAGTCAATATTTGATTTTCTATTTCTATTGAGGCTTTCTTATAAATATCCAAGTATAATAGGACTACTTCCTCCACCTTTGTTTGTTCATCGTCCTCTAGGTGATCATAGTAAAATTAAACATTCTTCAATATGTCATCTTTAGTGATTTCATCTACTAATTTTGAACAAGTTTTAGGTGGAACCTTACTAGAATCAGTGTCATTCTTCTTCTTCCTCTTTGTAGTACCAGATGCAGCTGAAGTGGTTACCTTTAGTACTTTCTTTTATGCCGGTATTTTGATTGTAACCTTCCTAACCGGTTTCTTTGATACCAATTGTTGGAAACCAATAAAACTGAGAGGGGGGAGTGAATCAGTGTTATATTGGAATGATAATTTTTAGCCTTATTAAAACATGCATACACCAACCAGTATATCGGTACATACAAAATTGAAATAAGTAAAGCAACCAATAAGCCAATCACATAAATGAGAACCATACCACAAAGATTTATATGTGGAAAACTTCAAAGAGGAAAAGTCATGGTGGGATTTGTGACCCACAATATCAATCCAATGGCCATATGAAGAGATATTACAAAATATTAGGGGCCTGCACTTGTAGGAAGGCTTACAGCCTAGAGCACACTACTCAATCACAAAAAGAGCCTCATTGACTACATAAAGTTCTAGCCTACAATCCAAAGAAGTGTGAATTGCTAAGATAACATCTTCTATGCCAGAATATAGTTCTGGTTTAAGCTCCAATTGTTCCAATTAAATCCCTAAACCCTTTACCAGAATAACCCTTACAATAATTTCCTCACATACATAATCTCTCTGAACTATTTTGCATATCCATAATATCCTATCATACTTCTCTTATATATATATATCAAAATGATCTATCAAACTGACTTATATACCCTATACAAATTTACATGCCTTATGTCAGCTTACAAAGATATATACAATATCAAATTACATGTCGGTCAGATAACAAAAATGCATAAACATTAAAATCAATTTCCGATGCTGGATCCTAGATATGTCAGCCTCTAATATCGATAACCTTTACTAAACCATGTCGGTATGCATTATCAGTGACCAAAGAAATCCTTCTGTCCTACTAGTGCCGGTGCTGGTGAAGTATCTATAAAGTGTCTGCCGGTACACCATAGAACCAAAACATGAAGTCGAAACACAATACCATGTTGCCATAAATGACAACATAGTGAAACCAACCAACTGAGTGTCAATTGTTGACAAATTTTATCCCGGAGAGGTAAGTAAAGTTGCAAAAGGATGTCCAGGGAAAGAGAATAAGGAGAATTCATGGCATTTATTGCCCCACATAGTGATTGATATAACATAAAAGGGAAAGGTGGCCAAAGAGGAAATACAAGGGTACCAACTCAATGATCAGAGGAAGTCAAGGATTGATCATGGTCATTTAGTTTATCACCTATGGTGGAAATTCAAAATTTTGAAGCCAATGACAACTTTTCTTTTCATGAAGGAATTAAGGGGGTAGCAATAAAAGAAAAAACTCTTCTACCTTTGTCTTCACCAAGAATTCAAGCGATCGAAAAGCAGTTGCAGAGTGAAAAGAAAGTGAATTCAAGTAGTCTTAAGGTGTCCAAACACAAGCAGCAAAATAGTAAGTAAAATTCAAGCATCCTCTATGTGAATTTGGTTGAATTGTTCATGTAAGTTGTAGGTGTTTTTAGAGCCATAGGTTTTTAATTTCCTGCTCTGCATAAGTTAGCTATGGCCTCCCCCGTTGAGAAAACAACAAGCCCTGCTGTTGAGAAAACCCAAGAGGCTAGAGCCATCTCAAGTGTCTGTAATGTGACCCATGCCATTCCTTTGAGCATAGTAGCCTCATTGAAATCATTACACAATGCCCCTACTGTTGAGCCAAACCCTGAGCCAAATCTTGCACAAGATGAGGAGGCTAAAGCTAGTGCTCCCCCCAAGTAAGAAAATAGGAAGATGGAAGCAAAGAAGGCTTCAATTATGCTTTGAAAGGAGGAGATAGAGGAGGAAGACCCAGCCCCAAAACAAATGAATTCCACTACTAGGAAAAATAAATAAAATAAGGATGGAGACGTCGAAACTTCCATGGAAGAAATACATATTCAACTAACCCCTCTAGTGATTGAAAAGAAGTAAGTTGTAGAGATGATGACATAGGATCCACCAAAGATGAATCTGCCTCTGTTGCAAAGAAAACCCTACCACTTCAGGAGGAACCAATAGCACCAGCCGAGCCTCCCAAGACAACTGTTGAAGTGGAGAGGGAAACAATGATTAAATTGGAAGAATTAGCTAGGAGGTAAAGTAGAGAAACTTGGGTCCTGAGCTAGGATTTGCGAGACCTATTCCCCGACTCAAGCTCATTGGACTCAAGCAAGGTCTAGTGGGGAGACATAGAGGCTGGATGCAGGGATTCCAATATGGAATTTAGGGGGTGGGATATCTTCCATGCCTTTTATGGAAATAGGGACCAACCTATCCCAATATCCAACCCCTAGAAGTTGAACTTAGGGAAGCTAGTGGTTCTAAATGTATTTATTGAACCAATGTTAATCAAATAATTGGCTAAGAAATTTGACCCCCAAATGCTTTCTATCAAAAACCTTTAAGGAGAAGTTATTTTGGATATATATTAGAAGGCTATCATTGAATACTTTGGGTTGGATGGGTCAACCATTAAGGGGATCAACAAGCAGACCTTATTGAGGATGTATGAGAAGAAAAAGGGGAGAATCAGGAGGGAGTATCTACCTATGTTTTTGAGAAGGTTCTCCAAGTTTTCCCCAAGCTATATCCTGCCCTCTGAGACTAAGCCTTTTACCCTAGACAAGTTTGAAACTTATTTTTTAAGGACATACTATGCCCTGTGCTAGGTCCTAGGAGAATATTGTGGGCTTACCTTGTTTCTAGTAGATTACATGATGCTGGCAGTATCCATTCAACACCCAACTACCAATGAAATTTTTGAGTTTGCTACCATTCTCTAAGTCAAGTTAGATGAGATCAAAGAGTTTTTTAGTGGTGAATCCTCGCCAATTGGTGAATTCCATGCGAATAGTGAGGGGCACAATCAGGGTCAAATCGCCTTGAATTTTGAAGAACACTGCAAATATTTGTAATCTGTTTTTGCCATTGAACACACACCGTTGATGTGCATGCCCATAATATTTGCCTGGAATCACTCGGATGTGGGTATTAGATCACCTCCGCTATTTTCCAACAATAGTAAAACAATCACGTACCCAGGACCTAATTAGCCAATGGTAAATTAAATGTTCATTGCACACGTCAGCCAAATTTGCCAATATCAATTAAAACATTATAAGCATTCGAGGACACATTTTGCCCCGCTTAAATTAAATGTTCATTGCATGCCCATGCAATTCACCAAATATGCAATTAAAATAAATGTTTATTGGCAATTGTGATGCCCAAGCCCCACATAATTTACCAAAAATGCAATCATGGATTTCTATAAATACACTCTTTCTTACAATTTGTTCATGTCTGATTAGTAAATTGGGAGCTCTCGAGTCTCAATTCACATTTCTTGAATTGAGTGGGAAAGCCGAAGTTCATTGTAGTGCGGATGACTAGACTTACAATCCTGCAACACAAACCTGAGTATTCATTCTTGATTCCTAATTCAGATAATTGAGAAGGCATAAAGGTGAGTAATCATTTCTTGATACTTGATAGTATTAGTTTTAACTTTTAATTCGTAGTGAGAGGTCAAGACTCAAGATGTCATAGTAAGACATGGGTGAGACTCCTCAGGGTGGTGAAGGGATTGAGATGTCAGACAAGGGTAAGACTCCTCAGGGTGGTGAAACTGGAGGGATTGGGAGGCCATCAAAATTCCCAAAACTTAAACTTAAAGATAGTACCGTAAAGTTTTTTGGAATTGGCAAAGTTTCCGGTCCATCAACTTCTGCAGTTGAAGAACCCATTCACAGTAGCTCACCACCACCACAAGGTGGGATTGTCATTGAGTTAAATGCATCAAATGAGGATGACAATACTGACACGGCAGAAGATGTTCTAAGGGATACACACAATGAGATAATTCACTCAGATGCAAATGCTAGTACTGAAGATGATTTTGGTAGGAAGAAAAGAAAAAGGAAAGTAAAACTAGAGTGAGAGTGGGAGATGACAAGGAGTTTTAAGATTGATTGGGTAGCAAAGTACCCATTCATTGAACTAGTCCCAAACAATGATGAACAACCAATAGAATGCAGGTGTAATATTTGTAGCTAGAAAACTAAAAGAGAGAAGAAGATGCAACTAAAGCTTGACACCATAGAAAAGCATATTGGTAAGGTTTATGAAAACCAGATCATAGAGGGAAAGGAAACATGAGTAGTAAGATGGAAATCAAAGGAAGAATGTCTTCATGTTAAGTATTCCGTAGAATATAAAGTGCATAACCACAAAATGACACTAAGTCATAATCGTGGATTTGGAAATACAATCAAGGCTAGGCTTGAATATGCAGTGAAAGATGCAAACCTGGCAAAGACTGTTCAGATGAGTGTTGTTTTTCATCTTATGTCGAGAGGGCATCCTATGAAAGATTTCCCAGAATTTAGTAATTTATTATGTTTTTTGAATGTTCCTCACTATCCTATGTCACATTGGTCAATAAATGCTAGATGGGAAATGAAAAACTATCTCACTGAGGTGGAAAAGAAAAATTTACAAGAGAGTGTAAAAGAGTCAAATTTCATTTCATTATCCATAGATGAAGTTACTGCGGTAGATAACACTGCTTGGGTTTGTATGCATATGTATATCGTAAAAGAACGCATCCGCTGAGCTCATCCACTCTATGTTCATAAAATGAGGGGCAATTTAACAACATAAAATTTATATTTGGAAGTTAAGAAATCTTTGAATGAAATTGCTGGTATGGATGACTTGACAATTGCCAAGAAGTTGGTGTGTGTTGGAGCTGATGGAGCTGCAGTAATGCAAGGTCAAAGGATCAGTCTTTACGCAAGATTACAAACTAGTATTTCACCATACATGGTTGGAATTCACTGCATGGCCCATCAAATGAATTGAGCATATACAATTGTAAGCAATTTCCCTACAGTGTCAAAAGTTGAAGATCTGGTCCATGAGCTCCACTCATACTTCTGTCGAAGTCCTAAATGTTTTGTAGAATTTTGAGATTTTTGTTGAGGGAGTAACAAGAGGAAACAAGCTTCTCAAGGATGTTGAGACCAGATGGATCTCCTTGCATAGACCAATGGAATGAGTTCTAACAGAATATCAATCCTTGATGAGACTAATGTATGAGCAACGCCTCACAATAGACAAAGCTCCTGATCTCTTACATAAGTTAAGTGATATAGAGACTCTGTTAACTTTAGCTAGTCTTCTCCCCATGCTGGATTCAATGAAAAAACTTGTTATGAAAGCCCAAGACAGAACTATGTATATCAATGAGTATAGCACTCTACGTAAAATAACATGCTTGAGCTTGGATGGTCTATATTCAGATCTAACAAGGCAAAGCCCAAATTTTTTTAGGTGGCAGATAATTACAGATTTGAATCATGTTGAAAATTTTTTACATTTCAATACAAAAAATAAGTTATGTTTCTTTGTAAAAGGATTTCATATACCAATGCACCAATCTAAGATGGGCAAGCGAGGCAAAGCACTGCCAGTTAAAAAGGAATATTTTGACAGGATTGTTAAATTTGTTAGTGATAATTTGAAGTCTATTGCATATGAACTTTCAACTGAGATTTGTGAAAGATTCCCTCAAGAAGAAATACTTGAAGCCATGGGTTGTGTGTATCCTCAATTTTGGCATTCAATTGGAGATAATCCAAATAACTCAAAGATGTTTCATAAAAAAATAGAGGAATTGATATTGACATTTTCAAAAGATGCATATTGCAATGGATAGCCAATAGAAGAAATTTTAAATTCAGATCATCTTAGAAAACAATGTAAACAATTTGCATTGGTTATGAAACATCAGTTGGTTAACTTGGAGAATCCATTTGAACCTGGATCAATTACAAGGCTTTGGAAAAGGATACATCAAAGTGAAGCATTTCTTATTGCAATACTAGAATATTTGAAACTTGTTGATTTATGTCAAACAATGATATTGGGGTCGATAGAAGATGAGAGAGTTTTCAGTGCATTAGGGCTTTTGAAATCAAAGATCAGAAACAAATTAGACAAGAATTTGGAAATTTTCTTGAGGTTGTTTGTAACCCAGTATAATGTTAGAGATTTTCCATATGATAGGGCACTAGCAATCTAGAATTCCATGCATGAAAGACGAGGGGTGTGCAACACTTTAAAAGCTAGTGGTGCTACTGCTAGTACTAGTGCTGAGACAAATGAATATGATGGATCGCAGACTCAGAGTTAGCTTGAAGACGAAGACATTTTTGAATACCCAACTCAGAATGAAGATGAACCTGTTAGTACTAGTTAGTTTCTGGATCTTGAGTCCATTTGGGATATAGAAGCCTCGGACAGTCGGACTGAGTCACTGAAGTGAATTTGCAGTCAGGTAATTATAATTATACTACAGTTCTTGAGTCATATTACAATTTCAATTTGCAAAATCGCAATACTATAGTTGTCATTGATGATTTTTGATATTGTATTCCTTGAATTTGTCAATCAGAAGTAGACCAGATACTTATTTCATATTTTTAATTGTGAATTTGAATTATTACTAAAAAATTGAATTATTAGTAAATTGGTATTTGGTTCCACATTATGTTGAACATGAAATACAACAATTTGTGTCACAAGATCCATAAAATTATTCATATTGCATAACTGTTACTGCTAGAACCTTTCTACTGTTCTACATTAAATGCTTAAAATGATGTTCATGGCGATTAGGGTTTTGTGTTTGTTTTTTGTCTTAGTTGGCTAGTAAACCGAAGTTGTCATGCGTTGAAAATCCAAGTTGTCCTCTCTTTATTTTTCCATGTCAATGTCAAGTGTGGTCAAATGGTTGGTCAGACATGTTTAATGTTTCATCTCTAACTCGCAAATAAATTTCATGTTTAACAATTTAAGTGGCAAGTTAGAGAGTGTTAGTTTGGGTTTAAATCGTGAGGTCTCTAGTTTTTTGAGTGTTAGCATTTTATGTTAGCGAGGTGGATATTGTTAGTGAAATTGCTTTGGTCGCAAGGTCTCAAATTGGTTTGATGCCATGCATTATAGCCGCGAGAGTTAGCGAGTAAGTACTAAGTCATTAATGGTTTGTGTGCCACTGCTCGTGCCTGTTTGTGATGGTAATTAACATAAGACATCGATAAACAGTTTTCAGATTTTATGGTTATTGCTAGCTCGCAGGTCCTTTATCATCAGGTCAGTTTAAGTCGCGAGCTTGCGAGTACTAGGAGATTTTAGTTGTCGCTACCTCGCAAGATGTTTTGCACTTGACCATTTTATGTTGCGAGGTTGCGACTGGGTATGATTTTATGTTGTAGTAGGGTCATGAGGTGTTCATGGTTAAGTCATTTTAATTTGCTATCCTGTGATGTAGTTGGTATCACAGCTTAGTTGGTTTTGTCACTTGCTCGCAGGTTTTGAAGTTGTTTAGCATTTGAAGTTGCGATCTGGCGACATGTAAGTTTTGGTCTGATTTTGCGGTCATCGCATGCTCATGGGTTTGTAAGTCTTAATTCAAAAAGTGTTGGGAGCATGCGATGGTGGTTAAGTGCCTTGTTGTCACGAGATCACAAGGGTTTAAGTCAAGTTAAGTTTCGAGTTGTGAGCTTGCGATGAAATAAGTTATCTTGTTAGATTTGCAGTGGTTGCCAGCTCGCAGGTAAAGAAAGAATATTACAAATGTTGCTGTGAGGTTGTGACTGAAGGGATTGATGGAGATCAATGGTTGTCGCTCAATCGTGAGATTCTTTGAGGATTCATAAAAGGGGTTGCAAGCTTGCGATTAAGAGGATTTGGTAGCATTGTCACTAACTCGCCGGTTCCTTTCCTAATTGTTATAACTGGTTGAGAGTGTGTGATTAAAGATGGGGATTGACATGTGGACTTGTTTGTCGGGTTCTGTAAAAGTTTTGAATGGCAATCACCAATCAAATGCCACAGTGGCTAGTTCATGCAAGTGTGGTAATTAATGAGACTTGAGAGAAGTGATAGCGCCCAAATACCATAAATTGCATGATCAAGCTGAGATTTTGACATTTGTACAATTGCATTAATGCATTCTATCAGTTTAATTGAATTAATGCCACACTAGCTAGTTCATGCAAGTGTGGCAATTAATGAGACTTGAGAGAAGTGAAGGCGCCCAAATACCATTTTATATTGTGAGGTTGCGACTGGGTGTGATTTTATGTTATCGCAAGGTGTTTGCAGTTAAGTCATTTTAATTTGCGATCATGTGATGCGATGATGATTAAGTGTCGTGAGCATGTGGCGGTGGTTAAGTATCTTGTTGTCACGGGATCACAAGGGTTTAAGTCAAGTTAAGTTTCTAGTTGTGATCTTGCGATGAAATAAGTTGTTTTGTTAGATCAACGGTTGTCACTCACTCATGAGATTCTTTGAGGATTCGTAAAAGGCGTTGCAAGCTTGCGATTAATAGGATTTGGTAGCATTATCGCTAACTCGCTAACACGTGGACTTGTTTTTTGGGTTCTGTAAAAGTTTTCAATGTAATCTCCAATCAAATAGAAGGGCATGAATTCAAATTTCGCTCGAGTACTTCAGTTTGAAGTTTGAATTAATGCCACAGTAGCTAGTTCATGCAAGTGTGGCAATTAATGAGACTTGAGACTTGAGAGAAGTGACGGTGCCCAAATAGTAAATACCATAAATTGCATGATCGAGCCGAGGTTTTGTATAATTGTATTCATGCACTCTATCTTCGAGGTAATCCAGTGAATTGAGCTCTGCAACAACGTTGGAGAATTCAGAGTGTTGGGTGTGAGAAAATTTCAGAAAATTGGTTAAGTTTTTCTCCTGCAGCTAAAATGAGCCAGGTGACCAGTGGTACTGGAGGTTCCTAGCTCAAGCCCAAGCCCAAGCCCAAGGCCACCACAAGTGGAGCAGGATGGCCTAGAGGTTCCAAGGCCAGTGCCACTGAGGAAATGATGGTTGAGAAATACAAAGAAGAATTTGTAGATTTGATGCTAGGGACTTCCGTTGCTTTGAATACAAATCATTTGGCATGGAGAGATTTATGGAGCCAATGGAGAAACCCTACCATGCTTAATATGACTGGTTCTACTCTGTTTCATTATTTCTGGAAAAATAGGGTTAAGGGTGTCTCGATGTCAAACCCTTGGGATTTAAATATGGCAAAGTTAATTGTGCCAGATGTGTATGTTGATGTGGATTTGATCAAAGAGTTGGCCAAACACTATTGCCCAATATCTAGGGTAATCAAAAAAAAGAACGAGTCTGACCTAGTTTCAATTAACAGAGCTAGCTTTGTTGAAGCTTTCAAGATTACTGGTGCTGCATGTAAAGATATAGATTTGGAGTGGATTGTAGAGGATTATGAAAAATACAAAGGTGTTATCAAGAAGCATGCAATGCCTAGATACATGCCTAGGGTGAATAAGAAGCTAGTTATAATTCTAGAGAGTATCGAACCACCATTTGACATCACACCTTTCCACCATTATATGCATTGTACAATCTATGGATTATGCAGAGTGTTGGGTTTTGATGGAGATTCAACAGTGTCAGCTGAATTATTGATTATGGCCATGGACATTCAACACCCAGATGTTAACAAAGATTACGATTATGTGGGCTATGTGGTTGAAAACATTCATAATGCTCTAGTTGAAATTCAGAGTGGCGGTGCACCCAGCACTACATTCAAGCATTATTCATTGTTGATGCATTTAATCTTGTTCTATAATGTTGAGTACATGGATAAATAACTGGAGATTTTCAAAGAAGAATTGGGTGTCTTAATGCCAATACAAAGATGGACCCAGGTTTGGGATAGTAGTTCTCCCCATTCTTCTTTCCTTTTCTTTGAAAATTGGATTGTTTCGCCAATTATGGAAATGCTAGGAATAAATAGGGAATGATTGTCAATTAATGTTAGGAGAGTTTTGAGACCTTACCAGTATGTTCCAAACTGGCCTATTTCACATAACTAAGGGGACTTTTTTTTTTTTGATAACTTTACTGTGATCAGAGTCTATGGGTGTCCTCAGCCTCCCCATATTTTACCAAAATTTGTTCCAATTAGGATTGCTTTTATGGATTTTATCTGGCAATTGACCCTAGTTGAAAAAGAATACCTTGACAAACACAGGAAGGGTTCTCTTCTTACTAGGCTTTGGGTTGCGTCTAATTTTACCATTGGTACAAGTTCCTTTCATGAAGTAAATAATTTCCTTAAACAATATAGGTTGGTTAATGTTGTGTCTAGATTCTATGATCTTGAACAATTTAATAAACTTGCATTGCCAAAAATGACACCTTGGGCCAACATAAAGGACCATGAACCATTGGATGATGAAGATGTGGTTAGAAATTTGCTGAGAAAAGATGAAGTACAAGAAAAGAGAAGAAAATGGAAAAATTTGATGAGAGTTGAAGCATAATTGAAGGCTGCTGACCCTAGTTTCTCAGGTTTTTGCCCTGATACCTTGTACCTAGAGAGGATTAACAAAATGTTGAGTTTATATGAAACTTTGATGGAACAAATGCCTCAAATTCCAAAAGTGGCTGCTCAGTAGCAAGACCCCAAGATGGACATTCTTCACATAGAAAGAGGCCACTTAGTGTGTATGTTGATGATGCAGAGAATGGGGATGAAGTCCAATCTACCTGAGTGCCAGCTGCAAAGAAACAAAAAACCACTGAGGTCAGTACAATTGTGAGGAGAGACCCTGCTAGAGCAATTGTTACAAAACAAGGACACTGCTTTCATCAAATAAGGACACATCTCAGAGAAGCAAGGCAGAATGAAGAACAAGGAGAAACAAACAAAGCCCTTACTCAAGGATTTGATGAGCATGTGACGTTGTCAAATGAGTTCATGAAAGATGATGACTTTATTAAGTTAGATGAATTTAAAAGTTTTTTGACAAGGTTGAAACAAAATCAATTAAAACAAAATATGATCATAGAGGAAGCAAATGAAGAAAAGAAAGAGGAGATCAACAAGGCACTGGAGGAATATGATCCTGACAGGGAGGAAATATCTATGGAACAGGAAAGACAATTGATAAAGAGTACTGGTATGATTATGATGCCTAACTGGGATATCCCGTCTATTTTTATTATTGATCAGATTAGGAAGCAAGAGGACCCAATGTGTAGAACTGAATTTGAAATTGGAGATGTAATAAGAGGATCGGGATTTAATCCTAAGTCAAAGACACTTGCTGCTTGGTCTTTTGCCCCTTCCACTCCAAAGCCCCACCTCCTAAATATCCAAGTAGAAAAGAAAGCTGATAGAATGATATGGAACTTGCAAAACACAACTGACATAGAGATTGCCTCATTTTTTACTCAAGTTTCTTTCATGAATTTATCAAAAACAGATGATTTGTCAAAAAGATATGCAAAAACATATACCCAATTGATTGCATCATCTAAAAAATATGAAGAGACATTGATGAAGAAGGGCGCTCAGGAGGAAGAGTTAGTGGAGTTGAAAATTTTTTTTGCAAATGAGCCCCCTCCAATATAGATTATGGAACAAGTACAAGAAATACCAACTGATGTGACAACAAAAATGGAGGAATACACAAGGAAAATTGAAAATCTTGAAAAGGAACAAAATGTCAAGGCTATCTCTATTGTGCCAGGAATTCTAAAACACAAGATTAATGTATTGAAAGACAAATTGATGGTTGTGCATGATTTGCACATTTCTTTGAAAGAGGCAAGCAAAACATCCTCTGAGGCTGTCGCTTTTCTTGAACCTTTGTTCAATGTTTGGTTGGGAAGATACAGATTAATGGATAAGCTAGATACTGCAATGATGTATAGTGACAAGTTCCCTCCCAAGATCAGTGACACTAAAGACATGGTGGAGGTAATGAATGCAAATTATGCATTTTTCATAGGGAAGGATGTGCTTATAAATGAAAAATTGCAGACATTTGGGGAAGGTTAAAATAAATTGGTGCCTTCAATTTATGGTAGTAATGGAGATTTGAAATTAGTTTTTGATTGGACCAGTGAATTTGATTTGATTTTGGAGCAAGAAGAAATAATCAACCATGTAAATGAACAGGTTGATGTTTATTTCCTTAACGGTCTGCTTGATTCAATGTTCAAGGTTGAGGTTGACCATGCAAAGTTTATTGTTGAGTCCAGGGCAGTTACAGATGCCAGATAGATAGATTTAGTTGCAAAGTTGGAAGAGGTAAAGGCATTCAGTTGTCCAATAGACAAAGAGGTGGACAGGTGGCAAGCGATGCTAAAGCCAAAGAAGAAATCTCAGGTTGAGGTTGCTACCCAAGATTCCTCATAGTAATCCTAAGCTTGTTGAATCCTCAGGTTGAGGTTGCCACTTTTATTGATTAATGATGTTGAACTTGAAAAATCTTATATAGTTATAATAGCTCAACTATTCAAGAATTTGAGAAGTGCATAGTTGAATCGCATTGTGAATTTACTTTATGATATCATTATGAATATAATATCAATATCATTTGCAGTTTGAGATCTTCACATAATTGTTTTGTGTTGAATTTATGTTTTCACAGTGAATTGAATGGTCAAGGGTTTTTCAGTTTACATATGTATCTAGGTTGTGTATGTAATGGCATTATTCATAATTTCATTCGACATTCCTATTTATCTGCAAATGAATCTTATTGAAGTTTATTATCAGGTTGTCTTTGAATTGTAAGTGACTCTATGCCCTAGGATAAGGCACCGGTCTGTTGTCTTGATGTTTTACTAATTATGTTGTATTCATATCTATTGTGGTGTTTAATACTTTCATTCTTAATACTCTTATGATTTTATATGCTATGGATGTTTATGTAATATATATGGAGGTGTTCTATGACTATGTCTATAATCCACCCACCAATTACAATGAGGTGAATCCTTAATATGATTCCAGACTAACAAATGAAAAGTTACATACACCATAACAATGCAACAAATGAAAAAAGTTAAATCTCATGATTCTGATCATTTGAAAGAGATAGAATTATACACAAAATAAATTTATATATAACTCCTTCAAGAACCTGCACAAAGCTTGACACTAAATGCTTTTCATTTGCTCTATGTGATCAATAAAATAGTAGAATGAAATATTCATTGAAACTATGATAGAATTATACACAAAATCAATTTATATATAACTCCTTCAAGAACCTACACAAAGCTTGACACTAAATTCTTTTCATTTGCTCTGTAAATGACTACACAGTATACAACTTGCTCCCTTCACCTAGAGTCTAGAATCACTACTGGAAACAAAAAAGGAACCCCAATGACTATACAACTTGCAAAACTGCTTGAGCCATGCCATTATCACCTTGATGCCTTCAGATGGAATGTGAGATGTTACATTTTGTCCAACAGATCGTTTCCAAATAAAGGAGGAAGCCTTCAAGTTCATGCCCAGGAACAAAGACAATGGAAAGAGGAGCTCGAGCCTTTATGCCCACGACCAAGGAAAGTGAAAACAAGAGCTTTAGGGTAAATGTAATATGCTGGGGAGGGGTTTTAGCTTCCATGTCGTCACAAAGATGACTGGTTGCCACTCCCTACCCAAACAAATCCTTCTTTCATTCCTCTGTGAGCTCCTTCTTCAAACCCCTTGCCATCCTATGGTAGAGTAGAAGTAGAGGATGTGCCATGCTTGGCCTTTCTTGACAAGAAAAGGCTTTCACACCCCCTCTGGCAATCCTTCTCAGTTTCGCAACCCCTCTGACAATAAAAAAAATCACACAAAAGAAAACAAAAAAGCACCCATCCAGTATCACAGAGCACACAACAACTCCATGCACGATCCTGCTCAAACATCATCTTCCATTTTGAGGGAAAAACCACTCTCAAAAAATGAAAAAGGTTTCTTTTCTGAGTTTCTCTTCTACCAATTAAGTCACCACTCCAATGTATTTATAACATTTTCACACTTCATTTGGTGATGCTCATTCACGTGAAAAATCATCATTTTGGTGTTTTTCAACATGACTGTAGACTCTAGAAGTCATGCCTATAAAATCCACTGCATCCTGTTAAGGCTCATCTATTGTGAACAATTTTATTATGATTTTATTCCTCCTTGACTGGACAAATTCTGCTTCAAAATCCCTGACAACAAGCAACCTAAGATATTATTTCTCAGAGAAATCCATGATCTCCCATCTCTAACTCAGAAGCTATCAAATCCTTTTATACCTCTGAAACCATCGTCCTCGCTTGTCTAATCAACCTTGACTCAAGAGAAACCTTCAAACTAGTCCCCCAAGAATGAGTTAGCATCCAAGCCTTAAAAATTTTAGGTCACGAGCTAGCGACCAGATAGTTTGTGGTTAAGTTTTATGGTTATCGCCAACTCGCGAGGTAAAATGTCTGAGGACGTGATCAAACCACAAGCTAGCGACAAGTTTGTTTGGGTTTACATCATGAGGTCTCTAGCTTTTTGGGTGTTAGCATTTTATGTTATTGAGCTAGAGATTGTTAGTGAAATTGCTTTGATCATGAGGTCTTGAGTTGGTCTAATGTCATACATTATAGCCGCAACAGTTGTCGCTATCTCTCATGTTTGTTTAATGTTAGCATTTCTAGGTCACAAGCTAGTGACTAGACAGTTTGTGGTTAGGTTTAATGGTTATCGCCAGCTCGCGAAGTTAAATGTTTGAAGACCTGATTAAGCCGTGAGCTTGTGAGTGAAGTGCTAGCGATTAAGAGATAAACAGTTTTATGTTGGCGAGTACGCAACAAGGGTTAAAGTTACCACTATCTCCAAGTCGTAGCGGTGACGAGGACTTAACATTTTGTGGTCGAGAATTGGCGAGTGCCAGTTTAGTTTCCCTGTCGCTAGATCTCGAGGTTACAAAGGCTTAGCATTTTTAGCTTGCGAGTTGGAGATAGAGTCGTAAGGGCTTGTCGCTAGGTCACGAGATTTTCTAATGGGCAGTCTTCCAGGCAAAGAGTTGACGACTGTGTGTTACATGTTTTAATTACTTAAAGTTAATATCTTGAAATCGCCAATATTTTTTTTTAATGGTTTGAAAATAGCTTGAAATCACCAATATTTTATTTTTATGGTTTGAAAATAGGTTGAAATCGCCAATATTTTTTTTTAATGATTTGCAAATAGGTTGAAATCGCCAATACAAATATTTTTCTGGTTTGAAAAACATTACAATTCGCCCATGTAATTATTGTTTGGGTTTTAAAAATAGTACAATTCACAAGGATTTTTCACAAACTTTGAGCGATCACGGCTAATTCGCCAATGGAGATTATTATTTTTCTCCGTAAACTGCAAAAATTTGCCAGTAAAATTAAAATTTTCTTCGGAATTATACAACTTTTGCCAGGTTTTTACACCTTGTCCAAGGGAGGGGTTTCTAAAGTTTTCCTTGGATGAGATCCTAATGAAGGCAAAGGATGAAACAACTACACTGAACTTGAAGCACTCTTCTTTCGTGTGCCATCTCATTTTGTATCAAAACAGGTCAACATGGTCTTCAAAGCTGAACATCCAAATGCTAGATTCACAGATAGGGTTACCATGGCTTGTTCAAAGATGTACATAAGTGTGGGACAAGAGATCTCACTTTGGGCATTATTGTTTATTCTTTGATTATTTTGCCAAAAGGGTTTTGGATATGTTGAATGTTGTGATGACAAGGGTGACTGCACACATAATTAAGGTATTAAGAATAAAAGACTGCAGAGATCAAAATGTACAGTATTAACCAGTATCTCAGTATTTGTCTATACATCTATATTTATCGATGGCTCAATTTCTACTATCTTAATATTTTTCAAAATTGATGGTGAAGTTCCCATAATCCCCTTTCTTTTTCCTTCAACCAGGGTATCGACAGTATTTCTTTTGGTTTCCGGTGAAGTAAAGAATCCTTTGTTTTATCCCAAAAATTTAATCCATGCTTTTTGAGTTTCCTTTATTATTTCATTCACTCTCCCTAGCATCATACTAGTTATCCTATGTTTTCTATTGAAAACTTTTCTGTCTGCCACCTCAATTGTCTTATCCATTTCATCTGGAGCTATAGTAACACAAATAGATAATATTTCTTGAATTTTAATGTGTTTATCTTCTTGCATAGCAGATAATCTTCTAGCATCTAACATGTTATATAACTCAGTTGGTATTTGATTTTCTATCTCTATTAAGGATTTTTAATATATATCCAAGTATAATAGGACTACTTCTTCTTCCTCTCTCTGTTCATCATCCTCTAAGTTTTCATAATTAAATTTAACATTGTTCAACATGCCATCTTTAGTGATTTCATCTACAATTTCTGCACAAGTTTTAGGTGGTATGATATTTACATTACTAGTTTCAATTGCTAAGTCAATGTCACTCTTCTTCTTCCTCTTGGTAGTATCAAATGTAGTTGCAGGTGTAGCTCTAGGTGCTTGCTTCTATGTTGGTAGCTTGATTGTGACCTTCCTAACAGGTTTATTCTTTGCTTCCACCTTTGTGTCCTTTGGTTTCTTCCTAACAACCCTCTTAAATGCTAATGATGTGCCATCCTCTAATTCAGATTCTACAGCAACAGGTTGAATATGAATTTATGGATCCCTCATCTTTCAGCCTTTCTCTAAGACAACATCAATTAGTGTTTTTATGTCCTTTGAGACCTACACAAACTTACATTCTTTTCCTTCTTGCTTCTCTCTTTTCTTCTGGTTGAACACTATTTCAACCTCTTGAGTCTTCTACTGTGCATTACCACATGGCTTCTGTATGTCATCTATTGGTGCATCAATTAGCATTTTTGAATAGGCATCAAGAATCTGTGCATCTACCTCATAGCCCATTTTCTCAATCCAAATATTTCGTGGCTTAACTACTTCCATGAGAGTCTCATCTTTCTTTACCATGAAGCATATGTTGGTAGAGCATTTTTCTACTATATGCTCAGGTACCCTTACCCTAGACCTCATATATTTTTGAAATTCCTTAAGATAACCCAATACCTTATCATCTCTTTGTCTTCCTAATTCATCGATTGACTATATCAATTGTCTTCCTACCAAAATGTCAAAAGCCCATTGCCTCTTACCAAAACTAGGTGAATCATTCAGAAAATATAACATTAGACAAACTAACAAATTCCCATATATGAAAGTTCTCTTCTTCTCACCCTTAATCTTTCCTAAGTTGATTAACAACTCATCAAGCATCTAACAACATAGATCTAACTTTACATTATTTCTCATCATTTTGTATGCAGCCAAAATGCATGATCTGGAAACAAAATTCAGTTAGTTTGATTGAGTTACCTTATATCCAATAATCATGCTACCAAATTTGATGTTTGTGTTGGTGATAGTGCTCACTTTCATGGATCTTTTGTCAGATGTAGCATCAGTGATCTTCCTCACAAAGTCATTTCAAACCTTCTTATCTAGATGTTGCCCTATAGATGGTAAACTAGTAATTGCTTGGATGGCTTCCTTGGTGATTTTGTAAGGTCTGTTCAACCATATGAATTCCCCATGTACTCTGCTCAATACATATCTAATTATCTCATCCTCAAACTCTAGAATATCTAGAATGTCTATAAACTCTAGTTCTTTAATATGTTTATATGTCAGTTTGATCATTCTAGATTCTCCCATTAGCTCACTCATATACATGCCCTTAATCTCTACAGTTCCCAAGTCATTGATATGATAGTGAATATATGCCCTAACATCCTCTATATAAACAACTCCCTCTGAAACGCAAGAAAATGCTCCAATCGAGTCTTCCAAGGTAGCCACATATGGATACCGCTTGAAAATTGGCCTAGGGCAGTCCTTGACCTCTACGATAGTTGGGTTTTCAAGAAAAATAGGAATAGAAGATGATCCCGCTTCCATTTTTAAAGTTAAATTCCTTTTGATTGCTCTTAGTGAAAACCTTCAACAAATTCTTCTAGATGTCAGCGAAATAGCTCAAGAAGAAATCTGATTGCCTCTGAATAGCCTTTGATCACACTTAGTTGCTTTGAATCGCTCTTACATCACTTTGAATGAAGGGTGATTAACAATGAAGTGTATTCGACCTTTTAACCTTTGAGATAAACCCTAATCTTCCATTGACATAAATTATAGCCAGTGAAAGATACCGGATCTCGCTCAGAACATATCCATGCCAGATAATCCTCTCCAATATCTGGAACATCTTCTAGAACCTCTTCCTGGGGCATATGTAGCATCTTCATGAATTTTGCCTACCCCTAAGGCATCTTCCTTAGTTACCAGATGAGCTGACTGTCGGTACAGGAGCGACCTCTTCTACCAGATAAGTAACCAGGACATTCCCATCTGATGATTGTTCTTCAGTCTTCCTAACCCATCTCTGAGTATGATCCTATCATATTTCACTAACCTTCTCTTTTCATTTTTCATTTGATCCTCCATTACTAACCAATGGATTTCCGCTTCTACAAAACATAGCAATATGTCCAACTTCATTACATGCATAACATGTAACATTGTTCTTTTGAATTGCTTTCCTAGAACCAGTGAAATTGCTTGACCTGCACTTATTAGTCATATGTCCAAATTTTCCACAAGAATAGCATTTTACATTCATTCTACAATATTTTGTCTTATGACCAAACTTATTGCATTTAGAACATTTACCAGGACCAAAATTAGGGTTCTGATTTGCTCTATTTTTACATTGCCTAGCCACGTGACCAAATCTATTACAAACAAAATATCTACCATTGAATTTATAAGCATTGAATTGTCTTACTAGTGCCTTATGGTTTTGATCTTCATTAGCAGTACCAGAATATCCTTGCTCAAATCCAAGTCCACTAGAATCTCCAATCTACCTATGTCTCTTCAGTAACTCATCAAGTTGTGTTGAGCCGATCTTGAAATTTTCTTTGTACGCACTTGCAGCAGTTAAATCTTCTCATAGTATTATCATTTGTCTCTCAATATCTTTCTCATTACTTTGGGATTGTACCAAATCAGTTCTCAACATATCATTTTCATGAATCTACCTACCGCATTCTTCAAACTTGTTTTTTAGGGATACAACAAGATTTTCTTGATTTTTCTTTCTATCCTCAATCTCCTTAGACATCCTCATAGTTATAACTTGCATTTCATTCTTCATTACCATGTTCTCCTGACTCAATTTCTAACATTTCTCCTTAAGTGAATTTTTCTCTTCGTCATCATAATTTTGCAAGAGTTCCTTCCTTCTAGATTAAATAGATAATAATCTCTCTTGTAGGACAAGAATGAATTCCTTAGCAGAATTCAATTCATCTTGTAGCTTTAAGTTCTCCAACCTTTCAGCATCATAATCTTCAAGTTCCATCTCAAGATTCTTCTCTAAAGCCATATTCATGGATTTCGATTTCAAGATCTTCCTCAAGCTATTAAACTTCCTCCGAGGAACAAGGCTCTGATACTAATTGTTGGAAACCAATAACACTGAGAGGGGGGTGAATCAGTGTTATACTAGAATAGTAGATTTTATCTTTAACAAAACATACATACACCAATTGGTATACCGGTACATACAGAATTGAAAGAAGTAAAGCAACCAATAAGCCAATCATATAAATGAGAATCATAACCCATAGATTTATACATGGAAAACCTCAAAGAGGAAAAACCATGGTGGAATTAGTGACTCACAATATCAATCCACTAGCCATATGAAGAGATATTACTAGATATGAGGGACCTGCACTTGTAGGAAGGCTTACATCGTAGAGCACACTGCTCAATCACAATAGGAGCCTTAGTGACTCCATAAAATTCTAGACAACAATCCGAAGAAGTGTAAACTACTAAGATAGCATCTTCAATGCCATAATACAGTTTTGGTTTAAGCTCTATCTGTTCCAGTTTGAAACCCTAAACCCTTTTACCAGAATAACCCTTACAATAAATTCCTCACTTACATAATCTCTCTGAATAGTTTTGCATCATATTACATTCACATCATGATCCATTACATCTATCTCTTATTTCTACCTCTATATCAAAATGATCTAATCTTAACTATCCTATATACCCTATACAAATTTTATGCCTTATGTCGGTTTACAAAGATATATACAATATCAAATTACATGTCGAACAGATAACATAAATATATAAACATTAAAACAAATTGCCGACGGATCCAAGATATGTCAGCCTCCAATACCGATAACCTTTACTATACCATGTCACCCTACATTGTCGGTGACCAAAGAAATCCTTCTGACTTGTTGGTGTCGGTGCTGGTGTAGAATCTGTGAAGTGCTTGCTGGTACACCATATGAAGTTGGAACACAAAATCATGTTGTCATCAATGACAACATAGTGAAACCAACCAATAGAGTGTCAATTTCCAATATCTATGATCACCAATTCTATGAGATAGAAGACCTACCGAGAAATGCTCTGCTGAGTGAATCTACCCAAAGTAAGAAGAAGTGGGAGCTTCTGAAAAGTATAGAGGAGAGAATGGCAGAAGATGAAAACTACAAGGGGATTTTTCAGAGAGGAATTCCAATCTAACATTGCCAAAATGATCATTCTCCTCTAACACCCTGATGAGATAATCCAAAAGGACATCCAAAGGAAGGAAGCTAGGGATAAGGGAGATAAATTGTAAGAGAAGCCTGTTGTTGATATCCCCAGATTCTCTAAAATGGGGGTGGTTATTACAAAAGAGGGGCAACTTGGGTCCTCTAAATCAATAGCCAAAGATAAAAGGCTAGTGATGGGAGAAATAAGAAGAGTGGAGAAAGGAAAAACAAAGATCTCAGATTTTGTAGACATCCCTAAGACTAATGACCCCAATGTGCCCCCCCCTTCCCCTCCTAGAGAGTTTTTTGATGAGGGTGAAGCAGCAGAGAAGCTGGATGACATGGATAGAGGTTTGATCCCTAGTATCATCCCTATATATGAGGTGGATGATGAAAGAGTGGTTGCCTCAAGGGAGTTCATGTCTGATGACAATCTTGTGAACCCGCCTGAATTTAAATATTTTTGGCTAAAGGATAAATTGAGAAATGCAGTTGAGGGGGAAGAGATAAATGTAGACCCCAATAATATTCAATGTAGCCCTGAGGAGGAAAGAGAAATGGTTGCAAAAAGTGGCATGCTTCTAGTCCCAGGATGGGACCATAGAAAATATTTTTATTAGACCAAGTAATCAGGCAAAATGACCCAAGGTATGTTAAAGAATATGAAAACTATGGGTCTAGGATAAATGTGGATATAAAAGCCTTTGCAGTTTATGCTAGAGGAACAAATGTCAACCGACCAATTGTTCCTTTTGGATTACAACAACAAACTGGGAATCAATTTTGATGACAACCAATGACAACACTATAGGAGAAGTTGTTTCTCTGATTTCCCATGTGGCCCAATGTGCTCAGATAGTGGTACAAGATCTAGAAGCAAAGCAAATTGTTCTCAGGGATAGTTTGACCGAACTTAATCATAGTTATCATTTATTATTCATTGAAAATTGCAAATTGAAAGAAAAAATGATTAAAGTTGAGATAGGGACCTTAGGAGGAATAAGGCCTGAAGGGTTAGAGAAGGCCATTAGGGAGCTACAAGAAGCCAAAGAGGAAGCTTCAAAGAATTATTATGAGATCAAAAATGCTTCAATTTTGAAGGTAGCTAGAAGAGTCATGGACAAATTAGAGGAGCTCCATGCTAATTATTCTTCTCTAACAAAGATTGGCAGTGAATTGTATTCTATTCTTTTATTCTTTCAGCCTATTATGGCTACATGGCTTCCAAAAGGGAAACAATTGAAGGAGGTTCTCCTGGCATCATCTCATAATAAAGGGAGTGAAGCAAAGGAAATTAAAGTAACATGAAAAAACTATAACCAATTGATTAAGGAGCTCCCTATCATTAAGAAGGAGAAGAAAGAAATAAGTGATAGGTTTGAATCACTCAAGGGGTTACAATGGTGGGACATCCCATAAATTTTGATATCAATGCAGCACATTAAGGATCTGAACTCCTAGTGTGTAGACTTTGAAAAGGCTATAGAATAAGTCCTTGAGGCATTGGAATCTGATCCAGATTAGGAGACTTGCTATAGTACGATTTTGGACAAAATCATGGATGTAGATGGGCTCTATCATAAGTTTGTTGCAGATGTAGTAGGGGTCCCACCTCAGGTGACTAAGACTGCAATGAATAGGCTGCAGGGCCTAAAGATATTTGATTGGCCTATCAGCAAGATGGATGAATCAACAAGATGGATGAATGGTACATCAAGTTTTATGTCATCCTCCAACAAGTCTTGGAGGAGGTGGAAGACTAATCATTGTTTTAAACTTTTGGTCTCCCTGCAATTTTGGAATGATAGTGCCATTTTTGGAAGGCTGCTAGCAACTCTCACGCACCATCATACCAGTTTCCAAGATAGTGACAACTAGCACCATAGCCCACTTTTTGGACCTAACAAGATATAGTACGCAAGGACCATTAGGAGAAATCATTTACAGGCTTGTAACCTTGAACAAGGACTTATTTGTAACAAAGGATGAATGACTTAAAGAGAGAAGGACATTTCTACAAGGACACTTTTTCATTTTAGTTCTTCCTAGTTAGGGTTTCAACATGTGTACTCATTCGCCTGAAGCTTGTTTTGCTCCCTTTTGTTATAAAAGGGAACTCGGGGCCTTGAAAACTGGTTTTGAAAAATTTTGTGATCATATGTACTAGGAGAAGAGATTAATAGAAGGATAGAGAGTGAAGAAAATTTCACTACTATTTTGTGAATGTACTTGTTTTATTCTGAAAATCAATAAACAATACATTCTCTATTTTGGTCTCATTCTATTGATTCATGTGTTACATAAGTTTTAAATGATAAGAGTGCTTTAAGCTTGTCTTTTTTAAATGAGAATCTGTAGTTTTTTATGGGTTTCATTTGTATCAAATGAATTAAATTCTATAAAAAGTACAATAATATAGTGTGAATTAGTGTAGTGTAGTGTAAGGCATCTGTGTTCAAAGATCTAGGTCATAGAAGCTAAAATGCACATTGTTATGAGTGTAGTGATCTTTTTCTTACTCTATATTCCCTAAGAGATAAACACTGGTCATGTTTTCTAAGTTTCATAATCAATCATTAAAATCTATTTGCTTTCAGTATTAGGATTAGTTTAGGAATAACATAGATTAGAACTAGCTTCAATGTACCAAAAGATGACATAAGCTAAGGTTTGAGCCAAGAGTATGAGTTTTTTTATTCTTTCCTTGGTATATTTTCATTGAAACATCTTCTTAAAGTATAGTGTCTTGTCAAAAGAGTGAGAATATCAAAGTAACATTGTCATAGGGATAACCACCTAGGTTTTGCAGAGCCTAAAGAGTAGAAAGTTGTAGTTAGGGAGCTAGACTTTGTTTAATGGCGAAACCCAATCCTATTTCTTAACCATGTGTTAGTGGCTATTTCTCTAGAGTATAGGAACCTATTGATTTGAACACCAACAAATTGGTGACTGTATTATGGACTAAGAAGAGTAAAGACTATCAAAATACCACATACCCCAACATTCCTTATCAAAAGGAGGCCCAAAGTCAGAAGAAGAGAGTAAAATATTCCCATTCTTGGGTGGTGACTCTAAAAAAAAGACAATTTGTTTGAAACCAAAAAGGTTCTCATGAGTAGTGAAAAGACTACCATTACCTCCACAAGGAGTGAATATATTACAGGAAGAAGAACCTTAGATACTATGTTGAGCTCAGAGAAGGGAACTCATAATAGAAGAACCAAAGAAAGCAAGTTTACAAGAAACAAGTGGTGGAAAGTCAAGGAAAAAGGTATTCCCAAAATTGTCTCTCCTATTGAAATAGTTGATAATAGTTCAGGTCTTTCTATTGTTATATTTGAACAACAAGATATTTTAAAATGGAAGAGAATCTTAGAAGGTTATCATAGTGATGCCTATAGGTCTTCCCATGAGGTTGAGAGCACTAGTTGTGATGATTCTCCCTCAAGGGAGAATCTCATTGTTAGACACACCTTCTACAAGATGGATAGGAATAGGCATGACCCGTACTATGAGGATCCTACCTATATCCAAGCAATTTATGAAAGGATCTGTGAAATATTTGAAAGAGAAAGGTTGTGGAGGGAATAAGAAGCCATGTATGCTAACCAACAACTAGCTTGTACTCAACAAAATATGAGTCCAAGCTTTAGTGTGGCTATCCTTATGTCAACTAGTTTTCCTATAGCTCAAAACCTTTTTCAAACTTAGTTCACCAAGTCCAATATATGCTCTTATTTAGGGAGTGCCCTACTGACACCAATAGAGGAAATGAAAAACTAGTTAGAGTAGTTTACACAAGAAAAGGAAGCTATGGCTCTGCATATACTAATTTTGACTGCCGAGCAAACTAATGTTCTTAGCACTACTAGTTGTCCTTTGAATACCTTTATCCTTGCAACCTTTGTTGTGAATGTTTCAACTATTGCCTCTACTGCTTCATAGAATTCTACAGTTCCTATGGTCAATGCTTCTACCACACAACCGACAAGGAATACTCATGCAAATGCCTAGTTTAATGCCCATAGTGCCTCTGCTAATATTAGCACAAAAACACACCCTTGGATGAGTAGAGTGCCAACTACCGCTACTATTTCTATTGGTTTGAGTGGTTATGTTGTAAATACTAGAAGCATCAGTGCTCATCATGCAAGTGTTGGCCAAATACTTAATATCCATTAGCAAGGAGAGAGCTCACAAAGTCTATATAATACCACTAGACATATGTTTGTCTTGCCCAAGTCTCAGAATGTATTTGTCCCACCATATGTTACACCACCATTGTATCCGTTGTTAGGACCCAAAGGCAACTGAGAGGGGGGGTTGAATCAGTTTCTAATGATTTTGCATTCTTATACAACTTTAGCCAAACCTGAAAATCAATACTGGTAAACTAAACTAAATGTCGATAAATAGATTAACAGTTAATAATAGTACCGGTGAAGCATAATGCATGAAACAAAAAGAGAGACAATATCCAAAACACATAAAATAGAGATTTGTACGTGGAAACCCTGTAAGGGAAAAAACCACGGTGGGAAGGCTTACCCACAATCAAGTGATACTACTGCATATAGTATGTGTTTAGAAATGGTGTCTGCACATGCAGAAAGGCCAACTGCCTAGAGCTCACTACTCAATCACAAAATGGGAGTCACACTGACTACAAAATGGATGATTAAATCAAATGATAATGTACTTCTTAAAGTGGCATCTCTAATGCTAGATTCAATACCAGTTAATTTTTTATTGTCTTCGTCAAACCATCCTTGAACCTTCAAATGATGACTGTGTGAGTAGCTCAACTTATGCTCACATATACTAAATATCACAACCTTACAATACCTTATTACATACCATACCCATACCATATTAATCTCACAATAGAGATCTTACATATATACCAAAACCTAAGACCACATGTGTAGGTCGCCTCACTAAGAATATTACAATAAAAATCAATTACAACAAGTCAAGATGTGATGCATCATATCAGCTCAACAACAATGTTAATTGTTTAAACTCTCTCCATAACGTGTCATGCTGATCTCAAATAGATAATGCATGTCGGTCCATAACCTAGACCAATTTGTTAGTAACAAAAAATATGTCAACCCGATTAGATCAATAAATAAATCTCCAAAACCAAGTGGCCAAACAATGTCTTTGACATAACTGAGTGATCTCTAGATGATAACAAGTTATCCTCAGTTCTGGTGAACAATATAACTTGTCGGTGAACCAAATACCAGTGACTGTGCATAAGTCACTGAACTTGCCGGTGAACATAACCAGAAGGATAAGTGTTGATAAGTATTGACATCAATGACAAAACCAAGCAACATATCCATAATACCAACAATATCCCCCTTTGGCATTGATGGCAACACAAGATAGAAAAACCATCTAAGTGCCAAAGCAGAAATGCCAATAAACCTTAAACCAACAATCTCCAAAATTGATCAATATCAGAAATTAAAATGCAAAGAGTAAAAGTCTCTACCCCAAAGAATAATGTGTTTTTCCATAGATATCTCTCCTCCTTTGACATCAAATGAAAAAGTAATATAAATACCAAATACAACCAGTTAATAGAACCAATTACAAATACCAATTTATCCAACTACTTCCCTTAAGAAGTAGCTCTCCTCCATCAAAGTTGAGGAAAGGTTTCTCTGGAAATTCTGTCGGTTTGATGCCAAGCATCAACTGTCTAAGTCTCTACCGGTGAGGTTATAACCCCAAGCTACTCTCTGAGATATTCAAAAGTTTCCTTAGGCAAAGGCTTAGTAAAAATGTCTGCAATCTACTCTTTAGTATTCACATAAACCAATTTCACTTCTTTTGCTTCAACATTTTCTTTCAGAAAATTGTACTTGATAGAAACATGTTTAGTTTTAGAGTGAAATACCAAATTCTTAGATATATCAATTGCTTCCATATTATCATAGTTAATGATTATAGGTTCATTGCAATTTACCTTTATGTCCTTCAACATTTTCTTAATCCATAATGCCTGAGTACAATTAGTTGCTGCTGCAACATATTCTGATTCTGTTGTTGATAATGATGTATAACTTTGTTTCTTGCTCAACCATGAAATCAATCTGGTACCAAGAAAGAATGCCCCGCCGGTGGTTCTCTTTCTGTCATCTACATCTCCTGCCCAATTAGCATCGGTGTATGCACATAACTCAAAATTTTCTTCTTTAGGATACCATAAACCAAGATTTGTTGTGCCTTGTAAATACTGGAAAATCCTTTTCACTGCTGATTCATGATTTTCTCTAGGATTACTCTGAAATCTTGAAATAATACATACTGCATTCATTATATCAGGTCTTGTTTGTCTCAAATATAGTAAACCTCCAATCATGGATTTGTATCTTGTCAGATTAACAGGAGCTAAATCATCCTTGAATGATAATTTATCAGTTGTTGTCATAGGAGTACTTACCGATTTAGAGTTTTCCATATCAAATTTCTTCAGTAATTCCTTCAAGTACTTTGATTGACATAAGAATATACCTTTATCAGTTTGTGAAATCTGCAATCCTAAAAATAATTTTATCTCCCCAATCATAGACATTTCAAATTATTCTTGCATTTTGTTAGAAAAGTCTTTACACAATCCATCTTCTCCTCCAAAAATGATGTCATCAACAAAAAATTCGATAACCAAAATATCTTCATTAGTCACTTTGAAATTTAAGTTGTTGTCAGCATTACCTTTGGTGTAACCAAGTTTCATAATATATTTATCCAATCTAGCATATCAAGCTCTAGGAGCTTGCTTCAATCCATATAAAGCTTTCCTTAACCTGCAAACCATATCTTTATCATTTGTCAATGAAAATCCATCAGGTTGTTCAATGTAAACTTCCTCTTCAAGATCACCATTTAGAAATGCACATTTAACATCCATTTGATAAACTTTATAATTCTTGTGTGTTGCAAATGCAAGAAATAATTTGACTACCTGAATTCTAGCTCCTAGTGCAAAGGTTTCATTGTAATCAATTCCTTCTTTCTGTGAATATCCCTTACACACTAATCTTGCTTTATTTCTGATTACCTTACCATCTTCATTAAGTTTATTTCTGAATACCTATTTAGTTCCAATTATATTTTTATTTTTAGGTCAGAGAACCAATGTCCATGTATTATTCTTTTCAGTTTGTTCTAATTCATCTTTCATAGCCTTAATCCAATGTTTATCTTCACATGTCTCATTAACAAATGATGGTTCAATTTGAGAAATTAAACATACCTCTTCATTTTCCAGTCTTCCTCTAGTCATTACTCCTTCATATTTATTCCCAATTATCTGACTTTAAGAGTGATTCAATCTAATAGACCTGGGTGTGTTCACTTGTTGTTGTTCTTCGGTCACTGTGGAATTCTCTGATGATGCCGGTGTGACTAGATCAACATTCTGTACCGGTGCATTCTGTATAGGCTCATTAGTGATTATCTCAACTGCTGGTTTAGAATCCATAAACCTTGAATTTCATCTAAAGTGTTCATCAATCTTCACATTTGCACTTTCAATGATTTTTTGCAATTTGCTATTAAAATATCTATATGCTTTGCTTTTAGATGAATACCCAAGAAATTTTCCTTCATCACTTTTAGGATCAAACTTGCCAATATACTCATCTCTTTGAATGTAACATTTGCTTCCAAATATTCTGAAGTACTTAAGAGTAGGAATATCACTAAACCATAATTCATAGGGTGTCTCATCAGTTTCACCTTTAATGTGAACTCTATTAAAAGTGTAAACTGATGTATTCACTGCTTCTCTCCAATATACATGAGGTAGATTTTCTTTTGATATCATGCTTCTAGCTGCATCTAGAATAATTCTATTCTTCCTTTCCAAAACTCCATTTTGCTGAGGTGTCCAGGGTGCTAATAGTTGTCTTATAATTCCATTCACTTCACAAAATGTATTGAACTCCTTAGATGTAAATTCATACCCTTGATCTGATCTTAAACATTTGATTTTCTTACCAGTTTCATTCTCTACAAGTGCCTTGAATAATTTGAATTTCCCAAAAGCTTCTGATTTTTGTTAGGTCCCGGAGACAATTGAGAGGGGGGGGTGAATTAGTTGTCAAAGAATTTCAAACCAAATATAACTTAACCAAACTTAATACATAATATCGATAAACCAAACTTTATGCCGGTAGACAGTCTTAACAGTTAATTGTAGTACCAGTAAAGTTTAATGCATGAAATAGAAAGACAAACAACACATAACACAGATATGTGTACGTGGAAACCCCGTAAGTGGAAAAACCATGGTGGGAAACCTTACCCACAATCAGATGGTACTACTACAGATAGTATGTGTGTACAATATGGAGTCTGCGCATGCAGAAAGGCCAACTGCCTAGAGCTCACTACTCAATCACAAAATGGGAGTCACACTGACTACAATTGGATGGTTAAATCCAATGATAATGTACTGCTCAAAATAGGATCTTCATATGTTGGATTCAGTACCGGTTAAGATATGATTTTCCTTCTTCAAACCTTCCTTGAATCTTGAATGATGTCTATGTGTTGGCATTACAATAAGTTTGTTGGTTGATGATATTGAGAAGGTTGTTGGAGATGAATGATATAATTGACAAAGGATGATTACTGTCTTCATATTATTATTTTGTCATTGATGTCAAGCAATTAATTTTTTAATTTAGTATGATGTTGCCATATCTGAAAAACTATGTTTTGATGAGTATAAAGATGTCGGTAAATGACACTGAAAGAATGTGAAAATGAAGGGGAGTAATAAGTTATTCAATGGGAAACTATTACCGAGTTAGACAATGATGAGATTATGAGAGTTTGATTGTTTTAATATCCTATATATGTGTATTCAAAGAATGAACAAGAAGGAGAAAAGATTTCATGCAATAGAATGAGTAAAGGTTTGATACTATTCTATTTTACCGAGCAGCAAGCTAGTCGGTAAACTCCAAGGTTATCAACGTCCGTTAAAGAGAGAAAAAGTCGCCGAGAAGAGAATGTCTACTGAGTAAAGTTCAGAACTAACCGAGTATCAACTGAGCGGTAATAGAATGCATTGAATGAGTGAATACATTATAAAATGAAGGATGCCGATGAGCTGGAGATTGATAGAAGATTGGAATGTCATGCAAGAAGTTTGTTAAGGATCAATGACAATGAGAATTCAATAGTTAGATCTACAACACAAATTGAATGGTCCTAACTGAGCACAAGTACCAAGGAAGGAATACCAGTTTCAAGGCAAGATAAAACATTTTTTAGATTGAAGGATTCAATGTACCTAGTCAAGTTTTAAGATCTGATGGCTAAGATTAATCATGGGAAATGTGATTGAGGAGATTAAGCAGTTAGGAATTGCTTATAAATAAAGAGAAGTTGATGAACAAAGAATGCAGGCAAATAGAAGCATAGTGATGCTACATAAGTGATAACCGAATATAGAAGATTGAAGATCTGATTAAAGAACTGAGTCAGAAGCCCAACAAGGAGAAAGATAAGTCTTATGACAAGATTATCTTGAGCACATAGAATCTGCTATAACATTTCAGATGTGAAGTTGCAGATATATTTTATTACTGTTATTTATTTTTGTAAGTGACACGAAATCTCTTAACCAAGTGGATGTAACAGTCTTATTTGTAAATCCTCTAGGAAGGTAACATTCTAATTTAGTGTTTGAAATCCTTTGACAAGGTCACTTCTAACAAAGTGCAAGATTCTGATAGATCTGAGGGAAATCCCTTAACCGGGTCACATCTAGCAATGTGTTTATGTAATCTTTAATAGGGTTTGCTTTTAACCGAGCATACTCTAGAAGAGTATATTTTCTTGTGTGTCCAAAACCCCACAGTGGTTTTTCCCTATTAGGGTTTCCACATTAAATCTGGTGTCAAATGTGATTTAATATTTTAAGTTTATCTATTTATGAGTTAGAATGATTTACAGTCATAGTTGCATATCAAGTAAGTTCTACCGAGGTTGAATCTGATCAGAGTTTATTGAATTGTGAGTTTATCTGATTCACCCCCCCCCTCATCTAACTAACAATTGGTATATGAGCTTGGACTTCGAAAGAAAAGTTTAAAGGAACTTGAGGAAAGATCTGAAGATGTATAAAAGGGATGCACCAAAGTTGAACAAGTCAAGTTTCACCACATGGCAGAAAAGGATGAAGCTGCACTTATTAGGAATTGGAGAATATGTAACATATTATCTTGAGAATGATTACATTGCACCTAGCACCTACCCTATGACAATGGAAGAAATAAAGGCAAAGAAAGAACATATTCAAGCAATGATTGAGATAACATCAGCTTTGACCGACTCAGAGTTTAATGATCTAGAATGTTGTAATGATGCCAAATCAATGTGGAATAAGCTTACATCTGTGTATGGTGGAGATGAACATGTTCAAAGAGAAAAAGCAGACAGTCTAAGAGGACAACTTGAATCCATGAGAATGAATGAAGGTGAGAACATAATCCAATACATTACAAGGTTAAAGGAAACTGTCAATCAAATCAAAGGAGCGGGAGGAACTATTGAAGAAAAGGATGTAACAAGTAAGTTGCTGAGAACACTTCTACCTGCTTATGCCATTAGAGTCTCTGCAATTAATGAATTAAGGTATGTACCAAACATGCCAGTCTCTTTGGATGCTACTATCGGTAAGCTACATGCTTTTGAGTTAAGTAATTTTGATAACAGTGGGTCTTCGGTAAACAAAGTTGAATCTGCTTTCAGTTCTTTTCATCTCAGTGAATCTGAAGATTACAATGATAGAATGTATAAGTATGCTGAAGGAAATCACGATGGAGCAAGTGAGAGATTTTGAAAAAACATGGAAGAAGTACACAAACTATATGAGGAAATCAGAAAGCAAGAAGAGTTTGAAGCATTATTGGCCAGAAAGTTACCGAGGGGCAAAGGTAAGTATAAAGGGAAGTTACCTTTAAAATGTTTTAAGTATGATAAGATTGGACATATGGCTTCTAACTGTCTTGACAAAGATGATGAAAAGAGAGAATACCGAGATGACAGACAAAAAGACAACCAATACAGAGGGCACTGAGAATTCAGAAGGAGAGATAGAAAGACATGCCTAGTAGCTGATGAGGAATCCAATGATGATAAATCTAATGTGACTGAGGTAGAGGAAGTTGCATACGTGGCTATCAAAGATGGATCGAATGAAGAAAGGTATGAAAAAAACCTTAATATCACACATAAATAATTATGATTCTTGGATCATAGATAGTGGATGCTCACATCACATGACAGGTGATAAACACAAGTTTGTTAAATTAGAAGATTATGATGGAGGTTATGTAAGATTTGGTAATGATGCATCATGTCCTATGAAAGGTAAAGGTTCTATTACACTTCTTGACAATGCTAAATGTGTTGATGTATATTTGGTTGAAGGTCTGAAATACAATTTGTTGAGTGTAGCATAGCTAAACAATACAGGATACGGAATAGAATTTCAAAAAGGAATTGTCAAAGTTCATGACAAACATGGAAAGTTGGCTGCTACTAGAACTCAAACAAGAGGTAATACATTTCACCTTGACTCAACTCGGAACAATTGTCTGTATGCAAAAATAGAAGATACCTATATATGGCATAAAAGGTTTTGTCATGTAAATTTTGATAATCTGATCAAAATAAGTAAGAAGCATCGTGTAAGAGGTCTACCGAGCTTGGTAAAACCTGAGAATGCAATATGTCGAGGATGCGAGATGGGTAAGATGACAAAATCAAGCTTTACAAGTAAGTCTTACACTTCTAAAGGAATTTTAGATCTTGTGCACAATGATCTTTGTGGTCTTATGAAAGTTCAAAATTATTATGGTGATAAATACTTCATATTATTTGTGGATGATTACTAAAGGATGATGTCAGTTATGTTTCTAAAAGAGAAATCGGAAGCTTTTCAAATGTTCAAATGGTATAAGGCAAGAGTTGAAAAAGAAATAGGAAGATAGTTGAAATGTCTAAGATCTGATAGAGGAGGAGAATTCATTTTTGATGAGTCTAACTTATTTTGCAATGATCATGGCATAAAGAGATAAGTGTCTGCACCAAGGACACAAAAACAAAATGGAATAGTTGAAAGAAGGAACATATCAATTGTAGATTGTGCTAGAACTTTGATGATAGAAAAGAGAGTACCTCAAACATTTTGGAGAGAAGCAATAAGCACTGTAGTTTACACCTTGAACCGAGTACAACTGAAGAAAGGAACTATGAAGACACAATATGAAATCTAGTATGACAAGAAACCAAATGTAAGTTATTTTAAAATATTTGGAAGTAGATGTTATGTTCACAAAGATGACAAAAATGGAAAATTTGATCAGAAAAGTGAGGAAGGAACATTTCTTGGTTATTCTTCTAGAAGTAAAGCATTTAAATGTTTGATCAAATCATCTAACAAAATTATGGAAAGTGCAAATGTGAAAATTGATGAACATGCAGAAAGGAATGATGAAGGAAATTCCAAACAACCAGAAGATTATGAAGAGTTTGTATATGTACAACTGAGAAGTCTTACCGAGAAATCCAATGAAGAAAATACTCAGTTATCAAGTGATGAAGAAGATCATACAGAGGCTACCAAACCTATATTAGCTAAATATGTCAGAAGAAATCATGCATCAAGTCAGATTATAGGAGATAAGGATGCTCTAGTAATGACAAGGAAAAAACCGAGACACAACACATGTCTGATATCTAAATTTGAACCAAGGATAGTAAAAGAGGCATTAAACAATGAAAATTGGGGGAATGCTATGACAAAAGAGATTGAACAAATCAAGAAAAATGAAACATGGACACTGGTCCCAAGACCAAAAGAGAAAAATGTAATCGGTACAAAGTGGATTTTCAGAAATAAGTTAAATGAAAAAGGTGAGGTCATTCGGAATAAAGCAAGGCTAGTTTACAAAGGTTATGCTCAAGAAGAAGGAATAGACTATGGCAAGACTTTTGCACCTATGGCAAGACTTGAGGGAGTAAGAACATTGTTGGCATATGCGGCTTACAAAAATTTCAAGGTATATCAAATGGATGTTAAGTCTACATTTTTTAATGGTATACTAGAAGAAGAAGTCTATATTGAACAACCTGAATGATTTATTGAAGAGAAGAATAAAGATTAGGTATGTAAGTTGAACAAATCTTTATATGGCCTAAAGCAAGCACCCAGAGCATGGTATGAAAGGTTGCACTCTTACTTAATAAAGATTGGATTTATGATGACTAGTGAAAAGAACAACATGTATATGAAGAATGATGAGGATAATGGAATACTAATGTCAGCCATATTTGTTGATGATATTATTTTTTGTGGAAATGATTCTTTACGTAAGAACTTTGGAAATGAAATGTGCAAAGAATTTGAGATGTTATTAATAGGTGAGATAAAGTATTTTATAGGTTTACAAATACTGCAAATGAAAAATGGGATTTTCATTACTCAATCCAAGTATATAAAGGAAATCTTGAAGAAATTTGGAATGGAGGATTCTAAACATGTAAGTACTCCTATGACTACTAATTGTAAACTATCAAAGAATGATGAATCTGCATCTATTGATGAGACACTTTACTGATCTATGATTGGAAAGTTGCAATATGTAGTTCACAACAGGCCTGATTGGAAACTCATATGACACCAGCCAAGAGAATTTTTAAGATACTTGAGAGGCACTTAAGATTATGGTCTACTATATGAAAAAGGGAATGATTTTGACTTAAAAGTCGATACTGATGTTGATTGGGTAGGAAATATTGATGATAGGAAAAGCACAAGTGGTGGAGCTTTCTTTTTGGGAGAAAGACTAGTAAGTTGGCTTAGCAAGAAACAAGGATGCATTTCACAGTCAACAACTGAAGCTGAATATGTCGCTGCATCATTGAATTGTACTAATATAGCATGGATCAAAAAACTGTTGGAATGTATGAATGAGACAGTTACCCAGCCAGTAACTATATTTTGTGATAATACAAGTGCTATTAATATTTCAAAGAATCCGCTAATGCACTCTAAGATAAAACATATTTCTATAAAGTATCATTATCTTAGAGAAGAAGTTCAAGAAAAGAAAGTTGTGATGGAATATGTTAGCACAAAGGAACAAATCGTAGACATCTTCACAAAGCCACTGCCAAGGGACACTTTTGAGTATCTCAGAGGTAAGTTAGGGGTCCTACCCCTATCTAGTGCTCACTGACAGAGTTCGGTGACAACATCAATTCTATGACTCCAAAGAATACTATTTGTGAGTTGATGCTGATTTACACACTTTAGAAGAATGTCTAAAGTTGTGCAGGAAACAGTGAATGAAGACAAGATGCTTTGACCGAGATACATTTGTATATGTTTTAATAGAAAGGAAATTACTTCATAGGGGAAGTAATCAAGGATCAATCTTACTTTTGGCATTGTTGTCAAAGGGGGAGAAGACTAATGATAGGAGAAGAAGATTACAAGAGAAGTTTACAGCTCAAGGATAACAGGAGAAGATTATCAGCATTCAAATCAATTGGAATAAATCAAGTTGGTATTGCCATCAATGCCAAAGGGGGAGATTGTTGGCATTACAATAAGTTTGTTGGTTGACGATATTGATAAGGTTGTTGGAGATTAATGATATAATTGATAAAGGATGATTACTGTCTTAATATTATTATTTTGTCATTGATGTCAAGCAATTGATTTTTTGATTCAGTATGATATTTCCATATCTTAAAGACTATGTTTTGATGAGTATAAAGATGTCGGTAAATGACACTGAAAGAATGTGAAAATGAAGGGGAGTAATAAGTTATTCAATGGGCAACTATTACCGAGTTATACAATGATGAGATTATGATAGTTTGATTATTTTGATATCCTATATATGTGTATTCAAAGACTGAACAAGAAGGAGAAAATATTTCATGCAATAGAATGAGTAAAGGTTTGATACTATTATATTTTACCGAGTAGGGAGCTAGTCGGCAAACTCCAAGGCTATCGATGTCGGTTAAAGAAGGAAAAATTCACCGAGAAGATAATGTCTACTGAGTAAAGTTCAGAGCTAATCGAGTATCAACCGAGCAGTAACAGAATGCATTGAATGAGTGAATACATTATTAAATGAAGGATGCCAATAAGCTGGAGATTGATAGAAGATTGGAATGTCATGCAAGAAGTTTGTTAAGGATCAACGAAAATGAAAATTCAAGAGTTAGATCTACAACACGGATTGAACGTTCCTAACTAAGCGCAAGTACCAAGGAAGAAATACAAGTTTCAAGGCAAGATAAAACATTTTTCACATTGAAGGATTCAATGAACCTAGTGAAGTTTGAAGATCTGATGGCTAAGATTAATCATGGGAAATGTGATTGAGGAGATTAAGTGGTTAGGATTTGCATATAAATAAAGAGAAGTTGATGAACAAAGAATGTGGGCAAATAGAAGCACGGTGACGCTACAGAAGTGATAACCAAATATAGAAGATTGAAGATCTGATTGAAGAAAAAAGTTAGAAGCCCAACAAGCAGAAAGATAAGTCTTATGACAAGATTATCTTAAGCACATAGAATCTACTATAGCATTTCAGATGTGAAGTTGTAGATATATTTTATTACTATTATTTATTTTTGTGAGTGAGAGGAAATATCTTAACCGAGTGGACCTAACAGTCTTATTTGTAGATCCTCTTGGAAGGTAACATTCTAATTGAGTGTTTGAAATCCTTTGACAAGGTCACTTCGAACAAAGTGCAAGATTCTGATAGATCTGAGGGAAATCCCTTGACCGGGTCACATCTAGCAATGTGTTTATGTAATCTCTAACAGGATTGGCTTTTAACTGAGCATACTCTAGAAGAGTATGTTTTCTTGTGGGTCCAAAATCCCATAGTGGTTTTTCCCTATTAGGGTTTCCACATTAAATCTGGTGTCAAATGTGATTTAATATTTTAAGTTTATCTATTTATGAGTTAGAATGATTTACAATCATAGTTGCGTATCAAGTAAGTTCTACCGACGTTGAATCTGATCAGATTTTATTGAATTGTGAGTTTATCTGATTCACCCCCAACTCTCTTCTAACTTACACTATGTGTATATCTCTTCTTATATTTGCATATACCTTATTATATTCCTCTTCCACTATCACTCTTGCAATCTTACAAATGAGATCTTACATATATACCAAAACCTAAGACCAAATGACTAAGTCAACTCACTAAAAGATATTACAATAAAATCAATTACAAATGAATCAATATGCAATGCATCATGTCAGCTCAATGCATTTATAATAATAAAAAATCATCTTCATAACGTGTCGTGTTAATCTGGAGTGGATATGCTTGTCGGTCCATAACCTAGACCTATTTGCTAGCAACAACAAATATGCAAACCCGATTAGACCAATGACCAAATCACCAAAACAAAGTGTCCAAACAATGTCTTCGACATAACCAAGTAATCTCCAAGTCATTCCAAGTGTCAGTGAACAATATAACCTGCCGATGAACCAAACACCGGTGACTGTGCATAACTCACTAAACATGCCCGTGAACATAATCAAGAATCTCCAAGTGCTGATAAGTGTTGAAAAGTGTTGACATCAATGAAAAAAACATACCAACATATCCAAAATACCAACAATCTCCCCCTTTGGCATTGATGGCAACACAAGATGGAAAAACCATGTAAGTGCCAAAGCAAAAATGCCAAAAACCAAAAACCAACAATCTCCCAATGAGATCATTAACCAGAAATCAAAATATAGATATAGAGAGAGTAAAAATATCTCCCCCAATGAATAATGTCTCCCCAAAAGATAATGTGTTTTTCCATAGATCTCTCTCCCCCTTTGACATCAATTGCCAAAGCAATACAAAATGAGATTCAAACAAAATACCAACTTATCAATTTATCCAGCTACTCCCCCTGATAAGTAGCTCTCCTCATCAAAGTCAGAAAAAGATTTCTCTATTAATTATGCTGGTTAATGACAAACACTAACTGTCTAAGTCTCTACCGATGGGGGTATAACCCCAAGTTTCTCTCTGAGATACTCAAAAGATTCTTTAGGCAAAGGCTTAGTAAAAATATCTGCAATCTTCTCTTTAGTATTCACATAAACTAATTTCACTTCTTTTGCTTCAACATTCTCTTTATTGTTAGGTCCCAAAGACAACTGAGAGGGGGGGTGAATCAGTTGTCAAATAATTTCAAACCAAATATAACTTAACCAAACTTAATGCATAATATCGGTAAACCAAACTTTATGCCGGTAGACAGTCTTAACAGTTAATTGCAGTACCAGTAAAGTTTAATGCATGAAACAGAAAGACAAATAACATCCACAACACATAACACAAATATTTGTACGTGAAAACCCTGTAAGGGGAAAAATCAGGGTGGGGAACCTTACCCACAATCAGATGATACTACTATAGATAGTATGTGTGTACAATATGGAGTCTACAAATGCAGAAAGGCCAACTGCCTAGAGCTCACTACTCAATCACAAAATGGGAGTCACATTGACTACAATTGGATGGCTAAATCCAATGATAATGTACTGCTCAACATAACATCTTCATATGTTGGATTCAGTACCGGTTAAGCTCTGATTTGCGTTCTTTAAACCTTCCTTGAATCTTGAGTGATGTCTGTGTGTATAGCTCTACTTATATTTGCATATACTTTATTATATTCCTCTTCCACTATCACTCTTAAAATCTCAGAAATGAGATCTTACATATATACCAAAACCTAAGACCAAATGAGTAGGTCGGATCACTAAAAGATATTACAATAAAATCAATTAGAAATGAATCAATATGCCATGCATCATGTCGGCTCAATGCATTTATAATAATAAAAAATCATCTTCATAATGTGTCATGCTGATCTGGAGTGGATATGCTTGCCAGTAATAGCAAATATGCAAACCCGATTAGACCAATGACCAAATCACCAAAACAAAGTGTCCAAACAATGTCTTTGACATAACCAAGTAATCTCCAAGTCATTCCAAGTGCCAGTGAAGTAGATACCGGTGACTATGCATAGGTCACTGAACATACTAGTGAACATAATCAAGAATCTCCAAGTGCTGATAAGTGTTGGAAAACATAACCAAGTAATCTCCAAGTCATTCCAAGTGCTAGTGAACAATATAACCTGCCGGTGAACTAGATACCAGTGACTGTGCATAAGTCACTGAACATACCGGTGAACATAATCAAGAATCTCCAAGTGTTGATATCAATGACAAAACCATACCAACATATCCAAAATACCAACAATTTCTCCCTGAGAAAGGTAACCCAACACATTCTAGTATAATGATCAATGATTAGCATAAAGTATCTATTTCCCTATAGACTTCTTGTTCTTGTCAGACCACATAATTTAGTATGAATTAAATTAAAAACATTATTGGTTTTCTCAGAAATACTTTTGAAAGTTGTTCTAACTTGCTTTCCCAATTGACATTCCTTACATACCAGATTCTAAGGTTTTATAATCTTAGGTAAATCCCTTACTGCCTTAGATGAAATAATCTTCACAGTATAGTCAAAATTTACATGACAAAGTCTTTTATGCCATAAAAAACTTTCATCAATATGTTCAATCAAGAATGTCTTTTCAATGTTATTCAAGTGAAAGATATTACCTCCAGTCTGATTACCGGTTGCAACTTCCAAACCAGTTCTATTCACAATTTAGCATTTACCATTCTTCAATTATATCTAAAATCCTTTTTCAACTAATTGACCAACACTCAAAAGATTGTGCTTCAAACCATCAACATAATAAACATTGTCAGTATTGTTCTTACCATCAAAAGATATATTGCCTTTTCCTCTGATTAAACAAGCTTTGTCATCTCCAAATCTTACTAGACCTCCATTGTATTCCTGAAAAAGATAAGAATTTACTTTTATCACCAGTCATGTGATGTGAACATCCAAAATCTATAATCCATTCATCATTTCCTTCAACTTTAGCTGTCAGGGCATATTCTACTGATGTTGGTTGATCTTCAATTATTGCAACAAAAGCCCATCCATTGTCTCCTGGTTCTTCATCAGAATCATCAGTAACTCCTTCATCAGCATAGTAACATGATTTGTCTTTATTCTTCTTAAATCTATATCTCTGATATTCAGGGTTAGTCTTATATGTTTTTTTAGCTTCTTCTCTCAATCTTGCATGTTTGTCCGGACATCTAGATTCCATATGACCAATTTTATTACAGTTTGTTGGTGAACAGATTGTCCTCTTACTTAATTTCTTTTAATTTACTCTATGCCCAATGTTATGAAGAGAACAGAATCATTCACTACAGTTGAGAAAGTATTAATTTTACTTTAACTTCCTCTCTGAATTTTTCTACAGGTACAGCTCCCTTATCTGATTTACAATGAATTCAACTTTTATAATTACACTTTTTCCTGAAAGTGCATAAGGTTCTCTCAACTACTCTTAGGTAGTGAGGTAATTACAAAATACAGATCGCAAATGAAAAGATTCACATACATATAATCAACAAAATCTATCTCAAAGAATGGATTTTCTGCTAGATTTTCAACATATATCAAAACAGGACATAGATGAACTTACGACTAACCAGCAGCAATAAGGAAATTTTGAATCGTCGAATTATCTCCACAAAGTGATAATAATTCAACACTTAGAATGCAAAGTTTCAAAGCATAACTCAAAATTTTTCATATATGTATATCCAACTTCAATGCACAAAGTCTTTGGAAGCTAAAACATGCATATACTATCCTTGATCACTGTACTTCAGAAAAATCTATCTTAAAACTATATTTAACTTGCTATTCTTTTCCCCTCTATTGCTAATCCCCCCAAGACAGTTTTATGCCCCAGCATTTATAGTCATTTTTTAAAATCCCGAAGGGCCTCCCTTAAAACCCAGCCCTATCGGGTTAATACAAGAAACCGTTATGAAACTCGAAAGCAGTTATCAAAAAGATAGAACACCAGCGGGTGACGATTCAGTTCCCACTATATTCGCCGGCTTCCTCCTCATTTCCGACGGTTTGTCGTACCAGCTTCCAGCTCTGGAAAGTAGACATGAATTCCTGCGTGGCCTGTGAGTGTGGGTTCTTTAAACTCATCAGCCGGGCTCTACATGCATCCTTCTTCCACCTGTACTCCTTCATCTTTAGGCTCTGACATGGCATCAGCTTCTCATTGAGGCGCAACATGGATTCTATACCTGCCAACGAAGTGAAATCATCGACCTTGGGCGTTTCTTTATCTCTAATCTGTTCAACTGCTTCGGTGAAACTTTTGGTTAACACTTCAATGTCCATCCTACCTTCATCCAATTGTAAGATGCCTGTGGGGTTGACAATCTTCATGTCTTTAACCAGTTCCTTATGCATGTCTGTGATTTGATTCTTGATGCCTTGGACCTCTTTGATGGCTTCTTTGTAGATGGACTCCTTCCAGCTCATATTACTTTTCAGGATAAATAATGTGCACGGGTCCACGACTTTCATGGGGTTTTCACCTAAGAATTTGAGAACTCCAAACTTTTCAACCTTAGTTACCCGGGAAACTATGGTTTGGCACAGTGACAATTCTGTCTCCCATACTGGTATCAAAGTTTGAATCTCCCCGAGCAATGCTTCACCCTCGGAATAGATACTAGTAATTTCAGAAATAAACTTATTCCCTTGCTCTAATATGCTATTTACCCAACTAACCACAGCGTCAGATAGCAATTTTCCCCTCTGCATCTGTTTCATCAATTGCTGGCTTTCGGCGGAATCTGGATCGAATGGCTGAGGCAGCTGGATTATTGGGTTAGGCCCTAAATTAATCAGCGAATTGATGTATGTGGCCATCATCACCACCATTGCTTTCAATTATTTCTTCTCTTTAGAATCTTTTTTTGATTGAGTGAGCATGTGATCAGCAGAAAATTTAAAGAAATTATTACCAGTACTCCTATTAAGGATACCTAGTTCAATAGAAGTGACTTTGAATCCTTCCTCATCAATTTCCCCTGATTCCCTTTTCTGTTTATAAGTAGCCACCTCCGCTATGATTTTCCCCGTCACTGGATTTTTAGTGACACAAGCATCCATTTTCATTTTCTTTGCTTTAGATCCTCTAGCCGCATACCTAGTGACAATATCTTTTACTGGCGAGGCCACTGGTTGTAAACTCCATTTCTTATTGATTGAATTTGACAACCATAAAGGAACAGTGGGAGTGGTTGATATCATCTGAGTATCTTTAATCAGAGTCAAAAAATTGGGTTGATCTGTCTTTGGTGTTTCAATGAATTGGACTTCATCGTCTGTTTCATCTTGAAAAGGGGACTTATCACTTGAATCCCGCTCTGGTGATGTCATTTTCTGCTTCTGGGAACTAGGCTGCTTCAAAGCTTTGTTCCTGGAATGGGATCTCGTCCTAGGAGCCGTGACTTGGGAAGGAAACTTTATTTTCTTATCTGAGGCCAATGTATCACCTGCAACATGAGAAAGTGGAATGTCAGATTGAAGCAGTTCCGAGAGAGAAATCACCTTAGGAGAAGACTCATTGATGTTTCCATTTCTTTTCCTTTGCAGCCAGTCATCCATATAAGTTAATATGGATCTGGCTCTCAAATTAATATCGTCATCTTCCTCCTTGCTCCAATCAACTGTCAAGAATTTTGCTTCGTTTGATCCTTCCCATCCGGGTTCAACTAAAAATGAACCATCTTCGACGATTCCCTGTGTTTTGAACTTCAATTTGAAAGAGCTAATTTGCTGCAAGGTGAGTCTAGAATGATCCCTTTTCAAGACTTCTGCTTCATTTTCACAGTCTTCCCATAGATCTTCTAGCTGCGGAGCAACTGATGAGTTGATTTCAAGGCCGCGGGTCAGAGCTGCATATCCTTTACTATCGAAGTTTCTCCTGCTGCGGTAGAAACCAAGATTGAATCCCAGCAAATTGCTTCCGATGATGGAAGCGTCATTCATGTTATTACAGACCAAAGAGTGCAGCTTAATAGGGAAAGCCGTCTCCCATTTCTCCTGAGGGAGATTATCCTTAATGACAGCAGAAAGTTGCCTGCACAATTCGGCTAAAATGAAACAATCAAGGGCATATCGAGGCAACCTCACAGGTTCTTCCTCAAACCCTCCGACTTTCAAATATGTGAACCTAGGAAACTGAATAAAAGAACTCCCATAATGTTGAACCAGCCTCAGCGATTCAGAAGAGAGTCGTGGCATCTGAACACCTTCTAGAGCCAAATAAATGTTTTCAAACAATATATCATGCACCTTACGGAAATCCTCTAGAACTCTGTCTTTTTGCAACAACAAACAATATTGGAAGATGGTCATTTCCTCATTCCATACCTCATGCGGAAGAGTGGCGAGATCACATGTGCAGGCAATACAATAAGTCAAATATGAGGCCATACGAAAATCTTCTCTAGACTCTTTGGCGCGTTTGAGCTGGCTTCTCAGGGAAGTGGCAATAATCTCCGCCCAATCCATCCATTGTTCACCTTTTAAGATAATTTCAATGTACCTATACATCCATTCTTCGAACAAACATACATCAGCTAAACCTTTCACCCTGTGTAATAATACCACCAGGTCGTGTATGTGGGGTTTCATGTGGCTTCTAGTAATGACCTTCGGGAGTCTAAACGCACCTCCATAGTTAACCTTGGTCCATTTCCTGGCAAGGGTGTTTCGGTACACACTAGGGTTTTCCCAATACTCAGCTTCAGCTTGAATGGGTGAGAAAGCGGCAAAGGTACTTGCTGTTAATTTCAAAACAGAAGAAATGGTTTCCCTGGAGACAGGAAGTATGACATTACCATTTTTGCTTACTATGCTCTTGCTTCTTACATCATAATGGTCAATGCAAAGTTGTAGGAGTTCAGGGTTTACGAAGGCGGGGGGAAACGCAACAGCTTCAATTAACCCACTCGTTAATATTTCCATACATCCCTTAACCTCTTTCGTATTCGCAAGAAAATTTGCTTGAAGACTTTCCACATTTACGCCTTCTAAATTGATATCACAAATCACTGGTCTTTTACATTCAAGGCTAGAAACATTACCGAGAAAATGCATAACCGACTTCATTCTCAACTTAAACAAGCAAGACCTCTTTCAGACAAACCTTTGAAAATAACAGTTTTGCAGAACAGAACAAAGGTTGCTAAACTCTCACCTGTTTTCCATTAAAAAGCAAATAATCTCCTCTAGCTTCCCTAACTGCTCCTTCTCTCCGAAATCAGACCTCCTCTCCTTTATCCTTTTTCTTTGTTTTTTGGATAACTTACCAGGCAACTGAATGAAAATTTATCACAGGGGAACTTTATACATGGGAAGATCGGATAATGATAGTTCATCACCTCACATCAGGATTGACATGCTCGAGGCGTCGATGCATAAATGCCTCGATTAATGATTTACCCTTTCGCATGAGTTAATAATAATTGATTTCATGCGATATCTAGTCATTCATAAAATGAAGGTCTACTCACACTCATAACAATGATGCCCTTTTCCTTGAAAAAGAAATAAAATCTTTTGATTTGACATGCTGACGGGACCATTGATTGCTTTGAGAGAAAGGCGGCGCATCGTACTTCCAAAAATAAACTCCTGCCGTCAATACTTGCCAAAAACCACTTTGAATAGGCTTAAATCGAGCTTCAAAATGGTTCAAAGTATTTCAAAGAAGACTGCCGCGATAAAAGATACTTTCTGCTAAAGAAAGAGTATTAGTATGAAAAATTTGGTCGAACCACTTTGAACTACTTCGAACCGAGGTTCAAAATGATTCGAAGTGATTCAAAAGGGAGGGGAGGAATGACCGTGGAAGCTTGCGAACTTGACCAAATTTCTTCAAAGGACGATAGACACTTAGATGATGAAGGGGAGACCTCGAATAAGATAGGTGTGGTTTTTAAAGGGGAACCCTTGAATTAATATGGCGACTCTAAACACAACTAACAGGGGCTCTGACTGGGGACTGTGTATGCGGAATACACAGAGAACTCAAAAATAGGAGATAGGACTCAACACAGCAGACAGGAAAGAAAACAACAAGAACGAGAAAACTAGACACAACAAAATACTATGTACATAGCAGGGGACATCAAAACTTAGAATTTGACCAGCTTCAAATCCTGCCCATTATATGTAAAAGGCAGAATTGTTCCATCTGGGTATCTCAAACGGAAAGTGTTAGGACCAACAACTTCTGAAATAAAGAACGGACCTTTCCAAAGAGATTCAAATTTTCCGTGAGCTCCTTTTGGTTCTTTCCTCTTATCCCACAGGAGTACTTCATCGTTCTTAAGGAAATTTCTTGGTCGAGCTTTCCTGTCAAAGATGCGCTTCACATTCATCTGGTGCTCTGTGATGTGATCAACTAATTTGCTCCTCTCATTTTCCAACTTGTGCAGATACATGACTCTCTTCTCCAATGAATTTTTAAAGAATTGATCTTCGATGACCGATTGCAATTTAGCAGCTAATAACTCCAGGGGTAAAGATACTTGAGCTCCAATCCCATATACTAATTCAAATGGAGCCATCCCAATAGCTCTTTTTGGTGTGATCTGGTCTGCCCACAATGCTTCATAGAGTCTTTTGTGCCAATCTCGGGAATTGTCAGATACCAATTTTTTTATGATGGCCACTAGATTCTTATTGCTGGACTCTGCCTACCCATTTCCCTGTGGGAAATAATCTGATGAATGTGCCAATGACACACCGTGCTCGTAATAGAAAAGTGATATTTCCTCTGATGAGAAATAAGTGGCATTATCTGAAACCACTTTCTGAGGTACACCAAATCTAACAAAAATTTGCTCCATCAGAAATTCACATACCACTTGAGAGTTAGATTTCTTCGTTGGAATTGCCTCCACCCATTTAGTGAAATAATTTGTCGCTGTTAGAATGTAGATATGTCCAGCGCTTGATGGAGGATTTATAGGTCCAATAAAGTTGATGCCCCATTGTTGAAACGGTTCATCAATTACTACAGGTCTGAGAGGTAATGCTGCTAATTGAGGACGTCCAGTAAAAAGTTGACATTTCTCACAGTTTTTCACAAATTTATAAGCATCTTTGAACATACCTGGCCAGTAAAAACAATTCCTGAGAATTTTAAAGGCAGTAACAGTGGATGAAAAGTGTCCTCCGCAAGCCTCAGAATGGTACGCTTTTAACAATTTTTCTTGTTGCTCTGCATCCACGCATCTTAAAAATGTTCCATCGATTCCCCTCTTATATAGAACACCATCTGAAATTACATATTTGGCAGCTTTCAGCCTGAGATTCCATTTATCTTTATAATTCATGTTTGATGAGCATTCACCGTATGAAAGAAAATATGCAATGTTAGAGAACCAAGGATCTGTTAGACTGACCAGTAAAACCGTATGAGCTTCATCGGATTTACTGGGAGACACATCTCTATTCTCAGCTATCATTTTGCACAAACCACGCCCCCTTACCAGAGAAGTAGGTTTGATTGTTAAATCATATTCTTGCACTTTAGCTACCCAAGTCGCTCGTTTATTCATTCCTACTTCTTGCTAAGTCAAGATGCTTTTGACTGCGGTCCCGGACACAAATACAACAGAATGAGAGTGCAGTATGTAATACCTGAATTGTTTCAATGCCCTCACTACAACAAAGGCATGTTTTTTTGTTGGACTATAATTTAATTCATGCTTCTTCAATGGAACACTCATGAAGGCGATTGGAGCTTCTTTTCCTTCATCATTGGGTTGGGTTAAAATACTAGATAGAGAATGCTCAGAAGCGTAACAATAAATAATGAAGTCTTTCTCAAAATTAGGGCTTACCAGTATTGGAGCACTTGCGATAGCTGTTTTGATATCTTCAAAAGCTTTCTTACCCTCTTCTCGCCATCTGAAAGGACGTTTCTCGCTCATCATGTCCAGCATGTATCTCACCTTTTCAGAAAATTCGGGTACAAAACTTCTCAGGAAATTGATCTGACCAAAGAAAGATTTCAAATCACTTCTATTTGTAGGTAGAACCAGCTTCTGTATTGCTTTCACCCTCTCTGGATCGATTTTTACACCTTCTTTAGAAACAATATGCCCGAGCAATTTACCTTCTTCAATGAAGAAAATAGACTTCTTCGGATTCAAAGATATACCATGCTGTCTACATCTTTCCAGCACCTTCTCTAAGTCCCTCAAATGATGTTTCCTTCTTTTAGAATAGACAGTTAAATCATCAAGATATATAACAATTATCTTATCTCGCAGGTCTTTGAAAGAGGAATTCATCGCTCGCTGAAAAGTAGCTCTGGCATTAATTAGACCAAAAGGCATTCGGTTGTAAGCAAAAGTACCCCAGGGAGTGATGAAGGCTGTTTTGTGTTGATCTTCTGGGGCGACACTAATCTGATTATATCCTGAGTAACCATCCAGCATCGACATTACTTCGGATCCAGCTACTGACTGCAAGACATGATCCATAGCAGGAAGTGCATAGTTATCTTTGAGGCTTGCTTGATTTAGATTCCTAAAGTCTACACAAATCCTTATTTCACCGTTCTTTTTCCTTACTGGAACAATATTTGCCACCCATGTTGAATGATGTATTGGGTAAATTATACGGGCCTTCAACATCTTTTCTACCTCTCTAAAAATGGCTTCTGAAACTTTGGGGTTGTAATTTCTAAGCTTTTGTCTGAAGGTGGTGGCCCCTGGTTTCAATGGTATGTGATGCACGAATTCACCATTTCTGAAATTTTTTAAGTCACCATAACCCCATGCAAAAACATCTTGATATTGGATTAAAAGCTCAGATAAGTTCCTCTTTTCCCTTGCAGAACAAGTTTTGCCTATAGAGATCAGCTTAGGATCCTCTTCACTTCCAATGTTGATCTTGTCATGTTCCTCTTTACTTTCATTAGAACTAGCATCTTTCTTTAAAGTACTGTCATCCTTTCTACCAAAAAGATGTTCCAAAGAAACCAGGCCTTTGGAAATTCTGTTTCCTTGAAGTTGGATCACTTCCCCTATTTCCGTTGGTTCTTCACCGATTGGCTTGCCCCCACGTTCAGATCCTTCGAAAAGGATTTCAGCGAAATCTCCTGCGCATGCCATGAATTCTTTTAATTGTTCATCATCATTAAAGACCTGCCAATGATTAATATTATCTGGGACTCTTGGTCTGTATAACACCTCAAACCTGTAAGTATTGTTTTTGAATTCGGGATGGGGTAATAATAAAGATGCAGAGACAGCTAAAGAATCAGCTTTGGTATTTTGAGCACGAGGGACGAATTCAATAGAAAAAGCTTCAAATGACTCAATTTCATCCCAAACCAGATTTCTATAATGCCTCAGTCGCTCATTTTTTACAAAGAATTGTTTTCTCACCTACTTGACAATGAGTTCAGCATCCCCTTTTGCTTTTAACTGCCTTATCCCTTTTCCCTTTGCTTCTTGTAGACCTAGAAGTAACGCCTCGTATTCTGCTGTATTATTTGTATTATGGAAATCCAGCTTAAAAGAGAAAGGGAAAATTTCCCTGGAAGGTGATATGAGTACTACACCAGCACCTGAGCCTGATTTTGAGCAACTTCCATCAAATTCTAAAGTCCACAAGGTTTCTTCAGCACTTACCATGTTCTCTTCACATGACTTCTCAGGTAAGATGATGTAATTCCCGAATTGACACTCCTCATATAATATCTGTGCTTTGGGATTATCAGAAGGTACCATAGTATATTTGTTTTTCGGCTCAGGTTCTAACTTTATTTTCTTCTTTCCTACAGGAATATATGCTTCGGACCAGTCCATTTTAATTTCTCCACCTATATCCTTGCAGAAAGTTCTGCTAAGTAGCATCCCATAGCTAGCTAGAATGTCAGCTACCAGAATAGTAAGCTTCACTCTCTTTTCAGGGCAAGCGTAAAGGACAGCTTGTACATCTTTCACTTGGCCAACCAGGGGTACCTGCTTCCCATCCATAGCATAGCAACACCCAAAAGTTTTTGTGAGCTCCAAACCAAGGGCTTTTGCAACTGGCTGAGGCATAATATTATCTGATGCTCTGGAATCAATAATACAGTTACTAAGCCTTTGACCGTTTAATAACAAAGATATATAAAATGGATTGGGCTTTTTCTCATCCATTTCTTTTTGAACAGAATTAGCAGTAGCTTCAATGTTCTTTGAGCATCTCTTGGATACAATAGTGGGTTCATCAGCAGCTCCTACATCCTCGGAAACATTATCTGTAACATGTGCACTAGTGACTGAACTTCCCTTCACGTATTGAACCAACTTGTCTAACTCCTTAGGATTAAGCTTTAAATATTCAGCTGGTGAAATGGATATAGAAGAGGTTTTACAGAATTCCACAATGTCAAAAGCTGAGGCACTAGCTTTCGTTTCAGCCCTGAACAAAATCTTAGGTTCCATAGTATCAGTCTGAACATGCTCCTTACCTTTAGAATTTGATACATTTGGGGTGTTTCCAGGATAGAATTTTTGATTCCGTTGGCCTCTAGTCATGACTGTGCAGGCAGGTTCTTGAAGTGTTGTAAAAACATCACCTCCTCTCTCTGAATCAGATTCATATTCTAAGAAGTAACTACCAGACTCATCTTTTTCTACATCTTTTTTTTCAATCATCGCTTCTGCCATAAGAGCACTCTTTGCTAGCTGAATACAATTTAGCCAGTCAGGACATTCTCGTTCAACATGATCCGAAGTCATGTGGAAAGAACACATTGTTTCTTTAGGGGCTTCTTCGATTTGTAGTCTCGGCTGAGGAGCAGTTAATAGGGGAGTTCTCCCAAAATTTTGAGACTGCTACCGTCTTTGAATGTCTTGATAAGGGGAAGGATACTGATTATGTGTTTTATTCTGCTGCCTCTTCATCATTGCTATGTCATTCATCAGCTTTTGTAAGACTGGGTCTGTGGGTGTAGCAGATGAAACGGTCCCGGGAGTATGTACCTCTCTTTTCCACTTACCGACATTAATGAATGCATCCTCCAGTTGAATAGCCAACCTCTGAGCAGTGCCTAAATCAGCACAAGCATCTTTAATAAGATGAAAACTTATATCTGCTGGAACGGCATTAATAAAAAATAATTTCTGATTTTCTTCACTAGGTCTTAACGCCGTGGGAATTCTTTGAACCAATCTATTGAATTTGGCCACAAACTCTCTCATAGGTTCATGCATATCTTTTTTCATTTGACTGAGTTGGGAAAACAGAGAACATTCATTTTCAGGGGTTTTAAATCTATTTTCAAAGGCATTTTTCATATCATCCCAACTAGTAATAGAAAGATGGGGCAAATGATTGAACCAATCAGCAGCAGCATCAGTCAAGGTTTGCACAAACAATCTCACAGCAACCTCCTGTGTAGGGACGCTTATAACAGCATAGGCAGAATGAAAAGTGCTTAAGTGGTCATCTGTTGAGACCTTGCCATCTCCACTAAACTTGGGTAAAACTTCAGTAGCTCCTTTAGGAAGTGGTGTAGGGTTCACGCCTAAATTCAGTGGACCTATGTTCTGTCCCCAAGGTTGATTAGCAGCCATGTTGGGTGGTACAACTTGCAAAGGTGGAATTGATATATAGGCTGGAACAAGGGCACTCAATGGAAGCAAGGATTGAACCAGAGGTGAGAAGGGAGAAGGCTTTGGTGGTGAGCTAGGCCTGCTTTGGGATTTAATCTGCTTCTTTTTAGGGTCGGTAAAATCTGGCAAGAGTTTTAGGTTTTTCAAGGGCTCAAAGTTCTCATCAAGAATTCCCTTTTTTCTTTCCCCTCTTGTGTATCTACGAGTAGCCAGTTTCTAAACTACAAGTGCATTCAAGGTCTTGCGGGTGCCTGGGCTAGTCTATTTACAACAGCAGCCTCCTGAACTTCCGGCACTCCTCTCAAGAACTCGGCTCTTTCTTCCTCTATTTCCAGAACCACTAATATTTGCTGATAGTGTTGACCACTTCTACGTTCTCGCCAAGCAGTTGCCGCTAAGTCTGAAATTATGTCTTCTTGAGTATCTTCAAATCGAAGATTGGGTTGTAATACAGGAAAGACCTCGTTATGTTGAAGAACCATGGTTATCCATTACATTTAAAAATTAAGGTTCCTTCAAAAGGACTCGATTTCCCCAGCAGAGTCGCCAAAAATCTGTTGGTGAACAGATTGTCCTCTTACTTAATTTCTTTTAATTTACTCTATCCCCAATGTTATGAAGAGAACAGAATCATTCACTACAGTTGAGAAAGTATTAATTTTACTTTAACTTCCTCTCTGAATTTTTCTACAGGTACAGCTCCCTTATCTGATTTACAATGAATTCAACTTTTATAATTACACTTTTTCCTAAAAGTGCATAAGGTTCTCTCAACTACTCTTAGGTAGTGAGGTAATTACAAAATACAGATCGCAAATGAAAAGATTCACATACATATAATCAACAAAATCTATCTCAAAGAATGGATTTTCTGCTAGATTTTCAACATATATCAAAACAGGAAATAGATGAACTTACGACTAACCAACAGCAATAAGGAAACTTTGAATCGCCGAATTATCTCCACAAAGTGATAATAATTCAACACTCAGAATGCAAAGTTTCAAAGCATAACTTGAAATTTTTCATATATGTATATCCAACTTCAATGCACAAAGTCTTTGGAAGCTAAAACATGCATATACTATCCTTGATCACTGTACTTCAAAAAAATCTATCTTAAAACTATATTTAACTTGCTATTCTTTTCCCCTCTATTGCTAATCCCCCCAAGACAGTTTTATGCCCCAGCATTTATAGTCGTTTTTTAAAATCCCGAAGGGCCTCCCTTAAAACCCAGCCCTATCGGGTTAATACAAGAAACTGTTATGAAACTAGAAAGCAGTTATCAAAAAGATAGAACGCCAGCGGGTGACGATTCAGTTCCCACTATATTCACCGGCTTCCTCCTCATTTCCGATGGTTTGTCGTACCAGCTTCCAGCTCTGGAAAGTAGACATGAATTCCTGCATGGCCTGTGAGTGCGGGTTCTCTAAACTCATCAGCCGGGCTCTACATGCATCCTTCTGCCACCTGTACTCCTTCATCTTTAGGCTCTGACATGGCATCAGCTTCTCATTGAGGCGCAACATGGATTCTATACTTGCCAACGAAGTGAAATCATCGACCTTGGGCGTTTCTTTATCTCTAATCTGTTCAACTGCTTCGGTGAAACTTTTGGTTAACACTTCAATGTCCATGCTACCTTCATCCAATTGTAAGATGCCTGTGGGGTTGACAATCTTCATGTCTTTAACCAGTTCCTTATGCATGTCTATGATTTCATTCTTGACGCCTTGGACCTCTTTGATGGCTTCTTTGTAGATGGACTCCTTCCAGCTCATATTACTTTTCAGGATAAATAATGTGCACGGGTCGACGGCTTCCATGGGGTTTTCACCTAAGAATTTGAGAACTCCAAACTTTTCAACCTCAGTTACCCGGGAAACTATGGTTTGGCACAGTGACAATTCTGTCTCCCATATTGGTATCAAAGTTTGAATCTCCCAGAGCAATGCTTCACCCTCGGAATAGATACTAGTAATTTCGGAAATAAACTTATTCCCTTGCTCTAATATGCTATTTACCCAACTAACCACAGCGTCAGACAACAATTTTCCCCTCTGCATCTGTTTCATCAATTGCTGGCTTTCGACGGAATTTGGATCGAATGGATGAGGCAGCTGGATTATTGGGTTAGGCCCTAAATTAATCAGCGAATTGATGTATGTGGCCATCGTCACCACCATTGCTTTCAATTCTTTCTTCTCTTTAGAATCTTTTTCTGATTGAGTGAGCATGTGATCAGCAGAAAATTTAAAGAAATTATTACCAGTACTCCTATTAAGGGTACCTAGTTCAATAGAAGTGACTTTGAATCCTTCCTCATCAATTTCCCCTGATTCCCTTTTCTATTTATAAGTAGCCACCTCCGCTATGATTTTCCCCGTCACTGGATTTTTAGTGAGACAAGCATCCATTTTCATTTTCTTTGCTTTAGATCCTCTAGCCACATACCTAGTGACAATATCTTTTACTGGCGAGGCCACTGGTTGTAAACTCTGTTTCTTATTGATTGAATTTGACAACCATAAAGGAACAGTGGGAGTGGTTGATATCATCTGAGTATCTTTAATCGGAGTCAAGAAATTGGGTTGATCTGTCTTTGGTGTTTCAATGAATTGGACTTCATCGTCTGCTTCATCTTGAAAAGGGGACTTATCACTTGAATCCCGCTCTGGTGATGTCATTTTCTGCTTCTGGGAACTAGGCTGCTTCAAAGCTTTGTTCCTGGAATGGGATCTCGTCCTAGGAGCCGTGACTTGGGAAGGAAACTTTATTTTCTTATCTGAGGCCAATGTATCACCTGCAACATGAGAAAGTGGAATGTCAGATTGAAGCGGTTCCGAGAGAGAAATCACCTTAGGAGAAGACTCATTGATGTTTCCATTTCTTTTCCTTTGCAGCCAGTCATCAGTATAAGTTAATATGGATCTGGCTCTCAAATTAATATCGTCATCTTCCTCCTTGCTCCAATCAACTGTCAAGAATTTTGCTTCGTTTGATCCTTCCCATCCGGGTTCAACTAAAAATGAACCATCTTTGACGATTCCCTGTGTTTTGAACTTCAATTTGAAAGAGCTAATTTGCTGCAAGGTGAGTCTAGAATGATCCCTTTTCAAGACTTCTTCTTCATTTTCATAGTCTTCCTATAGATCTTCTAGCTGCGGAGCAACTGATGAGTTGATTTTAAGGCCGAGGGTCAGAGCTGCATATCCTTTACTATCGAAGTTTCTCCTGCTGTGGTAGAAACCAAGATTGAATCCCAGCAAATTGCTTTCGATGATGGAAGCATCATTCATGTTATTACAGACCAAAGAGTGCAGCTTAATAGGGAAAGCCGTCTCCCATTTCTCTTGAGGGAGATTATCCTTAATGACAACAGAAAGTTGCCTGCACAATTCGGCTAAAATGAAACAATCAAGGGCATATCGAGGCAACCTCACAGGTTCTTCCTCAAACCCTCTGACTCTCAAATATGTGAACCTAGAAAACTAAATAAAAGAACTCCCATAATGTTGAACCAGCCTCAGCGATTCAGAAGAGAGTCGTGGCATCTGAACACCTTCTAGAGCCAAATAAATGTTTTCAAACAATATATCATGCACCTTACGGAAATCCTCCAGAACTCTGTCTTTTTGCAACAACGGACAATATTGGAAGATGGTCATTTCCTCATTCCATACCTCATGCGGAAGAGCGGCGAGATCACATGTGCAGGCAATACAATAAGTCAAATATGAGGCCATATGAAAATCTTCTCTAGACTCTTTGGCGCGTTTGAGCTGGCTTCTCAAGGAAGTGGCAATAATCTCCGCCCAATCCATCCATTGTTCACATTTTAGGATAATTTCAATGTACCTATACATCCATTCTTCGAACAAACATACATCAGCTGAACCTTTCACCCTGTGTAATAATACCACCAGGTCGTGTATGTGGGGTTTCATGTGGCTTCTAGTAATGACCTTCGGGAGTCTAGACCCACCTCCATAGTTAACCTTGGTCCATTTCCTGGCAAGGGTGTTTCGGTACACACTAGGGTTTTCCCGATACTCAGCTTCAGCTTGAATGGGTGAGAAAGCGGCAAAGGTACTTGCTGTTAATTTCAAAACAGAAGAAATGGTTTCCCTGGAGACAGGAAGTATGACATTACCATTTTTGCTTACTATGCTCTTGCTTCTTACATCATAATGGTCAATGCAAAGTTGTAGGAGTTCAGGGTTTACGAAGGTGGGGGGAAACACAGCAGCTTCAATTAACCTGCTCGTTAATATTTCCATACATCCCTTAACCTCTTCCGTATTCGCAAGAAAATTTGCTTGAAGACTTTCCACATTTACCCCTTCTAAATTGATATCACAAATCACTGGTCTTTTACATTCAAGGCTAGAAACATTACCGAAAAAATGCATAACCAACTTCATTCTCAACTTAAACAAGCAAGACCTCTTTCAGACAAACCTTTGAAAATAACAGTTTTGCAGAACGAAACAAAGGTTGCTAAACTCTCACCTGTTTTCCATTGAAAAGAAAATAATCTCCTCTAGCTTCCCTAACTGCTCCTTCTCTCCGAAATCAGACCTCCTCTCCTTTATCCTTTTTCTTTGTTTTTTGGATAACTTACCAGGCAACTGAATGAAAATTTATCATAGGGGAACTTTATACATGGGAAGATCGGATAATGATAGTTCATCACCTCACATCAGGATTGACATGCTCGAGGCGTCGATGCATAAATGCCTCGATTAATGATTTACCCTTTCGCATGAGTTAATAATAATTGATTTCATGCGATATCCAGTCATTCATAAAACAAAGGTCTACTCACACTCATAACAATGATGCCCTTTTCCTTGAAAAAGAAATAAAATCTTTTGATTTGACATGCTGACGAGACCATTGATTGCTTTGAGAGAAAGGCGACGCATCGTACTTCCAAAAATAAACTCCCGCCGTCAATACTTGCCAAAAACCACTTTGAATAGGCTTAAACCGAGCTTCAAAATGGTTCAAAGTATTTCAAAGAAGACTGCCGTGATAAAAGATACTTTCTGCCAAAGAAAGTGTATTAGTATGAAAAATTTGGTCGAACCACTTTGAACTACTTCGAACCGAGGTTCGAAATGATTCGGAGCGATTCAAAAGGGAGGGGAGGAATGACCGTGGAAGCTTGCGAACTTGACCAAATTTCTTCAAAGGACGATAGACACTTAGATGATGAAGGGGAGACCTCGAATAAGATAGGTGTGGTTTTTAAAGGGGAACCCTTGAATTAATATGGCGACTCTAAACACAACTAACACAGTTAAAACATTTAAAAGGTGCTTTACCTTCATACTTACTTCTAATAGGACCTTTAGACATTTTTCTTGCAAATAGTGCTTCAAGTTCTTCATTTTCCCTTCTGATGTCTTCAAGTTCTTTTGCATAGAGTGCTTTACAATCAGATTTACCAGCTGATGATAAAGATATTGTAGATGATGATGCTTTAAAAGCCAAATCTATCTTAAATGAAGCAACAAGACCAAACTCCTCAAGCTCAAATGCTGAAAGTTTTCCAACCAAGGTATCTCTAGATACTGATGTATTAGGCATAGTTCTTAACTCATTAATAGCAGTTACTTTCATCTTGTATGCTGGTGGCAATTCTCTTAGAACTTTAGAAAAAAATTCATCTTCACTTAGGGAACCTCCACAACATTGTATTCCTAAAACAATTTCATTAACTTTTTCCATAAAAGCAAAAATTCTTTCGTCTTCATCTATTTTGAAATTTTCATACCTGACTTGGAAGCATTCTAGTTTTGCAATTTTGACAGTGATATCTCCTTCATTTAATGTCCCCAACTTGTCCCAAATAGCTTTAACAGTAGATGGATCTGATAATCCCATGATTTGCTGATCTGACAAGGCGCTCAAAAGTGCTTCTCTTGCTTTGCAATTATTCTCTTGATCCTTAGCCAATGTAGGTGGATTAGGTTGACCTTGTGTAGGACCAACATAACCATTCTGTGTAACATCCCATATGTCTTTTTCAATGAAATTCAGATGTGTCTCCATTCAAATCTTCCATATACCATAATTAGTTCCATCAAGTTTCAGACTGTCCTTCCTAAAATAGTTAGTTGCTATAGAATCTCCTCAAGTTGTTAAACTTTTGCAAAAAGAGGACTGAGCTCTGATACCAATTGTTAGGACCCAGAGGCAACTAAGAGGGAGGGGGGGTGAATCAGTTGTCTAATGATTTTGCCTTCTTATACAACTTTAACCAAACCTGAAACTTAATACCGGTAAACCAAACTAAATGCCGGTAAATAGATTAACAGTTAATAATAGTACCAGTGAAACATAATGCATGAAACAGAAAGAGAGACAATATCCAAAACACATAACACAAAGATTTGTATGTGGAAACCCTGTAAGGGGAAAAACCACAGTGGGAAGCCTTACGCACAATTAGATGATACTACTGCAGATAGTATGTGTTTACAAATGGTGTTTGCACATGTAGAAAGGCTAGCTGCCTAGAGCTCACTGCTCAATCACAAAATGGGAGTCACACTGACTACAAAATGAATGATTAAATCCAATGATAATTAACTGCTCAAAGTGGCATCTCTAATGCTAGATTCTATACTGGTTAAGCTCTGATTGTCTTCTTCAATCCTTCCTTGAACCTTCAAATGATGATTGCATGAGTAGCTCAGCTTATACTCGCATATACTGAATATCACAACCTTAAAATACCTTATTACATTCAATAACCATACCATATTAATCTCACAATAGAGATCTTACATATATACCAAAACCTAAGACCACATGTGTAGGTCACCTCACTAAGAATATTATGATAAAAATCAATTACAAAAATTCAAGATGTGATGCATCATGTCGGCACAACAACAATGTTAATTGTTTAAGCTGTCTCCATAATGTGTCATACTGATCTGGAATAGATAATACATGCCGGTCCATAACCTAAACCAATTTGTCAGTTATAACAAATATGTCAACCTGATTAGACCAATAACCAAATCTCCAAAAACAAGTGTCTAGACAATGTCTTTGACATAACCAAGTCATCTCGAGATGATAACAAGTTATCCTCAATGTCAGTGAAAAATATAACCTGTCGGTGAACCAAATACCGGTGACTGTGCATAAGTCACTGAACTTGCTGGTGAACATAAGTAGAAGTATAAGTGTTGATAAGTGTTGACATCAATGAAAAAACCAAGCAACATATCCATAATACCAACATCTGCAAGGTCAACTTGTGGGAGGACTTAACCCCCATCAACAATATTTAGAATCCGTACAAGCTCAACAAGTGGCTGGGCAATATCAATAGTAGTATCAAATACCTCCTATAACCCAGCGACAATAACAAGATCAACCATTTTAGGGACAAGCTCATAATCAAGGAAAGGTCCAGTACCAACAAGAAATGAACAACCAGTTTGTTAGAAGGCCTATGCAGCTGGACCAGTATAAAAAAATTGATTTCACTGGGATAATAGGGTTCCCAAACCAAATCAGCAATGAGTTGAGGGATGCTATTTCTGAAGAAAATCATTTGAGAGAATTCAAAAATACAATGGACAAACTTTGATGTAGAAGGAGAAGATGTCTTTACAAATATTTCCATGTAGTCCCTAACTGATGATGCTAGGGAATGGTATAAGGCTTTTCCTGACTTGTCCATCAAGTCTTTCAATGATTTTTGTTGGCATTTGACTGAACTAGTAAAGATTGTTGGTGATATACAACCGGTAAATCATTGAATGGTGAATGTAATGAAGAGATTGAGTTTCATGTTTGATGACTAAATTTTTGTGTTGTTATTGATGAAAATAAAGTTTTTATGGTCATCTAAATCTTGGAAGTCAACCGGTAACGTTTAACTAATACAAAAGATAGTTTAGCAGAGAACCAGTAATTAGGATCTTTACTAGTAAACTATGAATAGAGTTGCATTCTGACAACCGGTACAGGAAATTCATGAAGAGTTGGATGATATGGTTTTACAACAATGATGGACACAAGTACTTGGACCTATGTTCATAACCACGTTGGCAGATTCAACTGGACAAGTGATATTTGATGTATAGAGAAAACATTTTGATGAACACTCAACTGGTAGTGATATAGTCACTTTAATTGATAAAATGACACAAGTTTTTGATTTCTTATGTTGATGGATGACATAAGTAAAGCATATATTGCATGAATCTCTAGATTAATTGAATCTAGGAAATTTTTCCAAGTTTGTAGCCGACTAAAATTGACATTTATAAAAAGTGTGATGAGGTGTCAAGTCAGTGTGTGTATGAATGTGTATGTGTGTGAGATTGAAGGCAAATTAGGTGAAGTTGATTGTGTAGTGATTGGAAAATCTCTATATGGATTTTTTGTTGAAGTTTTGAGGATTTGAAGTGGATCTTATCATACACTAAGGTTTTAGATGAACATCATTTGACTACTATTTCCCTAATAGTTTGCAGCAGTAAAATCCCCCCCTAACTGGGTAGGTCCTAATAGGGCTTAACTTGTAAATCCCTTAACAAGGTAGCTCTATATCAGAGTGTTAAATCCTCTTGTGAGGTTGATCATAACAGGTCAAATCTCCTAACAAGGCTTATCATTTAAATCCCTTAACTGGGTGACTCCTAACTGGGTCTTCTCCTAACAGAGCATATTTGTAAGACCTTAATCGGTCAAGATTTCTATTCTACAGATAGTGAATCATGTGGGTATTAACTCTTGCTGTAGTTTTTCCATTTTTGGTTTCCACATATAAATCTCTTGTGTTATGTGGAATTTGTTTTATTGGAAATTATCTTATGTGGTGATATTCCTCATATGCTTGATAAGTTTCAATTTGTTTAAGTTGGTGATCAAATTCATTTTGTTTTTGCTTGCACTGATTCACTCCCCCCTCTTAGTGCCTTATAAGTTTATCAATTGGTATCAGAGCCAACCTTCTTTGAGGCTTAACTACTTGAAAAGGATTCCTAAGGTAGACATGGGGGACATGAGTTATAGAGAGATGTCAAATAAACTTTTATAAACTGAGGAAGCCCTAGAAACATTGAGAGGAAAGTACAAAGCTTCATTTTTTAAGAGAATAGATCTAATTGAACAATTGTTGGAGGTTTTTGAAGGAATGTCGTCTAATGAAGCAAACATAATTGCATTGGATGATGAGGTGGAAAAGCTAAAAGATGAAAATTCAAACCTGAGGAGAGATCTTGAAGCCCTTACAATCTAGATGAGTCAGGAACTTGAAGCAAGGATGGTAGTTGAAGATAAGATCAAAGAGAAAGATTATGAGATCTTTAAGATTAATAAAAAATGGTACTCTATATGCACACTGGCATGAGGAAAAAGAAGAAAAAGAAAGGAAGAATTGGATATGGCAATGTCTCTTAGAGAGACTCTTATGAAAAGGAACGAAGACCTTACACAAGAACTTGCTAAAGCTAATGAGAATCTTGTAAAATTTAACAAGAGTTCTACCATCCCGGATGAAAAAATCCAATCTCAAAGGATGAAAGGTGATACAACTGGGCTGGGTTACAATACATTTGAGAAAGGTGTCTTTTGGTACTAAGCACAAGATGCATGAAGGTAAACCTGCTCCTATGAATCAAAAATCCACCGGTAAGAAATCTTATAAGATTGTTTGTTTCAATTGTCATAAGCCAAGACATATTGCTAATGTTTGTAGAAGAAGATATGATGTTACTAATGGTTATAGACCTAATACATTTCAAGGATATAAGCCTAGAACCTTTAATGGTTATTGTTACACTTGCAATATGCATGTACATAGAGTTGTTGAGTGAAGGTATAGAGAAAATAATCCTAAATCTCACATGAGTTAGAGGTCTGGTGGTGGTTGGTAGAGAACCTTCAATGACCAGAGAAGTCCTAACTAGCGAAGACCCTATGCAAACCGGTCTAGTCCCTATGAGATGGAGAAAAGAATGAATGTGGTGTGCACAATCTATAATAAAAATGCTAATGTATCTATGAACTGTAGAAGAAGAACTGGCAAAGGAAATGCTGGACCCTGGAGAACTTTTGGTATGGCTTGTTATCATTGTCATAAACTGGGACATATGGAAAACTTTTGCAGAGCTAAAGAGAACCAACCGGTGAATCAATCTGTTGACTGGAAAGGGGAGATGAAAGTTGATGTGGAGGAGACCAGAGATTAAATGATCATAATCTAAAAAAAGAAGGATGATGAGAAAATTGAAGTCAAACCATCTAAAGATCCTATTTCTTCACCTAGTTGGGAGAACCCTTCACCGACAAACTAAGTTGTTCAAAATCTTAGGGGGAGCTTAATGTCAAATCTATTTCAGAAACCCCTTGAAGGATCATACGGTATGTTAAATAGGCATACTTTGATGTATTATGATGTTAAGAAGTGATTTTGTGATCAAACTGGTAGTTTTGATGTGTTATGTGAACCAGTAATATGTTATAAGACATTTTCAAGGTTTTACCGGTAATGGCATTTGATGTGATATATAAGAGGAAAATAAAAGGAACATTTTGAATGTTATTTTTCACATTGCATACTTGAGAGAACACAGAGAGAGAGAAGATGAGAGCTTCTATTTGCAACATCTAATTTGTTTAACATAGATTTGAAGTGTTTTGGTGTGATTTGAGATCAAGAATCAGTGAAGAAGTTTTGTTGATGTTTGGAACCCTAGTGCAGAAGAGGTAAAAGGTATTTATCCACATATATTGTTATCTACTTATCTTTCTAAATCATTGAAGATGGACAACCCACATCTAGTTAATGTTACTGATAGACCCCATCCTAAATTTAAAAGGAACCTCTTTAAGTCTGAGGAAACTGATCCCGTCGGAGCCCTATCTGGATTTCCTTATGGTTTCTTGCATGATGAAGATATTAGATCTTTCTATCATTTCAAACTAGAGGATCTTGGTGTTGCTTCTATTTTTTATTAGTATAAAGCATTGTGTGATAAGAATGGAGTAATAAAGGAAAATTTTAAAAGGGTTACCGAGAAAGGGTTTCATCATGCCCTAAATTTCATTAATGATTTTAATGATGAACTTGTGAGATATGTGCTTAGCAGGATTCATGACCAATTTATGTGGATTGATTAACCACATAAAATTTCTAAGGAAGCTATTCATGCAGTCACCGGATTTTGTGCCACTAGTGAAGTTCCAGTTTTGAGATCCATTCCTAAGAACTATGCAAAAATTTTAATAGGTTCTAAATGGGATGGTGGAGCAATGATGGTGAATAATATAAATGATCTAGTAGTAAAATATGCTTCTATGGTAATCGGTTACTGGATCTATTACCCTAGCAGGATGATCAACATCCCTGCTACAACTATTCATATAACTTACCGAATGATAAAAGAAGATGTTAACTATGACTTGTCAAAGGTGTTGAGGAGTCAACTTGTGCTAAACCTGGAATCCATCAAGAAGGACAAAAGGTTAAGTTTTAAGTTTGGACAACTAATTCTTGGTCTATTCTTTTAGTTTCAGAAATGTTTCCTCAGTATTGGTGATATACAATGGATAGATGACACTCCTACATTGATGCAGATGAAGTACAAAATTATAATGCTTGGTAATGATTTTGGAAAGATTGCATGGGGATACTTTAAATATTTTCAAAAGAAGATGCATGCAAGGGAAAGGATACTAGTAGAGGTTGTCAACCAGTATGAAAACACAATTTTGTTTAGGGTTGATACAGATAGTTGCATGATGGAGGTAGTTGAGCCCTAGACTACATGGGTGATGCCCATGGGCAATGAAGTTGAAAAAGATCTTTTTGTTGTATATGCTAATCATTTTCTTACCCAACCGGTAGATTCAACAATAGATTTTTTTGGCACTTACAAGGAGAAATGTCTTCAAGTGCACTCAGAACTTAACCGACCGGTAATAGAAAAGAAAGTTAGAAAGGAAGTTGAAGCATTTGCAAAGAAAGAAGGATTCACAAAGGAAGCCATTGCTGAAGAAAGAGCAACACTTGCTACTCAACAGGTCGGAACATCAAGTGTTCCAACCACTACCCCCACTGGTGTAAAGACAAGAGCTAGAAAGGAGAAAGCTGCAGAGAAAGAAAAATCAGTAGTTGTTAAGAAGGAGAAACTACTAGAAAAAAAAGAAAGAGAAACCTTCTAAGATTTAGTTTCGGAGGAAAGGTAAGATTGTTGAACCTCCTACTGCACCGGTTAAGATTGGTAAAAGAAAAAAGCAACAAGCATAGAAACTGGTTGATACTGATGAAGAAGTGATTGAGTCTAAAGGAGAAAAGAAAGCTCTAAGGGCCAGTGGAAAAAGGTCAAAGGGTGTTGGTACTACTGTGAAATCTTCGAGGAAACCAGTAAAAAAGCTCATACCTCTTGAAAATTAATAATAAATATTAAAGAGTATTGTTTATTGACTGGTGTCAAGAAACTGTATGATAAGTTTAATGAAGATGAACAAAGGTAGATAGAAGATGCAATTATTTATATGATGAATAAATACAACAAGGCCCTAATTGAGTTGCAAGGGCAAATTCCAAATTCATTGTATAATATAATTGATGCTAGATGGAAAGTAAGCATAAAACAAGATAGGGAATCCATTGAATATTTTTTGAAAAACTTGCAACCTGAAACTACTAAGGAAGAGCTAGATGAGATTCTTTCTCAGACAAATTCATCTTTCAGGTTGAAGAAAAGGTTGACAAGAATGTTAATCAGAGAGACCTAATTAGTCTAGAGGAGACTGAACAAATTTTGAAGAAGATATTGGGTCTGATTCCAAATGAAGAGGAAGAAGCTAAGGAAGTTAAACCAGAAAAGTTTGAGGCTAAAGATCTTACTGATGGCTTTAAAATAACTGATTTTAAGCCTGATAAAATTATGTTGGATGATCAGTCGATGAACACGCAAACTGAAGCTGAGATTATCCCTGATGATGATAATACTGGTAATGATGAAGATGCCGATGCTAGTGACAATATAAGGAGAAAAGAAAAATGAAAAAGAAAAGAAGCATGAAGAGCCATCATTAGTAACTCAAACTATTGATACACAACCCCCATAGGTACGGGAAACTGAAAAGGATAAGGAAAGTGAAAAGAAAGAGTAGAAGAAGACAATGAAGACAAAACCTGAAGTGACACCTTTATCACTTGATTCTAAAAAGAAAATTGTGGATGAAGATGAGGATGATGTATTAAGTAATCAAGGACCCATTAATATGGATATGGTGAGTTCAACTGAGTTGATGGATATTTCAACTTCCATGCAATCCCAAGCCAAGAAGAAGAGGATGAAAGAACAATAAAAGGAGGCAGAAAAAATAAGAAGTGTTGTTGAGATTTTGTCAAGTCTCCTACCAGAGATTGATATTGATAAATTTGTTACTCCTATTGACAATCTTAGACAACTTGTTAATGAAGCTAGAGAACTAATGAAATATTTTGAGGTTGCAACTTATGTTAGTGTTGAGAAGGATTACAAGAAGAATAGAATAGAGCACTTAATGAATAACATTGATAAAGGGAAAGTTTCTCTTACTATCAGTAAGGACTATTTTAAAGAAGCACTTGAGATTGGAAGTAAAATACTCTCCATTGTAGCTAAATTTTCATTGTTTTGTGCTCATTTGAAGAAGAAGAAGAAGAAGCAAGTTGAGAAAAAATTTGAAGTTCTTAGTGAGTCATTCAAGCCCCTTAATGACTCTGCTATTAATTTTGGAAAATCAGTTGTTGAACTTCAACATAAGCTAAAAGCTTATGAGAATGAATAGGTTAAGAGGATTGTTGAACACAAAGTACCACTAAGAGGGGGTGAATCAGTGGTTCCTAAACTCTTCTAACTTTTAAAGCAACTTTAGAATATCGGTTGTTATTTTAAACACTTAAATAATCAAACCAGTAAAGAAAATGAGGAAACCAAAGAAGACAATCATGAAAATGCAACCCACAACTCCAAATGTATGAGGAAAACCCAATATGGGAAAAACCTCGATGAGAAATGCAGTTGAAGACTACTGCTCCAATCCCACCTCACAAGTGAAACACTGAATTACAAATATTTAGGGCACCAACCCAAGGAGCACCAACCCCTGCACCAATCTCCAACTTGGTGATGTATATTCAAATACAATTTAGATATAGTTATAGCTTCTTGTTGCAAATGAATTCTACAACTCTTGATCAAATAGGTCTATGCCAGTTAACCGTCTTCTCTTCTTTACTGGATCTCACACTACCAATTAACAAATAGCTCTCTCTAATTTTTGGCCTCTCTTCTCTTTCTCTCACAACCTCACAACACACTCTATCACACTTGGATGCCTTCTTAATCAATCACACTTCACTGGTTTGCTCAATTGTTAGACCTCCTACAGTTATACCGGTACTCTATCACATTCGATTAAACCCACTTATCAGTTTGCTTGTTAACTCACTTTTGAAAATTTTCTTAGAATAAATTCTAAGGGAGATGATCCTTCTCCTTTCTCAAGCTCTCTTCACTCTTCTTCTTTTCCTCAAGCATCAATCATTTCTATTTCGAGCTCATCTATTTATCATCGTGGATGCCCACCAAGAATGTATTCAAACATTGCTGTGTTAGGTTTTACCTTCTCCAACTCGATCTGAATCTAATTTGATTTGATATGTTTTTTTATGGATAAGATCTTCATGACATCAATCAATCACCAGCAAAGCTTCGCGTTCCAATGTGTGTTTTCTAAATCTGGAGGTCTGCACCATGCTTTTCTTCTTTTCTCTATCATTCACCATTAATGGCTTTGTTGTTTCCTTCACCAAACAAGTATGAAGATCAAATCTTCTTGCAGGATAATATTAGTCTCTTTGCCAGCTTGCCTTCCTCGAGTCGCAATCCTCTGGCATCCTCTATGACTTGCAGGTTCCTCATAAAAGTTGACCTGCTTGCAGATTTGTTATGTCAATGCACACTCCACTGACCTGTGCAATCCCTTCACATGACATTTAGTTGTCATGCTCATCGACATCCACCTTTTCTTGAATTCCTATGTCAGTTTGACATACTTTGTCGACCAAGGTTGACTATTGGTTTAGTTCATCTTACCTATATGACCATCAAACATCCTCTATGTTCTGCTCACTAGTTGTTGTTCCTTCATAACAAAAAAATAACCTTCATATCGGTTTATGCCTTACCGGTATGATTCCTTTTTTATTGCTCTTCTTATATCGGTCATCATTTCTTACTTACTAGTGACTTGGCCAAATTGGTTGACATCAATGACAACTTAATGCCAATAATACCAACAATCTCCCCCTTTGGCATTGATGTCAACTTACTGCAAGACACGTCATATCGGTACATTTCTCCCCCTTTGACACTGTATACACCTAAAAATGGTCTAAAGATAATTAATTGAATAAGCAATTATTTAATTAATCTCCCTCCCCAATTTAATTGAATTCATCAATAATTTGATTAAATCCTCCCTTTTCATCTACTTATTAAGAAATCTAAGGATTTATTTAATAGGTTCATTTCAATAATCCCCTTTGATTAATTAATTCTTCCCCATCAAAATCATTTCTTCTAAATCCTTTGATTAATTAAAACAAATCAATTATGAGTTGTTGAAATTAATTAGCCTTTTCTTACTATTTGAATTTCTAAATACAATGGTCAGTGCAAGAAGATGAGTCCACTTTTTGGCCAAAAAGTGGAAGTGTTTTCCCTGTTTTTCAGATTTTGTCTCACTTGAGCTTAAATTTTGAAACACTTAGAGATTGAATCTTGGAAAAAGTCAGTAATATAAAAGATAGCTCTCTGAGTGTACTTTTCAAATATGTAATTTATTTTAATACCCACATAATAAAAAATAACTTTTTGAATGGAGTTCTAAAAACTATGTTTTAAAAATGCCTGTTTTAGGACCATACCATGCATGTGTACGACCTACACTTTTTGACACAATTAAAATTATTTTCTCAAACCGTTTTGGGAAATGGTTTGTAACACATTGAAGATTGATGAACATATTTTTTTGTATTCTTTTTTCAAATATTTTTTTTTTAATTAACTTTTTAATGGCCGTAATTATCTTTTTAAAAATTTGACGTGTACGACCCACATAATTTGACGTAAACTTAGCATTTTTTGAATTTTTTTTTGTTTAAATTGAAAAGAATTTTGTGTAGATTGATGACATATAATTTTTTTTTCAAAATTCATTAAAATAAAAAAGTTATTAAATTAAGAAAATTAGTTAATATTTCAAATTTATGAACCTGATTTAGTATAAATTAAATGAAAAATAGTTAAAATAATCAATTTTTAAATTAATTTACATATTTAGAATCTAGACAGTATAATCTGAAATGGGATTCAATTTTGTATAAAAATTCTCTGATTAGAGGCATGTAAACTATTTCATTTCATCATATTTGTGCTTTCATTCATGGAGCTTTGAATTTGCAGGTTCATGTCTCAGGTGTGGCCATCCCAAGCCTATCTCAGGCCTAATCCCGAGGCAAGTGGTGGGTTGTGAATTCAAATTTTGCATAACGGGCCCCCATTTTATAAACGGGGGCCCATTTCATTTTTTGCCCATTGGATTTAACAACGGGCCCTCGTTTCTAAATAACCATTACTATAAAAAAAAAGATAGATTGCTTCGATTTACCACACTATCATTGAAATCCATACTGACAAAGATTTTTTACATCATTTGGCAGTACTTTTTAATATTTTTTACACGATTTTTTGAAGAACTCTATAAAAAGATATTATTTTTTGAAGACGAGTTTGTAAAAATGGGTTCTAAGCAATGTAAAAAGAAAAAAAGAGGACAATGACAGTGGATGAAATTCAAGCACAAAGAGAGAAGGAGGCAAAACGGCAAAGAGATCGAAGATCACAACAATGACAATTGAATAACACTTCTGAAGCATCTAGTTCAATGCCCATTGTAGATGAGACCATTGAAGACATCATGATGGATGCAAAAAATGTAGAACCACACACGAGTATGACTGTTGATGCAAATGTTGATGTGGATGCGAATCTTGGTATGTTTTTAAATCTTGATGACTATGATGCCAATCAAATTCTTGATTTAAATGAAGTTGGATATAAATTTCATACACCAATACGAAAAGAAATAAAAATTGAAAATATTACACCACCCTCTCTAAAAGAAAATGAATGTAATTTGTTTACTATTGATAGCAATGTGCTAGATAATCTTAATGGGTTAGTTTCTTGGAGACAAATCAGAACACATGCAAACAAATTATATAAACAATTTTTCTATAATAAAAAGTTAGGATTCCAATGTCAATTAATGCTACAATTAATAAAAATGTTAAAAATGCGTAAAGTCATGAAAAAAATAGGTATTTATGCAAAACCAAAAAGAAAAGATGAATCATATAAGCAAGTTGTATCTACTGTTGCTAGTGCCATCGATTCTATAGGAAAAACAAGTCGATCTAAAGATAAGAATGCAGGACGTAGAGTTATAACGACTACTACAGTTGACAAAATGATTGTTAGTAAAAGAATGTTAAGTGATATAAGTGGTTATTTGAACTTACATCGTAGAACCTTGTCAAGAGAGGCCAAAAGAAGAGACATAATTGAAATTGATCCACTAAACCATTGTTGGATTTTTAGTGGTAGACTTCAAAGGTCGGACATGAAATTAAATGATAAAACTAAACAATTAATTGCAAAATTTTGGCATGATAACACTAGAGTTTCATCAAATGCTAGAGATGTTTTAAAGTTAAGGGTGGGATCAAAAATTTGTGATCCTCATCCAAAACATCTTCTTGACATGACTCAAACTAAATTCTTTAAAAAATTTAGTGATGAATCTGTGTTAATGAATTTACGAGTTAGTCAAAGATCATTTGAAAAATGCAAACCCTGGTATGTTAAAATCAATAAACAAAGAATATCTTGTTGTTGTAAAACTCATGTCCAGTTTCGTTACTATTATGATATTTTTCGATATATTCGTTGTATGTTGCATGGTAATGATCTTATGCAGGATTGTGGTGTTTATGTTCCACCTGAAACTATAAAAGATTTTATTGGAAGTTTATTTTGTAAACCACCTAATGAACAATTATTTCTTTCTAGTTCATGCATTTATGGTCTTTGCAATTTATGTGGGAACTATTCTTCGATAGGTGAATGTTTGCATGAACATGTTTCATCTGAGTTTGGACAAAAAATGGTTGATGTTAGGAGATTTAAAAATATAGAATACCCTCTAAAGGATGGAAAGATGGGGAAACGTTTAGAATTGATTACAGAACATAATAGTGTGAATGCATTTATTAGTGAGTTTAAAACTCATATTGTTCCAAAATATGTGAAACATTCCCAACATGCTCGATGGCTTGATGGACAGTTTCGCATATGCAAGAACACATTTCCAGTTGGAACAATAGTATCAGTTATGGATTTTGCAAAAAATTATACTCTACAACCACAAGAGGAAACTCAATCACAATACTACAACTCAGTGCAAGTGGCCATATTTGTGCACATTATATATAGACATGACCATGATAGTACAGAAGATAACAGAAATTTTTTGAGGGAGTATCATTTCTATGTTAGCGATAATCGATTACACTCTTCAGAGTTTGTCCAACATTGCTTCGAGGTATTTTATGATAATCTTAAGGAAAGAGAAATTGACATGAAACAACATATGATATGGTCAGATAACTGCACTAGACAATTCAAAAATGCAAGAATGTTTTATTGGCTATGCAAAGTTCACAAGATAACCAATGTCCAACATTTATGGAGTTTTTTTGAAGCAGGACATGGTAAGGGGGAACACGATGGAGCTGGTGCCTGTATAAAAAGAGCTCTCGCTAGAGAACAATTGAAATTCGAGGATGCAGTGAAATTCAGAGATGCTCGTGCAGTTGTAGATTGGTGCAATTCAAAGTTGTCAAAAGGATCAACCGAAAACTTTGCAATTCGACGTTTCTTCTGGTTGATAGAGGAGGATAGTATTCCTATTCGGCATGATTGTAATACCATCATTGGATCAGCTAAATGGCATTCATTTAAGAGTTCTAATTCAAACACATGGACTATATTCACAAGGCAACTTGCTTGCTTTTGTCAGTTTTGTGTTTCTGGAGATTGGAAATTTTGTGAGAATAAAGAATGGGTTGAAGAATGGCAACAAAGATCATTGACACCCATAGATGCAAATGATCCGCATGAAAGAACTGATGAAGATATAGATCAAATGTTTGCATCAAATGACTTTGATTGCATTTCAGATCTTATACAACAAGGTAAAATTATTTTTGAAATTTGTTTTGATTTATTAAATAGTACATAAATTTATGAAATCTTACAGTGTATATTTTTGTTTTTATTTCTCATTAAATATTAAAATAAAATTGTTTTGTGCATAGGACATGTCTATGCTATTGTTGCACCAGAGGACAATGAAGAGGGGATAGAGTATTGGTTGGCTCGATGTGTAGAGCCAAAACATAAGCTAACTACTCCTCGAGTAGATGATGATGGTTATGACTATCCAACAGGATCTATGGTTGTTGTTGGTACTTGGCTACGCAAATATCTAACAAGAAAGAATGGATTGCCCGCATTTGAAGATTATGAATTAGAGAAGAAGATTATACATTACTCGCATTTGGTAGTGGCAACTAATATAAAATTGGATAGATATCGTGGCAGGTCTGCTAATAAACAATTATGGACTCTCTCTATGGAAGAGCACGAGACAATTATAGATGCTTTGCAAAAGAGAGAGGATGCAGATGGTATAACAGAATGAATCTAGTAAAATTTTGTTTCAGGTCTACCACAAGTAGAAGGCATCAATGAAAACAAAGTTATTTAAATAGACTGTTTATTTTATTTTAGATATGTCTTCTTGATTACATTTTGTGTACAATATACATAAATGAGAGACTATTGGTCAAATTTATGAATGAGATAATTATGTTTTAATCAAGTTCTATTCATTATATTTGTTAAATGATACTTTTTAATTTAGAATATGTTATAATTATAAGATATGTTTCGATACTTAGTTCATGATGTATGCACATTTAGTTTATCTAATCACAAGAACTATTTAAATGAAATTCCAAAAATAAAATTACAAGTCCACATAATGCCTATAAAGTTGTTTAAGCACAACTTCCATAAATAAAATTTCAAGTCCACATAATATATAAAGTATGCACAAAATTTCAAGTCCACATAATTTCAAGTCAATATATATGATCTAATGTGCACATAATTTCAAGTCCACATAATATCTAATGGGCACAATACACATAAAGTATGCACATAATATATATGATCTAATCCTATTATGAAACTATCCATATATATAAAGTATGTGTGTGCACGTGTAAACAAATATGTAAAGCCCATAAAATAGTACATATCAGAGCCAAATAAATAGTAAAATTTCAAGTCCACATAATCCATATAATATCTAATCCATATATATGTCTAGATGGTAACATGATGTTCACTCCACATAATATCTAATGTGCACAAAATATATAAATAATGCACAAAATATATATGATCTAATCCTATTATGCAACTATCCATATATATAAAGTATGTGCACGTGTAAACAAATGTGTAAAGTCCATAAAAAAGTACATATCAAAGCCAAATAAACAGTAAAATCTAAGTGCTATCATCAATAACATCTCGTGGTCTCTTGTCCCTAGGACATGGTCCAGATCCACCTGTCTCATGTTGTACAATAAAAAAATAATATTAAAATATTACTTGAACTTAACTATTAAAAGAATCATTTATCAAATTTAGTAGAATTCGTAAATTAAGTTACAAACTTACCATATGCTCATCAGATCCTCTAGCAGTATCTCTCTTGTTCCCGGGACGTGGTCTAGATCCACCTGTCTCATGTTGTACAATAAAAAAATAATATTAAAATATTACTTGAAATTAACTATTAAAAGAATCATTTATCAAATATAGTAGAATTCATAAATTAAGTTACAAACTTACCATATGCTTATCAGATCCTCTAGCAGTATCTCTCTTGTCCCCAGGACGTGGTCCAGATCCACTTGTCTCATGTTGTACAATAAAAAAATAATATTAAAATATTACTTGAAATTAACTATTAAAAGAATCATTTATCAAATATAGTAGAATTCATAAATTAAGTTACAAACTTACCATATGCTCATTAGATCCTCTAGCAGTATCTCCTCTAGCAGTATCTTGTGCAGTATCAACACCAAATGTAGTGCTAGCTAACTCCTGTACAAGGTCAAGTTCAAAGTGTCCAATTAAATCTTAAATTAAGAGTCAAAATAAGATCAAATTAAGTATTACATATTAATACCTCAAAGGATGTCGATGTGCGTTCAAATTGGCTCTGATCAAAATTATGAGGATAACCTATCCTAATGGTAGTGTCCACCTGCATACATGCATTTAATGAAATCATATTTAGTGAACATATATATGTGTACTAAATAATTTCAAGTTAAGTTACAATATTGTAAGAGTTCATATTTAATTTAAGAATTATAAGATACATACCATAGATGGTGTCACAATAGTCAGACCCTCTTCTCAATGTGATGTAGAGGGTCCCTCATGACCTGAATCCTAGAGAAAGAAGCATTCAATGTATCAACATGAAAATTTATATAGTATACGATGATAACATATTAACTTAAAAAGATCTAGTACAATGTCTAGATAGAAATTTATACTATACCCCATAATGTGTGCCGAGTTGTGTTCCAGTAGATGGAATATTGACTCTAATATTAGGTGTAGTCCTTATCTACATAAACAAAATTTATTTAATGAAGTATTAGATTGTATAAAAAAAGAGATGCACTTAGTTTATACCTATATTTAATGAAGTATAAAAAGATTGACATGTACATGTATATATATATATATATCTATACCTGGTCAAGATGAACATCCGAGCAAAGAAAATCCATATAAGATGTCATCATACTATCATCTATTGCATCATGCTCATCTAGAACTGAAGTAGATCCTACAGTAGTAGTAGGACCTACACACGTCTCATGACAACTCGAACACATATGTGGCATCCATCGAGGAGCAAATGCCATGTGAGCAGCTTGCTCACTCAAGTTACCTGTGAGGGAAGTCAAAGCATCTAATGTCGAAATGAATGATGTATTTTGGACATCTGCAGGAAACGATGGAGCAACAAGTGGAACTATGGGTGGATCCGGTAGGGGATTATTACTCCGTGCCCCTAATCTATGTTGTGGCATTCCACGACCAACACCCTGGAATGACTTAATATCAAAATAATTTGGTTTTTGGTTCATTACAAACTCACAGTATAATTTCTTCAAAAAATAAAAAGGGACCTCATAATTACGATGTGGTGGATAATCAAAAACCATCCACCATCTATCCCAAAAGTATCTAGCCATTTCTAGATGCACACACCACCTAATTGAAATTCTTTTCTGGTTAGGTTGCATTGGTTCTCTTGTTTTTGGGTTGGTAAAATATGGACATAAATGAGCTTTGGTTATTTTCAAATCAGTGATTTGCCTATAAGTTAAACCATCGGCATAAAAATCACACGACTCTTGTCGTCATCTATGAAATTGATCTAATTGAGAATCAACAGATCTAATTGACTCGACAATAGTTTGCATTGATTTTGCAAACTCTACAAGATGGGGTGGCGTGACTTGCTCATTTTGGATAGCAGCAATGTTTTGTTCAATCACTTGTAGGTTTTCATTAATTCATTCTCTTAAACGAATTTCATCCAATCTAGGGGGTTGTTGTGGTGGTGGTGGTGGTGGTGGTGGTGGTGGAGGTGGAGGAGGAGGAGGAGGGGGTTGTGGTGGGGGATTTTCACCTAATAGTTCATCTATGTCAAAGACATCCATGATAACAAAGAACTCCTGCATATATAAAGATATACATGAATTATATACAACTCTATGTCAAAGAAGAATCTATTTTACTAAATTAAAAAAAAACATTTATAAATTGTAACATTTCTATGTTGTTGAATGAGATACACATGAAATATAAAATATAATATTGAACTTAAAAAAATATACATGTACATACTATTGAATCTTGAAATATAAAATTTGTGCACAAAACTTAATAAAAACTTTCAATGAAACATCATAAATCTATTATATATTCAATTTAATAAATTCATTTCTTGTCATCAACTATTAAAATCAATATAAAATATTTCATACATAAGATCAATAAAGAAGTGAGAAATAAGATGATCCTCCTTCTAGTGTAAGAATATATAGCATGGAAACAATATTACTAAGACAACATAATATTTTGTTAACTTTAACTTAAAGTTATTTTGAAAAATGCACGTGTGTGTTTGGATGCTCCATATTTCTAGTGTTTTAGTGTACATGATAATTTATTAGAATTCAATTACATAGTTTTGAGATAATTGCCATCAATTTTTATTACATTGATTAGTCTTCAGACAATCTTAAAAAAAAACTAATCTCCCATGACTATAAATGACATTCTTAAAACATATTATATTCTAAGTGGTTGTCATGTAAAGACAAAACATCAAAACTTTTGAAGAGTTAAGCATATTTCACCATTAAATTTCTCCCATAATCAAATCTACACAAGATTATAATTTACAAAACCTTCAAAAAATATTATTTCCTATAAATCATTTATTATAAAACGCCGCAATGATTTGTTTTCATATATAATCTTTCTATAAAATTTAAGATATCAATTCATACACAAATTCTCTTACAAAGTTGAATAAGAAATGAAACTCTTACATAAAAATCAACACAACATGCCAACAATTAAAAACAAAATTAACCTTGCAATATTTACTTTTAAAATAATCAATTTCAACAATATTTTACACATGCATTTATAATTATCAACTAGAATATTATTTTGACTAACATTCCAAATAAAATTCCTAACATACTATATGATCCTCATTCCTAAATTCCACTATCATACTTGCAAGCACTTAATTATTAAGTCAATGAACAAACTACAACTCAATGAAGCTAAAAGAGTGATGCAAGCCTATTTTTAAATATCCCAATTCCTTTCGCTGACCTAATACTTTTAGTGGCAACCATTTTAAAATTTCGTATTAATCAAAGAGAATATTTTAGGGAAAAAATGCAGTGTTGGCACTTTATGAAAATAAAGGGTTTTAAGACTCTAGAGACTTGTTTTTATTTTCAAGACTCTAGAGACTTGTTCATCACAATATTTTATTGTTTAATATGCAAAATTTTGAAAGATTTTGATATGTACAGAAAAATTAAATTTTTCATATAATTAGAGGTGAAATCAATTTTGAATTCTACCTCAATGATTGAGGGGATCTTACAATTATGACTTTAAATATAGCTTCATTTATACTCTTTCATAAATAAACTAAAATAGAAGCTATAAAGAATTGCTAAATTCTAGCAATATATGTGTATGCAAGCAAGCATAAAAAATCAATAAAGGACTTAAACTATGAATTTCAAACCATTATGCTATGCATAAGTACCACCTTTAGATCGAGTTAAAGGATAATGTATAAAAGATGAAAGACAATAGTATCTCAGAAAGAAAACTCTTGTTGTAGCTAAAGGTTGATGGCTTCAAGATGGATTTGTGACCAAGATAGGATGTAAGGTGCTTAAATTGGCAACATAACATTGCATTACAAGAGTTCTTGAAAATAGCTCATATAATGATTTATTTATAGTCATGAAGGATAGAGGATTAAAGACTAAGATTGTTTTGAGAGATCAATGGAGTAGATTGATTGAAAGGATTGTGTGCACTAGAAGCTTCCAAGTGGCAACTTATGTTTGGTGCACATGAGGAGTTCATGATCCAAGAAATTTTTGAGGAAAAGGTCTTCTTAGGGGTGTATACACCAAGATGTTGTTGTAAAAAAAGGTGGCCAAATGACCAAAAAAAGATAAACACGAGTGCATTATTGGGAAATTCATTTAACGCATTTGAGGTCTTTTTTGTAGTGATTTTTTCTTACACTATCCTAGGCTTGTTTACACTATCGTAGGTTCATTAGGACTATCCTAGGTTCATTATGATTGTCCCAAGTTCATTATGGCTTTCTTAGGCTCATTAGGACTTTCTTAGGCTCATTAGGACTTTCTTAGGTTCATTAAGACTGCCCTACATTCATTAGGATCATTTGAGGCTCATTAGGACTATAATATGTTCATTGTGATTGTCCTAGGTTCATTAATTTAATTCGTGTGTTCATTAGGACTATCTCACATTCTCAAATAGCTTCAACTAATATCTTAAATTAACTATTTTAAAAAAAAATAGCTCCTTAACAATTTAATATTATATACAATCGAATATGATTTCAACTTCAAACCTTGTGCACTTTTTAAAACCAAAAGATGTTGTTAAAACCATTCTTCTAATATTAGCTTAATCATAACATAATCTAATAAATCTTCCTCAAAATATCTACCAACTTCAAATCATATATCAAATCTTTTATAATATAAATTACATTCTAGATATACCAATATACTTCTAAAGATATTCAAAATACTTCTTGGGAATTATATTTTTCAAATCTTTCGGATGTATATATAATTAGCACCCCATTTAGAAAACTCATTATCAATCAACATTATAAATCAAGAATATTTTTTATTTTGTATTAATGAATTATATATTTGGCATATTAGCTTCCTTTATGAACCTATGTAAACCAAACTCTAATTTTAGTAACTTATCTAGCTTTGCTCTAAAATTGTGTCCATAATTGATCCTTTTATACCATCACATGACATAATAGGAGCATAATAGGACCTTTATGCCATGACATGGCATAAACCTAAGCCTAAACTTTCATATCTAAAATTTGAAAAGTAATGTTAATTACTTTTAAGGTTATACTAATTTAGTGGTAACTTTTGTATTGCCTAATGAGGATTAAGAATAATTTAGGTACATATGTTCGGTTTTATTTCAATTTCATTTTTGAACGTTTTTGTTTTTGTTTCCATTTCATTTTTGATTTTTTGTTTGTGTCGATTTCGTTTTGTTAATTATCTAGGTTTGGTTTTGGTTTCTAAATTTGTTGATTACGATTAAGGGTTAACTGTTCAAAAATATTTTAGATCAAAATCAAGAATTTACAAATATAAAAAATAATTTATTTATATGCTACTATAAAAAAAAACTAAAATAATTAAAAAAAAACTAAATAATACACAAAAAAATAAGAAAAATATACAAGAAAATTATGAAATGTGAAAATAGATGACTGAATGTTTACCTAGGATAGTGGTGGAGGCTTGAAGTGGAAACCACAGCACGGCGGCCCGTTTTTGATCTCTTCTTGTCAACTCACTGTCACGGTGAAAATGAAAAATTGTCCAAAAAAATGGTAAAAATAGAATTTCAAAATAGGGGCCCGTTTTGTTTATAAACGGTGACCCGTTTTGTTTATAAATGGGGGCCCATTTTATTTAGCTTCGACACTCCGTGACCTTTCAACTCGGGAGGCCGAACCATTAACGGGCCCCCGTTTTTTAGAACGGGCCCCCATTTTTTGAAAACGGGGGCCCGTTTTGCGGAGCGCATTTTCCAACGCGTAGAATTCCGCGAATTTGTGACTCATTAGCTTGCACATACCCTCAAATTATCCACAAATTTTCCTAACCATTCCTAAACCTAACCCATTCCATCTACCCAAATGTTCCCTTTCCTTGGAAACTTTACCCTCTCATGAGCCAAGCTTTGTGACACTTTTCACTAAGTGTTCCCTTTCATCCAACCTCTTCTAGAAGCCTCTTGACACTTGTCACCATAGAGATGACAGATGTTCCCTTTAATCCAGCCTCTTTGCCAACCTCCTCCAATTTCACCATTGATATCTTCAGACCTAATCTTGACCGTTGATTCCCGCCACCTCACCTCTAGCCTTGGAAATCCTATAAATAGACCCCATTTTGGAGCAATAATCATCCCATCTCATTTGCATTTCAGGCATTGTTACTATAGGCATATGCAATCTTAGTTTATCATTTGAGCATTGTTATCATAGCTTAATTGCATCATTTTAGCTTATTTTCTAGCATAATCATAGAATCATGAACCTTAATCATTATCATTGATAGCTCAAATGCATCATTTATCATCTTAAATCCTCCATCTAGGTGTAGTCAAGTCACTGGAATTCGCCTAACCAGATCTGAGAGCAAAATTCATACTCGCATTTACTAGGAGGTGATAGATCGCTTAGCTATGGTTTTATCTTTACTTGTTTTAAATTCATTAACCATGCTTGTAATGATCTAATGAGTGTTTTGTGTTGTAGATACAGGTATAATAGGTACACACTTCATAGGCACGACATTTTGGCACCCACCGTGGGGCAAAAATTATCATTTTTGTCCTCTCAAGCTTCATCTGTTAGGATTCCCAAAGATACAGAGAGGGGGGCAGTGAATTAGTATCTAACTGGTATAGATATTTTCTAAATTTATAACATGAAAAACATATGAAAACTGTGTACCAGTAAACCAGAAATAATGCAGCAATTAAGAATAACAACCACAACATAAAAAACACACCATAACACAATATTTTAATGAGGAAACCTGGTGTGGGAAAAACCTCGGTGGGATTTGTGACCCACAATATTCTCTTATTGGCCAATAAGGGAATATTACTACTACAATAGGGGCCTGCACATGTAGGAAGGCCACTCCTAGAGCTCACTACTCACTGCTCATCATCGGTCTACAACTTAGCCATCTACGATCGTGTGTGCCTCAAAGGAAGGTAGTCTAAAGGATTTCTTGTTTCCAACCCCAATCTTTGATATGTTGATCGTGTGTGATCTGACATAAAGGAGCAAAATTTCTCTAATACCAATGATCCAATTTATGGATTTGGATGACAACACCTGAATGATAACTTGTGGTATTGTGGATTCGTTTACACGACCAAGCTAAACACAGAATTGAAGGAAGCCAAAAACTAATCCATTCAATTTCAAAATCAAACATATAACAGTTCATGAGATTCCAAGGGTCACCAAAACCCCTTGAGAATCGAAACCCAACAATCATATTTGTTTATTTACATAATAAAATCCAAAACTATGAAATATTCAAAAAACTATATGAAATTTTTTCCTAACTTTAACTAGACATAAATTTCTACTCAAAACTCAAAATCGTGAGCTGTTTAACTCGTTGGAAAGGTCCTCAAGAGTTGAAGCCAAATTCCTTAAAGAAAATTCCTAAAACAATGTTCTAAGGGATAGTCCAAAGTTTCAAAGGCTGAAAATGCCTTGAAGGTCTTCAAAAACGCCAATTACTAACATGTAGAAAAACCAGAAAAAATATGAATTTTTTTTTTCCAATATTTCAAATTTCCTTCTGATCATTTAGTCCCCCTTGAAAAGAAATGGGCCCATTACATCAACACTCTGAATGAGATGAGGAAAATGGAGTTGAAGCTGCTCCCTTGTAAACCACTTTCCTTATTGAGCAATATGCCTTGCTCAAACTATTTTGTACAAATAGATATGTTGTTATTTGAGTATTTTCACCATGGTGTCCACAATTTGATCACATTGGAATAGAGAAGCTACATCTGGATTCAAAATTGCAATGGAAATCATTTATGCCACATCTGCAACATCTAATAGTGGAAGAAAATATGGCTTCAAGAGTTCCACATTGAAGACTAGATGAAGACCCAAAAATGGGGGTAAATTGAGCTCAAAAGCATTATCACCAACTTTCTTGATGATTGTGTGTCGCCCATAACGCAAAGGACAAAGATTCCTATTGGAACCCTATAATCGTTCCTTCTGGATATGCAACCACACCTTGTCCTCGACTAAAAAATTATGAGGAGTACGCTGCTCATCATGTCTCTCCTTATATTTCTTATTAGTATGCTCCAAGATTTCATGAACTTGTTGTTGCAGATGATGAATTCTATCAATGAACTATGTTGCCTTATCTTCCTCCTTACCAACAAGTGGAACCAGACAGGATTGAATAAGTGGTATGGCAACATCCATGGGTGCAAGTGGTTGATAACCAAGACAAACCTCAAATGGGCTGTGACAAGTCGAACTATGAATTGCCCTGTTGTAGCTATGCTAAACATATGGAAGACTTTCATCCTATGTGTGGGGATGTTTTTAGTGAAACATCCGTAGGATGTGAATGATCATCTTATTCACTACCTCTGTTTGGCCATCTGTTTGAGGGTGGAAAGAAGTAGACTTTGTTAATTTTGTGTCCATCTTCTCCCATAATGTAGACCAGAACTTACTAAGAAACCTGTTGTCCCTATCTGAAATAATGGTATTCGGTAGACCAAAATGAACCCAAATGTGTTAAAAGAAAAGCTTTGTAGTGTCCTCTGTGGAAATTATCTTTTTACAAGCCACTATTACTGCCATTTTTAAGAACCTGTCTACCACAACACACACAATCATGGCCTCTTTTTGTGGCAGGAAGACCAGACATAAAGTTCATAGAAACTAAATACCAAGGTTTTTCAGGAACAAGAAGTGGTGAATATAGTCCAAGTTTACGATTGGTAGGCTTAGCAATAACACATGTGCTACAAGATTGAATATATGAAATGACATCATTTCTCAACTTTGGCCAATAAAAATACCTCTGAAGTATAGCAATAGTCTTTTCTATGCCAAAATGACCAACAACCTTAGTATAGTGAGCTTCCCATATTATCCTTTTTTGTTTTGCATTCGACACACAGATTTGGCCAATGAGACAAAGTATTCCTTCCTACAAATAGAAGTCATTCACTTGATTTCCCTTCACCAATTGATTATAAACATCTGCAGACTCAACATCATTCTCATACAAGCAAGTCCAGGCTTCAGTTTGATGACCACATGAGTCCAATACCATACTTATAGCTGCAATCAGAGGACTGCTCAAACAATCTGCTACTTTGTTGGTACTTCCCTTCTTGTGGCAAATATTGTGATGAAATTGTTGAAGATATGTTGACCATTGTTGATGTCGATCATTCTGCAACTTCCCATGTGTTTGCAAAAATTGAAGAGGTTTGTGGTCTGTGTGGATGACAGTCTCCTTACCCAAAATATAATGTTTCCACTGCTTATAGGCTTAAACAATAGTATACAGCTCCTTGTCATAAGTGGCATACCGATGCACTATATCAGAAAAAGTCTCACTATGATATGCAACTAGGTGACCATGTTGCATGAGGACTGCCCCTAGGGCATATTCTGATGCATTAGATTTTATTTCAAATGACCATTGTAGGTCAGGAAGAGATAAAATTGGTGCATAACGTGACCTTCATTTTAACTTCTCGAATGTTTCTTATTGAGCACCTATCCATTTGAACTTTCCTTGTGTTCCCTCCCGCAATGACTGATTTAAAGGCCAAGACAAATGGGAAAACCCTAACACAAATTTGTGATAAAAGTTTGCCAATCCGAGGAACCTTTGTAACTCTATGAGATTTCTATGAGATGGTCAATCCTTAATCAGTTGTATCTTCTTAGGATCAACATGGACACCTTCATTTTCAATAACATACCCTAAGTATCTAATATTGTTCATACCAAAGGAGAACTTTTCTTTGTTTGCATAAACCCCATGATCTTGTAAAGTTGAGAGAATTTTTTCCACATGTTGCAAATGTTCCTCCCAAGTTTTTTTTGAAAATGAGTATGTCATCCAGATATACCACCACAAAGGAATCAGTGAACAGTCAGAGTACATCATTCATCATTCTCATGAATGTCGCTAGGGAGTTTGTTAGACCGAAAGACATCATTAGGCATTCATCAACTGAGTCAATTGGTACTCGATGGTATCCCAATTTCAAATCATTTTCTGTGAAGAATCGGGCCCCTCTAAGATAATCAAAAAGGTCATCTATCCAGGGAAGTGGATACCTATTTTTAACTGAGTTCAAGGCCCTCTAGTCAATACAAAGTCTCCAAGTTCCATCATGTTTCTTTGCTAGAACAATGGGACTTCCACAGGGTGATTTACTTGGATGAATATGTCCCTTCTCAATCAATTCTTGTATTTTCCTCTTATTTTATTATTTTCTAGTACTGATCTATGGTAGACTGGTTCATTAGGCAATGGATTTACCGATATGAAATCAATAGTGTGTCTCACTTGGCGATGCATAGGTACCCTAGTTAGTAACCTAAACAAATTCTCATATTTTATCAAAATTTGATGCATTGATCTTTTCTACAATATTGTGGTGTTTGTGATGACATGGGAACTATATACTGATTTTCTTTCTTCTATAGAATGAATCATCAATAATATGAATATTCCTCTTTTGGCAACCAACCTCCTATATTGCTTAGCAATAATCAGAGATGTAGAGTATGTAGGGCTCACCTCTGGTATTTGGTATTTCTGTTCACCTAATTTGATTATCATGTTGTGAGGTCTGGACTCATAAACACCATGGTGCTAGTACATATATGGTTGTCCTAGCAGAACATCACAAACATCTAAAGGAGATACATCATAGATAACCACATCTTTGAAAATCTTTATAGAATATGAAAGGTGACACTATTGGTGCACTTGAATATCTCTCCCTTGACTTACCTATCCCATGGAATAGGGTTGCGGGTGTGCTATTGTTTTCAAATCTAATATCTTCATTGTCTCTACTGATATTAGGCTCTTTTGACTTCCACTATCAACAATAAAGTGCATGGATTTTTCTCCAACCCACATCTACGAGTGAAACAATCTTTCCTCATCCTCCCAAGGCAATATCTTTGTAGTAGCTACCATTTCATATGGATCAGCCTCAATGACTTGTACATATCTTTCTTTTGTGCAAGATTGTGCCTCCTTAGGTTCTTGCTTGTCCTCATGTGTCTCCATCATTAAAATTTGTATGGTTTTGTAATATTTTGTGTTATGAGAGGGACTCTTATGGAATTCACACCACATACTGTTCTCTTGTTCCTTCTTCATACCCCATGCCTTTTTCGGTAGTGAATTGGGAGAAGATTCCTTAGAGGTTTGTTTCCATGCAATTTTGCCACCTTCACCCTTCCATTTGTTGTTTGCGAAGTTATCCCAAAGTCCTTTCTCTTTGAATTTCTCCTCAATTTTTGTAGCAAATTTATATGCACTAGGTAAAATCTCTATGTTTAGAAATTCCATTTCAGTTTGGATATACCTATGGAGCCCACTTTGATATTTCAAAACTTGGTGCTTGTCATAATCTTGATGCCAAGATTTGCTACTAAAGCATGAAACATATTAGCATATTCCTGAACAGTTTGGTCCTTTTTTTGTCTAAGCAATTGCCACTACATATATTTATGTTCATACATATCTACAAGAAAATATTCTTCCTTCATGTGCTCCATGAAGTCTCCCCATGTGGGTTTTTGATCAAAAATAAAAGTACTGGTAGTTTCTGATGCCTTGGATGCTAACTTTTCTTCCCATGAATCTTTCACATGATTTTCAGCTTTGTGAATAGTGAAAGTTATATTCTCTTTATCTGAGAACTGGTTGATAGAGAAATACCTTTCAAGTTTTGAAATCCAATCATCAACAACATCCGCATCAATCTTTCCTTGAAACGTGGGTATATCAAAATTCACTTGCATCTTGAATGGTGTATACTCTATGAATGGTGGGTTTTCTTGTGACCCACAACTTTCTAGCATTTTCTTGAACCATTCCATCATTTATTCACATTGTTTTGTTAATGCATCTGCAACCAATGCTTTAATGTCCTCGTCAGTCTGCAACTTAGCCATCTGCAATCATGTGCATCTCAAAGGAAGGTAGTCTGAAGGATTTCTTGTTTCTAACCCCAATCTTTAATATGTTAATCGTGTGTGATCTTACATATAGGAGATAACTTTCTTTGATACTGCTGATCCAAATTATGGATTCAGATGACCTGCGGTATTGTGGATTTGTTTACACAAACAAGGTAAACACATAATTGAAGCAAGCCAAAAAGTAATCCATTCAACTTGAAAATCAAACATATATAACAGTTCATGAGATTCCAAGGGTCACCAAAACCCCTTGAGAATAGAAACCCAACAGTCATATTTGTTTATTTACATAACTTTCTACTCAGGACTCGAAATTGCAAGTCATTTAACTCGTTGGAAATGTCTCCAAGAGTTGAAGGAAAAGTCTTATAAGAACCTCCCTATGGCAATGTTGTAATGGATGGGACAAAGTTTCAAGGTTTTAAAATGCCCTGAAGGCCTTCAAAAATGCTAATTACTAACATGTAGAAAAAATAGAAAAAAATTCCTTCTGATCATGTTCATTCCTTGAACACAAGCCAAGCAGAGACCATATTTAACTTCCTTATCATAGCTATGTGAATTAGAAAATCAAATTTGACAACATGAAGAGATACCCAACAATCCCAAAACAAAATTGACTAAACAAATTGAAACATTTTTCTTGGGTGATATTGGTTTTCTCTGTGTGCTCCTACAACATGGTATCTGGGGTATAATGCTAGTTATAATCTGGGAAATCATACTCAACTGAGTATGGTGGGTAATTTATAGTGATAATTAGCTAGTTTGATATTTTCTATTAACCACTATCAGAGTACACTTAGATTTGTGCAGCTAGGTTATTTCGATGCCTTGTACATAACTCACTCAACATGCATCAAAGATACTCGTGCATATATATAGGTGAAACACATAATTTCCTCTAATAAGGTCAAACATCATAAACATGAGAATAATCAAATGATGATGCATGAGCATAATCAACTAAAATAACAACATAATATACAAACTATAATAATACTATAACTATCTTGTAAAGTGCACCATATAGTTTCCAATAAAAAAATACTGGTGGTAGGCACAATCCTAAATAATCATATACAAGTAATGATATATGGATCAAATCTCAAAATAACAAGTGTAAGTTACAATATTCAAATCTAAAAATAATAAATTTCTAGCTTGAGATTAAGTTATTACATATTCATAATTCAAAGAAAAAACAATAAACCATAAAAGACATCAAATTTATGTGGAGAAACCCTTTCAAGAAAAAACTCTACCAAAAGAAGAGGGCAAGTACAAGATTAAGCTTTACAAAGACATATATAACAATACCCTTCACTACTCTCCTCTCTTCAGGACTTAGTAGCACCCTATTACCTACAAGAACTCAACATAATACTACCATCTCATGGTTGCGACTTATATAAACTTGTGAGATGGAAAACCCAATGGTTTCCCAAAATAAGAGTCAAAAAACCACTTGCAAAAATTCACACCTAGAATAATATGCAACCAATAGACATGATAATAAAATAATATAATCTACATGAGTCCAACATGGGCATCTAATCCATAGCCACTCAAATCTTTCAATTTTGAAATGCTTAGTAGCTCCCAAATATTTTGTATAATACAAATGTTAATTTGTTTCTTCTCATGTCCTTGACAACACTTTCTAAGAAACATGGAGATACATGAATGATTTAAGAAAGCAAAATTAGTGTCATCTTCTCTAACATAGTTTTCATAATCTATAGTGGCATCCCCCACAAACCTTGTCTTAGGTAAAGTTTGTGTCCAACAATAACACTAATAGTTTTAAAAAAAGATAAATAACTCAATTAAAAAATTGAGAAAAAGGTGGAGCCCAAGCATCTGAGGAGAAAAAGGTAATCTATTTGTGGTGAAGGTGACCAAATAAACTTAGATGCTCATAGAGTGATGGTCTAGAATATTTTAGGAAAGTAAATAATAAAAAAATAAATAGTTTTTTTTGTCATTATAAATACATGACTAAATAGATAAATGAGTTGGATTTGTGTGATAGCAATTATTACTATTACTTAACAACAAAATTTAACCATTATGATTTATTTATTTATTTTTCATTATATTGATTTAAGAGTTTGATTTAATTGTTTTAAGTAACTAAAGGATATACATTTTGTAAGAATTATTATTAGTGTTAAAAAAATAACCAAATATTATTATTGATAGAGATGAATCTTCACTTGTCAGCTCAAATGACTTGCATTCACAACTATTTTTAATAGAGTTGAAAAATAATCAAACTTTACTATTGATAGAATTGAATCTTGACTTTAGCATCAGCTCAAAAGACATTCATTTATAAAAATATTAATAAAATTGAAAACATAAAAAAACATTTTTACTTGTCAGCTGAAGAGATATGCATTTATGAAGATTTTTATTAGGATTGAAAAAATCAACTAGAAGTTATGGGTAAAATTGGGTTTCATTTTATGATTGGAAAAAGGTCCGTTGAAGTTAATTGCTTTCTATTGCCCTTACTCTATTGGGTGACACCAGGCCAGCGGTCAGCAAAGGGCGGCTAAAAATCCTACCACCAATTTGGCAAGTGGGTCCGATCAACAAGTCGTGGCCATTCACGCATCTATAGAGATTTTTCAATGCTCTCAACTTCAAAGGACAACATCACCTTTAAAACAATGGCAGGCAACTCTTTTTCTTCCACAATATTAAAAAATGATAAAGATGTAACAACTAGCATTCACAGGAAGACCACATGAGTTGTTTGTTGTCAATTATCATTACACGCCGCTCAGTGCTTTAAGTCTTATCCTTCTGAAGGTCAAGGACATGCATCTTGAAAGTTTCAAGAATTGTGGGCCACTGTTCGTCTTGAATAATTGCTCTGTTAAAAGACAAAACCAGAAAGCAAAAGTAAAGGCGAATAAGACGTAACAATTGTTGTCCAGTGTCAATTGTTTAAAGAATATGCGTAGGGTACGAGGAAGACCTGGAATCTGATAGTCGCAGAGTTTTTTATATTTTAAATCATATTTTATAAAAATTGTTGTAGAATATTATACATTCATTTATATTTACCACTTTTATTATGAAGAATCTCTTTTCCATAACAGCATTTTCTTCAAATGTGGTTAAAGGATATTAAAAGAGGTTTTTGTCTAAACGATTAATAGAGTTTAAATGTATGTTAATGTTTATTAAAGTATATATCTGTAAAATTCAATTTTATACATAAGTGAATTTTAATGACAAATAAAACTTTTACTAATTAAAAATATTTATTTAACATGTCAAACATCTTAACATTAATAACATCTAGATTAGTATATTTTTTTCAAATAAATCATTAGAATTAGCTCCTTGATTCATATAATCTAAATCATGAGTTCAACTTTTGATTTGCTCGTTGTGTTGATGAGGTCCATTCCACATCCTTCTAAAAGATTATAAATATGCTTTCCCTATAAAAACCTAACCTCTAGATCATTAGACTAACTCTCAATTACTGAAATTAAAAAGATATAAATAAATAAATTGAATCTTCCACAGATTAACTTTGATACCTTTCTATTTATTTATATATAAATATTATATTTGTTTTCAATTAGGTATTGAGAAGATGCGCAATGTAAGATCCGCATGATCCATAAACGTCCGAGGAAACCTTCTGAAAAATATATATCAGTGAAGAGAAATACTTTGAAGTCTAGCTTGTAAGAGAATCCCCAAGGTAAATATAGCATGCAGATGGCCTGGAGTGCAATCTTTCCGCACTCGCTCCGTGTTTTGCTGTTTGTTGGCATCACTCTGCTGTTCATTGCTCAACTCGTACCAATATGCAACGGACAGATCAAAATATGCAACGGCAATACCAATACAAGCACCAAATTCCGGAGTAATTTGAACATGGTTCTTAATAATCTTGTAGATAATACATCGTCGTCAAATGGTTTCAATATCTCTACTTCCGGCCAAGGTGCAGACAAAACTTCGGGACTACTCCAATGTCTGGGAGACGTAAGCAGAGAAGAATGTCTCAACTGTTCACGAGAAACAAATACCACCGTCCGCAACTCTTGTAAAGATGCCATAGGCGCTAGGGTTTGGCTGGACAACTGCTGCATACGCTATGAGAATTATCCTTTCGGCGGACAACTAAGTATCGACGGTCAGGTTGATCCCGGTACAGCCAAGGCCCTAGGTGATCCTAATTTGTTTAGTGCGGCAGTTAAGGCACTTTTACAAAATCTGTCAGATGAAGCCCTTCGTTCGCCTGGTCGATATTCTTCTGGACAAACAAATGTTTCTGTGACTTACCAAACATTCGGTTTCGTCCAGTGCTGGAAAGATGTGACTAATGTTAGCGACTGCAACTCATGCTTATCAACTGCAATTAAGAAAGTGCTGGATGCGACTGAGAATGGAACTCGTCTTGGAGCTGTCGCCGGCTTGGGAAGTTGCATGGCACGTTTTAGCTCAGTCTTATTGCCTCCTACGCCAAGTAAAAAGAGCTAATTAACATTGGTACCAATGAGGATCCTAAATTTGTTAATTTGGGAAAATGATGTTCTGAAGTGGAGAGAAGGAAGTTCATCGATTTGTTGGTCAAGTTTAAAGATGTTTTTGCATGGAGCTATGATGATTTGAAGAATTTCAGGGATGGTAAGTTCCTACATCAAATTCCTTTGAAACCAGGTGTCAACCCTTTTCGGCAAAAGTTAAGGAATTTTAATCCGAAGGCAGCATACGCAATTTTTCATGAGGTTGACAAAATGTGGAAGGCTAGGATCATTTATCCTCTGCATCACTCTACTTGGATTGCAAACATAGTTCCTGTTCAGAAGAAAAATGGCGAGATACGAATTTGTGTTGAATTCAGAAACTTAAACCAAGCAAGTTTGAAAGACAATTACCCCATGCCTGCAATGGATCATATTTTACAAACTGTTTCAGGCTCCGAGATGATGTCCATGCTAGACGGCTTCTCTGGGTATAACCAAATTAGTGTTGCAGAGCAAGACCAACACAAGATAGCCTTTATAACCCCCTGCAGTACCTTTCCATATAACATAATGCCTTTTGGGTTGATTAATGTAGGGGCAATGTTCCAAAGGGCGATGGATCTTTCCTTCGTGGATTTGAGGGATAAGATATTCATGGTGTATTTAGATGACCTGACTATTTTCTCCAGAAGAAGGAAGCATCATGTACGGGATTTGAAAAAAGTTCTGGTGAGATGTAGGGAGCATGGGGTATCGTTGAATCCTAAAAAGTCTGTTTTTGGTGTCATAGAAGGAAAACTTCTGAGACATATCATCTCACAAGATGGGGAAACGTTTGATCCACAGAGGGTAAAAGTGATATAGCAACTCAGTCTCCCCTCAAATAGAAATGGAGTAAGGTCCTTCTTTGGACAGGTGAACTTCTTAAGGCGTTTTATTCCTGATTTTGCTGAAACTACTAAATACATTGTAAATATGATGAGTGAAAAGGTAGCCTTTAGATGGAATGAAGCAGACATGAAAGCTTTTGAAGAGATTAAAAGGGCCATCACGCATGCACCTACTTTAGTTACTCTAGACTTTAATAAGGACTTTATTATTTATTGTTATGCATCTGAGCATACCATGTCTGGGATTTTGGTAGAAAAGGGTGAGGGTAATGAAGAGGTGCCAATTTCTTTCATGAGTATCCCCTTGAAAAAGCATAAGTTAAAAGACTCATAGATAGAGAAGCAGGCTTATGCAGTGGTAAAAGCTGTGAAGCAATTCAAGTATTACATACTTCACTCACATGCAACTATTTTTGTTCCCAATTCTGCAATAAAGGCTATTTTGACTCAATAGGATGTCAGCACCAATAATAGAGCATCTTGGGTCTCCAAGATTCAAGAATTCAATTTGGACATTAAGCCCACTAAATTGGTTAGAGGACAGGGCCTTTGTAAATTGATAGCAGAGAATGAGTTTAAAGAAGAGGACAGTCTACCACTAACCTTGTTCGTCAGCCATCAAGATTCTTGGTTCACCAATCTTGCTTATTATCTTACGTATGGAGACTGTCCAGATTATCTTTCTCCTAGGGAAAAAATAATTCTGAGGTTGAAAGCTGGGAAGTATGTCATCTCGAATAACATATTGTACAAGAAAGGCTTAGATGGTGCTTTCCTCCGATGTATCAATAAACCACACCAAGAGGCTCTATTGAAAACTTTTCATAATGAGGCATGTGGGGATCATTTCTCTTCTATGGTTACTACATACAAAATCATGAGGAATTGCTATTATTGGCCAAGGATGTTTAGGGATGCATACGCCTGGTTGTCGAGGTGTGAGAAGTGCAAGTTGTTTATAGGTAAACCTTAGTTGGCCACCTTACCCTTGAGACCCGTGGTAATTGAAGAACCTTTTAAACAATGGGGATTAGATTTCATTGGTCCTTTGAACCCCATTTCGAGTGCGGGGCATACTCACATATTAACAATAATTGATTATTTTACTCAGTGGGTGCAAGCTATCCCTGTTTAAAAAACCACTTTAGAGATTGTGTGTATGTTCCTTAAGGATAATATTCTTGTCAAGTGTGGAGTCCCTCAAAAAATAGTTACAAATAATGCATCTAATTTTTCTTCATCTAAGTTAAGTCTATTTTGTTATGACCATGGAATTTCCTTGGCACATGCATCTGATTATTATCCGTAGGGTAACAGTCAAGCATAATCAGGTAACAAGAATTTGATCAACATCATGAGAAAGTTGGTTAGTGAGAATTTCAGGGATAGGCACAAGAGGTTGCATGAAGCACCATGGGCAGATCGAATCTCACCAAAACAAGCCATAGGGATGTCACCATTTGAGCTAGTATATGGCATTGGCGTACAACTCTCTCTTCCTTTAGAGTTAGCAGCTTCTAGGTTGCAGACAGTGATTGAAGATGCATTTTTCCAGAGCTCTCTTGAAAAAAGAATTATGTACCTATCTAGGATCGAAGAAGAAAGGGAAAAGCTAGTTGACAGGATTACGGAGCATCAGATGAAAGTTAAAAGGATTTTTTATCAGAAAGCAAGGCCCAAGAAATTTATGAAAGGTGATCTGGTGTTATTGTGGGATAAAAGGAGAGAGCCAAAAGGTGCTCATGGCAAGTTTGAGTCACTGTAGAAGGGACCTTATGTGATTCATGAAGAAAAGGGCCCCAACTCTTTTAAAATTGCTTACCAGGATGGTTTTGCACTACCCTTGTCCTATAATGGGCAGGACTTAAAACTATGTCAATTGTAAACATGCATCCCCTGTTAGTTTGTACATACTTTCTTTTGTTGTGTTAGTTTAGGTGTGTCATTTTTGTTGTGAGTTGAACCTTGGATTAGTCATTTTGTGAAACCAGAGATTTTTGAGGTTCATTGCTTGGGACTTTAAAGTCCCAGTCCCCATGAAGAGCCACTGTTAGGCCCATATAAAATTTCCATTTCATATATGTCCTTTCTTGGAGTATGCCCTTCTAATCTGTTGGTCAAGTCATTTGCTTATTTTTCCCCATATAACTCGGCCATTGTTAAGTTTCACTGCGTTGAACTTGAAACTTTTTGGTTCAAGGTTCAAAGTTCAATGAGCGTTGTTTTGAATGTTTTTCCCTTTCATGCGGTTTTAAGTTTTTGCTAGTCCTTGTTGGCATTTTACATTCTTTGAACCTTGAACTTGAACCTTTTTGGTTCAAAGTCAAAAGTTCATGATTTGTCATGTTAATTTTGTGTTATGATTATTTTGCAATGTTAAGAGTTCATGTATTGGTTTCTTGGAAGACATGTGACTTGGCACAAGGTGACGACACACATTTCAAGAGATGATTAACGGCCACAAAAGAGAGGGATATTCTTTATCTAATGATTTGAAATCTGTCATTTATAGAAAGTATGTGTGAGGATCTGTAGTGTCAAAAGTGAAGTGATCTAGCATTTAAGGCATGCTCCGATACAATCATTTCAAAGTAAGGCCACACAAACGAAGAGTAAGGGAGACAGTTTGTGGTAATGATGGGTAAGATTTTCTCAGTTTTAAAACTGAGAGATGTCACGTGGGTATTATTAATTTCTTGAGAAGGTTTTGAGAAGGAATTTTCAGAGCAGGAGAAATAGACTGCGATAGGGGTTTGCAGAGGATAGAGGAAGGTATTTTCGACAACTTTCTAAATTGTTGCAATTTGTTTTAAAGATCTGGGTATTCTATTAGCTGTTTGTTTCCATTCCTACTTTCCTTCCTTGCTTGGGTTGATTTAAGAAAATCATGAGCATGAAGCCTATTTTTCCCAGTTTAGTGAGCTTGACTTCTCTTGTAAGCACATTACCAGAGTTAGGTGATACAACATTAGTCCAAATGGATTTAGATGATTTTCTAGAAAGAGTCTGGAACCTAGACGCAGATACTATGAGCAGGGATGTTGCACAGAGTGGGTTATTAGAAGTGGCCGCATTTCCTACAGCTGCTCCTTCTATAGAATTAGTTTTAGAATGTATGAATCACTATGACAAGGGTAATAGATGCATAAGGAAGAACAATGGTGAGGTTTTTTTATCCATAGATAGACAGACAGTGATGGCAGCTATGGGTATCCCACATCGGGAACCCTATGAAGATTGGATGACTGGAAAATCCTATGGAATTTTCTTCAAGAAGAAGCAGTATTACAGAACTGTTATTGCACGAAATTGGCTTTTGAAATTCAAGAAAGGAGGTTCAAGGCTGTAGAGACCTTTAACCCATGAACATTTAATTCCTGCTATCTAGGACTTGGTAATTATGTTGAGCTGAGTAAAGGGTAATTCCCACTCCTTTCATTGGGAGGACTGGATGTATTTCTTCATCTTGGTCACTCTAGATAAGAATCGATTCATTGACTGGGGAACTGTTATAGTGGAAAGGTTCCATGAAGGTTTGAGTAATTACCTTGGGATGTCAAACTTCTATATGTCTTTGTATCTGTTATATATGCTTGATTGTGTGAGGGAATGGTCTGGACTGTCCCATGCAAAATGGGTTCAAGGCATAAATATTTATGAGTATCATTCTAATTTGACTTTGAAAGGGTATGTAAATGACTATCTACCCTAAGATGATATTTTTGCTAGGAGGTTGACCTTTAAATTACAGGGTAACTTGCATATGAGGATGTTTGTAGAAGCCATTGAACTTGTTAACATTTATGGTAGTTTCTTTACACAGTTTAGTCACTTCACTTACCTAAGGGTTGGAAGATTTAAAGGTGAACCCTTTAGGCTACCCAGGTATGTTTTAGACTCATGTATTTTGTTCAAATTTTCTAGGCAACTTGCCTATGTTGCAAGGTATTCTGGTGAGGACTCAGACACAAGTGGAATTTTTCCCATTGATTTAGGCCATTACAGTTGTAGGTCTATCTCTGATGCATTGAACCTCAAGCTATAATTTAAGGGATTACATTTGAAGACCTTTGTAAAAAGGGATAATTTTGATGGTAAAGGTTTTATCACCCAATATGTAAAGAAGATGGTGCTTGATCAACATGTGTCTCAGTTGGAAGATTATTGGGAAGGTTGCTCGATTGAATTTGAAGTGGGGAAGAGGAGTTGGTCCAAGTTAACCTTGGAGCAAATCCACAAAATGAAATTTTCAATGGACACTTCAGGTGTCACCACTGATGATGAGGATATACTTGACTCTGAGTTTCTAAAGCGAGTGCATAATGAGCCTCTTCCAGAGGTAGATTAGAGTAAAAAGATGGAAGATAGTATTCAGACACGCACCTTCAACGTGATTCAGAACACAAAAAATTTGCTTAGGAGTTGTCATTTTTAGCTGGGAAGGGCAACTTGTTCAAGAAGCAAAAGTGGGAAGAAGAATACCGCAAGAAAAACTTATATTTTAACTAATATTCTTGTTCCTATTGCAGGAAAAAGGTAAGCAAAGATCAAAGAAGAGAAACTTGACACCGAGGTTGGGCTTTCTATTGATGGTCGAATTACTAGGTCAAGGTCCAAGAAGAGTTTTCAGCTACCAGCTCCCCATCTCATTCTTGATCTAGACGTAGAGGAAGCACTATGCGATATGGCATCCCCTGTTTCTAATGCAGAAAAAGTTTCAACCGGTGTAGACACTACTTTCTAGGATTTAGGGATGCTTGATATCCAGTCTCATACAGACAGTGCCACATTGCCACCCTCAAGAGGATTTCCAACCATCTCATCTAAGGAATTGACTCTAGCACCCAAGTGGTTAAGTGATTCAATCACCAGGAAAAGGAATGTGGTTCCTATTTCAGTATCGATGGAGGATGCAGTGAGTAAATGTCTGGGAAACTCTACAAAGCCCAAAAAGTTAAAAATGGAGGCCATGATTGATTTTGATGAAAGCACAAAGCATTGGACCACATACATTGCCAAACCTGCATCCAACAAAGATGTTGTTATTGCTTCAGAAGTGGACTATGTTATTGAAAGAGTTGATTAGGGGGGTCGGAACCAAAGCCATTGATGTGAAACATCTGGAGACTTCGACTATGCGAATTATCTCTCATACTTGGAAAGACGAAAGAGACAAAGCTTAGTTAAAGAAAAATGTAATGAAAATGGCGCAGTATATTCATGCTCTGGAGAATAGCCCATTACTGTTCTCTCAAAGTTTAGGATCAATTAGCACAAAATCACCTGGTAATCAAAAATTCTTTGATGGGGTTCAAAAAAACAGGATGATTGTCGAGGTCGTCTCAGAATGGCTCACTTCGATCATGCATCAAGCAACCAATTACATAATGGATTTAGTTCAGATCATCAAAGAAACAAATGAAGTCAGCAAGGCATTGGACTCTGACTTAATCTCATGGCAGAAGGAGAAAACTAAATGAGTGGTGATTTCAAAATAGATGCATGATATTCAGCGTTATGGCCTGATGAATGTTCTTGCGGAAAATCAAGTGCCAGGGTTAAATGATGATGTAATGTTTATTTGTAAAGAGAGTATTGAATGGCGCAACCAGATTATTGAACAAGGCCATAATGACTCGGCCAGTCTGCATGGTGAATTAATAGCTCTAAGGGTGACCGTGCAGAAGGATCTGCACTATGTGGATGTTTAGTTTCTTAAGGAAGATAATGAAACCCTAGAGGATACCACAGAGATGATTAACCAGTTTAGCAGCCACATTAAACAAATCAAAGTGGATAAATCCTTGGCTGTGGAAGATTTCACGAGGATTTCCAAAGTGGATTCGATGCTCACAGTTTGTCTTGATCACCTAGATTCCCAAAGAGACAAAGTGTAGATGGTGAAGAGAAATAAGGAGCTCTAGAAGTAGAGAGTAATTCACATCAGTTTTCCACACATAACCGTAATTCAAGAATTTTCAAAGGTGCATCGAGAGTGGAGTGCGGTGAATGCAGTGATGGTGTCTGTCCAAAACACCAACCCAAGTGATCACACCAGGACCGAGCAGACGGCATGACTAGCGTTGTTGGCAGTTGTTCACTAGCGAGTCTAGTCATTTTCTTTAGTTTCAGTTATGCAGTTAGGGTTGTTTTCTATTAAATCTTACAAGTTAATTTTACTTTGGTTAAAAACTAACGATCTACCAACCTATATATATGTTTTGTAATGACTTTGAAAGGGTTCACTAAGTTTTTGAAAAGACTATCTTTTAAATTAGCTATAGATGTTGTATATGCAGAAGGTGGATGTTCATCAATGAATGAAAATCTCATTAACAGTTCTATTTGATTTCAAATCTGTGCATTTGTTATTTTGAAATTTGATTTCTGTGAAAATCTGTTTCAAGGAAGGAACCGTTATACTTTCTATGTGTGCAGAAATTATTAGCGAATTTCATCTTTAAAGGATTTTTCATTTTGTTTTAGTGTATGTGTGAAGTATGTTGGCTTTATATAAAGAGTTATATATAAATCAGTGCTTGCACTCTTTTTGTATTGACTTGTGAATGCAATTACATTTTAGTGCTTTCTGGTGAAAAGAATCCTATTGATTGTGTGTAGTTTGGAGCTGGTTGAATATTTATTAAGGGGAGTTGTACCTAAATTCAAAGGTTAATCAAATATAATGATTTTCCAACTGATTGGTAAAGAATTTGTCTTTCTTTATGTGAGTCAAAATATGCAAGCTTAAATAAATAAGGAAAGATCAATATATTTATAATTCTTTTATATTTTAAATATAGTAATTATATATTTAATTAATGTATTATAAATAATTAATTACTGTAATCATAACTAATTTAATATTTTAATATATTAGTTTAGTTAATAATCATTATCATAGTTATTACATTACATTCTTGTTAAAACATCATATATAATATTTTAGTAATAGCTATAGTATTAAATTAAATATTAGAACACCATAAATAGGACACAATATAATCATATTGTAATATATAATAATTCAAATATTTTATAAAATATATTAACTTAATAATTTTACTATTATATTAATTATTATAACACTAATATAATGTGTTACATAATATTATTATAATTACTATTATATAATGTATTACATTATATCTCTATCTTCCTCATTATATCTCTTGCCCATCTCTATCTTTTTATCTCTGATTGCATCTTTTTTTCCCATCTTTCTATTATAATATATGTATGTACACACACATATCCCTCTTTCTATTTTTATGTTTCTCTCTTTGGTTGTCACTCCCTCTTTTTATATGTCTCTACTACACCTATATCCTCTCTCGGTTTCTCTTGTTCCTCTCTATATTTTTTGTAGAGTATGAAATCTGAATTGCTACAAAGGATAATGAAACCCTTTGAGGATTCAAGTTTCAACCATCCACACAAGTAAGACTTCGGGTAAGTATTACTTTCAATTTTATGTATTTGTTAATTAAATGTGTGTTTTAATGAAGCTTAAAAGTTATCTATGCTCTTTACAGAAAGTACAGACCAAAGTGGTCTCCTAGGTAGCTGAACAATCTCTCTGTCTAAGATGAGCTTGTGACTCATGCATGATAGCATGATGCACTAGTATCCCATACAAACAAACAACAAAATTTTCCATAGAGAAACATAAAATATTCTATGCATTGTTTTGAATATTGAAGATTATTAAATATAGCTACACATAAAGTATAAAATAACTAAAATGGAAATACTAGATAAAAATAAATGATTTAAATGAAAAAGGGGAGCTCATAATGTCACCAAAGATGTCCAAGAACGTCAAAGAAGGTGTCCCTTCTCCAACTACTCCTCCAACTACAAAAAATCTACACATCTACAAACTCTTCAAGGTGAGGATAATCATCAAGAGTTACCACCACACTCACCCTCAACAAAGTCACTCACTAAGATGCAAAACATCTAACAATCCTATTGTATTATCTGCTTTAGCTTCTTAGCTGAAATCATACCAAGAGATATTGGTCAATACAAGCTTAATGATCCTCAAACCAATCCATACCCAAGATGATCCTATAGGAACCTTAAGGTAGAATGTGTAGGTCAATGGTGGTGGTGAGGGTGCCCAAATCCAACATAGAACCATGAACTAGGTAGTCTATTTCCACCTTAACACTAGCTACACCTGCCAACTATCATTTTTTGTAACCACCATAAGCCCACAATGCTCCATAAGGAATAGAAAAATAAATTAATATGTAGCACCAAATCAAATAGAATGAAAGTGTGAATCCCACTCATCACACTTAATATTCAACCATGGTCCCTTGATGCTCATATTATGGTTATGAACCATCAAAAATGCCCTATCAGATCTCTTAAAACCTCCTACTATAGGCTTTGAAAAAACTTGTCTCTGACTACTCGCTACAACTAACCTTTCAGGGCAATGTATAACTATATATATGACCCTATTGGGTACAAGTGTAACATGGTCCTCTACCATGCCCATGTCCATGTCCAAGTGATTGATGATAGCTGGGTCTCTACTTGAACTATGCTGACCACTCTAAGATACACTTCTATAAGATATGTTTCTAGGATTTTATCTACCATGTTATCTAAAATGACAACCATTTGAATCATGCCTACTAGAAGGAGCTTGAGAAGACCTCTATCTCTATTGATGTTGTTGATATAATCTGCAAGGTATTGAAGGTTCCCTAGAAGATCTTATGGGATGATGTAGAACCTTGGGCACTTGACCTTGATGTAGGTGCACTCCCAATATAAATTTATATCTAAACTCCAAACCCTTAGGCCAATTTATCCTTAATCAATCTCACCTTCTCTATCATGAACTTCAAATTCTTGATCTCAAATACCCAAACACCACCATTGATCAAATCATTTAGGCATTGCATTAAATAATAAACTAATAAGCCATCATTCTCAACAACACTTGCATATTTTTTAAGCTCAAAGAAATGGCTATAATTTTGATCCACTATCAAGCCCAACTATTGAAACTCATGGAACTCATTTGTATGCCCATAGCTATATTAGTCTAAGAGTTAATATGCTTGAAAAATCTCTAAGAAGATTTCCCAATATATTAAAGTAATGTCAAGATTGAGCTTCTAGTTCACTTGATACAACCAGGTGTAATAAAAGCTCCTCAAATGTATGATAGCATAATGAGCCCAATATTATTAGCATAAGGATACATAGAAAAATATCAATCCAATTTTTCTCAACCAACTCTCTACCTCGGAATCTCCAAATGAGCACTCAAATGTGGTCTAATGGGCTCTAAGAAGATATCTCATGTGCCCTGGAAGAATTTGGTTTTCAGTGACCACTGTCCTACCTCACCTATGAGGATAGTATCAATCTATTTAATGGCCTACTCTTAAAAAACTAGATCTTTGAGAATGCTTTCAATCTCTTCATTGATCTACCCTTGAACAACTATAGCTTTGATAATGCTTGTGATCTCATCCATGATATTGATTGTGCTGAACAAAAGGGTTGGATTACTCATCAAAGGATGCCTCCTATCAAGGCCTCAATCGGGATATTATCTCCTAAAGGAGATTAACAACTTGAGGACCTCCAAGCTCATTAGCTTGACCACCTCTTTTATTCTCACCTAGATTAGGATTAATTTGGGCACTTTTTCAAGTACCAAAAGCTCTACCTTTTCCCTTAGGAGGTATGTTTCATTACACAAATATTACATCAAGGTTAGCACAAACATGATTATGTTTAAAATCCATACTAAGGCATGATGTCACAAGGTTAAGCATCATAGATATGATTCACCATAACAACCACACCCCACACACAGTAAACATAGTAAGAGCATATAGACAAGAGCTTCTAGTGTATGAACATGAGATATAATACTAGATGTAATTCCATACCAAGGAACCCCTAAAGACATTAGCTAAGAAATAATGTAATTATTTTTTTGAAACTATAAAGATAAACATTTAAAAATATCAAAAGGTCACTAGGACAAAATATGAAAATATAACATCTTCTCACAACTCAATGATGCACAAGTGGAAGACTTTGACTTGAAAACACTAACCAACCAAAGAGGAAGGCTTGAGACACCTGATTTGAGAAAAAATAATTTTTAACCCTTAGAAAACTTCAAAGAATTTACAAGACCTCATTAGATGATCTCAAATATCTCTTTCGTCCCTAGGTGCGACAATCAACCTCCTAGGAACCAACAGAGACAAACTGATGCAATCAAAAGCATAATTTATTTATTGACAAAATAAATGGACCACCTCAAATATTCCCTAGAATCAATAGGATACATTAAATAACGTTTTTATTTAAGGTTTGTCCATTTGAAGCCCAATTTTTTTTTTGCTAAAGATTTGAGTATATTAGCACCACAAGTAGACTATGAAACCCAAATAGGACACTAGAAGAACATGCTATATTCCTCTAGGAATTTTTGAGTCCTCTAGATGTGCTAGTGTCCTTAATAGGTGCTTATGTCCTTGTAAATTTCCTTGTACACTAATGCCCTCTTTGATACACAAACATCCTAGTTAGTGAGAAATCTAAAGATAAGTGATTGAGCTCTAGGAAACAACAGATGGAGTGGACTAGGATAGAGGTTCACACAAAGCCTTAGGAATATGAAAATGACAAAAATACTCAGGTAAGAAGGAAGGAAAATGACTTCCCTAGACACTAGACGTCACCAATGCACACAAGAGGAGAGGATGGGGAGATGTGTAATGACCTCACTAATATCCTAAAATCCCATCCTAAGATAAAACCTATAATTATAATAAATCATGACACTTTAACAAATTTATATACCTTTACAAGACATATCGAATGACCCCAAATAGACTCAAAATCACACAACATGACATATAATGGCACTAGAAGTTGGGATTATGACATGGGGTTTCTACAATACACACAAAGATGACTCTAAAATATCTAGATTTATTTTATAACCAAAATAAGATTCTGACATCATTTTAACTGTAATACAACATTCAAAATGGAAGGAAAGATTCAAGATTACTTGTGCTTGTTACCAACACCAAGACATGTAAAATATACTATTCATTCTCATTTACATTAGATTATAACTCCTACTTAAAGAAAGTCCAATATAGAATAATAAAATTACATGACATAGGACACAAGGTCCATGAATTATACATTTTCTATCATAAAAGTAAATTTGAAAGAATGATAGGAAAAGTGACTAGGTAGAGTCCAATGTTAAATTTGATGTCAAAGCCTCAAATATTGAATGGTGGTTTTACATGCCATCCAAATATGTGAAAATGGTAGATCTACCCCATCATGCTATGGATATAATCACACGACTCAAACACAAGAATCAAAAAATACAAAAGGGGAGATAGGCTTACACACAACAATCAAAAAGTATACTAATCATGAAATAACATAGAGTAAACACCAAAATTAAAGGAATCCAACATCTTTTAGGTTCTACTCAAGCTACATTAGGTCTTATATGCTAGAGTGCTAGTTAGAGAGTGCCATCACATGAGCACAAAGAGATTGTCTCATGTAGAACATACTACCCTCTCATATAGATGAGGATACTCAACCACACAGGATTTGACACTCCACAAGAAGGAATATCTTCACAAGTCATCCTTGGCCTTGATGAGCACTCAAGGGATTCAAGGGGCATCTGTTATATCAATTGTTTTATTAATAATATTTTATTAGTTATCACTTGATTAAAATGACTTCCCACCCATGATTATCTACATGCCACTTTGATTATTTGGGCCAAAAAATGTTGGGAGCCACTCCCCTAACCCATTCTAGTACCTAATATTAATCTTATTAAGTTCTTCACAAATGTGGAATAAAATCAAATCAACCAATGAAAACTCACATTTTTACAATATTTTCAAAACTTAAGCATAATTTCTCAAATCTTAAGAATGATGTGAAACAGGATCCAAATTGATCCAAATACAAAATTCATACAACATATCTATCAAACAACATTATAATTTATTTAAAATTCGAGAATAGTTCCACTTTTATCACTTTGTCATTTTCACCCAAAAATAAGGAAAACGACTATTCCTTCATTAAAATAGCTCAAAAAGTCATTAATATGTTTATTCAAAATTTAAAAATATAAGAATATCCATTTAGTCCTTATGTGTTTAACACCCAATTTCTATCATAAAAATTAACAATTTGCCCATTCTAGAGAATTGGGCATGGCAACGACGTAAAATAGAAAATTCCTCAAACATTATTATAAAAAACTGTTATTAACTCAAATGAAAATATTACAATTAAGAAAATGTTTCTTTTATTGAATCAAATTATTTACAAACAAATAGAAATAAAAATGAAGAGAAAGGGGGAGAAGTGAGGTTCATACCTCAAGTTTGATCCAAATTTGAAACTTCAAATTCTCCCATCACATTAAAGAAGATCACAAATCCATTGGACAGAACAATCCCCTCCCAAATCCTATTCTATTGCAACAATTCTCATCAAATTTCCCTCACATTTGACTTCACATTTCAAATTCCAAATTTCATGCACAAAAAGCGTTTCATGCACTCCAAGAAGTCCAACATTGACTAAGTATGAAAATGAGCTAATTTCCCTTTATAAAACCCAACTGACATTTTTTTTTCAAAATAAAATAAATAAATAATACTTTTAAGTCCAACTTACAACTATTTTACCCTAATTATGCCATGCATTTGTTAATAAATATACATAAGCCTCCATATTTATTTTCACATATTAAATTTCCAATTAAAACTATAAAATTGATTTGGACAACCATTCAAACACTCTTAACAAGTTGATCAGATAGAAGATTAAGGTTTTGTGAAACATTAATCCATCATGATATATTGCAATATGAACAACCTCTCCACCTACAAACACAATACAAAACACAAGAACAAATAAATTGGAACATAAATGGAAATACCTTCTCAATTTCTCAAACCAAAAAACAACTGTAAACCTCATTACAAAATTTAGCCTTCACATTAGCCTCTATCCTTCTTAATAACAACCTTACTCTCCTTTATAACTACAATGCCCACATCTCTCTCTCTCTCACTATGCAGCTACTCATTCTCTATTCTCTATGTAACCTAACACAAAGCCTCTCTTCTCTTTTGCACACCCACTCACTTTTTTGGATCGCTGCTCCATACCTCCCTCTTTTGCCAATCTCATGTCATTTTTAAAATCTGCAATGCCCCTAACAATTTGGTTTCAGCTGCTGTGCCTTTAACCAATTTGTTTCCAACCGGTTAGTCTTCCACGTCAAGTCAAATCAACGGCTTCTTTGCTGGATGGCAGTTTGGAATTACTAGTAGCTGAATTGGTTTCTTTATTTAATTTCATTATTGCATTTGTTGAAACCCTTTTATTATGCTGCGATGGGTATCCATATCCTGCTCTAAGAGTTTATTTTGAAGGCTGCGATGAAGCTACTACGCCTATCTAGAGACTCTTTGACAAATCTTTTTTGTACATATCCTTCCATGATGCCATCATTGAATCGATACACACATTTCTTGGAGACAATGTCAAACAAACCACGTGCCAGGTTTTCACAGGTAGTTGCTATTACAACATCGCATTAAATTTTAGGCGCTGATGGATCTCGAAGTCCTCTTCGAAAGGTCAAGCTTTGAGGAATCTGCCAAAGGTCACGAAATTTAACTTTACACTTCACAAATGCCATTTCAACAAATCCATTCTGTGCATAGCTACAGTCATTGTAGTCACGGGCTTTTTCTAGGTTCTTGCATTTTGCATACATTACTACTAGGCAATTGCAACTACAACATTTGACAAAATTTCTATATCTTTTACGGTTTGATGGATGTTCTGATCTGAATTATGAATTCAGATGACAACACCTGAGTGAGAACCTGCGGTATTGTAGATTTGTTTACACGAACAAGGTAAACACAAAATTGAAGCAAGCCAAAAAGTAATCCATTAAATTCGAAAATCAAACATATAACAGTTTATGAGAGTCCAAGGGTCACCAAAACCCCTTGAGAATCGAAACCCAACAGTCATATTTGTTTATTTACATAATAAAATCCAAAATATCAAATTTTCAAAAAACTATATGAAATTTTGTCCTAATTTTAACTAGACATAACTTTCTACTCAAGACTCAAAATTGCGAGTCGTTTAACTCGTTAGAAAGGTCTCCAAGAGTTGAAGGTGAAGTCCTTAAAGAACATGCCTACGACAATGTTCTAAGGGATAGGCCAAAGTTTCAAGGGCTGAAAATGCTTTGAAGGCCTTAAAAAATGCCAATTACTAGCATGTAGAGAAACTAGAAAAAATATGAAAATATTTTTTTCAATATTTCAAATTTCCTTCTGATCATTACTTCCCCCTTCAATTGACATGGACCCCATTGCATCAACACTCTGAATAAGATGAGGGAAATGGAGCTGAAGCTACTCCATGGTAAACCACTTTTCATGTAGAGCGATTTGCCCTACTCGAACCACTATGTATAGATAAATTTGTTTCTATTTGAGTGTTTTCACCATGGTGTCCACAAGCTGACCACATTGGAATGGAGAAGTTGCATCTGGATTCAATTCTATAGTGGAAATTATTTTTGCCACATTTGTAACATCTAATAGTGGAGGAAAATATGGCTTCAAGAGTTCCATATTGAAGACTGGATGAAGACCCTAAAATGGGGGTAAATTGAGCTCCAAAGCATTATCACTAACTTGCTTGATGATTGTGTATGGCCCATAACATAGAGGACGAAGCTTCCTATTGGCACCCTGCAATCATTCCTTTTGGATATGCAACCACACCTTGTCCCTGACTTGAAAATTATGAGGAGTACGATGCTCATCACATCTCTCCTTATATTTCTTATTACTATGCTCCAAGATTTCATGAACTTGTTGTTGCAGATGATGAAATCTATCAATGAACTGTGTTGCCTTATCTTCCTCCTTACCAACACGTGGAACCAGATAGGGTTGAATAAGTGGTATGGCAACATCCATGGGTCCAAGTGGTTGATAACGAAGACAAACCTCAAATGGGTTGTGGCAAGTCAAACTATGAATTGCCTTGTTGTAGCTATGATGAACATATGGAAGACTTTCATCCCATGTGCGGGGGTGTTTTTAGTGAAACATGCATAGGATGTGAATGATCATCTTATTCACTACCTCTGTTTGGTCATCTATTTGAGGAAGGAAAGAAGTAGACTTTGTTAATTTTGTGTCCATATTCTCCCATAATGTGGACTAGAACTTACTCTAAAACATGTTGTCCCTATCTGAAATAATGGTATTCGGCAGACCAAAATGAACCCAAATGTGTTCAAAGAAAATCTTTGTAGTGTCCTCTATAAAAATTGCCTTTTTACAAGCCACTATTACTGCCATTTTTGAGAACCTGTCTACCACAACACACACAATCATGGCCTCTTTTGGTGGTAGGAAGACTAGACATAAATTTCATAGAAACTGAATACCAAGGTTTTTCAGGAACAAGAAGTGGTGAATATAGTCCAAATTTACAATTGGCAGGCTTAGCAATAGCACATACGCTACAAGATTGAATATATGAAATGGCATCATTTCTCAATGTTGGCAAATAAAAATATCTCTGAAGTATAGTAGTAGTCTTACCTATGCCAAAATGACCATCAACCTTACTATAGTGAGCTTCCCATATATCATCTTTTTCTGTTTTGCATTCGGCACATAGATTTGACTAAGGTGACAAAGCATTCCATCTTGCAAATAGAAGTCATTCACTTGATTTCCCTTCACCAATTGATTATAAACGTCTGCAAACTCAACATCATTTCCATACAAGCAAGTCCAGGCTTCATTTTGATGACCACATGAGTCCAATACTATATTTATAGTTGCAATTGGAGGACTGCTCAAATAGTTTACTACTTTGTTGGTACTTCCCTTCTTGTGGTGAACACTGCGATGAAATTGTTGAAGATAGGTTGACCATTGTTGATGTCGATCATTCTGCGAATTCCCTTGTGTTTGTAAAAATTGAAAAGGTTTGTGGTCTATATGGATGATAGACTCCTTACACAAAATATAATGTTTCCGTTGCTTACCGGCTTGAACAATAGTATATAGTTCCTTGTCATAAGTGGCATACCAATGCACTATATCAGAAAAAATTCTCACTATGATATACAAATGGGTGACCATGTTGCATGAGGACTTCTCCTAGGGCATATTCTAATGCATTAGATTTTATTTCAAATGATTGTTGTAGGTCAGGAAGAGATAAAACTGGTGCATAACATAACCTCTGTTTTAACTCCTCAAATGCTTCTTATTGAGCACCTATCCATTTGAAATTTCCTTGTATTCCCTCCTACAATGACTGATTTAAAAGCCAAGACAAATGGGAAAACTCCAACAAAAAATTGCGATAAAAGTTTACCAATCCGAGGAACCTTCGTAACTCTATGAGATTTCTAGGAGAGGGCCAGCCCTTAATCAGTTGTATCTTCTTAGGATCAACATGGACACCCTCACTTTCAATAACATACCCTAAGTATCTAATACTCTTCATACGAAAGGACCACTGTTCTTTGTTTGCATAAGGCCCATGATCTTGTAAAGTTGAGAGAATCTTTTCCACATGTTACAAATGTTCCTCCCAAGTTTTTCTAAAAATGAGTATGTCATCCAGATATACCACCACAAAGGAATCAACAAACAGTCTGAGTACATCATTCATCATTCTCATGAATGTCGTTGGGGCATTTGTTAGACCGAAAGACATCACTAGTCATTCAAACAATCCCTCTTTAGATTTGAAAGTTGTCTTCCACACATCAGCTAAGTCAATTGATACTCGATGGTATCCCAATTTCAAATCAATTTGTGTGAAGAATCAGACCCCTCTAAGCTAGATAAAAAGTTCATCTATCCGGGGAAGTGGATACCTATTTTTGGCTGAAATTTTGTTCAAGGCCCTATAGTCAATACAAAGTATCGAAGTTCCATCCTGGTTTCTTTTCTAGAACAATGAGACTACCATAGGGTGATTCACTTGGATGAATATGTCCCTTCTCAATCAATTCTTGTATTTGCCTTTTATATCATTATTTTCTAATACTGATCTATGGTAGACTGGTTCATTAGGCAATGGATTTCCTAGTATGAAATCAATAGTGTGTCTCACTTGGCAGCACATATGTAACCCAGTTGGTAACTTAAACAAATTCTCATATTTTATTAAAATCTGATCCATTGATCTTTTCTACAATATTGTAGTGTTTGTGATGGCATGGGAATTATATACTGATTTTCTTTCTTCTTTAGAACGAATCATCAATAATATGAATGTTCATGTTCTAGAAACCATCCTCCTATGTTGCTTAGCACTAATCAAAGATGTAGAGTATGTAGGGCTCACCTCTGGTATTCAAAATTTCTGTTCACCTAATTTGATTGTCATGTTGCGAGGTCTGGACTCATAAACACCATGGTGCTAGTACATATATGGTTGTCCCAATAGAAAATCACAAACATCTAAAGGAAATACATCATAGTAACCACATCTTTGAAAGGCTTTATAGAGTATGAAAGGTGACATTATCGATGCACTTGAGTATCTCTCCCTTGACTTACTTATCCCATTGAATAGGGTTGTGGGTGTGCTATTGTTTTCAGATCCAATCTCTTCATAGTCTCTATTGATATTACGTTCTTTTGACTTCCACTATCAACAATAAAGTTCAAGGATTTTTTTCCGACCCACATCTATGAGTGGAACAATCTTTCTTCATCCTCCCAGGGCAATATCTTTATAGTAGCTACCATTTCATGTGGATCAGCCTTAATGACTTGTTAATATATTTCTTATGTGCAAGATTGTGCCACCTTAGGTTCTTCCTTGTCCTTATGTGTCTCCATCATTAAAATTTTTATGGTTCTGTAATCTTTTGTGTTATGAGAGGGACTCTTATGGAATTCACACCACATACTATTCTCTTGTGTCTTCTTAATACCCCATGCCTTTTTCGGTGATGAATTGGGAGAAGATTCCTTAGAGGTTTGTTTCCATGCATTTTTGCCACCTTCACCCTTCTATTTGTTGTTTGCAAAGTTATCCCTCCTTCCTTTCTCTTTGAATTTCTCCTCAATTTTTGTAGCAAATTTATATGCACTAGGTAAAATCTCTATGTTTAGAAATTCCATTTCAGTTTTGATATACCAATGGAGCCCACTTTGATATTTCAAAACTTGGTGCTTCTCATAATCTTGATGCCAAGATTTGCTGCTAAAGCATGAAACATATTAGCATATTCCTAAATATTTCGGTCCCTTTTTTGTCTAAGCAATTGCCACTACATATATTTATGTTCATATGTATCTACAGGAAAATATTCTTCCTTTATGTGCTCCATGAATTCTCCCCATGTGATTTTTTGATCAAAAATAAAAGTACTATTAGTTTCTGCTACCTTGGATGCTAACTTTGCTTCCCATGAATCTGTCACATGATTTTTAGCTTTGCGAAGAGTGAAAGTTATATTCTCTTTATCTAAGAGTTGGTGGACAGAGAAATACCTTTCCAGTTTTGAAACCCAATCATCAACAACATCCACATCAATCTTTCCTTGAAACATGGGTATATTGAAATTTACTTGCACCTTGAATGGTGTATACTCTTTGAATGGTGGGTTTTCTTTTGACCCATGACTTTACAACATTTTCTTGATTTGCTCCATCATTTCTTCACATTGTTTTGTTAATGCATATGCAACCAACGCTTTAATGTCATCGTCACTCTACAACTTAGCCATCTGCAATAGTGTGCATCTCAATGGAAGGTAGTCTAAAGGATTTCTTGTTTCCAACCCCAATTTTTTATATGTTGGTCGTGTGTGATCTTACATATAGGAGCTAACTTTTTTTGATACCACTGATCCAAATTATGAATTCAGATGACAACACCTAAGTGAGAACCTGTGGTATTGTGGATTTGTTTACACGAACAAGGTAAACACGGAATTGAAGCAAGCCAAAAAGTAGTCCATTCAATTTGAAAATCAAACATATAACAATTCATTAGATTGCAAGGGTCACCAAAAACTCTTGAGAATCGAAACCCAATAGTCATATTTGTTTATTTACATAATTAAATCCAAAACTATGAAATTTTAAAAAAACTATATGATGTTTTGTCCTAACTTTAAGTAGACATAACTTTCTACTCAGGACTCAAAATGCTCCGAAGGCCTTCAAAAATTCTAATTTCTAACATGTAGAAAAACTAGAAAAAATATGAAAATAGTTTTTTCAATATTTCAAATTTCCTTCTAATCATGTTCATTCCTTGAATACAAGCCAAGAAGAGACCATATTTAACATCCTTATCATAGCTATGTGAATTATAAAATTGAAGTTGACAACATGAAGACATACCCAACAATCCCAAAACAAAATGGACTTAACAAACTAAAACATTTTTCTCAGGTGGTATTGGTTTTCTCTGTGTGCTCCTGCACCATGGTTTTTGGGGTATAATTCTAGTTATAATCTAGGAAATCATACTCAACTAAGTATGGTGGGTAATTTATAGTGATAATTAGCTAGTTTGATATTTACTATTAACCACTATCAGAGTACACTTAGATTTGTGGATCTAGGTTATTTCGATACCTTGTACATAACTCACTCAACATGCACCAAAGATACTCATGCATATATATTGTTGAAACACATAATTTCCTCTAATGAGGTCAAACATCATAAACATGAGAATAATTAAATGATGATGAATAAGCATAATCAACTAAAATAACAACATAATATACAAACTAAAATAATACTATAACTATCTTGTAAAGTGCACCATATAGTTGCCAATACAAAAATAATGGTGGTAGACACAATCCTAAATAATCATATACAAGTATTGATATATGGATCAAATCTCAAAATAACAAGTGTAAGTTACAATATTGAAATCTAAAAATAATAAATTTATAGCTTGAGATTAATTTATTACATATTCATAGTTCATAGAAAAAATAATAAACCATAAGAGACATCAAATTTATGTGGAGAAACTCTTTCAAGAAAAAACTTTACCTGAAGAAGAGGGCAAGTACAAGATTAAGCTTTACAAAGACATATATAACAATACCCTTCACTACTCTACTCTCTTCGGGACTTAGTAGCACCCTATTACCTACAAGAACTCAACATAATACTACCATCTCATGGTTGCAACTTATATAAACTTGTGAGAGGGAAAACCCAATGGTTTCCCAAAATAAGAGTCAAAAAACCACTTGCAAAAATTTACACCTAGAATAATATGCAACCAATAGACATGATAATAAAATAATATAATTTACATTTGTCCAACATGGGCGTCTAATTCATAGCCACTCAAATCTTTCAATTTTGAAATGCTTAGTAGCTCCCCAATATTTTGTATAATACAAATGTTAATTTGTTTCTTCTCATGTCCCTGACAACACTTTCTAAGAAACATGGAGATACATGAATGATTTAAGAATGCAAAATAAGTGTCATCTTCTCTAACATAGTTTTCAGAATCTATAGTGGCATCCCCCACCAACCTTGTCTTAGGTAAAGTTTGTGTCCAACAATAACACTAATAGTTTAGAAAAAAAGATAAGTAATTCAATTAAAAAATTGAGAAAAAGGTGGAGCCCAAAAAAGGTAATCTATTTGTGGTGAAGGTGACCAAATAAGCTTAGATGCTCATAGAGTGATGGTCTAGAATATTTGAGGAAAGTAAATAATAATAAAATAAATAGTTTTTTTTTTGTCATTATAATACATGACTAAATAGATAAATGAGTTGGATTTGTGTGCTAGCAATTACTACTATTACTTAACAACAAAATTTAATCATTATGATTTATTTATTTATTTTTCATTATATTGATTTAAGAATTTGATTTAATTGTTATAACTAACTAAAAGATTTACATTTTATAAGAATTATTATTAGTATTAAAAAAATAACCAAATATTATTATTGATAGAGATGAATCTTCACTTGTCAGCTCAAAAGATATGCATTCATAACTATTATTAATAGAGTTGAAAAATAACCAAATAGAATTGAATCTTGACTTAACATCCGTTCAAAAGACATTCATTTATAAAAATAATTAATAAAATTGAAAACATAACCAAACATTTTTACTGACAAAAACCAATTTTTACTTTATTCTCAGCTGAAGAGATATGCATTTATGAAGATTTTTATTAGGATTGAAAAAATCAACCTGAAGTTATGGATAAAATTGAGTTTCATTTTATGATTGAAAAAAGGTCCGTTGAAGTTAATTGCTTCCTATTGCCCTTACTCTATTGGGTGACACCAGGCCAGCGGTCACCAAAGGGCGGCTAAAAATCTTACCACCAATTTAGCAAGTTGTGCTATCAACAAGTCGTGGCCATTCACGCATCTATAGAGATTTTTCAATGCTCTCAACTTCAAAGGACAAAATCACCTTTAAAACAATGGCAGGTAACTCTTCCACAATATTAAAAAATGATAAAGATGTAACAACTACCATTCACAGGAAGACCACATGAGTTGTTTGTTGTCAATTATCATTACAGGCCGCTCAGTGCTTTAAGTCTTATCCTTCTGAAGGTCAAGGACATGTATCTTGAAAGTTTCAAGAATTGTGGGCCACTGTTCGTCTTGAATAATTGCTCTGTTAAAAGACAAAACCAGAAAGCAAAAGTAAAGGCGAATAAGACGTAACAATTGTTGTCCAGTGTCAATTGTTTGAAGAATATGCGTAGGGTACGAGGAAGACCTGGAATCTGATAGTCGCAGAGTTTTTTATATTTTAAATCATATTTTATAAAAATTGTTATAGAATATTATACATTCATTTATATTTACCACTTTTATTATGAAGAATCTCTTTTCCATAACAGCATTTTCTTCAAATGTGGTTAAAGGATATTAAAAGAGGTTTTTGTCTAAACGATTAATAGAGTTTAAATGTATGGTAATGTTTATTAAAGTATATATCTGTAAAATTCAATTTTATACATAAGTGAATTTCAATGACAAATAAAACTTTTACTAATTAAAAATATTTATTTAACATGTCAAACATCTTAACATTAATAACATCTAGATTAGTATATTTTTTTCAAATAAATCATTAGAGTTAGCTCCTTGATTCACATAATCTAAATCATGAGTTCAACTTTTGATTTGCTCGTTGTGTTGATGAGGTCCATTCCACATCCTTCTAAAAGATTATAAATATGCTTTCCCTATAAAAACCTAACCTCTAGATGATTAGACTAACTCTCAATTACTGAGATTAAGAAGATATAAATAAATAAATTGAATCTTCCACAGATTAACTTTGATACCTTTCTATTTATTTATATATAAATGTTATATTTGTTTTCAATTAGGTATTAAGAAGATGCGCAATGTAAGATCCGCATGATCCATAAACGTCCGAGGAAACCTTCTGAAAAATATATATCAGTGAAGAGAAATACTTTGAAGTCTAGCTTGTAAGAGAATCCCCAAGGTAAATACAGCATGCAGATGGTCTGGAGTGCAATCTTTCCGCACTCGCTCCGTGTTTTGCTGTTTGTTGGCATCACTCTGCTGTTCATTGCTCAACTCGTACCAATATGCAACGGACAGATCAAAATATGCAACGGCAATACCAATACAAGCACCAAATTCCGGAGTAATTTGAACATCGTTCTTAATAATCTTGTAGATAATACATCGTCGTCAAATGGTTTCAATATCTCTACTTCCGGCCAAGGTGCAGACAAAGCTTCGGGACTCCTCCAATGTCTGGGAGACGTAAGCAGAGAAGAATGCCTCAACTGTTCACGAGAAGCAAATACCACCGTCCGCAACTCTTGTAAAGATGCCATAGGCGCTAGAGTTTGGCTGGACAACTGCTACATACGCTATGAGAATTATCCTTTCGGCGGACAACTAAGTATCGACGGTCAGGTTGATCCCGGTACAGCCAAGGCCCTAGGTGATCCTAATTTGTTTAGTGCGGCAGTTAAGGCACTTTTACAAAATCTGTCAGCTGAAGCCCTTCGTTCGCCTGGTCGATATTCTTCTGGACAAACAAATGCTTCTGTGACTTACCAAACATTCGGTTTCGTCCAGTGCTGGAAAGATGTGACTAATGTTAGCGACTGCAACTCATGCTTATCAACTGCAATTAAGAAAGTGCTGGATGCGACTGAGAATGGAACTCGTCTTGGAGCTGTCGCCGGCTTGGGAAGTTGCATGGCACGTTTTAGCTCAGTCTTATTGCCTCCTACACCAAGTAATATGCGTATCGTTTTTTTTTCCAATCTAATTTAAATTATCCTTGTATGCTGATTACTGCGATAGCAAATATTTACTAAAGGATAGATGTGCATGAACAACGACAAAGAAACCCTAATCAACAATGGTTTTTTCTGATAGAGCCTGTAAATATTATGCATCTCTTAAGTAATACCTGTGATAAGTGCTGTTATTAGTTTAATATCTGCCATAGGTGTTATTAGATTTTTTTGTTATAGATGTGCAGCCATGGGTTTTACTGATAGAGCCTGTAAATATTATGCATCTCCTAAGTAAACCTGTGATATGTGCTGTTATTAGTTTAATACTTGTCATAGGTACTGTTATTAGTTTAATACTTGTCATAGGTGCTGTTATTAGAATTTTTAGTTTTGTTCATTTTAAAGGGATCAAAATATATGAAACAATATGTTTAAAGAGATTATATCTAAGGACTTTCAAATAGTTATGATTATCACAGAAAATAAGATAAAAGAAGATTCAAAGGGGTCTGGATAAATCTACCTCCCCCCAGAATTCATTTAAATCTACCGCCCCCCAGAGTTCATAACTTTATAGGAAAAAATAAAGAAGAAATTACAATGATCTACCATGGGTTTTGCTGAATTAATCTGTAACTATTAAGCACTTCCTAAGTAATATCTGCTATAGGTTTTTTAAGGGATGAAAATATATTAAATAAGATGATTAAAGAGATTATAAAAAGATTTCGAAATAATTAATGAAAATAAGCAAAGGTCTTCACAAACCTACCACTCCAAAGAATCCATAACTTCAATAGGAATACAGAAGAAATTATAATGATCGGCCATGGGTTTTGCTGATAGAACCTGTAAATATTATGCATCTCCTAAGTAATACCTGTCATCGTTCCTGTTATTAGTTTATTTTTCTTATCTTTTTAAAAATTCTTTTGTAAAAGGATTAAAATATACTAAGATGTTTAAAGAGAGTATAAAAAGATTTTCTAATAGTAACGGTTATCACAGAAAATAAGGTCAGGAAGATTGAAAGAAGTCTCCCACAAATCTATTACCTTCAAGAATTCATAACTTTAGCAGAATTTGTGTTCGTTCAAACTAAAAACTAAAATCATAGAATCTACTCTCAAAAATAATATTCCTCTGACCGAATTCGCAACGCATTTTTTTAAATAACAACGTTTTAATTGGGTTTATATTAGATTACTAAAGACTTAAAGGAATCTACTCTGCAGAAAAATCTTCGAATAAACTGGTTATTGTTTTGGGTATTCTCGGCGGCTTGTTGGTGGTGCTACTGTTATGTCTGTTTGCGTTCCGAAGAAAATTGAAGTCTGTAATATTAGGGAAGCCAGAAATCGTGAGGAGAGGTAACATATCAACGGACCATAGATGCGAAATTCTGATTTCTATTTTTGTTTTCTCTTCTGTAATACTAATTACTTATCTCGAATGAATCCAGATGCAGATATGGATTCGGTGTTCAGCCAGGAGCCTGAATTGGTGTTTACCTTGGAGAATATCAAGGTTGCAACTAGAAATTTCGATGAAAATAATAAACTCGGTGAGGGAGGATTTGGCTCTGTATACAAGGTAACATTAACTATAAGAAAACCCAAACATAATGTTTCCTTGTTCTGGACAGCCACACAATTTACATTATTGAATTAATCAAGTCTAGAGTTACATATTTCATGTCTGTTTCAGAAAATTATTTTTCTTTTGATCACAGATATGTCCTCAAGCGCAGAATTTTCAGATAGAACTAGAAATATTTACAGGCAATTTATCGTCTTAAATACATATTTGCTACACTATTAAAGTGAAGAATGAATTCTCCTTAAAATTATCAAATAAGCTCGTCGTCTTCTACATATAACTTTTTTCCTTTCTTCTATTATATCCAAATAACTAAATACAAAACTCTTCGTTTTACCATATTTTCCAAATAATGGAAGACAAGATTTCCATGTTGTCAATTGTGATAGGTATAAGCTTAATTGTTATGTGTTCTTCTATGTTAGGGTACAATGCCGGATGGAAAACAAATAGCAGTAAAGAAGCTCTCCTTAAAATCTTCGCAAGGAAAAGTGGAGTTTCTAAATGAAGTCAAGCTGGTGGCCAAAATTCAGCATCGTAATCTTGTGAATCTTCTTGGATGTTGCGCAGAGGGATCAGAACGCCTGCTTGTTTATGAGTTTTTAGTTAACACAAGCCTTGACAAAATACTATTTCGTGAGTTTATTCATTCTAGTTCTAAGAAGGAAAGTGATACAGTACTTGTTCATTTCTTGGCTAGTTAAATTCTAAGTCACAAAACACTGGTTCTTATCTTTGGTAATTTATTTTAACGTATGGCTACAGATCCAGAGCGGAAAAAGGTACTTGACTGGAACAGGCGTTTGAACATCATATGTGGAGTAGGGCGTGGCCTCCTATACCTGCATGAAGATTCTCAGCTGAAGATCATTCATCGAGACATTAAGGGAAGCAACATTTTGCTTAATGAGAAGTTGGAACCAAAGATATCAGATTTTGGCTTAGCAAGACTGGTTGGTCAAGATGAGACTTTTGTCAACACAAAGGTTGCAGGAACATAGTAAGTATCTGAGAACTGCATTTACTTGATGGAACTAGGATAACTTCCCTTCTCGATCCCTTATTTGTTACTCAACAATTGCTATTAATTATCCTCATAAAATAGTAGTTTAGGGAACATGCTGTGAATTAATGACATATAAAACATATATATTTGATCACAACAAATTTTGTACTTTCATTTAGTTTTTTTTTCCTTTATTATTTAAAAACTTATTCTTGTTATTTTTTAGAAGTAATTTTTATTTTTAGAGTAATTGTTGAAGTTGTTATTAAAATTGATATTTCTTTTTTGGTATGCAGTGGTTATATGGCACCAGAGTACGCTATGCTAGGGCATTTATCTGCTAAAGCTGATATCTATAGTTTTGGCATTGTCATTTTAGAAATTATATGTGGAAGAAAGAACACTGATGTTAAATTGTTCCCTGAATTTCAAAGCCAATTAGATAGGGTAAGATAAAATCATTTTGGTATAATTTTCTTTTAAGCTATAATTTTTTAAGATATATTATAGAAAAGGATATATGTTCCCTCAGTTTTAAACCATATTCTTTTGCAGGTATGGAGATATTATAGCAAAGGAAATATTATTGATATAATTGACAAGGATATAGTTGAGAGTATTACTAGTGAACAAGTTTCAAGATACATTCACATTGGTCTTCTATGTACACAAGAAGATGCATCACTTCGTCCACCCATGATTAGTGTATATGCAATGCTTTCAAATCCTTCTATAACCGACTTGCCAGAAATCACAAAGCCTGCTTATCTAAAAGTTGCACATAAAGATGTTCTAAAACATACGCATAACCCAACATCTCCCACAAGTGAAACTTCTGTTCTTCTCTCAACCTCATTTGATTTATCTATTAATCCGTCAGTCTATCCATCTATCAATGATGAATCAATAACGGATTTGGGCCCTAGATAATGCTTCTTACACTTCTACTTTATTGCAAGGACTACAAGGTAGCCAAAAGCTGTATAATTGGTTTGCACATCTACTATGTTTGAAACCAATAAAAGTATTTAATGTTAATATATTTGTAAATTAATGGATGTTTGTGAGGATTAACATTGTGAACCATGCCAATCTGCAATTCATAAAAAAGTTGAGATTTTTTAATTCATTTATTTGACTTAAAAACAATATTGTCACTTGTTTTTTTTGTTTTGTTTTTTAGAGGGGGGTGTGTATCAGTGGCTATTTGGTTGTTTTCTAATTTTGTTGTTTTGTTACTAGTTTTATCTTGATCATTTTATATATGTTTGAAATTATAGTAGTATTAAGGTAGGGATGGTAAAATTTGTAATATCAATATTTTAATGTTTCTACTTATGAATTGTGAAAAATATACAAAAATAAATTGCAAGTTTTAATTTTAACTACTTATCTTCAAAGTAATTATTTGAGCTAGAGGATGATTATCTTCATTGTTAGATAAAAAATAATCTTTTAGTATTTCTTAATAAACTCAATATTGACTTTGTACTATGTAGCCTTTATTCTTTATATTTTACAAAAAAAATTTAATATTACCATGATTTTATCATTATGAGTTGATTTAGATAAGATAATATATACAAGAATATAAATAGTAAATGAAATATAAAATATGTAGATGATAATAAATAAATATAACTATATAGTATGAATATATGTCTTTTTATAAACTCATATCCCTTCCCCTGAAGCAAGCCTTCTCTAAATTATATTAGCTTCATTTAGTACAAGATTTACATGTACATGACATTTATACAACCAAATAAATTATATTAAAATCGTTCAAGAAATTAATTTTTTAATACAACATTAATTTTTTCCCATTCAATATTGTTTATATTATATTATATTATATTAGATTTAATTAATTTTAACTTTCATAGATTTCCCATCACTATATAGAAAATGTTGAACACCTTCAATCAAAAAAATTTAATTTTTTTTTTTTTTCACTCTCATTAATTGCGATGCCATGAAAGCCTAGAAATGTACAGCTACTAAAATCTTTGACTATAATAGATTCACCAATAATGCAATTATAAATAGAAAAAAATTCCCATGGTCTCGAAAGAAATGTGAATACTTTTTCTCTATCTCTGACTTGTGTATTCTTGTTAATCCTTGAATGCATCCATATTGATTACAAAATATCAATAATTTTATAAAATCATGTTTTATCCAACGGAGACTCATGCATATCATATTTTACTTCAAGAAATAATGTTTTAAATGACCCACTTTTAACACTTCTATTGTATTTTCAATTGATTAAAATTCCGTAAGATTCTAGTTGTAAATCTACATTCAAGTGTTTTTCTTTGTGTGAATGTTAATTTTATTTAAAAAATTTCTTTCCATTAAAATTAACAAAGATTATAAAAGTGATTTGATTATTAAAGTTAGGTTAGTATTGGCTTTTGTCTCATTTTATTACCCTTGTATTTTGGGTAAGTGATTATCTATTCATGTGGTGATTATCTCCTCTTTATTGAAGATGATTTATATGAATAAAAAAAAAAAAAAAAATTATAACTTTGAAATGATTTTAATTTTAATTGAATTTATTTTTATAAGACTAATTGATTATATATATATATATAAAGGATAAATGATGTACATGTAATATTGATTTAACTATATATTTTTATTGAATATATAGTTATAATAAAAGAGTAATGTGATATGACCACTATTTTTATATCAATATAATGCTATATGCAAGATTTATAAATGTAAGAGTTGGCATGAAATGCTCTATACCACGCAAAGTTTGGTTGAAGATTGTAGTTACTCAGGATTTAGGAACTTCATGAAAGCACAAGAGAGATTACCTATCAAAGAATAATGTTATTTTATTAAAGGGTCCAAATAGTATACTAATATATAAGATAATTAAATGAGACTACAAAGGGAACCCCTTATGGGAGGTACCTAAGGCTACCACTATTATACAAGATTTCTTCTCTTAAGTTAATTAATCATTCATATCCCAATAATTAATTATAACATAGTTAATTAATTATCTTCATTTTATCATCCTTTAAATAATATTTAATCAATTCTAGTTTGTCTACTTCTTCAAAGGTTGGTTAATATTAAATATATATTAATAAAAGTTAGTTAATTAATTAAGTAATATATCCTTAATCCTCATTTAAATTTTCCTCAATTTAAAATTCTTCAAATTCCATATCTTTTAGTCATATGACATGTGTCCTCTAAGACTTTGTAAATTCTTACATGCACATTTCACTATCACCTCTTCCACCTCATCGTTTGACCAATTATTTTACTAGTTCCTCAAACATGTGAGATACTCTTCCTTGTAGAGCCACCTAGTGCTTTCCTCTTTTTTCCATTTGTCATCTTTCCAAAACTATTTCTGATACTATTCCACTTATGTCTCCACTTTTCATTTTAATCTTCTTTCAGGCATGTTCTCACACATGTGTGAGCACACCTTTCCCTCTTTCTCATACAAAATTATATTTTCACATGCTACCACCTTTTGAAACTTGTTATAAGTCTGAATCCTTTCACTGTTCTTCAATAATGACCATCTATCTCATAGTATTACCTTGACTCTTCATTCAAAAATCTATATACAGGAGTCTCTCCCCTTCCTTCATCATCACTTGATGTATTTTAGAATTATGTTTTAATTTCTCCATTCCATTTACTAAGGTTATTATATTGGATATTTATCCACATCCTAAGTTCAATCAAGAGAAAATCATATGATAAGGGGGCATCACTTTGGTTCAATCAAGGGAGGAAGAAAGGTATAAAATTTTCAGTTATTTATGTTACTTGATTGTTTTCTTCTTTTCTTTTTCCTTTAGATTATTATGCTTTTTATAAGTCATACCAAGTTAAACAACAACTAGAGTGTTCCGTATTTAATTTAAATATTTATTATCTTTATTGTAGTTTTGTGGAGGAATGTTTTGTAATACATCAATGTTTTTATATATTATCCCTCCAAGAAAGTAGATTATAGCCATTATCTTACATATAGAGGTGATGTCAAGATGGATCTTTTGGTTCTCCTAATTCCACCAAGTGGAAGAAAAGACCCTCAAGCATATGGTAGCACAAAAAGCTCAATATTACTACCATAGGCATGTATAGCAAAGAATCAATCCAATATTATCGACCAAGTCTCTACTTTAACACCTCAAAATGAGACTTCAAAAGGGGATGAATGGTCTCTAAGAAGATGTTGAATATGTCTTTTAATAATTATTTCCTCAATGACCATTGGCCTATGGAAACTATGTGTAAACTCTTAATCTCTCCAATGGTCTACTCTTGAACAACTAGAGCTCTGAGAATGTTCTCAATCTTCTCTACCATCTTGGTTGAACTAATTATAAGGGTAGGATTCCTCATCAAAGGATACCTCCTTTAGAGGCCCCAAAAAAGCTATTATTTTGTAATGGATATTAATAACTTGAGGAACCCCAATCCCATCAACTTGAAACCCTCCCTAATTCTCACCCTGATTAGCCCCCTAATTAGGATTATGTTGGGCACTTTGTCAAGTAACACAACCTCTATCGTTTTCCTTAGGAGATATCCTTAATTATGAAATCATTACATGGTTTACCATAAAAAATATTATATCTAAATCCATACTAAGGCATGATTAAGCATCATATATATAAAACACCATAACAACAACAGACCATGCACACTAGACATGGTAAGCACATATACAGAATATCTTCTAAGATATGAACATGAGATCTAATAATAGATTCAATTTCTTACCAATGAACACTTGAGTATATATTGGACAAAAAAAAATGAAATATTTTTTTGAAACCATAAGGATAAATATTAGCAAACATTGAAACATCACTAGTAAAACCTATGAACATACAACATCCACTTACAAATCAACAATGTGCAAGTGGAAGACTTTGATTCTAAAATACCAACAAATAATAGAGGAAGGCTTGAGAAACCTTAATATTTGACCAACAATATTTTTGGACTCTTACAAGACTTCTCAAGACTTTACAAGACCTCAATAGATGATCTTGAGTATCTCCTTGGTCCTAGGTGTGACGATTGACCTCATATGGACAAAGACACCTAAAATGATGCAATAGATACCTTAACTACTTCAAACAAAATAAATGGACCATCGCAAATGTTTTCTATAATGACTAGGACCACCAAGAAACTTTTGTGTCCAAGGTTTTTCCATTTAAAGCCCCAAAAGATCTCTACAAAATATTTGAGGATAATAGCACCCAATTAAACTAGGACCCCCAAATACGACACTAGAAAAAAATGCTGGAGTCCTTTAAGAATTTTAGAACCTTCTGAATGAATTAGTGTCCATAATATAGGTGTTAATCTATAGGACACAAACACTCATACACTATAGCCCTCTCCAATACATAAACATCTTAGCTAGTGAGCATTATAAATGTAGGGGTTGATCTCCAGGACATAAAAGATGGATTGGACTAAGATAGAGGTTCTAACAAAGACTTAGGAATAGGAAAATGCTAATAATACTTAGGTAAGACGGAAGGAAAATAATTATTTTTAACACTAGACACTACCAATCTACAAGAGGAGAGGATGAGAAGATGTGTAATGACCTCACAAACATCCTAAAATCCTATCCTAGGGTAAATCATGCAAGGATAATAAATTATTGCACTTAAAAAAATTTACACACCTTTCAAAGGCATATCAAATGGACCATAATAGACCTAGAATGACACAACATGACATAGAATGACACCAGAAGCTAGGAAGAGGACATGGAGGTTCAAAAATACCCACAAAGATGTCTCTAACAAATCTATATTTTTTTAGAGTCCAAAATATTATTCCTAATTTTTTTTAACCATAATGAAGCATTCAAAATGGAAGGAAAGATGAAATATTACTTGTGTTCGGTAGAAATACCATGGCATGTAAAATATATTATTCTTCTCATCTACATTTAATTATAATTCCTTCTTAAAGGAGATCTAATATACAATAATTAAAATTACATAAGACATAAGATCCTTGAATTATGCATTTGTAGTTATAGAAATAAATTTCAAAGCATGAAAGAAAAAATTAGTAGGTAGAATCCATTGTTGACACAAGCGCCAAAGCCTCCAATCCCCAATGGTGTTTTTACATGTCACACAACCATGTGAAACCCATAGATCCAACCCACCACACTATGGAAATAGTCACAAGAGACCAACAATTATGAAATACACAAGGGGTAGTAGTCTTATACACACACCAATCAAAAAATATAAATATTATGCAATAACATAGAGTAAACACCAAAAGTGAAAAAATACAACATCTCTCAGGTTCTACTCAAGCTAGACTAGGAGTTGAATGATAGAGTTGTCATTAGAGAAAGTCATCATGTGAGAAAAATGAGATGGCCTCACAAGAAACCTAGTACCATCTCATACAGATGAGGATGTTTGATCATACACGAGTTAACACTCCACAAGAAGGAATGTCTTTACTTTTAATCATTGGCCTTCACAAGCATTCAATGCATTCAAGGGGCATCAATTATCTTCATTATTTTATTATACATATTTTTTTTATTAATTATCACTTGATTAAATGACTTTCCACCTCTGATTATCTACATGCCATTTGATTTTTTCGGATAGGGGAACATTGCGAGTCATTCCCTTAACCAACTCTAGTACCTAATATTGATTTTATCATGTTCTCCATGACTATGGAATCAAATTAAATCAACCAATGGAAACTCATATTTTTACAAAATTTTCACAACTTAAGTACAATTTCTCAAATCTTAAGAATGATATGAAACATGATCCAAATACAAAATTCATACAACATATCTACCATGTTAGATTCGATGAGAAGAAATAACCGAGCTAGGAACTGATGTTAGTCATAGATCACATGCAATTCCCCAAGAAATAGATGATCGAAGATCAAAATAGCTAAACGAAGCTAAAGGTGAGAGTATAGTACTTATTGTATAGAAAAAAATAGCTTACACATCCAAGATTAACTCAGACCTCCATAAAAATTGGGAGGTTTTACCTACTACCCCATAAAAGGTGGGAGGTTTGGTAAATGCCAAAACATGTGGCATAAGTTCCTTACATGAAAACACAAAAGGAGTTATAAGAGGTGGCACATAAAGCTGAAAGAGGGTGAGAAACCCAACTACCCTATAACCCACTTAGAAAATAACAAAATAGTAGCTATGAGAGGTGGCACAACAAGCCAAAAGGGGGTATGTAACTCAACTACTCATGTGAGGTGGAGAGTTACACATGTAGCTGATGTATTTCACCACATGTCCTCATATAAACCACTCCTAATAACCTAAGAAATCCCTACACATAAGGAAAATACCCCTAACATAAGGAAAATAAAAGACCTACACTAACGCCCCCCTTAAGTGTATCTTAGGTGGGTGAAGAGATGGGTCCCGATAAATGAAGTCATGTTAGGTACCCATGTACATAGATATCCCCCCAAAATAAGAAGCTCCTCATAAGAGGAATAGCCCCCGCCATGCTCCCCCCAAATAGAGAGAGAATGAATGAAGGACTAAGAAGCCCCTCTTGAATTAGACACCTATTGCATCCCAAGCAAAGATCGCAAATGAAGGAACATGCTTTTCATGAAGTGTTTGGTGAAGATGTTCATAGTCTGCTATGATGTAGAATAATACTTAAGATCAATGATGTCTGTCTGAATCAGCACCTAAATGTAGTGTATATGTATCTCAATGTGTTTCATTCTCTAGTGATGAACTCGATTCCTTGGCATCTGTATAGAACTCTGATTATCACAAAAGATGATGGTAGGCTTTCTAGCTAGAATACCAAACATAGTGAGAATATTTTTAAGTTAAATAGCTTTAGTGGTGGAATCGATAGCCCCTCGATACTTAGCCTCTATTGATGAAATAGAAATTGTAGACTTCTTCTTGCTCGACCAACAAATTGAGCCAAAACCAAGTGAAAAGCAATAGTCTCAAGTGGACTTGTGATCCTGTGAATCACCTATTGAAATCAATGAACACTGAGAGGGGGGAGGGTGAAACAATGTTCTACAAATTTTGATTGTATTAATTTGTCCTTTAATCCACTTAATGTGTATGATTAAGAGGAATAAAAAAAAGCACAATACACACAAAAGCACCACCATAACACAAGATTTTTTACGTGGAAAACCAAGTCAGGGGAGAAACCATGATAGGATCCTACCCACAGTAAAATGATACTCTGTTAAAAGTATGTGTATATGTTATATAGGAATGCACATGCATTCAGGCTCACTACCTAGAGCTCAGTACTCAAATAAGAAACCCAAAAAGACTACAACCTTTAATTAAAGCTCACTTCCTTACAAAAGAGTTACAAAGGTAACATTCATGAAAATGAACTATGAAATAACATCTACAAATGTTGAGAATAGTTCCAGTTAAGCATAAAATATTGTATCTTACTCAACTGTACTACTCTGCTATGTTCTGATATTCTGTATTATACCAGAGCACAAATCTTTCAACTGTTCACTTGAAATTATGCACAATTGCTCATGGACATTTTCCACACTTTCATCAATCACTAAAATGATCAAATCAATCAGTCTAATATATCCACAACATCAAATTAGATCTATTTCATGTCTGCCCAAAAATATGACATAACATGCAACTAAAACGTGTAACCAAAGTTGGCTGAAATCAATTAAAACAAATCATGCAGACCAAAAAAAAAATTCCACGTGCTTTCCACATATTGGAACATCAAACTTGAACACATAAACACTCCGCAAAATTGATCCGCAAGATCTGCATAATGCATTTCCACACGTTACCATTGACTTTACGAAAAACCAATCTACTAGACCTTACCAACCAACACAAAACTTAATACTAGAGGCCACAAACCTAGAATAAGGTAAATTTAATATCCACAATAAATCTTACAAATCCGTAAAGAAAAATACTCAACTAAAATAATTCACCAACCAAGACACTATACACTCTACCAGATACATTGATCTACTCACTAGACCTCACCAATACTTGATCAATCTTCCATAATGCTGAAAACATGAAATACGGATGCCAAATCTAATATGAGTTGCCATAAATTACAACATATCAACATACATGAAATGTCTCTTGCCGACAATCTCCCCCTTTGGTATTGATGGCAACACTTAGTTAAAAATGACCAAGTGCCAGACCAAAACCACAATACAATACACTACAACTAAAAATATAATCACCGGATCTCAAAGAATTAAAAAATAAAGAATACCTCCCTAAGATCATTATTTTTCACTCATCTACTCTCCCCCTTTGACATTAATCGAAAAGGTAGAGTCTCGAAAACCAAAAATTAAAGCCAAAAATTCTATATACATATGGACATACAGACTTAACTTAAAAGCATAAAGATATCTACATAGCAATTCTTCAATGTGTCCAAGTGGCTAACCTAGCCCTTTTCCAGATTTTCCAACACAGTTATAAACTGACAAAATAAATAGGCTTGTGCCTTGGCTATCTTCAGGTCTGTCGGATCACCTTTGGTCAATGCATTTTTTGTATCCATCAAGGCAGTAAGCATAATGTCCAACTTAGGAGTAATGTGACTCCTGAATTCTCCAAATCTGCCTATTATCCTTTCATAGTCATGGTTTAGGATTTTGATTTTCTAAATAAGTGAGATTGCCTGACTTTCATGACTGCTTAGTGATACTATCAGAGGATCAACCGACTAAGATATGCTTGATAGTTGATCCTTGAGTACCTTAGACTTCTTCTCAATGTCCTCAATGAAATTGGATAGTGTTAAGTGAGATTTGTACAAGTTCCCACCTTTGGGAAATGCATCTTGCATATTCTTTACACAAGAGTCTAATGTGACTCTTTCATGAGCAAACATCTTCTTTAGAGACTAGATAAAATTTAAATTAAATTCTTTTTGCACCTTCTCTTTAGCTTACTTCCCAAAAAATTCAAAATGTTTATCTACACAGTTATCAAACTTCTTAATTACCCAGATGGAGTGTCAGATGAATCTTTGTGAAATGAGGGCATCAACTTCTCCAAAATTTTGGTTGATAGGGTTAGCAACTCACTATCCTCAGTAGTAGATTTTAAAATATCTTCAATAGTAGCGGCTTGGGAAAAAGATTCAATTTCAAGTATTTGAAAGGGAGATAACAAGGTGAGATTGATAAGACCCTACATAAATTTTGGATCATCAATTATCTTCTTTCCCTTCACTGGTTTTGTAGTGTCTCTCGCTTCAGCCTCAACCTTCACCTTGACCTCTACCTTCTACTTATCATCACTCTTCTCTACATTTTCTTTCTTCACAAAAACTGAATGATTGCCTGCATCCACTGAAGGACTATCATGCTTTCTCTTATCATCATCTGCACTCAGATAATGGCCTTAGGTTTCCATTCTTCACAGTCTCATTGACAATCTCACTCAAAGATATAGGAGCTTTAACTTCTATTTTTCCTTTCTATAAAGCTTCACCAAGTTTGGATGACTTAGATTTCTTACCAGTTTTCAGACCACTGGATGGTTTTCCCTTAGTGAATTTGGTGGCTTTGACTCCTTTTGCCTTAAGCTTCTTCATAGCTTCATCAGATTCAATTTCTTCTTCATCAACCACCACAAATGTGACTCATTTTCTCTTTTGCACACCACCAGATGGCTTAAATAAGGATTTGGGCTTGCTTGTGGGCTTAGCAGTACCGGAGGAAGGAGCAAAATTTTTGGTTTGCCTTGCCTTTGCCTTAGGTGCTTCTGAATTGGCTGCTTTATTTACATTTTTTTCCTCAAAAAGGATATTCTCTTCTCTATCTTTTCTAACAACTTCCTTGGTTATCCCTATACTTCCTATACTTTTTGCAAAATCTTCAATCTCTTTCTGAAATTTCTTTCAAATGACTGGTTTATTGAACTGCTGATGTAGTTTTAGGCTCTTCTCCTTGTAGGTTTTGAACCTTTCTTCATTGGGGTCCACCAATTGACTCAACAAATGTTTAGCATATAGCTCCAAAATCTGATCATCAACCTCATAGCCCATTGGTAGAATCCATGGAATTTGGGGCTCCACCACTTCCATCAACCATTGGTTAGTGTGAACCATGAAACAAATGGTGTCTAAATATTTATCCATAATGGTTTTAGGGATTCTCTCCATCTCATGCATCTCCTCCTAAAAGTTCTTGAAATAACCCCATAGATTCTTGTTTTAGGCTTTAGAGTCACCAGAGATATATAGATACCCTCAAATCTGGACTCCCACTAGCCTATCAAATGCCCATAATATGGGACCAACTCTTAGAATATCATTGTTGAAATAGAAGAATATGCATAGAATTAGGGTACCATACTTGAAGGGTGCTTCTTGTTCTCTTTGATTTTCTTCAAGTTCTTAATAAGCTCACTCTAGGGTAACTCACAAAGATCATACTTCTTATCCTCCCTTAATAAATCATATGCAACATAAACTACAATACCAGAGATAGATTTCATTCGACTAGAGTAGTAAATATTATACCCTATCACCATGGATGGAAACATGATGTCATCATCAAGTATGTCATCAATTTTCATTGCTCATTTATCAAACTTTGACTGGTTTGTGTTGGATACAATGTCATTTTCCACTATTTTCAGAGATGGCAATTGACTAAATCCACACAACCTTGTTACTTCCTGAATGAAACTTTTAGTGATCTTATGTGGCTTATCTAATCACATGAAGTCATCATGAACATGACTTAGGATGTAACGGATCCACTCATGTTCGTACGCAATCGAAAACTTCACAAATTGAACAAAACCCTTGCTTTCCAATCCATGAAATTTCGGTTTCAACAAGGGGATTTGGTCAAATAACTTGTTATTGTATAGATTTAGCATCTAAGAGATTCCCAGTTCTTCAATCAGACAATGTGTGTATGTTCGGTGTGGAGCCTGATCAGTCTCCAAGTGGGAGATTGTTGAAATGTGGCGACTGATCAGCAAAGTACTATACACTCAGCATGTATCCTCACCGGGATTTGGGGTCGGGTTGGGCCCCAGGCAGGGGTTTGGGGGCGGCAGCCCCCGAAATTATTTTTTTTGCCATTTTTGTTGATGAAAATCGACATTGTAATAAAACCCTAAAAAAGGTTGACTTTGTTTGTTGCCCTAAAAATGCATGTTATAAGCGGCTGGGATGCTTAAGGCATTGTAAGGTTGATGTACTATTTTTGCTGGATAATAAGAAAAATTGGACGAATGTGTATGGTGGATGTAACACATTCTAGGTGAACCACGTTAAATCTCTATGTTATCTGTGTCCTATTTTATTTCTTTATCTTTTGTATTTAAATCTGCATATAATTGTTAGTTCATATTTGCTTCGGATCTGCTTGAAACCCTAACAATTGGTATCAGAGCGAGGTTTTCTGTAAATTTGCAGGACTTTCAGATTTGAGTGGGAGCAATGGAGGATTCCAAATTCAAGCTCGAAAAGTTTAACGGCCAGAATTATCAGTTATGGAAAATGCAGATGGAGGATTACCTATATCAAAAGGATTTGTGGCGGCAATTAGAAAGAAAGGCAAAGAAACCAACCACAATATCAGATGAAGAGTGGGACATTTTAGATAGAAAGGCACTGGGATCCATTCGATTGTGCCTTGCGTCCTCTGTAGCATTCAATATAACAGAAGCAAAAATGACTGTAGATTTCATGGCAACATTGGCTAAGTTGTATGAGAAACCCTCGGCTTCGAATAAGGTATTTCTTATGAAGCGTTTGTTTAATTTGAAAATGAGTGAGGGAGGATCTGTAGCGGAGCACTTAAATGAATTTAATACAATTACCAGTCAATTGTCTTCGGTAAAACTTACCTTTGCAGAAGAGGTTAGGGCTCTCTTGATTTTATGTTCTTTGCCAGAAAGCTGAAATAGCTTGGTTATGGCTGTAAGTAACTCTGTCTCTGGTAAAAATACTTTGGTATTTGATGATATTGTTGGTGTTATCCTAAGCAAGGAAATGCGAAGGAAAAGCACAGGTGAGACTCCAACATCATCAGGTAGTGTTTTGAATGTGGAGAATAGAGGAAGATCAAAGGAAAGAGGAAAAGGCCCTGGGAATGAGAAGTTACGAGGGAAGTCAAAGAAAGGACACTCTCAATCTAGAGGAAAGAAAGATTGCTGGTACTGCAGAAAGCCTGGTCATCTAGAGAAAGACTCTTGGTCTCGAAAAAACAAAGAAGGAGACAAAAATGAAAATGACAGTAAGGAAGCTAATATTGCAAGTAATACTTTACAAGATGCTTGAATCTTATGTTTGGATAATGTTAATGATTCCTGGGTAATAGATTCTAGGGCTTCATTTCATGCTACACCCCATAGAAAATATTTTTTAGATTATGTTACAGGTGATTTTGGACAAGTATATTTAGGTGATGATGAGCCCTGTCAAATTATTGGAAAAGGAAAGATAAAGATCAAGTTGCAGAATGGTAATGACTGGTTTCTGCAGGAGGTCAGACATGTTCCTAATTTAAGAAGAAATTTAATTTCTGCAGAGCAACTAGGTAGTGAAGGTTGCATAGTTACCTTCTCAGATAGTATGTGGAAGGTCACTAAAGGATCATTAGTAGTAGCTAAAGGTGCGAAGGTAGGCACATTATATCTGTGTACTGGTAACACTTACTCTACCTCAGCTGCTACAGATAAAGTTACTACAGGGACAACAACAATAAATGTTGCAAGAACAGATTCGATAATGTGGCACCATAGGCTTGGGCACATGAGTGAGAAAGGGATGAAAATCCTTCACTCCAAAAATCTATTGCCAGGGCTAAAGAAGATTGATTTAGAGTTGTGTGAAAACTGTGTTTATGGTAAACAGAAAAGAGTCAGATTTCTCAAGGTTGGGAAAGAAAAGAAGAGTGAGAAGTTAGAGCTTGTACATTCAGATGTATGGGGACCGACTCAGGTATCTTCTCTTGGTGGCTCTTGTTATTATGTTATTTTTATTGATGACTCAACCAGAAAAACATGGGTATATTTCCTAAAACAAAAATCAGATGTTTTTGAAACTTTTAAGAAATGGAAAGCTTTGGTTGAGAATGAGACAGGAAAAAAGTTGAAGTGTCTCAAATCGGATAATGGAGGCGAGTATTGCAGCAAAGCGTTTGAAGATTACTGTTCCTTAAATGGGATTCGAAAGCAGAAGACAGTTCCAGGAACTCCATAGGAAAATGGTGTGTCACAGAGAATGAATAGGACCATCATGGAACGTGCGAGGAGAATGAGATTGCATGCTGGATTGCCCTTACATTTTTGGGCAGATGTTGTACATACTACTGTCTATTTGATAAACAGAGGACCTTCAACCCCTTTGGATGGTGGTATTCCAGAGGAGGCATGGACTGGTAAAAAGGTAAATTATTCCAGAGGAGGTTGCGAAGCTTTTGTCCATGTTGATAAAGAAAACAGAACCAAGCTTGATGCTAAATCTCAAAAATGTACCTTCATTGGATATGGGATAGATGAATATGGCTATCGGGTATGGGATTTTGAAAATAAGAAAATAATTAGAAGTAGAGATGTTATACTCAATGAGAAGGTTGTATATAAAGAATAGATGTAGGAAAAGAAGCATGAACAAGACAAACAAGAATATGCGGTGTTGGATGAGATTCCTGAAAATGAAATGCCACAGGTACCTGATGCTCAGCAACAACAGATTGTTCCACAAACTCCTGCAAGTGTTAGACATTCTACGAGGACAAGTAGACCCCCTGAAAGATTTTCTCCTTCTTTGCATTCTATTTTATTAACGAATTTTGGTGAACCAGAAGAATATGAAGAAGCAATGCAGGTGGATGCCAAACAACAGTGGCAACTAGGCATGAAAGAGGAGATGGACTCTTTGATGAAAAATAAGACTTGGCACTTAGTCCCTTTACCTGCAGAAAAAAGAGCCTTACCTAACAAATCGCTTTATCGGCTGAAGGAGAAGGAAGGAGGTCAGAAAAGATATAAGGCCAGACTTGTGGTAAAAGGTTTTGCATAGAAAAAGGGTATAGATTATGATGAAATATTTTCTCTAGTTGTAAAAATGACTTCAATTAGAACTGTACTTAGTCTTGTGGCTGCAAATGATTTACATCTTGAACAATTAGATGTCAAAACAGCTTTTCTCCATGGAGATTTGGAGGAGGAAATTTACATGTTGCAACCACAGGGATATGAGATCAAATGTAAGGAGAACTTGGTGTGCAGGTTGAAGAAAAGTTTGTATGGCCTAAAGCAAGCACCCTGACAATGGTATTTAAAATTTGATAGTTTCATGGCTGAACATGGCTATCATAGATGTCATTCTAATCATTGTGTATATTTTAAGAGATTTGATAATGGCAGTTATATTATCCTATTGCTTTATGTTGATGACATGCTTGTTACTGGGTCTAACATGCAACATATAAATGATCTTAAACAGAAATTAGCCAGGTCATTTGCTATGAAGGATTTGGGTGCAGCTAAGCAAATTTTCGGTATGAGGATTACATGGAACAGGAAAAATAGAACCTTGAATTTGTCCCAAAGTGAGTATATAAAGAAAGTGTTGAAAAGATTTAACATGCAGGATGCAAAAGCAGTTAGTACACCTTTGGCTAGTCATTTCAAATTGACTAAGGAGATGTGCCCAAAGGCACAGGAAGAAGTTAATAAAATGTCTAACACCCCATATTCATCAGCTGTTGGCAGTCTGATGTATGCAATGGTATGCACAAGACCAGATATTGCACATGCAGTGGGAGTTGTGAGCAGGTTTATGAGTAATCCAGGTATGGAACATTGGAATGTTGTGAAATGGATTCTTCGGTATTTGAAAGGAACTACTACGAAGGCATTATGTTTTAAATATCTAATGCTGCTCTAAGTGGATTTGTTGACTCTGATCTGGCGGGTGATATTGATTCACGGAGGAGTACTACATGGTATGTTTTTACTATAGGGGGAACTGCAGTCAGTTGGATTTCTAGGCTACAAAAGGTTGTTGCACTTTCAACCACTGAAGCTGAGTATGTTGCTGCTACAGAAGCTAGCAAAGAGATGATTTTGTTGCAATGTTTTCTGAAGGAATTGGGTCAGACACAAGAGGATAGCCCATTGTATATTGATAGCCAGAGTGCCATTCATCTTGCGAAGAACTCTGCTTTTCATTCAAGGACAAAGCACATTCAGCTCAGGTACCACTTCATCTGGACTATCTTGGAGGAGGGTCAGTTACGGCTTGAGAAGATTCACACCAGTGAGAATCCTGCTGATATGTTCACAAAAGCAGTTCCACAGGAGAAGCTAATTTCTTCATTAGTTTCTGTTGTTCTTCTTGATTGATAATTGTGGAATTTATACCAGTCAAGTCCTAGTGTTTTATCCAGCGGATGTTGCATGTACAGTGGTGTCGTGTAGTATCAGTCTCCAAGTGGGAGATTGTTCGGTGTGGAGCTTGATCAGTCTCCAAGTGGGAGATTGTTAAAATGTGGCGACTGATCAGCAAAGTACTGTACACTCAGCATGTATCCTCGCCGGAGTCCGGGGCCGGACTGGGCCCCAGGGAGGGGTTCGGGGGCGGTAGCCCCTGAGAAAGCGGGGGTTTAGGGGCGGTAGCCCCCGAGAAAATTTTTTTTTCCCATTTTTTGTTGATGAAAATCGACATTGTAATAAAACCCTAAAAAAGGCTGACTTTGTTTGTTGCCCTAAAAATAAATGTTATAAGTGGCTGGGATGCTTAAGGCATTGCAAGGTTGATGTACTATTTTTGCTGGATAATAAGAAAGATTGGACGACTGTGTATGGTGGACGTAACCCATTCTGGGTGAACCATGTTAAATCTCTGTGTTATCTGTGTCCTATTTTATTTCTTTATCTTTTGTATTTAAATCTGCATATAATTGTTAGTTCATATTTGCTTCGGATCTGCTTGAAACCCTAACAATTGGTATCAGAGCGAGGTTTTCTGTAAATTGGCAGGACTCTCAGATTTGAGTGGGAGTAATGGAGGATTCCAAATTCAAGGTCAAAAAGTTTAATGGCTAGAATTATTAGTTATGGAAAATGCAGATGGAGGATTACCTATATCAAAAGGATTTATGGCGGCCATTGGAAGGAAAGGCAAAGAAACCGACCACAATATCAGATGAAGAGTGGGACATTTTAGATAGAAAGGCACTGGGATCCATTCGATTGTGCCTTGCATTATTTATAGCATTCAATATAACAGAAGCAAAAATGACCGTAGATTTGATAGCAACATTGGCTAAATTGTATGAGAAACCCTCGGCTTCGAATAAGGTATTTTTTATGAAGCGTTTGATTAATTTGAAAATGAGTGAGGGAGGATCTGTAGCGGAGCACTTAAATGAATTTAATACAATTACCAGTCAATTGTCTTCGGTAAAAATTACCTTTGCAGAAGAGGTTAGGGCTCTCTTTATTTTATGTTCTTTGCCAGAAAGCTGGAATAGCTTGGTTATGGCTGTAAGTAACTCTGTCTCTTGTAAAAATACTTTGCTATTTGATGATATTGTTGGCGTTATCTTAAGCGAGGAAATGCGAAGGAAAAGCACAGGTGAGACTCCAACATTATCAGGTAGTGTTTTGAATGTGGAGAACAGAGGAAGATCAAAGGAAAGAGGAAAAGGCCCTGGGAATGAGAAGTCACGAGGGAAGTCAAAGAAAGGACGCTCTCAATCTAGAGGAAAGAAAGATTGCTGGTACTGCAGAAAGCCTGGTCATCTAAAGAAAGACTGTTGGTCTCGGAAAAACAAAGAAGGAGACAAAAATGAAAATGACAGTAAAGAAGCTAATATTGCAAGTAATACATTACAAGATGCTTGAATCTTATGTTTGGATAATGTTAATGATTCCTAGGTAATAGATTCTGGGGCTTCATTTCATGCTACACCCCATAGAAAATATTTTTTCGATTATGTTCAAGGTGATTTTGGACAGGTATATTTGGGTGATGATGAGCCCTATCAAATTATTAGAAAAGGAAAGATAAAGATCAAGTTGCAGAATGGTAATGACTGGTTTCTGCAGGAGGTAAAACATGTTCCTAATTTAAGAAGAAATTTAATTTCTGCAGGGCAACTAGGTAGTGAAGGTTGCATAGTTACCTTCTCAGATAGTATGTGGAAGGTCACTAAAGAATCATTAGTAATAGCTAAAGGTGCGAAGGTAGGCACATTATATCTGTGTACTGGTAACACTTACTCTACCTCAGCTGCTATAGATAAAGTTACTACAGGGACAACAACAATAAATGTTGCAAGAACAGATTCGATAATGTGGCACCATAGGCTTGGGCACATGAGTGAGAAAGGGATGAAAATCCTTCACTCCAAAAATCTATTGCCAGGGCTAAAGAAGATTGATTTAGAGTTCTGTGAAAACTGTGTTTATGGTAAACAGAAAAGAGTCAGATTTCTCAAGGTTGGGAAAGAAAAGAAGAGTGAGAAGTTAAAGCTTGTACATTCAGATGTATGGGGACCGACTCTGGTATCTTCTCTTGGTGGCTCTTGTTATTATGTTATTTTTATTGATGACTCAACCAGAAAAACATGGATATATTTCCTAAAACAAAAATCAGATGTTTTTGAAACTTTTAAGAAATGGAAAGCTTTGGTTGAGAATGAGATAGGAAAAAAGTTGAAGTGTCTCAGATCGGATAATGGAGGTGAGTATTGCAGCAAAGCATTTGAAGATTACTGTTCCTTAAATGGGATTCGAAAGCAGAAGACAGTTCCAACAACTCCATAGGAAAATGGTGTGTCACAGAGAATGAATAGGACCATCATGGAACGTGTGAGGAACATGAAATTGCATGCTGGATAGCCCTTACATTTTTGGGCAGATGTTGTACATACTGCTGTCTATTTGATAAATAGAGGACCTTCAACCCCTTTGGATGGTGGTATTCCAGAGGAGGCATGGACTAGTAAAAAGGTAAATTATTCTTTTCTAAAAACTTTTGGTTGTGAAACTTTTGTCCATGTTGACAAAGTAAACAGAACCACGCTTGATGCTAAATCTCAGAAATGTACCTTCATTAGATATGGGATAGATGAATATGGCTATCGGTTATGGGATTTTGAAAATAAGAAAATAATTAGAAGTAGAGATGTTATATTCAATGAGAAGGTTGTGTATAAAGAATAGATGCAGGAAAAGAAGCATGAACAAGACAAACAAGAATATGTGGTGTTGGATGAGATTCCTGAAAATGAAATGTCACAGGTACCTGATGCTCAGCAACAACAGATTGTTCCACAAACTCTTGCAAGTGTTAGACATTCTACGAGGACAAGTAGACCCCCTGAAAGATTTTTTCCTTCTTTTTATTCTATTTTATTAATGAATTCTGGTGAACCAGAAGAATATGAAGAAGCAATGTAGGTGGATGCCAAACAATAGTGGCAACTAGGCATGAAAGAGGAGATGGACTCCTTGATGAAAAATAAGACTTGGGACTTAGTCCCTTTACCTGCAGAAAAAAGAGCCTTACCTAACAAATGGGTTTATCGGCTGAAGGAGGAGGAAGGAGGTCAGAAAAGATATAAGGCCAGACTTGTGGTAAAAGGTTTTGCATAGAAAAAGGGTATAGATTATGATGAAATATTTTCTCCAGTTGTAAAAATGACTTCAATTAGAACTGTACTTAGTCTTGTGGCTGCAAATGATTTACATCTTGACCAATTAGATGTCAAAACAGCTTTTCTCCATGGAGATTTGGAGGAGGAAATTTACATGTTGCAACCAGAGAGATATGAGATCAAAGGTAAGGAGAACTTGGTGTGCAGGTTGAAGAAAAGTTTGTACGGCCTAAAGCAAGCACCCCGACAATGGTATTTAAAATTTGATAGTATCATGGCTGAACATGGCTATCATAGATGTCATTCTGATCATTGTGTATATTTTAAGAGATTTGATAATGGCAGTTATATTATCCTGTTGCTTTATGTTGATGACATGCTTGTTGCTGGATCTAACATGCAACATACAAATGATCTTAAACAGAAATTAGCGAGGTCATTTGCTATGAAGGATTTGGGTGCAACTAAGAAAATTCTCGATATGACGATTACACGGGACAGGAAAAATAGAACCTTGAATTTGTCCCAAAGTGAGTATATAAAGAAGGTGTTGAAAAGATTTAACATGTAGGATGCAAAAGCAGTTAGTACACCTTTGGCTAGTCATTTCAAATTGACTAAGGAGATGTGCTCAAAGGCACAGGAAGAAGTTAATAAAATGTCTAACATCCCATATTCATCAGCTGTTGGCAATCTAATGTATGCAATGGTATGCACAAGGCCAGATATTGCACATGCAGTGGGAGTTGTGAGAAGGTTTATGAGTAATCCGGGTATGGAACATTGGAATGCTGTGAAATGGATTCTTTAGTATTTGAAAGGAACTACTACGAAGGCATTATGTTTCAAATATCTAATTCTGCTCTAAGTGGATTTGTTGGCTCTGATCTGGCGGGTGATATTGATTCACTGAGGAGTACTACAGGGTATGTTTTTACTATAGGGGGAACTGCAGTCAGTTGGATTTCTAGGCTGGAAAAGGTTGTTGCACTTTCAACCACTAAAGCTGAGTATGTTGCTGCTACAGAAGCCAGCAAAGAGATGATTTGGTTGCAATGTTTTCTGAAGGAATTGGGTCAGACACAAGAGGATAGCCCATTGTATATTGATAGCCAGAGTGCCATTCATCTTGCGAAGAACTCTGCTTTTCATTCAAGGACAAAGCACATTCAGCTCATGTACCAATTCATCCGGACTATCTTGGAGGAGGGTCAGTTACGGCTTGAGAAGATTCACACCAGTGAGAATCCTACTGATATGTTCATAAAGGCAGTTCCACAGGAGAAGCTAATTTCTGCATTAGTTTCTGTTGGTCTTCTTGATTGATAATTATGGAATTTATACCAGTCAAGTCCTAATGTTTTATCCAGCGGATGTTGCATGTACAGTGGTGTCATGTAGTATCAGTCTCCAAGTGGGAGATGGTTCGGCGTTTAGCCTGATCAGTCTCCAAGTGGGAGATTGTTGAAATGTGGTGACTGATCAGCAAAGTACTGTACACTCAGCATGTATCCTCGCCAGAGTCCGGGGCCGGGTTGGACCCCGGGGAGGGGTTCGAGGGTGGCAACCCCTGAGAAAGCGGGGGTTTAGGGGCGACAGCCTCCGAGAAAATTGTTTTTTGCCATTTTTTGTTGATGAAAATCGACATTGTAATAAAACCCTAAAAAAGGCTGACTTTGTTTGTTGCCCTAAAAATGCATGTTATAAGCGGCTGGGATGCTTAAGGCATTGCAAGGTTGATGTACTATTTTTGCTGGATAATAAGAAAGATTGGACGACTGTGTATGGTGGACGTAACCCATTCTGGGTGAACCATGTTAAATCTCTGTGTTATCTGTGTCCTATTTTATTTCTTTATTTTTTGTATTTAAATCTGCATATAATTGTTAGTTCATATTTGCTTCGGATCTGCTTGAAACCCTAACAATTAGTATCAGATCGAGGTTTTCTGTAAATTGGCAAGACTTTCAGATTTGAGTGGGAGCAATCGAGGATTCCAAATTCAAGGTCGAAAAGTTTAACGGCCAGAATTATCAGTTATGGAAAATGCACATGGAGGATTACCTATATCAAAAGGATTTGTGGCGGCCATTGGAAGGAAAGGCAAAGAAACTGACCACAATATCAGATGAAGAGTGGGACATTTTAGATAGAAAGGCACTGGGATCCATTCAATTGTGCCTTGCGTCATCTGTAGCATTCAATATAATAGAAGCAAAAATGACTGTAGATTTGATGGCAACATTGGCTAAGTTGTATGAGAAACCCTCGGCTTCGAATAAGGTATTTCTTATGAAGCGTTTGTTTAATTTGAAAATGAGTGAGGGAGGATCTGTAGCGGAGCACTTAAATGAATTTAATACAATTACTAGTCAATTATCCTCGGTAAAAATTACCTTTGGAGAAGAGGTTAGTGCTCTCTTGATTTTATGTTCTTTGCCAGAAAGCTAGAATAGCTTGGTTATGGCTGTAAGTAACTCTGTCTCTGGTAAAAATACTTTGGTATTTGATGATATTGTTGGTGTTATCCTAAGTGAGGAAATGCGAAGGAAAAGCACAGGTGAAACTCCAACATCATCAGGTAGTGTTTTGAATTTGGAGAACAGAGGAAGATCAAAGGAAAGAGGAAAAGGCCCTGGGAATGAGAAGTTACGAGGGAAGTCAAAGAAAGGACGCTCTCAATCTAGAGGAAAGAAAGATTGCTGGTACTGCAGAAAGCCTGGTCATCTAAAGAAAGACTGTTGGTCTCTGAAAAACAAAGAAGGATATAAAAATGAAAATGACAGTAAGGAAGCTAATATTGCAGGTAATACTTTACAAGATGCTTGAATCTTATGTTTGGATAATGTTAATGATTCCTGGGTAATAGATTCTGGGGCTTCATTACATGCTACACCCCATAGAAAATATTTTTTAGATTATGTTCAAGGCGATTTTGGACAAGTATATTTGATTGATCATGAGTCCTGTCAAATTATTGGAAAAGGAAAGATAAAGATCAAGTTGCAGAATGGTAATGACTGGTTTCTGCAGGAGGTAAAACATGTTCCTAATTTAAGGAGAAATTTAATTTTTGAAGGGCAACTAGGTAGTGAAGGTTGCATAGTTACCTTCTCAGATAGCATGTGGAAGGTCACTAAAGGATCATTAATAGTAGCTAAAGGTGCGAAGGTAGGCACTTTATATCTATGTTCTGGTAACACTTACTCTACCTTAGCTGCTACAGATAAAGTTACTACAGAGACAACAACAATAAATGTTGCAAGAACAGATTCGATAATGTGGCACCATAGGCTTGGGCACATGAGTGACAAAGGGATGAAAATCCTTCACTCCAAAAATCTATTGCCAGGGATAAAGAAGATTGATTTAGAGTTCTGTGAAAACTGTGTTTATGGTAAACAGAAAAGAGTCAGATTTCTCAAGGTTGGGAAAGAGAAGAAGAGTGAGAAGTTAGAGCTTGTACATTCAGATGTATGGGGACCGACTTAGGTATCTTCTCTTGGTGGCTCTTGTTATTATGTTATTTTTATTGATGACTCAACCAGAAAAACATGGGTATATTTCCTAAAACAAAAATTAGATGTTTTTGAAACTTTTAAGAAATGGAAAGCTTTGGTTGAGAATGAGACAGGAAAAAAGTTGAAGTGTCTCAGATCGGATAATGGAGGTGAGTATTGCAGCAAAGCATTTGAAGATTACTATTCTTTAAATCGGATTTGAAAGCAGAAGACAGTTCCAGGAACTCCATAGGAAAATGGTGTGTCATAGAGAATGAATAGGACCATCATGGAACGTGCGAGGAGCATGAGATTGCATGCTGGATTGCCCTTACATTTTTGGGCAGATGTTGTACATACTGCTGTCTATTTGATAAATAGAGGACCTTCAACCCCTTTGGATGGTGGTATTCCAGAGGTGGCATGGACTGGTAAAAAGGTAAATTATTCTTTTCTAAAAACTTTGGTTGCGAAGCTTTTGTCCATGTTGATAAAGAATACAAAACCAAGCTTGATGCTAAATCTCAGAAATGTACCTTTATTGGATATGGGATAGATGAATATGGCTATCGGTTATGGGATTTTGAAAATAAGAAAATAATTAGAAGTAGAGATGTTATATTCAATGAGAAGGTTGTGTATAAAGAATAGATGCAAGAAAAGAATCATGAACAGGACAAACAAGAATATGTGGTGTTGGATGCGATTCCTGAAAATGAAATGTCACAGGTACCTGATGCTCAGCAACAACAGATTGTTCCACAAACTCCTGCAAGTGTTAGACATTCTACGAGGACAAGTAGTCCCCCTGAAAGATTTTCTCCTTCTTTGTATTCTATTTTATTAACGAATTCTGGTGAACCAGAAGAATATGAAGAAGCAATGCAGGTGGATGCCAAACAACAGTGGCAACTAGGCATGAAAGAGGAGATGGACTCTTTGATGAAAAATAAGACTTGGGACTTAGTCCCTTTACCTGCAGAAAAAAGAGCCTTACCTAACAAATGGCTTTATCGGCTGAAGAAGGAGGAAGGAGGTCAGAAAAGATATAAAGCCAGACTTGTGGTAAAAGATTTTGCATAGAAAAAGGGTATAGATTATGATGAAATATTTTCTCTAGTTGTAAAAATGACTTCAATTAGAACTGTACTTAGTCTTGTGGTTGCAAATGATTTACATCTTGAACAATTAGATGTCAAAACAGCTTTTCTCCATGGAGATTTGGAGGAGGAAATTTACATGTTGCAACCACAGGGATATGAGATCAAAGGTAAGGAGAACTTGGTGTGCAGGTTGAAGAAAAGTTTGTATGGCCTAAAGCAAGCACCCCGACAATGATATTTAAAATTTGATAGTTTCATGGCTGAACATGGCTATCATAGATGTCATTCTGATCATTGTGTATATTTTAAGAGATTTGATAATGGTAGTTATATTATCCTGTTGCTTTATGTTGATGACATGCTTTTTGCTGGGTCTAACATGCAACATATAAATGATCTTAAACAGAAATTAGCGAGGTCATTTGCTATGAAGGATTTGGGTGCAGCTAAGCAAATTCTCGGTATGAGGATTACACAGGACAGGAAAAATAGAACCTTGAATTTGTCCCAAAGTGAGTGTATAAAGAAGGTGTTGAAAAGATATAACATGTAGGATGCAAAAGCAGTTAGTACACCTTTGGCTAGTCATTTCAAATTGATTAAGGAGATGTGCCCAAAGGCACAGGAAGAAGTTAATAAAATGTTTAACATCCCATATTCACCAGCTGTTGGCAGTCTGAAGTATACAATGGTATGCACAAGGCCAGATATTGCACATGCAGTGGGAGTTGTGAGCAGGTTTATGAGTAATCCGGGTATGGAACATTGGAATGCTGTGAAATGGATTCTTTGGTATTAGAAAGGAACTACTACGAAGGCATTATGTTTCAAATATCTAATGCTGCTCTAAGTGGATTTGTTGACTCTGATCTGGCGGGTGATATTGATTCACAGATGAGTACTACAGGGTATGTTTTTACTATAGGTGGAACTGTAGTCAGTTGGATTTCTAGGCTGCAAAAGGTTGTTGCACTTTCAACCACTGAAGCTGAGTATGTTGCTGCTACAGAAGCCAGCAAAGAGATGATTTGGTTACAATGTTTTCTTAAGGAATTGGGTCAGACACAAGAGTATAGCCCATTTTATATTGATAGCCAGAGTGCCATTCATCTTGCGAAGAACTCTACTCTTCATTCAAGGACAAAGCATATTCAGCTCAGGTACCACTTCATCTGGACTATCTTGGAGGAGGGTTAGTTATGGCTTGAGAAGATTCACACCAGTGAGAATCCTGCTGATATGTTCACAAAGGCAGTTCCATAGGAGAAGCTAATTTCTTCATTAGTTTCTGTTGGTCTTCTTGATTGATAATTGTGGAATTTATACCAGTCAAGTCCTAGTGTTTTATCCAGCAGATGTTGCATGTACAGTGGTGTCGTGTAGTATCAGTCTCCAAGTGGGAGATTGTTCGGTGTGGAGCCTGATCAGTCTCCAAGTGGGAGATTGTTGAAATGTGGCGACTAATCAGCAAAGTACTGTACACTCAGCATGTATCCTCGCCGGAGTCCGGGGTTGGGCTGGGCCCCGGGGAGGGGTTTGAGGGCAGCAACCCCTGAGAAAGCGGGGGTTTAGGGGCGACAGCCCCGGAGAAAAAAAATTTTTGCCATTTTTTGTTGATGAAAATTGACATTGTAATAAAACCCTAAAAAAGGCCGACTTTGTTTGTTGCCCTAAAAATGCATGTTATAAGCAGCTGGGATGCTTAAGGCATTGCAAGGTTGATGTACTATTTTTGCTGGATAATAAGAAAGATTGGACGACTGCGTATGGTGGACGTAACCCATTCTGGGTGAACCATGTTAAATCTCTATGTTATCTGTGTCCTATTTTATTTCTTTATCTTTTTTATTTAAATCTACATATAATTGTTAGTTCATATTTGCTTCCGATCTGCTTGAAACCCTAACAATTGGTATCAGAGCGAGGTTTTCTATAAATTGGTAGGACTTTCAAATTTGAGTGGGAGCAATGGAAGATTCCAAATTCAAGGTCGAAAAGTTTAACGGCCAGAATTATCAGTTATGGAAAATGCAGATGGAGGATTACCTATATCAAAAGGATTTGTGGCGGCCATTGGAAGGAAAGGCAAAGAAACCGACCACAATATCAGATGAAGAGTGGGACATTTTAGATAGAAAGGCACTGGGATCCATTCGATTGTGCCTTGCGTCATCTGTAGCATTCAATATAACAGAAGCAAAAATGACTGTAGATTTGATGGCAACATTGTCTAAGTTGTATGAGAAACCCTTGGCTTCGAATAAGGTATTTCTTATGAAGCGTTTGTTTAATTTGAAAATGAGTGAGGGAGGATCTCTAGCGGAGGACTTAAATGAATTTAATACAATTACCAGTCAATTGTCTTCGGTAAAAATTACCTTTGCAGAAGAGGTTAGGGCTCTCTTGATTTTATGTTCTTTGCCAGAAAGCTGGAATAGCTTGGTTATGGCTGTAAGTAACTCTGTCTCTTGTAAAAATACTTTGGTATTTGACGATATTGTTGGTGTTATCCTAAGCGAGGAAATGCGAAGGAAAAGCATAGGTGAGACTCCAACATCATCAGGTAGTGTTTTGAATGTGGAGAATAGAGGAAGATCAAAGGAAAGAGGAAAAGGCCCTAGGAATGAGAAGTCACGAAGGAAGTCAAAGAAAGGACGCTCTCAATCTAGAGGAAAGAAAGATTGCCAGTACTGTAGAAAGTCTGGTCATCTAAAGATAGACTGTTGGTCTCGGAAAAACAACGAAGGAGACAAAAAAGAAAATGACAGTAAGGAAGCTAATATTGCAGGTAATACTTTACAAGATGCTTGAATCTTATGTTTGAATAATGATAATGATTCCTGGGTAATAGATTCTGGGGCTTCATTTCATGCTACACCCCATAGAAAATATTTTTTAGATTATGTTCAAGGTGATTTTGGACAAGTATATTTGATTGATGATGAGTCCTGTCAAATTATTGGAAAAGGAAAGATAAAGATCAAGTTGCAGAATGGTAATGACTGGTTTCTGCAGGAGGTAAAACATGTTCCTAATTTAAGAAGAAATTTAATTTCTGCAGGGCAACTAGGTAGTGAAGGTTGCATAGTTACCTTCTCAGATAGCATGTGGAAGGTCACTAAAGGATCATTAGTAGTAGCTAAAGGTGCGAAGGTAGGCACATTATATCTGTGTACTGGTAACACTTACTCTACATCAGCTGCTACAGATAAAGTTACTACAGGGACAACAACAAAAAATGTTGCAAGAACAGATTCGATAATGTGGCACCATAGGCTTGGGCACATGAGTGACAAGGGGATGAAAATCCTTCACTCCAAAAATCTATTGCCAGGGCTAAAGAAGATTGATTTAGAGTTCTGTGAAAACTGTGTTTATGGTAAATAGAAAAGAGTCAGATTTTTCAAGGTTGGGAAAGAGAAGAAGAGTGAGAAGTTAGAGCTTGTACATTCAGATGTATGGGGACCGACTCAGGTATCTTCTCTTGGTGGCTCTTGTTATTATGTTATTTTTATTGATGACTCAACCAGAAAAACATGGGTATATTTCCTAAAACAAAAATTAGATGTTTTTGAAACTTTTAAGAAATGGAAAGCTTTGGTTGAGAATGAGACAGGAAAAAAGTTGAAGTGTCTCAGATCAAATAATGGAGGTGAGTATTGCAGCAAAGCATTTGAAGATTACTATTACTTAAATGGGATTCGAAAGCAGAAGACAGTTCCAGGAACTCCATAGGAAAATGGTGTGTCACAGAGAATGAATAGGACCATCATGGAACGTGCGAGGAGCATGAGATTGCATGCTGGATTGCCCTTACATTTTTGGGCAGATGTTGTACATACTGCTGTCTATTTGATAAATAGAGGACCTTCAACTCCTTTGGATGGTGGTATTCCAGAGAAGGCATGGATTGGTAAAAAGGTAAATTATTCTTTTCTAAAAACTTTTGGTTGCGAAGCTTTTGTCCATGTTGATAAAGAAAACATAACCAAGCTTGATGCTAAATCTCAGAAATGTACCTTCATTGGATATGGGATAGATGAATATGGCTATCGGGTATGGGATTTTGAAAATAAGAAAATAATTAGAAGTAGAGATGTTATACTCAATGAGAAGGTTGTATATAAAGAATAGATGCAGGAAAAGAAGCATGAACAGGACAAACAAGAATATGTGGTGTTGGATGAGATTCCTGAAAATAAAATGCCACAGGTACCTGATGCTCAGCAACAACAGATTGTTCCACAAACTCCTGCAAGTGTTAGACGTTCTACGAGGACAAGTAGACCCCCTGAAAGATTTTCTCCTTCTTTGTATTCTATTTTATTAACGAATTCTGGTGAACTAGAAGAATATAAAGAAGCAATGCAGGTGGATGCCAAACAACAGTGGCAACTAGGCATGAAAGAGGAGATGGACTCTTTGATGAAAAATAAGACTTGGGACTTAGTCACTTTACCTGCAGAAAAAAGAGCCTTACCTAACAAATGGCTTTATCGACTGAAGGAGAAGGAAGGAGGTCAGAAAAGATATAAGGCCAGACTTGTGGTAAAAGGTTTTGCATAGAAAAATGGTATAGATTATGATGAAATATTTTCTTCAGTTGTAAAAATGACTTCAATTAGAACTGTACTTAGTCTTGTGGCTGCAAATGATTTACATCTTGAACAATTAGATGTCAAAACAGCTTTTCTCCATGGAGATTTGGAGGAGGAAATTTACATGTTGCAACCACAGGGATATGAGATCAAAGGTAAGGAGAACTTGGTGTGCAGGTTGAAGAAAAGTTTGTATGGCCTAAAGCAAGCACCCCGACAATGGTATTTAAAATTTGATAGTTTCATGGCTGAACATGGCTATCATAGATGTCATTCTGATCATTGTGTATATTTTAAGAGATTTGATAATGACAGTTATATTATCCTGTTGCTTTATGTTGATGACATGCTTGTTGCTGGGTCTAGCATGCAACATATAAATGATCTTAAACAGAAATTTGACAGGTCATTTGCTATGAAGGATTTGGGTGCAGCTAAGCAAATTCTCGGTATGAGGATTACACGGGACAGAAAAAATAGAACCTTGAATTTGTCCCAAAGTGAGTATATAAAGAAGGTGTTGAAAAGATTTAACATGCAGGATGCAAAAGCAGTTAGTACACCTTTGGCTAGTCATTTCAAATTGACTAAGGAGATGTGCCCAAAGGCACAGGAAGAAGTTAATAAAATGTCTAACATCCCATATTCATCAACTATTGGCAGTCTGATGTATGCAATGGTATGCACAAGGCCAGATATTGCACATGCAGTGGGATTTGTGAGCAGGTTTATGAGTAATCCGGGTATGGAACATTGGAATGCTCTGAAATGGATTCTTCGGTATTTGAAAGGAACTACTATGAAGGAATTATGTTTCAAATATCTAATGCTGCTCTAAGTGGATTTGTTGACTTTGATCTGGTGGGTGATATCGATTCACGAAGGAGTACTACAGGGTATGTTTTTACTATAGGGGGAACTGCAGTCAGTTGGATTTCTAGGCTACAAAAGGTTGTTGCACTTTCAACCACTGAAGCTGAGTATGTTGCTGCTGCAGAAGCCAGCAAAGAGATGATTTGGTTGCAATGTTTTCTGAAGGAATTGGGTCAGACACAAGAGGATAGCCCAGTGTATATTGATAGCCAGGGTGCCATTCATCTTGCAAAGAACTCTGCTTTTCATTCAAGGAAAAAGCACATTCAGCTCAGGTGCCACTTCATCCAGACTATCTTGGAGGAGAGTCAGTTACAGCTTGAGAAGATTCCCACCAGTGAGAATCCTGCGGATATGTTCACAAAGGCAGTTCCACAGGAGAAGCTAATTTCTTCATTAGTTTCTGTTGGTCTTCTTGATTGATAATTGTGGAATTTATACCAGTCAAGTCCTAGTGTTTTATTTAGCGGATGTTGCATGTACAGTGGTGTCGTATATTATCAGTCTCCAAGTGGGAGATTGTTCGGTGTGGAGCCTGATCAGTCTCCAAGTGGGAGATTGTTGAAATGTGGGAACTGATCAGCAAAGTACTGTACACTCAGCATGTATCCTCACCGGAGTCCGGGGCCGGGTTGGGTCCCGGGGAAGTGTTCGGGGGCGGCAGCCCTTGAGAAAGCGGGGGTTTAGGGGCGGCAGCCCCCGAGAAAATTTTTTTTTGCCAATTTTTGTTGATGAAAATCGACATTGTAATAAAACCCTAAAAACGGCTGACTTTGTTTGTTGCCCTAAAAATGCATGTTATAAGCGGCTGGGATGCTTAAGGCATTGCAAGGTTGATGTATTGTTTTTGCTGGATAATAAGAAAGATTGGACGACTGTGTATGGTGGACGTAACCCATTCTGGGTGAACCATGTTAAATCTCTGTGTTATCTGTGTCCTATTTTATTTCTTTATCTTTTGTATTTAAATCTGCATATAATTGTTAGTTCATATTTGCTTCGGATATGCTTGAAACCCTAACAATTGGTATCAGAGCGAGGTTTTCTATAAATTGGTAGGACTTTCAGATTTGAGTTGGAGCAATGGAGGATTCCAAATTCAAGGTCGAAAAGTTTAACGACCAGAATTATCAGTTATGGAAAATGCAGATGAAGGATTACTTATATCAAAAGGATTTGTGGCGGCCATTGGAAGGAAAGGCAAAGAAACTGACCACAATATCAGATGAAGAGTGGGACATTTTAGATAGAAAGGCACTGGGATCCATTCGATTGTGCCTTGCGTCATCTGTAGCATTCAATATAACAGAAGCAAAAATGACTGTAGATTTCATGGCAACATTGGCTAAGTTGTATGAGAAACCCTCGGCTTCAAATAAGGTATTTCTTATGAAGCGTTTGTTTAATTTGAAAATGAGTGAGGGAGGATCTGTAGCGGAGCACTTAAATGAATTTAATACAATTACTAGTCAATTGTCTTCGGTAAAAATTACCTTTGCAGAAGAGGTTAGGGCTCTCTTGATTTTATGTTCTTTACCAGAAAGCTGGAATAGCTTGGTTATGGCTATAAGTAACTCTGTCTCTGGTAAAAATACTTGATTTGAGTGGGAGCAATGGAGGATTCCAAATTCAAGGTCGAAAACTTTAACGGCCATAATTATCAGTTATGGAAAATGCAGATGGAGGATTACATATATCAAAAGGATTTGTGGCTACCATTGAAAGGAAAGGCAAAGAAACTGACCACAATATCAGATGAAGAGTGGAAAATTTTAGATAGAAAGGCACTGGGATCCATTCGATTGTGCCTTGTGTCATCTGTAGCATTCAATATAACAGAAGCAAAAATGACTGTAGATTTGATGGCAACATTGGCTAAGTTGTATGAGAAACCCTCGGCTTCGAATAAGGTATTTCTTATGAAGCATTTGTTTAATTTGAAAATGAGTGAGGCAGGATCTATAGCGGAGCACTTAAATGAATTTAATACAATTACTAGTCAATTGTCTTCGATAAAAATTACCTTTGCAGAAGAGGTTAGGGCTCTCTTGATTTTATGTTCTTTACCAGAAAGCTGGAATAGCTTGGTTATGGCTGTAAGTAACTCTGTCTCTGGTAAAAATACTTTGGTATTTGATGATATTGTTGGTGTTATCCTAAGCGAGGAAATGCGAAGGAAAAGCATAGGTGAAACTTCAACATCATCAGGTAGTGTTTTGAATGTGGAGAACAGAGGAAGATCAAAGGAAAGAGGAAAAGGCCCTGGGAATGAGAAGTCACGAGGGAAGTCAAAGAAACGACGCTCTCAATATAAAGGAAAGAAAGATGGCTGGTACTACAGAAAGCCTGGTCATCTAAAGAAAGACTGTTGGTCTCGGAAAAACAAAGAAGGAGACAAAAATGAAAATGACAGTAAGGAAGCCAATATTTCAAGTAATACTTTACAAGATGCTTGAATCTTATGTTTGGATAATGTTAATGATTCCTGAGTAATAGATTCTGGGGCTTCATTTCATGCTACACCCCATAGAAAATATTTTTTAGATTATGTTCAAGGTGATTTTGGACAGGTATATTTGGGTGATGATGAGCCCTGTCAAATTATTGGAAAAGGAAAGATAAAGATCAAGTTGCAGAATGGTAATGACTGGTTTCTGCAGAAGGTAAAACATGTTCCTAATTTAAGAAGAAATTTAATTTCTACAGGGCAACTAGGTAGTGAAGGTTGCATAGTTACCTTCTCAGATAGTATGTGGAAGGTCACTAAAGGATCATTAGTAGTAGCTAAAGGTGCGAAGGTAGGCACATTATATCTGTGTACTGGTAACACTTACTCTACCTCAGCTGCTACAGATAAAATTACTACAGGGACAACAACAATAAATGTTGCAAGAACAGATTCGATAATGTGGCACCATAGGCTTGGGCACATGAGTGAGAAAGGGATGAAAATCCTTCACTCCAAAAAACTATTGCCAGGGCTAAAGAAGATTGATTTAGAGTTCTGTGAAAACTGTGTTTATGGTAAACAGAAAAGAGTCAGATTTCTCAAGGTTGGGAAAGAGAAGAAGAGTGAGAAGTTAGAGCTTGTACATTCAGATGTATGGGGACCGACTTAGGTATCTTCTCTTGGTGGCTCTTGTTATTATGTTATTTTTATTGATGACTCAACCAGAAAAACATGGGTATATTTCCTAAAACAAAAATCAGATGTTTTTGAAACTTTTAAGAAATGGAAAGCTTTGGTTGAGAATGAGACAGGAAAAAAGTTGAAGTGTCTCAGATCAGATAATTGAGGTGAGTATTGCAGCAAAGCATTTGAAGATTACTGTTCCTTAAATGGGATTCAAAAGAAGAAGACAGTTCCAGGAACTCCATAGGAAAATGGTGTGTCACAAAGAATGAATAGGACCATCATGGAATGTGCGAGGAGCATGAGATTGCATGCTGGATTGCCCTTACATTTTTGGGCAGATGTTGTACATACTACTGTCTATTTGATAAATAGAGGACCTTCAACTCCTTTGGCTGGTGTTATTCCAGAGGAGGCATGGACTGGTAAAAAGGTAAATTATTCTTTTCTAAAAACTTTTGGTTGTGAAGCTTTTGTCCATGTTGATAAAGAAAACAGAACCAAGCTTGATGCTAAATCTCAGAAATGTACCTTCATTGGATATGGGATAGATGAATATGGCTATCGGTTATGGGATTTTGAAAATAAAAAAATAATTAGAAGTAGAGATGTTATATTCAATGAGAAGGTTGTGTATAAAGAACAGATGGAGGAAAAGAAGCATGAACAGGACAAACAAGAATATGTGGTGTTGGATGAGATTCCTGAAAATGAAATGCCAGAGGTACCTGATGCTCAGCAACAACAGATTGTTCCACAAACTCCTGCAAGTGTTAGACGTTCTACGAGGACAAGTAGACCCCCTGAAAGATTTTCTCCTTCTTTGTATTCTATTTTATTAACGAATTCTGGTGAACCAGAAGAATATGAAGAAGCAATGTAGGTGGATGCCAAACAACAGTGGCAAGTAGGCATGAAAGATTAGATGGACTCCTTGATGAAAAATAAGACTTGGGACTTAGTCCCTTTACCTGCAGAAAAAAGAGCCTTACCTAACAAATGGGTTTATCGGCTGAAGGAGGAGGAAGGAGGTCAGAAAAGATATAAGGCCAGACTTGTGGTAAAAGGTTTTGCATAGAAAAAGGGTATAGATTATGATGAAATATTTTCTCCAGTTGTAAAAATGACTTCAATTAGACCTGTACTTAGTCTTGTGGTTGCAAATGATTTATATCTTGAACAATTAGATGTCAAAACAGCTTTTTTCCATGGAGATTCGGAGGAGGAAATTTACATGTTGCAACCATAGGGATATGAGATCAAAGTTAAGGAGAACTTGGTGTGCAGGTTGACGAAAAGTTTGTATGGCCTAAAGCAAGCACCCCGACAATGGTATTTAAAATTTGATAGTTTCATGGCTGAACATGGCTATCATAGATGTCATTCTGATCATTGTGTATATTTTAAGAGATTTGATAATGGCAGTTATATTATCCTGTTGCTTTATGTTGATGACATGCTTGTTTTTGGGTCTAACATGCAACATATAAATGATCTTAAACAGAAATTAGCCAGGTCATTTGCTATGAAGGATTTGGGTGCAGCTAAGCAAATTCTCGGTATGAGGATTACACGGGACAGGAAAAATAGAACCTTGAATTTGTCCCAAAGTGAGTATATAAAGAAGGTGTTGAAAAGATTTAACATGTAGGATGCAAAAGCAGTTAGTACACCTTTGGCTAGTCATTTCAAATTGACTAAGGAGATGTGCCCAAAGGCACAGGAAGAAGTTAATAAAATGTCTAACATCCCATATTCATCAGTTGTTGGCAGTCTGATATATGCAATGGTATGCACAAGGCCAGATATTGTACATGCAGTGGGAGTTGTGAGCAGGTTTATGAGTAATCCGGGTATGGAACATTGGAATGCTGTGAAATGGATTCTTCGGTATTTGAAAGGAACTACTACGAAGGCATTATGTTTCAAATATCTAATGCTGCTCTAAGTGGATTTGGTGACTCTGATCTGGCGGGTGATATTGATTCACGGAGGAGTACTATAGGGTATGTTTTTACTATAGGGGGAACTGCAGTCAGTTGGATTTCTAGGCTGCAAAAGGTTGTTGCACTTTCAACCACTGAAGCTGAGTATGTTGCTGCTACAGAAGCCAGCAAAGAGATGATTTGGTTGCAATGTTTTCTGAAGGAATTGGGTTAGACACAAGAGGATAGCCCATTGTATATTGATAGCTAGAGTGCCATTCATCTTGCGAAGAACTCTGCTTTTTATTCAAGGACAAACCACATTCAGCTCAGGTACCACTTCATCCGGACTATCTTGGAGGAGGGTCAGTTATGGCTTGAGAAGATTCACACCAGTGAGAATCCTGCTGATATGTTCACAAAAGCAGTTCCACAGGAGAAGCTAATTTCTTCATTAGTTTCTGTTGGTCTTCTTGATTGATAATTGTGGAATTTATACTAGTCTAGTCCTAGTGTTTTATCCAGCGGATGTTGCATGTACAGTGGTGTCGTGTAGTATCAGTCTCCAAGTGGGAGATTGTTCGATGTGGAGCCTGATCAGTCTCCAAGTGGGAGATTGTTGAAATGTGGCGACTGATCAGCAAAGTACTGTACACTCAGCATGTATCCTCGTCGGAGTTTGGGGCCGGGCTGGGCCCCGAGGAGAGGTTCGGGGGCGGCAGCCCCCGAGAAAGCGGGGGTTCATGGGCGGCAGCCCCTGAGAAAAAAAAATTTTGCCATTTTTTGTTGATGAAAATCGACATTGTAATAAAACCCTAAAAAAGGCTGACTTTGTTTGTTGCCCTAAAAATGCATGTTATAAGCAACTGGGATGGTTAAGGTATTGCAAGGTTGACCTAAATTTTCACTACAGTAAATGCAGTCCACCCCAATTTTTTTGGATGCTCTGCATTTGTCAAGCATTCTTCTCTGGATCTTCAAATCAGCTCAATTATTCTAGAGATCCACCACAAATATCTGCAATCATCATAAACACTTATGCAACATGCCAAAAATAGGCACATATCTCAAATAGGGGGTTTGGAAGATTTGCATTATAACTCCCCCAAGGCCGGATGCCTAGGTTCAGTTACCAGATGTAGTTCCAACACTGGAATGAGGTACAGGCCCAATTCCCACCTCTGAATCAGTCTTCTTAACCCATGTTTTCTTCAACTAACCTTTGATTTCTTCAAGTTTTTTTTACCCATCTCTTTAGGCTTCACATTCTTGTTCTTGTCTTTCGGACCTATCCTATTCACATTTTTTCTTCTATAGTAGTTAGCAATGTGATTGGATTTGTTGCAAGCATAGAAAACAATATCTCCTTACATAGGACTAAAATTCATGTAATTTCTTTTTGTTTTGCATTGATTATAAATGTGTCCAAACATACCACATGCATAACATCTGACATTTATATTCTAAAAGTTATTCATCACAGTTTTGCATACATTTTTTTTATTACTATTTTTGTTGCATTTTAAATATTGACCGATAAAATATGGACTGTTATTAATCATCCTATTTCTTTAGTGACTAGCCATATGACCAAATTTATTGTGAACAAAATAGTTACCATTGAATTTATAAGCATTAGGCTATCTTATGAAAGGCTTTCTTGTCTTGTTCTTTTGTTGTTGAGTCTTAAGATTTCTTTGACCAGATCCAAAGCTTTCTCCTTTCTCATATCCAAGACCTTGAGTATCATTAGGATTCTTTAGAGTGGTAAGCATCTCATCAAGCTTGGTTGAGCTGACCCAAAACTTTTCCTTGTACTCATTTACAACATCAAGATCATATCTAAGAATAATGACCTCCCTTTCAATATCTTCCTCATGTTGTCTAGCATCTTGTAGGTCAAGCTTTAGTTGTCCATTCTCACTCTCAAGTTTGTAACATTCTTCGGATTTTTCTTTCAGAGACTAAGCAATATTCTCCTTATTATTCTTCTTTTCTTCAATATCTTTTGTCATTCTCCTCACAATAACTTTCATTTCATTCTTTTGTATTGTATTGGCTCTTTCTAGTCAGTCACATTCATTTGTATTTTCCCTCAAGGCTTCTTCACCAATTCTCTAAATTTCTTTCTACTTAAGCTTATAAACAAGCTCATTTCTCTTTTCCCCTGATTTGTTCAACTGATCCTTCAATGTTTCAATGTATTCTTCAATATATTTGAGATATGTTTTCACTTGTTGGTTCTCATCTTGTGCATGATCAAGATCTTCAAGAGAAACAACCAGCTACTTTCTAAGACTACTGGAATCTATTGATTTACCTTCTCAGATCTTCCTCAAGCTATTAGGCTTCCTCTGAGGAACTAAGCTCTAATACCAATTATTGGAATCAATGAATAGTGAGAGTGGAGGGTGAACTAGTGTTCTGCAACTTTGGATCTTATTAAACTATCCTTAAATCCACTTAGTGCAAATGAATAAGAGGAATAAACAAAAGCACCACCATAACACAAGAATTTTTATGTAGAAAACCTATTCAATGGAAAAACCATAATGGGATCCTACCTACAGTAAAATGATACTCTATTAAAAGTATGTTTAAATGTTGCATAGGAATACACATGCATTTAGGCACACTACCTAGAGCTCACTGCTCAAATAAGAAACCCAAAAAGGCTACAATCTTTAGGGAAGGCTCATTGCCTTGCAAAAGAGTTACAAAGGTAAAATACATAAAAATAAAATATGAAATAGAATATGCAAATGCCTAAAATAGTTCATGTTAAGGAAAAAATATTTTATCTTACTCAACTCTGCTACTCCACTCTGTTCTGATATTCTGCATTATGCCGGAGTACAAATCCTTCAACCATGCAAATGAAAATGGCTAACATTTTCCACAATTTCATCAATAAATAAAATAATCAAATCAATTGGTATAATATATCTGCAACATCAAATTTGATCTATTACATGTCAGCCCAAAAATACCGCATAGCATGCAACTGAAACGTGTAACCCCAAGTTAGCTCAAATTGTTTAAAACAAATCATGTGGACCAAAACAAAATATCCACATGCTTTCTACATGTCAGCTCATCAACGTGGAACACCTAAACACTCACCAAAATCTATCTAAAAGATCCACATAATGCATTTCCACATGTTACCACTGACTTTACCAAAACCCAATCTACCAAACCTTACCAGTTGTGTAGGAGGAAAAGCGAGATTGGGTGACCAGGACCTAATCCCACTTTAGCCAACACTTTGGGAATACAAAAGAGCCTATGGAGATAGCTCACTTTGGCTACTTCTTGTGAGAAGGAGAGAGCCAAGTATTATCTCTTAGGGTTTCTATTCCTCTTGTCGTATAAGATGAGAAAAATTAGGGTTTGATTGATCAACTAGACTAGGAGATAAACAATGAAGCACATATGAACTGAAATTAAATAAACTTGTAGATCTGAAACTATGATACTAAAAGAAGATAAGAGGGAGGAATTTGAATGTGTACCTAATGCTAAAAACTAAGCCAAACTGACCAAGACCAGGGTGCCATGCCACTGTCCCTGATGATTAGACAGAGCTGCAACTGAAAGGTTGAAATCTGAAGGTCCTAAACTTGTAGCTTGCCCCAAATCACATGAAAGTGGGGGGACCAGGGCACCATGATCCTATCCTAGGAAGGAATAGGGCACCACGCCCTTGTCCTTGATAGGTTTGAGCAATTCTGAGACTTCTAGGTTGTCCTTGTGCCTTTTTCCGAACTGAAACTCCTTTCAGGTACCTATTTCTGCACCTGTAACTGAAAAGATAGGGTTTGGGTGGCTATATAGGTTTTTTCCTCAGTCAAAACCTTGTTTTGGTAATTGCCACCTTCACAAATAGTCAGTAATGTACTGAAAATGTGTGTGCTAGAACCTTGTGCATGCAAGATCCTAAAATGAAAGCAAACAATCTAGAGCAACCCTAAAGAGTAAACCCTAATTTCTTATAATTGACAAATTAAATTCTCTAAATCAATGATGCAAATTGATCTAAAGAATTAATGTAAATAAGAAATTTGATGTAATGATGCTTATGCAAAGACATGAAAATAACATGAAACTATACCCAACCTTTAAGGGAGGGGTACAAGCCAATCGTCGGTCGGTGATCTCCTATTATTCTTTAATATCTTCAAGGATCTTAATTGATGATGAATTCTTGATGAAATGTTGTTGAATGTTGTTGAATATTGTTGAAAACTCCACATAGGCTTGTCTTTCACTACATAGAAGGCTCCTTGTGCTCCAAAATCATGCACATACATTCTTAGATAGATCCCTCAAAATGAAGAAAAAGAACTCTTATGTATGAAACCCTAGATCTTAATTTTGAATTAACTTTGTGTTTAGGCCAACCTAGGAATTCAATTTCCCTCCAATATTTTGGGGTTAAGCATTACAATATCATAGAATTATGCTCTTAAATTTTCGGGAAAAAAATCGAGGACCATGAGCACTTTACACATGGTCCGACTAACTTTTCACCAAATTTTCAAGGCCATTTGATATGATGATATTAGAGAGAATCCCAAAGTTACATCTAATTTCAAAGTTTTTTGATATGTGAAATCGGGCCTTAAAGGTCGAGATAGGATATAATTAGGGTTTATGATTTAATGATGTATTGGAGGAATAAAATAACAAGGGGCACACTTAGGGTGAACGGCCCAATTTTATGATGTGGGGAGTGATGAAATATGACTTAAGATTTAATTTAATTAATTAATTAAATGCTTAAATGAGAATTATAATGCAAGATGCAAATAAAATAAGTTGGGTGCTAAACCAAGTGTGAAATTGTACCACCCTAGCAAGGGTGCACAATTTACGTTACTACACCAACCAACATAAAACTTAACACCAAAGGCCACAAACTTGGAATAAGGTAAATTGCATATCCATAATACATCTCTTAGATCCACAAAGAAAAATACTCAACCAAAATAATTTGCCAACCAAGACACTATACACTTTGTGGGATACACTATTCTACTCACCAGACCTCACCAATACTTGATCAATATTCTAGAATGATGAAAACATGAACTATGGATGCCAAATCTGATATGAGTTGCCATCAATGACAATATATCAACATACATGCACTGTCTCTTTCCAACATCACCTGCCCAATTTGAATCTATATATCCCACCAAGTCAATATCTATGCGCATTGTATACTGAATTCCATAATTGTTAGTACCCTAAATGAAGTGTTGGATCCTCTTAGCTTCTTTCCAATGTAACTCGTGTGGCTCCTACATAAATCTAGAGACCATGCCGATAGCATATAGAATGTCAGGTCTTGTATGATTCAAGTAGATGAGACTCCCAACAAGTTGTTGGTATAAAGTTTCATCAACCAAGGGTGAAGAAAACTTATCCAAAAGTTTGACCCCTGACAAAAATGGAATAAGTGCAGGCTTACAATCAACCATTTAAAATCTAGAGAGAATATCAAGTGCTAGCTTGGGTTGTCCGAGGAAGATACCTGAAGATGACTAAGTAATCTCAATCCCCAAGAAGTAATGCAAAAGACCCAAGTTTGACATTATAAATCTATCATGTAGAGAAATTTTAACTACCTTGACGGTGGATGTGTGACTCCCTATGATCAACAAGTCATCAACAAAGAGAACCAAAAGTGTGAGTATCATCTTACTGTAGTATTTATACGTATGAATCAGAATGGCACTAAGTGAAACTAATTGTCAAAAGAAATGAGTTCATCTTGGCATACCAAACTTGAGGAGCCTGTTTGAGGCCATAGAGAGACTTTAAAAGTTGACACACAAGTGAGGATTCCTAAAAAATCCTAGTGGTTGTTCCATATAGATTTCATCCTAAAGGTCACCATAAAGAAATGCACTCTTCACATCCATCTGATGAACTACCCAACAATGGGCCGTAGCTATAGAAAGGACAAGTCAGATGGAATTAATCTTAGCAATTGGAGAAAAAGTCTTAGAGTAATCAATCCCTGGAATTTGGGAAAAATGTTTTTCTACCAAGTGAGCCTTCTACTTATCAATCAACCCATCTGTTGCAAATTGTGTTCGATAGATCAACTTGCATTGAACAAGTTTCCTTCCCTTAGGAAGATGAACTAAATCCCATGTGTGAATCCTTTCCAAGGAATTGAACTCTTCTTGCATTGTAGCATACCACTCGCAAACACCTGAAGCTTCTTGAAAAGACTATGGATCAGAATTTGACAAAATGAAGAGATGTGGAGCCTACTGAAATTGTGACCCTGTTCTTTTTAATATCTCATGGATTATCAAGCCAATCTCATATTGACTCAAATGTTTGTCGAATCCAAAGAGGCACTAAGGCTGGAGAGTTTGGGGAAGAATTATCATCCTCTGAATAATGACTATGAGAAGAATGTGAATCCTCATCATCATTGGCACCATTTGAAGTGGAGGAACAAGACTCCTTATCAAGATTAGGAGGATCAATATCCTTTGAAGAACTATCATCATGATGAAATGTCTCCAATGTGAGAGTGGATCATGGAGAAGTGGTATGAGAAGAACTAGAAGAACTCTCCTCAAAATGAACACTCCTCTCAATGAACAACTCATGAGTAGTTGGATGGAGAAGTCTATACCCTTTTACATCATGTGGATATCCAACAAATATGCAAGGCTTACTCTACAGATCCATAGCCTTGCATTTCTATACTGGAATGTTGGCCCAGGCAAGAGAACCAAACACTCTAAAGTGCTCAACTTTGAGTTTTCAACCAATCTAAGCTTGAAAAGGAGTTAACCCCATCACATCTTTGTGAGGAACTCAGTTATGGATGTAACACACACAATTGATGACCTTTGCCCAGTACTAAGGTGGAAAAGACTTGGTGCGAATCATACAATTGGTCATCTCCTTCAAGAACCTAGTATTGCATTTTGCGACACCATTCTGCTGAGGACTAAATGGAACTGTGTCTTGCATGTTGATACCTTTTGAAGCATAAAATTGTTCAAATTAATTATTAACATATTCACCCCCATTATCTGTATGTAGAATCTTGGTGAACTTCCTAGGTTGTTTCTCTACTAAAGCATTGAAATATAGAAAATTCTCAAATACTTCAGACTTTTGTTTGAGAAAGTAAACCCATGTATATCTGGAAAATTCATCAATTTAATTTTAAGACATATCTAGCCCTACTGAAGATGGTTGCAAAAATGGTCCTACCAAGTTACAGTGTACCAACTCCAATTGTTGTGTAGCTCTCCATGCTTTTCCTTTATCATACTTCCCCTTAGGATGCTTACCAAGAATGCATATCTGACAAACTCCTTTAGAAAATTGAATAGAAGGCAACCCTGAAACCATGTGTTGTTGACTAAGTTGTGGCCAAACCATTGATGCCACCAAATCACCTCATCTGCATGAGTGAATAAAACTATCAAAGGAGAGTCAAGGACAAAGTGAGAAAATTGATATAATCTAGAACTATGATTTTCTTTTCCCACATCAAGAGTAGACCCATTATGCATTTCCCTAATTACCATTCTATCTAGTGTGAAGTCAACTCACTTGTCAGAATCAATGTGGGTGATTTGATAAACATATAGGAGATTAGTTGATAAATATGGAACACAAATGACATCTTGAAATGTTCCTTCACCCACATCAAGGGACACTCTCCCATGCACTTCAATAGGAGTGTCATCATGCATTAGTATGGTAGGCATAAAACATAGCTCTAAAGAGGTGAAATCATCTTTTGAAGAATCCATGTGGTGCGAAGCCCTGAGTCAATTATCCAAGAATTAGGTTGTGAAGCAATAGAAACTAGGGCCTTCCCTTTCCTTTCCCCTTACTCTTATTTGTGTCCTTAGAAGATCCTTCTGATGAACTCTATTTGACTGAATCAAACACCTTCATATTGTTCTTTTAAAGAAGATGTGAAAGGTGATCAATTTATTTCTTTAAACATTTATGTTCATCATGACTAGGCCTCTTACAATAGGAACACATGACTTTCTCCTTCTTAATTTGTTCTCCTTTTGATGAAGAGGTCTAATTATCTACTTTTGAAGCAGTAGAATTTATATCTTTCTTCTTCTTTGCTTGGTTCTTTTGTTTCTTATCTTGCTTACTAGACCCTTTATGTTCTTTTATACCTTGAGTTATAGCTAAGGCATGTGATTTAGAGGGTTTTATTATATCCATTTGAACTAATTTGTCCTTCTCTCTAGTGAGTTCTATAAAAAAATCATCTAGAGAAGGCATTTTTAATGTGGTACCTAGGGCACATTTTGTAGCATAGAATATATAAACAAACACTAAATAGTTAGGACCAAGCCTTGAAAGAATACTCATGATCAATTTCTTATCATCTTTCTTAGTTCCACACTATTCCAACTGCAATCTTACAGACTTAAGTTTTGTGAAGAAGTCTTGTATAGTGTCAAAATTGGTTGGATTCAACCCTAAGAGTTTATTCTCTAACTGATGACCTTTTAGCTCATCATTCTTACCAAAGAGGTTTTCCAAAGTGGTCCACACTTCATTTGGTGTAGTGACAGATTCAATGTGAAAAAGAAGGTTGAAAGAAATTGACATACACACAGTACCAAAAGATTCATCACATTTATTAAACCATTTTTTTTATGTATCATCCTGAGGTTCAATATGGGACACCCCCCTTTCCACTAATCTAAAAAATTACCCCCCCCCCCCCCCAAATATTACAAGGTTGACACTTTATAATTAGTACATTTACAAGGCCTTTTAGCAAATTACAAAATTTTTAAGGCTCCAATGGCAAAAAGTAAAAAAAATTAAAACAAATAATTTTTATACAAGATCTAAAAAAATTAGCCTTATAGTTGTCCAATGCATCTCAATACCTTTCCAACAACTATTCACTTTTTAAAAATAAATTTTTGAAGTGAAAGAAATGACCTATTCAAGGAAAAAATTGCAGCTGATTCAACACACAATATCTGATGAAAAAAGGAAGAACATTTCAATGAGATCCACAAGAATGAAAATTTCTGATTTCCATCTTTTCGTCAAATAATTGTTTACAAAAATCCAACACGAGAGGCAAATGTTATGCAACTTTTAAGAGAGGTTGTTGAATATACTAGCTTGAAAAATGACTGATGTTCTATCCAAACTTGATTTCTACAAAAAAGTGTTAATTTTCTAAGAAAAACATCAAAACACAAATTTTTTTCGATGTTGGGAAGCAATCCTAGAACTCCTTTTTCCTAAAACTGAGAAGAAGCTGGAATTTTGAAGCCAAAATGAAAAAAAACTCCAATAAAAAAGATTTCACTCTCATTTTTTTACTGTGTCCTCCAAACTCTGATATTGGTGAAATAAAAGTCACTTTTAACTTTCTCAAGCCTTTTGGATACTCTTAAATTGTTGAATAAGCTTCCAATATTACCAAAAAACTACAATCATCCAGATCTCATAAGAACACATACATATAAAAATAGATTTAACCAGAAGCTATTTTCCTTTAAACTTTTCTAATTCTCCAGGTCACACGAGAATGCAGGAGAAGAACATACTTGGTTTTCAAGGATAATATTAGCTATCTAATAATCTCAAATCTCTCAAATAAATAGGAAAAACAATGAGCTATACCAGACAACATGACTTTGATACCATGTTAGATTATGCAAGAAGCAAGAACTAAGCCAGGATCTGATGTCAGTCATAGATCACATGAAACTCCCCAAGCAACAGATGATCAAAGATCAAGACAGCAGAATAAAGATAAATCTGATATGAGAGAAAAAATTGAGACAAACAAGAATTTTGGAGAAGACTCTCACCGAGCTATCACTGAACTAGTGAAGGTGAGAGTATAGTGTTTGTTATATTAAAAATAATAGCATATAAATCCAAGAGGTGCATTAACTTCCACCTCCATAAAAAGTGGGAGGTTTTACCGACTACCCCATAAAAGGTGGGAGGTTGTAAATTACTTGGTAAATGCCAAAGCATGTGGCATAGCCTGCTTACATGACAACAAAAAAGGAGTTATAAGAGGTGGCACATAAAGCCGAAAGAGGGTGAGAAACCCAGCTACCCTATAACCTACTTAGGAAATGGCAAAATAGTGGTTATGAGAGGTGACACAAAAAGCCAAAAGGGGCTGTGTAACTCAACAAACCATGTGAGGTGGAGAATTACACATGTAGCTAAATTATTTCACCACAAGTTCTCATATAAACCACTCCTAATAACCTAAGCAAGCTTAATAATATATGTGTAAGAAAAATAAATACCCCCTAACATAAGAAAAATTAAAAACCTACACTAACATGTCATACCACATTATAATATGTTTAAATTTGATGATAATTCCACTTCTATGACTTTATTATTTTCACCCAAAAATCAAGAAAAAGTGTCCCTCTTTAAAATAGCTCAAAAATTAATAAAAATTCAAAATAAAAATAAAAAACTTTTTTGGTGTATTAGACCAAATTGTTATTTAAGTGTGTTGGTAGTTGTGACTCGGTTGTTAGGGTCTTGCACCTACTCTCTACTTATTTTAATGTACTTCCTTCCATTTGATGAGAGTTTTTGCTAGTAAGTTTTTCTTGAGGTCCCATTAGGAGGTCTCTCTCCAGGTGGTTTGGGTTGACAGATTTATCGCTTTACTACGCCATTATCATTTGGCTCTCAGCATCATCTTCAGATCTATATCAGTTTTAAGTTTTGATACTTTGTTGTGTTTATCGGCTTGATAGTGTCCAATGTTATATTCTCAGAAACTTATGGATTCCTTTGTTGTGCCGGTTTATTATGGCTGGTGCAATACATTCTTCAGCTATTTGTTCCACTGCCTGATGAATTGCCAGGTTTTGTGAGCCTTTAACATTTGTCTTGATTTCTATCAAACGACCTATTCTATGAGTTCAGCGGTTCTTTCATCAGAATTTTCTATGATAGTCTTGATCGGATGGCGTCTACAGGTATGAACAACTCGTATTTGGCAGGTGTATTGTGTGGAGACTGCAGTTTCTTTTTAGGGGTCACCTCATCTTAGCGCTTTCCTTGTTTTGGGATCAGGCGTTGAACGCTTTTATGATCATCATTCAATATTGTTGGCTCACATATCTTTTCTGGGTAGTTTGTGATTGACTAGTCATCTTAGTACCTAGCTTGTTTAGGGATGCATCTATTGTGGTTTCAAAATGACAGTATGGATTGACTAACATGCATGTTAGTCACGCGTTTTATACCCTCGATTTTGCAATTAATGGTTGCAACTGACTAACTTGTCGCTAACAAGCTATATCGAAGGTCCGTTTTGGAGCCAGAATAGACACAACCCTTGTTTAGAGGTCTGGCCACATGTGTTCAAGTATAAGTGGCTTTGATATAATCTGCAGATGATTATTTTTTTGCGTGATTAACCCCAGCCAATTGCATAACCTTCATAGCTAGCTTGATTCTTATTGTTGGCTCATTGGACCATCCTGACGAGTAATAGCTTGAGGTTTTTATTGCAGGCCTGTATTCTTATCAGCTCATCTTGCTCAGTTTGGCACTTTCATCACATCTTGGCCTAGTACCCTCACATTATTGTTCGAAGGAGGATCAACTTTACTATTCGTGGGACCATGTTCAGAGGTTTGTGGTCTCATATTTCACTAAATAGCACCAAGACTTGGTCCATGGGATCCATTGTTATCTACATTGGATTTTCTTACCAGGAAGCGTTTGAATTATTTTTCTCAGTTGTTGCATTGCACTGATTTTTTATTAAGCATTTTATGGTTTCTATACCCCTCGTATGGTTAGTGTGTAGCAACAACTTGTTTTGTAGGGTAGCCATAGATAGCTTGTTTTGTGGGCTCATGGGTGTGAGATCTACACTTTATGTTTGGGGAATAACTCTCACATTGGATATGCACAATCCTTTTGCACTCATTATATTATGATTGTATTTGATTTTGGTCACAATTGTTTGTTGAGCTTAAGGTGTACACTCTTATATTATGATTCCAACTTGTTCAACTCATCTCCTTGTGTGGATGGTGGTACTTGTGAATGCTCATTTGAAATGTGAGTAGAAGCTTGTAACTTGCAAGGTGTGGTGTTGTGTTGGCTTGGATTGTCATTTTATTCTCCTTCAATGGATGTGTTTTGATGGATGTTGATGGAAGTTGTTTATGATGGAGGGAGGGCATTTCTTTCTGAGAACCTAAGTAGATAATCACATGGTGACCATACCCTTGCCCTCAAGTTTTAAGTGAGGGATGGGTTGATTTTTTCACCTTTGGGCCTTAATAGGTGATTTTATTCAATTGATCAATACATGAGTGTGTGCCATTAGTTTGTGGCAAGCAAGGTATTGTTGGGAAGGTGGTTCAATGCACTATTCAATGATGCAAGTTTTTAATTTTGTTGTTTGTGCAAGTTGTTGCCTATTCAAGTCAGTAGTGTGTTTTGGGATTGTAAGCTCATATGTTTTGACCTATTTTCTTGTTAACATTTAATTCATGATTTTGTGTTTTGACACACTAGCTAATTTCTTGTTTATTTTGGGAGAGCTCGACTAGGATTTATTGGAAACTATAGTATAGTAGAGAACTTGTCGTACCAGGGTGGGGTCATGTTCCCGTACGGGAGTGACCACGCTTGGATTCCACCATAGTGGTGATGCCCTATCAGTTACCCCTTGGACCCATTTGGAAACATTTTGGTTGCATGGTTTGGATTCTTTTTAGTTGCATCATATGTATATATGGCTTTTTTGCTTATGAATCATTTGAGCATCTTTTGTAAGCACTTTCCTTTCTAGACGCATTGAGATGTAGTGTCGCATTCATATTTTTTGGGGCTTTTTGCACAAGAGTTGTGTCATGATATTATACTTCTACTATATTATAAACCACCATGGGGCTTGAGTAGTGCATTTTTTGTTTTCCAATCAAAACTTTGTCATGTGAGTGCCCATCCATGATAACAAATAAATCTCTAATATTCTTGCCTCATGTGTGTGTAGTGTATTCTTCTCCTCCATGCATTTCTTGGTGATACATTATTTTAATAGATTTGTCATATGATCTCTCTAGTTAGTATTATGGAGGCCATTATATTATTTATTCTAAAGCTTCCTTGGTTTTTCTTGGAGTGAACTGAGACACTCTTGTATTCCTATTTTGTGGGGGCAACCTGCATTCCTCAATTGATCATGGTTATTTAGCTATTGCACCTATATTTTCAACTTATAATGGTTGAGTAGTGCTGGCACAACTCATGTAACTTGCATTGGTTGAGTAGTGATGTTGGGTCACTTATGCAAATTCATGTTTTGTATGTATTTTTGAATGACAAATGTTATTGCCTTTCTTGCCATCTGATCATTGAGTGAGTAGTGTTATTTGGGACATAGTTCATGCAGACTGTTGTCTTATTGATCCTAATCATCATCTTGGAGGCACTTCGGCTACAACACCATATTAGTCTTCCTTTGGTAGTTTTCTATAGCTTTGTTCTTCTCAGATATTCTTCATGTTCTTGTTTTGGGACATTATTTTTGGAGGCTTTTTAGTCCTTCATGTTCTCTATTTTGGAGAGGAGTTTTCTCCCACGATATTTTTCTTCTTTTCTTCATTTGTGAGATATTTTTATTTCATTGCATTCTAGGTGTACATGGGTACCTAATATGGCAATGTGATCACAACCCATAATGCATCTCATATTGCATGTTGTACTCCCTAAGTTACACTTCGTGGGGGTTGTTGAAGTGAATTATTATTTACTCTTGCTTAAGTTCCACTCAGGTACCTTTGCATATTTCCTAAGTGCATTGGTAGTTGTAGCTAGGTTGTTAGGTTGTTGCACCTACCCTCTAACTACTCTCATACCTTATTGGTTCTCTCATCTTGCCTTTTCCTATATAAGAAAGGCTCTTGTACATTTATACTCACCTCAATATATTTTCCCTATGTGAAATAGTATTCTTCTTGAAAAATGAAAGATGTTTTGCAGATTGGTTCTTGGGTAAGGTGGAAACACCAACTATAATATGGTCCTTGTGTGTTCAACACCTCATTTCTATTATAAAATCAACAATTTGCCTATTCCGGAGAAAATTTGGCATGGCAACGATGTATAATAAAAAATAATTACTAAAAAATTAAATAGAAAAATATCTACGAACTCAAATGAAATGCTTACAATTAATAAAATTCTTCTTCTTTTGAATCAAATCATTTACAAATAAATAGAAACAAAAAGGAAGAGAAAGGAGGGAGAAATGAGGTTCCTGTCATAAGTCTAATACAAATTTCAAATTTGAAACTTGAAATTCTTCCAACGCACCAAACATGATCACAAATGCACAAAGCAACACAATCCCCTTCCAAACCCTATTCTATTACAACAATTATCATAAAATTCATCTAATAACTTACTTCACATTTAAAATTCCAAATTCCATGCACAAAGAGTGTTTCATGCACTCCAAGAACTCTAAAACTGACTAAGTATGAAAATGGGCTAATTTTCCATTATAAAACCCAATTGACATTTTTCTTTTTAAAATTAAATAAATAAACAAAACTTTTAATTCCCACTTACATCTCTTTTATCCTAATTATGCAGTGCAATTGAAAATGAATATACATAAGCTCCCCCATATTGATTTTTAGATATTAACTTGCTTATTAAAACTATAAAATTCATTTGCACATTAAATTTTATGTAAAACAAAAATTAACACAAATGTTCAAATGCTCTTCACAAGTTGATCACTTAGGGGATTAAGATTTTTTGGAACATTAATGATCATGGTATCTAGGGTCTAAAACTAGTTATAACATGATAAAGCATACTCAACTGAGTACAACTAGTATGCTATAATGGTAATTAGCTAGTGTGATATCTCTTATTAACAATCATCAATGTACACTCAGACTTGTGGAGGTAGGTCAAGTCGATACCTTGTATGTAAAATCACTTAATATGCATCAAGAGTACTTGTGCATGTTAGGTCCCAGAGACAACAGAGAGGGGGGCGTGAATCAATTGTCTCAATAAATTCAACCAAAATTAACTTAACCAAAACTTAATGCTTAAGACTAGTAAACCAAACTTTATCCCGGTAGACAGTTTTATCAGTTAAATGCAGTACCAGTAAAGATTAATGCATGAAACAGAAAGACAACAACATCCACAACACATAACACAAATATTTGTACGTGGAAACCCTGTAAGGAGAAAAACCACGATGGGAAGCCTTACCCACAATCAAATGATACTACTGCAGATAGTATGTGTGTACAATATAGATTCTACACATGCAAAAAGGCCAGTTGCCTAGAGCTCACTGCTCAATCACAAAATGAGAGTCACATTGACTACAATTGGATGGTTAAATCCAATGATAATGTACTGCATAAAATAGCATCTTCATATGCTGGATTCAGTACTAGTTTAGTTCTTATTGCCTTCACAAAAACCTTCCTTCAACCTTCAAATGATGTCTGCGTGTATAGCTCTACTTATTTTCGCATATACCCTATTACAATTCTTTTTCCAATCGCATATCAATCTCACAAATGAGATCTTACATTTATACCATAACCTAAGAGCAATTGAATAGGTCGGCTCACTAAAAGATATTACAATAAAATCAATTACAAATAAATCAATATCTAATGCATGATGTCGGCTCAATGCATTTACAATGATAATAAATCATCTCCATAACATGTCGTGCTGATTTGGAATAGATATGCTTCCAGGTGCATAACCTGGACCTATTTGTTGGTAACAACAAATATACAAACCCGAATAAACAAATAACCAAATCTGCAAAACCAAGTGATCAAATAATGTCTTCTACATAACCAAGTGGTCTCCAAGTCATTTCAAGTGTCGGTGAACCAAATACCAGTGAGTGTGCATAAGTTTTTGACTTGCCGGTGAACATAACCAAAGATCTCCAAGTGTTGATAAGTGTTGACAAGTGATGGCAGGTGTTGACATCAATGACAAAACCATATCAACATATCCAAAATACCAACAATCTCCCCCTTTGGCATTGATGGCAACACAAGATGGAAAAACCATCAAAGTGCCAAAACAGAAATGCTAAAAACTAAAAACCAACAATCTCCAACAATCTCCCAAAGTAACAATCTCTCCCCCAAGGGATAATGTGTTATTCTTCATAAAAATCTCTCCTCAAAATGTTTTTCAATTGTTTTTCCATAATATCTCTTCCCCTTTGACATCAAATGCCAAAGCATTACAAAAACCAAATTAAAAACAAAATACTAGCTCATTATACCAACTACTCCCCCCGAGAAGTATCTCTCCTCATCAAAGCCAGAATAAAATATTTCTCTGTTAATTTTGTCGGTTGATGACAAACATCAACTGTCTAAGTCTCTACCGGTGGAGGTAGAACTCCAAGTTGCTCTCTCGGATATTCAAAAGTCTCCTTAGGCAAAGGCTTTGTAAAAATATCTGCAATCTGCTCTATAGTATTCACATAAACCAATTTCACTTCTTTTGCTTCAACATTCTCTTTTAGAAAATTGAATTTGATAGAAACATGTTTAGTCTTAGAGTGAAATACTGGGCTCTTTGATATATCAATTGCTGCCATATTATCACAGTATATAGTTATAGGTTCCTTGCATTTTACCTTTATGTCCTTCAACATTTGTTTGATCCATAATACCTATGTACAGTTAGTTTCTACTGCAACATATTCTAATTTTGTTGTTGATAGACTTGTACAACTCTGTTTCTTGCTCAATCATGAAATTAGTCTGCTACCAAGAAAAAATGCTCCGTCGATGGTGCTTTTTCTGTCATCCACATCTCTTGCCCAATTAGCATCTATGTATGCACATAAGTCAAAATTTTCATATCTAGGACACCATAAACCAAGATTTGTAGTGCATTGTAGGTACTAGAAAATCCTTTTCACTACTGATTCATGATTTTCTTTAGGATTACTCTGAAATCTTTAAACAATACATACTGCATTCATAATATCAGGTCTTGTTTGTGTCAAATATAGTAAACCTCCTATCATAGACTTCTATCTAGTTGGATTAATAGGTGTTGATTCATCCTTCAAATATAATTTATCAGTTGTAGGCATAGGTGTGCTTACTAGTTTACAGTTTTCCATGCCAAATTTCTTTAGTAATTCCTTCAAGCACTTAGATTGACATAGAAATATACCTTTATTAGTCTGTGAAATCTGCAATCCTAAAAAGAATTTTATCTCTCCAATCATAAACATTTCAAATTCTTGCTGCATTTTTTTAGAAAAGTCTTTACACAATCCATCTTGTCCTCCAAAGGTTATATCATCAACAAAAACTTCAATAACCAAGATGTCATCATTAGTCACTTTGTAATATAGATTTCTATCAGCATTACCTTTAGTGAAACCAATCTTCAAAAGATATTTGTCCAATCTAGCATACCAAGCTCTAGGAGCTTGTTTCAATCCATATAAAGCTTTCCTTAACCTGCAAACCATATCTTTGTTATCTATCAAAGAAAATCCATCAGGTTGTTCAATATAAACTTCTTTTTCAAGATCTCCATTCAGAAATGTACATTTAACATCCATTTGATATACTTTGTAGTTCTTGTGTTCTGCAAAACATAATAAAAGTCTGACTGCCTCAATTCTAGCTAACCGTGCAAATGTTTCATTGTAATCAATTCCTTATTTCTATTAATATCCCTTACAGACTAATCTTTCTTTGTTTCTGATTACCTTACTATCTTCATTAAGTTTATTTCTGAAAACCCATTTAGTTCCAATTCCATTTTTGTCATTAGGTCAGGGAACTAATAACCAAGTGTTATTCCTTTCAATTTGTTCCAATTCATCTTCCATAGCTTTAATCCAATATTTATCTTCACATGCCTCATTAATTGATGTAGGTTCAATTTGAGAAATAAGACATACCTCTTCATTTGCCAATCTTCCTCTAGTCATAACTCCTTGAAATTTGTTTCCAATTATCTAATCTTCAATAATTCAATCTTACATACCAGGGTGTTTTTACTTGCTGCTATTCTTCAGTGATTGTTGAATCCTCAAATGATGTTGGTGTAACTGGATCACCATTCTGTACTGGTGCATTCACAATAGGTTCATTTGTGATTATCTCTATTGCTGGTTTAGAGTCTGTGTACCTTGAATTTCCTCTAAACTGTTCATCAATCTTCACATTTAAACTCTCAACATTTTTTTGCAATCTCTTGTTAAAACATCTATATGCCTTTCTCTTAGATGAATAACCAATAAATATTCCTTCATCACTTCTAGGATCAAATTTACCAATATACTCATCTCTTCTAATAAAGCATTTACCTCCAAATATCCTGAAATATTTAAGAGTAGGAGTATTGCCAAACCATAGTTCATGAGGGGTCTATTGTATTGACCACTTCTCTCTAGTATATATGAGGTAGATTTGCTTCTGATATCTTACTTCTAGCTGCATCCAAGATAGTTTTGTTTTTCCTTTCAACAACTCCATTCTGCTGTGGTGTCTGGGGTGCTGATAACTGTCCTCTGATCCCATTCACTTCACAAAATGTATTAAATTTGTTAGATGTGAATTCACCTCCTTGATCTGATCTCAAACATTTGATTTTCTTACCGATTTTATTTTCTACCATCACTTTGAATAGTTTAAATTTTCCAAATGCTTCAGATTTTTCTTTGAGAAAAGTAACCCAACACATTCTAGAATAGTCATCAATGATTAACATAAAATACTCATCTCCTTGTATACTTCTAGTTCTTGTTGGACCACATAAATCGATATGAATTAAATCAAGAAAATTGTTAGACTTCTCTAGATTGCTCTTGAAAGTTTCTCTAACTTGCTTTCCAAATTGACATTCCTTACATACCAAATTATGAGATTTAACAATCTTAGGTAAATCTCTTACTGCCTTAGTTGTACTAATTTTCACAGTGCAATCAAAATTTACATGACAAAGTCTCTTATTCCATAACCGACTTTCATCAATATGTGCAATCAAACATTCTTTCTCATTGTTGTTCAAATGAAAGATATTACCTCTAGTCTGATTACCAGTTGCAATTTCCAAACCAGTTCTATTTAAGATTTTGCATTTACCATTCCTGAATTGTAACTGAAATCCTTTCTCAATAACGTGTCATGTTGATCTCGAATAGATATGCCTGTCGGTGCATAACCTGGACCTATTTGTTGGTAACAACAAATATGTAAACCCAAATAAACAAATAACCAAATCACCAAAACCAAGTGATAAAATAATGTCTTCGAAATAACCAAGTAGTCTCCAAGTCATTTCAAGTGTCGGTGAATAATATAATATGTCGGTGAACCAAATACCAATGACTGTGCATAAGTTTCTGACTTGCCGGTGAACATAACCAAAGATCTCCAAGTGCTGATAAGTGTTGACAAGTGATGACAGATGTTGACATCAATGACAAAACCATATCAACATATCCAAAATACCAACAGTGCATATATATAATAATTGAAACACATAATTTCAAGTGAGGTCAAACATCATAAATATGAAAATAGTGAAACAATGATACATGAGCATAATCAACTAAGATAACAACATAATATGAAAACTATAATAATACTATCTCATAATGTGCACCACATAGTTGCCACTACAAAAGAATTGTGGTAAGCACAATCTTGAATAATCATATACAAGTACCGATATATGGATCAAATCCTAAAACAACAAGCATAAGAACATAGACACGAGAGGTGTTATAGTATTCCAATCTAGAAATAACATTACCAACGTGAGTTTAAGTGATTACATATTCAATATTCATGCCAAATTTATGTAGAGAAGCCCTTTTGAGAAAAAAATCCACCTAAGTAAGAGGGCAAGTACATTATTAATCTTTAGAAAGAGATTTATATTAATACACTTCGCTACTATCCTCTCTTCAATACTTAGAAGCACCCTATTACCCATAAGGACTAAATATAACACTACCATCTTATGGCTCCAACTTATAGATACTTGTGAGAGGGAAATACACTATGGTATACCAAAGTAAGAGGCAGAAAACCACTTGCAAAAATTCATACCTAGGATTGTAGAAAAGTAATAGACATGATAATAAAATAATATAATCTATATGACTCTAACATGGGTGTCTAACCCATAGCCACTCAAATCTTTCAATTTTTAGACGCTCAATAACTCCCTAATGACCCTACGAATCAGACAACAGATAATCTTGCACCTTTCAAGCTTCGACAACCAACTCCTTTTAAAATTATCAAAAGTGAATGAATGACATAGGAATGCAAAGTTAATGTCACCTATCCTAACATAGTTGTCATGATTTATACTAGCATCCCCAACAACCTTGTCTAACGTAAGGATTAAATCTGACAATAACATTAATAGTTTTAAAATAAGAACCCAATTAAAAAATTAAGGAAAATGTGGAACCCAAGCATTCAGGAGAAAAAGGGAATTTATTTGTGCTAAAGGTGATACACAGAAGAACCAAATAAACTTAGATGCTGATAGAGTGATGGTCTAGAATTTTCAAGAAAGCTCACACATTAAATGAAAGTCAATAATAAAAAATGAATTTTTTTCCTTGTCGTTATAATTACACGACTAAATAGATAAATAAGTTAGATTTGTGTGATAGTAATTTCTACCATTGTTTAACAACAAACTTTAACCAATCTGATTTATTTGTTTATTTTTCATTGTATTGATTTAAAAGTTTGATTTAATTGTTATAATTAACTAAAGCGTATACACTTTATAAGAATTATTATTAGTGTTGAAAAACATAACCAAATATTATTATTGATAGAGATGAATCTCTATTTTTTTGCCTGTTGAAGGGACATAAATTTATAACTATTATTAGTATCGTTGAAAAATAACCAAACATTACTATTGATAGAGTTGAATCTTGACTTTAAATTATGAATAGAATTTAGAACATAGCCAAACATTTTTACTCACAGAATTAAATCTTTACTTTATTGTCAGCTGAAGAGATATGCATTTATGAAGATTTTAAATAAAATTGAAAAAATCAACCAAAAGTTAGGGGTAAAACTGAATCTCATTTTATTATTAAAAAAAAGGTACGTTTAAGTTATTCTATTGCCCATACTCTTGCAGGTGACACCAGGCCAGCGCTCAGCAAAGGGTAGAAATCTTACAAACAATTTGGCAGGACGTCCTCTCAACTGGTCGTGGCAGACAACTGTCTATAGAGATTTTTCGAAGCTGTCGACTTCAAAGGGCAACATCATCTTTGAAAAATGGCATACAACTGTTTCTCTTCCACAATAATAAAATATAATAAAGATGTAACAACTACCATTCACGGGAGACCGCAGGATTTCTTTGTTGTCCATCATCGTTACAGGCCACTCAGTGCTTGGAATCTAATCGTTATTCCAAAGGGTAAGGACATGTATTTAAAGTTTAAAGAATGGTGGTGGGCCATTTTTCCTCTTGAATAGAGGCTCTGGTAGAGACAAAACCAGAAAGCAAAAGTAATGGCGAAAAAGACGTAACAATTTGTATAGTGTGTTACATTTGTAAGGATCGCTGTCCACTGTCAATTGTTTGAAGAATGCGCGTAAGGTACGAGGGAGGCCTTCAATTTGACAGATCGTAAATTTTTTCAATTTTAAATTATAGTTTTTATTTTTTATGATATATTTTTTTTATTGGAAGAAAATAATAATTACATAAGAAGATTAAATGTACATAATCAGCTACAGAAACTCAGCTGTAGCAAATACAATGAGACAACTGAGACAAAAGAATAAAGGCAGTTAAGGCACCAACGTAGAACAACTGTAACAATCAGTAGTAGCAGTTACATAGAAACTGTTGTAGCAGCCCACAATGGGCCAAAGAAAACTGATTCCAGCATAGGAAGCTAAACACCACCCAAATGAAATTGTTGAAGCTGATAATGACGAGGCAAACACCCTCCCTAACTAATACATCAAGCATTGGATGGATCTGACTGCACATAGTTTTCAAAATCCTTCTTGAGTGAAACCTTGTGCTTGAGCTGAGTTAGAAGATCTTCTACTTGTATCATGGTAGCTTCATTATTAACTTAATCTTCTAAGGAGGCAGCTATAAGCATCATTTGAGTTGCAAGGTTGAAATAGATGGTCTGAATTTCAATTTCCAATGGAGTAAAGGAGTGTGGAGTAAAGGAGTGCGATAAGGCTGCGAAGCATCTAAATTTTCAGATATATTTTATTATAGTTAGACAACAAGAGTTGGATATCACATTGTGGACACATGAGGATCTTAGAAGAGCACCTTTCCAAGACCAAGGGAAGTGAAAAAGGGCAGGTAGGGAAGTGAAAATCCCATTCCCATGGTGGCAAAACCAAAAGCAACGTTTAAATGATTCATTCTTACCACAGAAAGGACAAAAGGGGGCAGTTTGAGGAACTTAAGATGAGGTCCAATATGGAGTTTTGCATGCAGAAGCTTCTAAGCAGTCAGCTTTGGATTTCCAAATTAGGAGGCTGAGTTTGTTCCATTTGGTTCTTTTAAATTTGCATCTTCAAATAGTGTTAAGTTTATGAGAAATAGGCAAGCTAGAGACAAGATGCTTATAGAGAATTCTAAGAGGGAAGGATATAAGGCTGCAACCATTTGGCCACCTACAATCTTTGAGAAAACAATGGTGACTATTAAAAGAAACAAGAATAGAAATATTGGGAGGTACAATCTTCTAAACTTCCATCACTGCAACCTTATGTCTATAATTTAAGCTGAAACATAGTTTGAGCTGCTGCCATGATTTCCATGAAAAACAATTGCGGTCCCATAGATCATTGAATGTTTGAATGCCTTTCATAAACATACTTCTACCTTTAAATCTTGGAATCAAAGCAAGTGGGCTGTTATTTTCTTGGATTAGACAATTGTACCAAATTGAAGACGTTGCAAAGCTGAGACCATGGCTGAATGATTAATCAAACCAGCACATCTTATGGGAAACCACTTGCCAAGCTTTCCATATGCAGTTGAGAGGGACTGATCCATGTAGTTTAAAGTATGGGGCTAAAAGGATCTTGTCACTCCATTGAACAAAATTCCAAGATTTACCAATTATAGTTGACTGAATACGAAACCAAAATAAGAGTTTGCAAGGTGTGTTACCCTCCAAAACTCTTCGAATCCATTTTACTCAAAGACAAACTCCTTGTGTGTAAGGGTCAATGATGCTAAGTCCGCCCTTCTCTTTTGGGAGAATACAATGAGACCAAGAGGTGGCTAGCATCCCTTCTTTATTTTCCCACTTAGACCAAATAAAGCATCAGATGAGTTGTGTTAATTGATTGTAACAAGTTTTGGAAGGCAGCCAACAAGAAGAAATATACACATTGCTAGCCAAAAGAATTCTATTGGCCACTTGTATTCTCCTAGCCATAGACAAAAAACTATTTGTCCAAGATAGTAGTTTTGATTTGAACTTACTTAAAAACAATCTCCACATATCTTTCAATGAGACTCCAACTCTAAAAGAGATGTCAAGGTATCTACTAATGGTTCCATGTTTGATCTCCTTCCATTCTTTTTAAATCAAAGGTGGGTGAGGACTAGGGTGTGTCATCCAAAATACAGTTTTGTCCATGGCAAGTTGTAAGCCTAAAACAACACAAAAGAAATCAAGGATAGCCACTAAATTGGTAACATCATAGCAGTATTTTGAATGAAGATCATCATCAAAGTATTCTGAATGAAGATCATGTTGTCATCTGCAAAGTGGGAGTTAAGAGTAGTCGTATTGCTTGGAAGATAAATTCCATGGATGATATTATTTGATTAGGCATGATGCAAGAGGTATTCAAGAGAATTAATTGTGAGAACATAAAGGAATGGTGCTAAAGGATAGCTTTAGTGGATGGACTTTTGGAGAGGGAATTGTGGAGAGAGAATTTCATTGATGGCCACTCTTGCATTAGCATCCATGAACAACATTCGAAGATGGACATGAAAATTGGGTCCAAATCCCAACCACTAAAGCATTTTAAGGATGAATGGCAATGTTATTCGATCATAAGCCTTATCAAAGTCCAGTTTGAGAATTTCTTATGGGAACTTTTCCCCAATGTAAAAATACATTAAGGAAAAGTATTTAAATAGAAAATAAAGAAATAATCATATTTACAAAATGATAATTTAAAACCTATAAAAGGGTGTGATGGTTTGAACGACCAACTCTTAAGGCTTATATAACTCATTTATGTGAATTGGAAAGAGGGAGTTATGAATATGATACACAGAACAATGAAGTACGTAGAGAATAATACAAGATAAGGATAAATTGAACAGACCACAAGAGAGGGGATAGTTAACGTTTGGTGGTTCGATATTGGGCATTGGAGAAGGGGCATACATGTGTGGCCAACTCGGGATACAAAGTACACCTGGGAGTGTCCTAGCCAATGTTTATTTCATGTTGTGAAGGCATGTGGGGTTCTATGTAGGAACCATGTCCTCTTGGAGTGCTTCCTTGTCTGGCCTGTAACTAATCCTCTATGTGCCAAAAAGAAGCCTTAAGTATTATTTGAGTCATTTCTCTAAATTCTCTATTATTATCAATGTTCTATTATTTAATTATTGGTTCATATGACACATCTGAGAACTAGGCACTCTGCAACTATTACGGATCGAGGAAGGCTATCTTTTCACCTTCCTTGGATTTCAAACCGGTTTGTTGATTCTCATGAGTTCCTCTTGGTGTCTTGCATCATCCTGTTGTGCGAGTTAAGTTTTCCCCATAATGCCCTAGTGTTTGAATGACTTTCTTGTGGATGCTTCATGCTTTTGTTTATTTGATTCCTTGTTTCTTTTATTTTTTTCCCTTTGCATGTTTGTTTGTCTCTTGGCAGATTGCCCCTAGGCTTAGGTTACATTTGTTCCCCTTCCTTGAGGTCACTCATGCGAAAATGGATGGGTAGTCTCAGTAATGGTAATCCCACTTGAAAGAATGATGATGAGGCCATCATTAATAATAGTGGGGGCTTGGATGATGAGGCTGTTATTTCTCAAAAAGGCAAGCAATCGACCATGATTTTCCTGCCTTCTGCAAGTTTCAATGGATCTTTCTGTAGGCTCAAGCACATGGACACAGAGACCGCTTTGGGAGGGACTGCAACCGATGGAGATAGACTCAGACCTAGGGATTTATGTGCAGTCGACGACCCCAAAGGGAGAGGAAATGGTAAGTATCATCCTCTCGGGTTGAAGACCATTTGCTTGTCGCCAAATGAAGATATGGCTAAAGCCATTAGGGCTGAGCAGTCGAGCTTAAGAAATATTCCAAATTGTTTTGTTTATATGGATAGAGAATCTTGGCCTTCGTGGAAGTTTTTTGATGATTGGATTGCTAATGTTTGGGGCAAGAAATTAGGTATTCATGTTTATTTCTGCAGAATGATTTAGAAGAGTTTATTTGTAATTTTTTTGAAATCACACAACATGCAAGATAGGGTTTTGAAGAAGAACTTTTGGAATGTTGAGCGCTCTCTATTTAGGGAATTTTCTCGGTCTCCCAAAGGAAATATAGGGCAGGTTATTGCTCGCTCCTCCCCTAATTGAGTTGAAATTGAGAACCTCCAGCCCCAATTTTGGCCATTCATTCATCAGGTTTTGAAGTCATTGGGCTAGATTCTGCAAGTCAAGGATTCGAGAGCCACCCTCCCTCATTTGAATGCTCAGGCCCTTGTTTCTCTTGAGCCCAAGATTGTGTTTCCCAATATTATCTCTCTAAATTTTGAAGGAGAAATATTTTCTTGGGAATTGTCCCTGTTGGGTTATTTGGAGGCCTTTTTCTTCTACAAAGTTAATGGGCATATGAGAAAGGATTTCCCTTCTCTGAAAAACTCTCACAATGCTAATTTTAATATTCATGATAAAAACAATTTGAGAAGTGATAATAGTAAAATGCAAAAATCTATTTCCTCTTCGAAAGAAGGCATTTCTTTACTAGTGGATATCCCATTTGATAATGTCAAGGAGAAGGTCAATTCTGGTCTAGAGTGCCTAATTCATGATAGCAATGACAATAAATTTGTTAGTATATACAATCCTCTGTTTGAGGATGAATATGAGGTAGTCCAAGCCCCTCACTTGAATGATGCCCCCAATGTCTTTGTCGAGTGTCACCCAATACAGGCTAATCCTTCTAATTCTGATCAAGTGAAGGTTTTGAACTCCTCTCCCCAACCCAAGTTGAATGCTCAACAACTTGCTCTTGTAAGTATTAAGGAGAAGGCTGATTTATTAAGAAATGTCACACAAAGTCCCATCCAAGTTGAGGTTGAGTAACTCCTTACTTGGTATCATGAATTCCATGGTGGATGGTTCCTTTGATAAACAAATTGTGCCCTTTGGTGCGGATGGTTTGGCTATCAGTAATGTTAATCACTTTATAGAGGTGGTTAGTATGAAAATTAGAAAGAAAAGAAAAACATCTGATAGACAATCTCTTTCGAATGATAATAGTAAAAAAGCCAATGAGGTGCCTGAGTGCTTTAATAGACTGTACAAGAATAAAAAGCCCTCCACCAAATAGTTCTTATGATGATGCACATACATAGCTAGAATGTTAAGGGCCTAGAGATGTCTGATAGAAAATATGTGGTCAAAAAATGGTGTAATAGCATCAAGGATGAATATATTATATGCCTCCAAGAGATTAAAGTGGTAGGGTTTCATGCATATACTATGTTGAAATTCTTGTGGGCTTAGGCCATGGGATTCCACTCCAATCATGATAGGGGTAAAGGTGGTAGTGTCATTATGGTTGGCCCTAAGTGGGAAGATAAGATCATTGCTAACAATGTCTCCTCTTGCCAAAGAGCCTTGTGGGTCACCTTTAAAGAGAAGGAATGTGTTTTTGGTATTTGCAACATTTACCCTGCCAATGACTACAAAGACAAAGCTAGACTTTGGGACTGGTTAACAATCGGTTTGCCAAATACCCATTGGAACTTTGTGGGTGATTTTAGCATGATATAACATGGTGAGGACAAAAGAGGTGGCAATAAACACTATTCTAAGGGTAATGAACATTTTTTCTAGGCTAAATTCAGAAGGAAATTTAATTTGGTAGATCCTATGGAAAAGAAAAAAGGTTCCTTTTCTGGTATCTGGTTCATATGGTGCAATAATCAAAGTGGTAAATATAGAATGTATTGTATACTGGATAGATGTTATGAATATGCCTCTTTCTTTTCTTTCCTCTCTCAAGGGGGGCAGGCCCCTACATGTGTCTCTCCTGCTATAATCTTGGACCACTATACTATCTCTGTCATTGTTAATGCGGACCTTGATCTTTCCTCTGTGATTAGGTATAAAAGCGATAATGGCTTCAAACTTAATGTATCCTTGCTTAATGATGAGGATATTAGGGAGGCTATTAAGATGGTCTCCCAATTGACCAAACTATGTTCCCCTGACCTTTGACCTAGGGAACAGTAGGAGGCTCTTACTGCTTCTTGGAGGAAAATGTTTAAGATCATTGGTAAGAAATATGCTATGGACAGGTCTAAAGAAGAGTCTTTTCTTCAATCTAGGCTCAATGAGGTTGAAAAGGAACTTCAGAGTAAGGGGAATGACCTGATACTTGAGGGAGAATTATCCTTGGTCAAGAACCTCCTAAGGAAATTGCAACACTTCAAGATCAAAGGGAAGAAGGTTAGAGCTAGAATGAATTGGATTAAAGGTGGTGATAAGGGAACCAATTATTTCTTCAATCTTATCAGAGCAAAGAATAAGAGGGAATTTATTGAACACATTCAAGTCAACAATTTAATTACTAATGATCCAATAGCCATCGAGTAGGCTTTCTTCAGTTTTTATAGTTGTCTCTTCTCTTCTGAACATGATGATATAAATCAGGAGGCCCTCGAGAAGTGCTTATTGTTAATTCCTAAGAAAATCTCCTGTGAGGAAGCTAAGGCTCTGAGTCATAAGATCTCTCTAGAGGAGATTAAAAGTGCTATTACTTCATTAGCCAATGGTAAGTCCCCAGGGATAGATGGGTTACTTGCTGAAATTTATAAGAAGCACTTGGAATGGATAAGCTTGGAACTATTTGTTTTATTCAGGGTTCCCTTGGAGAAAATATTAATAAAGGTGTCATCAAGTTGTTACCTAAAGGTGGGGATAAGACTCTAGTTAAAAACTGGAGACCTATCACCTTATTGAATATTTCATACAAAATTATTGCAAAAGTATTAGCAAGGAAAATTGCTAGGCTGCTGGATAATTTCATATCTACCACACAAACTGGATTCAGTAAAGGTAGGTATATTCTGAAAATTTTGGTTACTAGTTGGGAGGCAATGCATTGGGATAAAGTTGATAAACACAATGTTGCAATGGTCCTTTTGGAATCTGAGAAAGCATATGATAGAATTGAGTGGCCTTTCGTTAGAAGAATGCTACAAGCTTTTGGTTTTCCTTCCTATTTTTGTAGATGGATAGATATTATTTTTAAGGACTCATCCACAGTTGTTGAGGTTAATGGTGAACTATCTGAATCTATCCCTCCAAGGAGGTCTATTAAGAAAGGGTACCCCATTTCCCTGGCCTTGTTTATCATTGTTGTTTATGCTCTTTATTATATTCGAAGGGCTCCTGAACTTGGGCCCTCTATCAAAGGTATTACTCTCCCTAATGTTGATGATCTTATTAATGCCCAATTTGCTAATGATACTGCTTTCTTCTTGACCTTGAATGAGGAAAAATTTGATAATGCCATGGATAGATTATAATTTTTTTGTCTGGCCTCTGGTGCTATGATAGCTCCTCACAAATCTATAGTGCTTGGGTGGTCTAAGACTCCTCCAAATTGGATCCCATGTAAAGGCTAGCAATGGGCAGTCTGAACTCTATTGTAAGGTATCTTGGTATTCCCTTTGCTATTAACCCTTCTACTCAAGATATGTAGCACTGGATATACCCTAAAATTGAAAGGAAACATCTAAAATGGTAGACTCACATTCTCTCCTTGGCCGACAGAGTGCAAATTGTTCAAAAGGTTGGGTAAGTGCAAGAAGTTGTGTCCACTTAATGTGGGATTTTTGGACTTAGTTAAAAAGTGGAAATCAGGCGGAAATAATAGGAGATGAATCAGGATCCCGAGCCTAAAAACAAGCGGGATCTTGTGGGCCCTGGGATCCCGAGCCTAGAACACAAAGTGAGATCTCATGTTAAAAATGAAACAGGATCCCGTGTTGAAATGAAATGGGATACCGTTTCATTTCAATAGGGGATCCCATTTCGAATATATAATTATTTTTTTAAAACAAAATGGGGTTCATTTTTGCCATATGGGATCCTGATTCAAGGAGTGGAGCCCTCCCAGAAATTGCCAGCAACCCACCTGCAAGTGTTCCAGGTACACCCAATACCCATTTTTATTTAATAATTCATATTTAGATTAATTATTTAGTTAAAAAATTAGATTTTTAGTTTAAAAAAAAAAATTTGTAAATGATTTTTAGTTTTAAATTTATTTATTTTGTTAGAAAAAATGTTTTTTTACCTTAGCAATTTTTTTTTCATTAGAAAAGTATGTTTTTAGTTTAAAAATTAGTTAAATTTAGTTTGAATTTTTTTTATGAATTGATTAGATTAGGATTTTTTTTAAATGAATAAATTTAATAAAAATGTTGAAAACCTTGAAATGAAACCAAAACCCAAAAAAAAATCAAAACCAAAACATTTAATTTACAAGATCAAAACAAAAATGAAAATGAAAATCAAAACCAAAAAATTACAACAAAAATGAAACTATTTAAAACATCTAAATTGTATACAACATACCCCCTATGACCACATAGGATCACATCACGTCCAACCCCTTACGACCACATATGACCCCATAGGATCAGCCATAGTGTCCAAAGGGGTCATGTATGTGGTCCTAAGGAGTCACGCATGCACATTCTAATGTACATGTGTGATCCCTTAGGATGACATACATGACCCCTTAGGACACTATGCACGATCCTATGGGGTCGAACGCATGTGTGACGGGCCTTTAGGACCACATTCTGTTCTAAGGAGTCATATATGTGATCCTAAGGGATCACACATGTGTTAGAACACATGCATGACCCCTTAGGACCACATATAAGCCATATTAACATCCTAACTTAGCTTGGGGTATACAATTATACCCCAACTACTAGGATGTTAATTTAGCCTGCTCATATGTGGTCCAAATGGGTCATGCATGTGTTCTAACACATGTGTACTAGATCCCTTAGGATCACATATATGACAGTCCCTTAGAACACAATGTGGTCCTAGAAAGGTTTGTCACACATGCACCCGTGAACTAACTCATGCGTTCGACCTCTTCTATGACCATGTATATGTGTAGTATGACCTCATAGGATCACATAGTTCACCCTAAGGGGTCATTAATTAACTAATTATGACTATACCCCACTTAAAACATACTATTACGATCATACCCATTTTAATGTATACTAGGACCTATTAACTATATATATTATTAAACACCATATTTTAAATATCATAATATGTCCTATTAACTATATATGAAATTAAGTAATTACAATCAAATTAAATAGAATTACTTGACCAAGTCTTCTTTTAAGATACATGTAATTAGGACATGCACGTGTCTTAAGGGGATCCAAGATGTAATTATTTATTTAAAATGATCCCCTTAAGCCACATGTGTGTCCTATATTTAAAGTAGTTCTTCTTTCCTTTACTTGCCACATACATCCTATAATCTAGGCCTATCCTCTTAAGCCACATACATCCTAATTAGGCCTATCATCTTAAGCCACATACATCCTAATTAGGCCAATCCCTTTAAGTCATGTGTCTTAAATGATTAATTACAAAATTTGTAGATGCTAAATTTGAAATTCCTATTCTAGGTACATGAATTTAACTAATTACAACCATACTAGCCTCTTAAATAGCATGTAATAGGTCCTATACATCCTAATTAGGCCTATCCCCTTAAGCCACATACATCCTAATTAGGCCTATCCCCTTAAGCCACTTGTCCTAGTTAGGCCAATCCCTTTAAGTCATGTGTCTTAAATGATTAATTACAAAATTTGTACATGCTAAAGTTAATTACAACCTATTTAGGCCTATCCCCTTAAGCAAAAATTATCCTATTTCTAGTTTGGTCCCCTTAAGCCACATGTCCTAACTTTAGGACAAACCCCTTAAGTCATGTGTGTCACTTGATGATTAATTACAAAAAATTTCATAGATGTTAAATTTTAAATTCTTATACATGATCATATTATATGTTAAATTTTAAATTCTTATATGTAAATTCTTATACTTGATGATTAATTACAAAAAATTTCATAGATGTGTTTGATATAGAAGATTTTCTTAATGCAACAGGGCCTCAACCCCCCCCAGATGACCCTGCCCATGGTGCACCACCTCCAACCCCACCTCCACCCCTACCCCCTCCTCCACCTCCACCCCCACCTGATCATCATCCTCCACCTCCTGATTTTGCTGAGGCTCGATTTCAAGCCATTATTTTTGAGAATATTGTTTTCATATAGAGAAAAGTTAATGAGATCCTTAGAGCACCACATATATCCCCACACATGCACCATTTTGCATCGAAGATGAAAATGTTATTGATGTAGTTAGGTCTATAGATGTAGAGCTCGATTCACATCGAGCATGGAGAGAGGATATTTTGAACCTAAGAATAGACAAATCTCACCTTGTTCCATATTTTTCAAACCCCATCATAGGTGAACCCATTCCACCAAACAAATCCTGCATATCCATGGGGTGATGTACACATCGGAGCATGGCCAATAATTTTTGGGATTGATGGCAGATTGTATTTAACACCCCACCACATGCAAACTTAGAGTGCCCTTTATACTTCTTGAGAAAATTATATGCAGAGTTTGTTTTGGGTTTAAAGCCCAATTATTTTGATATTAGAGCATTCCAGGGTGTTGGTGGTGGCATGCCACAGGATAGGTTGTGGGTACGTATTGACCCAAATACACCTGCCCATCATCAGGCCATTGTGGCTCATATGCCTATTATACCTATGACTATTCATCAGCATTCTGTTATCTCCACATCAGACTCATTGACCACACTCACTGGTAGCCTTAGTCAGCAAACAACTGATTTTTTGGATCGTGGTGACATTGACACTGTTAAGGATGATGTTGACATGGGTACAACCATTCCACGTACATGAACACCTCATTTTTGTACGAGTTTCCATCGACTATGCTATGGGCCTTGTGATGGTCCAGACCTTGCTTCGAGTTCACATCATGGTCCATCCTCTTCAACTGCATGGGGAGCATCCACTGAAGATGATAATATTGGTTCATATGCCAATTTTCTTTGTGCCGATGATCATCCCATAGATCATGATTTACGTGGTAAGCAGGTATGGGGAGATCCAGTACATATAAAGAGTTTGCATTATCTATATATATTTAAATTTACATAATTTATATAGATCTCTCTATCTATATGTCTTCACTATTTACACATGTACATGTCTCCAACCCATGTTTGGGGCCACTACGACATCGACTTCCACGTCGGATTATCTACCTACCACTATGGTGAGTGCAACTCCTCCAACATCAGTTGTTGCAGATGAGCAGAGAGATTCTGTACGTTGACACTCTATCTTAATTTATATATATATTTAGAGATTTAATTAATTTTGTTCATCAAACTTACATGATATTTAAAATAAATAAATAAACATCATACAGTTGATTTATTATCTAGATTTAATTAATCTTGTTGCACAGGTGGAGACGACCATCAGGATGAGTTTACATTTAGATGGGCCATATGATCATCTTGATCCTTTTGTTAGTTTTCTGTAGGCATCGTCTGCATTTCAAGTATTTAATGTTGATTTAAATTTAAAATATTTGATACAAGTCTCAGAGTTTTTATTTAAAAATTAAATTAATTTGTATATATAATATATGTACATGCGTGCATATAATTGATACGTGCAACTCTTTTTTAAATACCTTGTAGGATCTTGTTGATAGTGGAGTTTTTGTTGATGTCACCCCAGATACAATGCATAGAGGAGATTAACTGAGTCAGGTACATGCGTATGAACATTAAATTATCTCTAGTTCAAATTAAACATTGTAAATATAAATTTAATTTAAATTTCTATTTTAAATCATTGATCTTGATCTATATATATGTGTACATGTACTATATAGCATGAGATACTAGTGTCATCAACTGCCCCTATAGCACCTATAGATGTAGAGCCCTTAGTGGAGTCTAGAGGAGATGAGCCTACTCATGTACACATATGTGCTACTAAACTTATAATTGAAATTTTTAAATTATATATATATATATATATATATATATATATATATATATATATATATATATATATACCAGTGTCATTGAATGCCCCTATAGCACCTAGAGATGTAGAGCCCTCAACGGAGTCTAGAGGAGATGAGCCTACTCATGTACATGTATGTGCTACTAAACTTATAATTGAAATTTTTAAATTTTTTATCTATATATATATATATATATATATGAACCTGAACTACGTAGAACTCTCACAAACTTAAACATTTTTGTCTTGTAGAGTGGATCTTCTCCTCTTCGTCCACGTGGCTTGAAGAGGAATCTAGAATGATTTAGGGCATATAGTCGTCTTCATTTTAGGGGCTAGATTTGTTACATGTTTCATGCAGTTTATTGACATTTGATCATTCCATCCCATGGGACTTATTTATTTTGCATACTTTTATTATATATTTCATTTTGAGCATGGATTTGATGTACATGTGTACACATGGACTTGTTTATTTTGCGTGTACACTTTGATTATATTTCATGTTGATGACATGTGGACTTGTTGAACATCACTCATCTAGACTTGATATATATATATGCACATGTACATGTGATATATATGTGTGTGTGTTTTACGTTCAAGTGTTCACTTATAGTACACATACATACATGTGAACTTCATGGACATTATATTTATACATATATTTATTTATTTATAATCATCTCGATCTATGTAAATTTTATTTATTTTTAATCTAAATCTATATACATGTGTATGTGTACGTACATGATACTAAAAATATATAAATACATTAAAAATAAATGAAGAAAGTGCAATTGAACACATATACACATGAGCGATTGATATTTATAAAAATAGCACACTTGTACACATGTACATATATACATTAAAAATAAAACACTTGCAATTTTTATATTTTTCAAAATAACACGTGTATACACACATTGTATACATTAAAAATTTAATTCAAAGCAATTGATAATTTTTAAAATAACCATGTACATGCACACATATATACATACTAAAAGCTTATATAAAAAAGTTTAATCTAGGTGCGTCTCTTGAATATATAATAATTTAGCTTCATCCACATCTCAAAGTTAAAAGTTTCAAGATCCACACAATCTTAAATCTATATATTAAAGTCTAACTCAATATTCTAAAATCTAAAGTATTATATAAGTTTGATCCAATCTAAGATATTCAAAACACTTTCAAAAGCGATCTAGATAAATTAGATCTCCACAGTTTCAAAAGCGATCTAGAGATTTTAAATTAGATCTCCACAATTAAAAGCTTGGTTACAACATGTACCTACATGCACACAAAAAAAAATTAATCAAAACTTAATTAGAAATAAATTATTAAATGCATGTATATTAACTAAGTCAAATTTAATTAAAAATACAAAAATAAATTAACTAAGTCAAATTTAACCAAAAAACTGATGCATACATACAAATTAGGACATGACTTAAAAGGATAAATTATTTAAGCAATTGAACAATTTATCATTGAAAAACATCAAATATAGAAATTAAAACTAAACATTTAACAAAAAAAATGATGCTTACTAATTCATTAGAAATCTTGATTTAATTCTAAAGATTCATGAACTCGTTTGACATGCCAACAACAACGAAAAACTACTTTAATATAAACCTACAACAACAAAAAATAGTTAGATATATATTATATAGGATTTAAATCTAGGGGGTTGAATTTAATTTAAAACTAGGACATGTGGCTTAAGGGGAAATTAACTAATTAGGATGTGCATGAGGCGAGCCAAAGGTGATGGGCATAATAGGGATGTGACTTAAGGGGATCAAACTAGAAATAGGACATGTGGCTTAAAAGAGGATCATTTGAACTAAATTATAAGACATGGATTAAGTGGAAATTAATAGATTAGGACATGACTCGGCTTAAGGGGATGGATGTATAATTGGGACATGTGGCTTAAGGAGATCAAACTAGAAATAGGAAATGTGGCTTAAAAGAGGATCATTTGAACTAAATTATAGGACATGGCTTAAGGGGAAATTAATTGATTAGGATGTGACTCGTCTTAAGGGGATGGGTGTACAATTGGGACATGTGGCTTAAGGGGATCAAACTAGAAATAGGACATGTGGCTTAAAAGAGGATCATTTGAACTAAATTATAGGACATGTCTTAAGGGGAAATTATTTGATTAGGAAATGATTTGGCTTAAGGGGATGGGTGTACAATTGGGACATGTGGCTTAAGGGGAAATTAATTGATTAGGACATGACTAGGCTTAAGGGGATTGGTGTACAATTGGGACATGTGGCTTAAGAGGATAAATAGAAATAGGACATGTGGCTTAAAAGAGGATCATTTGAACTAAATTATAGGACATGCCTTAAGGGGAAATTAATTGATTAGGACATGACTTGGCTTAAGGGGATGGGTGTACAATTGGGACATGTGGCTTAAGGGGATCAAACTAGAAATAGGACATGTGGCTTAAAAGAAGATCATTTGAACTAAATTATAGGACATGGCTTAAGGGGAAATTAATTGATTAGGACATGACTCAGCTTAAGGGCATGGGTGTACAATTGGGACATGTGGCTTAAGGGGATCAAACTAGAAATAGGACATGGCTTAAGGGGAAATAAATTTATTAGGACATGACTCGGCTTAAGGGGATCAAAATAATAAGGACATGGCCTAAGGGGACAAAAAACAATAGAATCTAGATGGAAGTACAAAATATTCAAGTTCACATTTTAAATGAACTATGAAAACCTATATATATTTTAAAAGCAATTTATATCAATTTAAATCATTTCAAAAGACATGTAATTTTAAAAACAAGTATATGTGCCTGTATTTATTAAATACTTATTCCATTACATGTACCACAATTGTGTAAGAGGTCTCAATAAGGGGATGGACCTATATATATCAAACAATAATATTTTAACCATCTACATTATCAAATGGTATGTAATAAAAAGAAATTATATATTTTATATATATATATATATATATATATATTAAATATACATGTACATATATACATACATACATACATTTAATGTATACATACCTCTTTATTTAAAAAATACTTATTCCATTGTACCATCTGCATCCTCTCTTTTTTCCATCTATAATTGTCTCATGATCTTCCATAGAAATTGTCCACAACTTTTTACTACTAGGTCTTCCATTATATCTCACTAGTTTTATATTTGTTGCAATAATCAAATGTGAATAGTGTATTATCTTCTTCTGTGTTTCATAATCTTCAAAAGAAGGCAAACCATTCTTCCTTGTCAAATATTTCCTTAGCCAAGTTCCAACAACTACCACTGAACTAGTCGGATAATTAAGACCATCGTCATCTTCTCAAGGATTAACTAGTTTGTGTTTAGTCTCAACACATCAAGCCAACCAATATTCTATTTCCTCTTCATTTTCCTCAGGTGCAACAACGGCATACACATGTCCTAGACAAACAAAAAATTAATAAATTATCAAAATTTAGAATTAAAAAAATACCATTTTTAATTTACACTAATATATAAAAAAGTTTGAAAGTAATTTTATTAAATGGCCAATAAAATAATAAAAAATGATTACCTTTCTGTACAAGGTCCGAAACACGATCATAATCATCTGATGCAAACAGTTCATCATTATCTTCAATTGTGTTAATCTGATCTTGTGCTTGAGTAGGAGTCAACGATATTTGATTCGAATCTTCAACCCATCCAGTATTCTCACATACATCAGAATCACCTGAAATACAAAACTGACAAAAACATGCAAGTTCCCTTATCCATATAGTCTATGTGCTTGCATTTGAACTCTTAAATGAATTTCATTTTGCTGATCTGCTAATTGTCTCACAATCAAGTTTCAGCACAATGTTTTCATCTTCAACTAACCAAAAGAATTGTTGAATTGTAGAGTTCACACTTGATCCAGTAGATAAGGTTGTGTTGCACCAATCTACAATTGCACATGCATCTATAAATTTTACATTATCTTCAAATTTTAATTGCTCTCTAGCAAGAATTCTTTTAAGACATGCACCAACTCCATCATGTTCTCCTTTACAATGTCCAGATTAAAAAACACTCCATATATGTTGGATATTGTATTCCTTGTGAGCCCTACTTAACCAATAAAATATTCGAGCATTCTTGAATTGTCCAATACAATTATCTGACCATATAAGATGTTATGTCATCTGGATTCCTCTTTCTCGTATATTTCTATAAAATATGCTGAAACAATATTCAACAAACTCTGACAAGTGCATCCTATTATCACTCACATAGAAATGATACTCCCTTAGGATTTTTCTATCATCCTTTTTGCTATCATCTATGTGTCTATAAACAATATGAACAAAAATAGCAACTTGAGTGAAATTGTAATATTGAGATTGAATTTCCTCTTGTGGCTTAAGAGTATAGTTTTCTGCAAAGTCCACCACTGACAGTATGCTTCCAATTGGAAATGTATTTCTAGATGTGCGAAATTGAGAATCAATCCATCTAGCATGTTGAGAGTGTCACATATTTTGGTACAATCTTACTTTTAAATTCTAACATGAATGCATGTACACTAACCTTCTCTATGATTAAATCGACACTCTTTCCTGTTTTCCCATCCTTTAAGGGATACTCAACATTCTTAAATCTTCTAACATCCACTAGTTGTTGTCCAAAATTAGTTTCACCACTCTCATGCATATATTCTACTAGTGATGAAAAATTGCCACAACTAGAACATTCTCCAAAGATACATGAATGTAAATAAAATAATTGCCCATCAGTTCTTTGACAAAATAAACTTGCTACAAATTCCTTGATTGATTCGGGTGGCATATCAATACCACATTCCTGGTTAAGCATGTTGCTATGCAAAACACTACGTATGTATCGAAAAACATCATAATAGTAATGAAATTGCATGTGCATTTTACAACAACAAGATACTCTTTGCTTATTAATTTTCACATACCAGGGCTTGCATTTTTCAAATTATCTTTGACTTATAGTAATATTTCCAGGTAACAAAACTTCATCCAAAAAATTTCTATAAAATTAAGTTTGAGTTGTGTCTAATAGGTATTTTGGATGAGGGTCACAAATTTTACACCCCACTCTCAACTTTAGAACATCTCTAGCATTAGATGATACCCTTGTATTATCATGCCAAAAATTTTCAACCAAATATTTCAGTTCAATATTCAATTTCATATTGGACTTGCGAAGTCTACCACTAAAACTCCAACTTTAGTTGATTGGATCACTTTCAATACTCTCTTCTTTTAGCTGCTCTAACCAATGTTTTAGGATGCATCTTTAAAATTCCACTAATGTTGCTTACCATCCTTTTATTCAAGGTTGCTTTATTCACTATGGCAGTTGTTATAGCTCGTCGCGCCACATTGTTATCTTTAGATCGACTCATTGTACCAATAGATTCAATGACACTTGCAACAATAGACATAGCATGCTTAACAGATTCATCTTTTTTTGATGGTTTCACATAGATGCCTATTTTTTTCATCACTTTTCTCATTTTCCACATTCTCATCAATTGCATCATAAGTTGACATTGAATTGCAAGTTTTTTTTGATAAAAAATATCTTTGCATATTCTATTGGCATATGTTCTTATCTGTCTCCAATAAATCTTACCAGGAAGATTATCCAGAACCTTTTTTTTTTTTTTTTATAAAAAAGTTTCCCTGGTCTTCAACAATTGGAGGATTTTCATTTTCACCATGTTCAAAAGGATTTTCACTTTCAACATTCAAAAGAATTTCATCTTTAACAACATGAAGGTTTTCATTTTCATGGACAATTCTATTAATCTCAACATTGGTATATCCAACTTCTACTAGATCATCAATATGAATATCACCTATAATCACATTATCCATGTCTTCCAGAGAAGGATTTGAAGATGTACCTGGATAATTTGAAGATATACCTGGATTTGAGGATTTTGTACTTAAAATATTCTTCATAATTGTTTCATTCACATTAACATCATCCATAATTGCATCATCTATGCCCATCTCATCCCCCAAGGCATCATCTAGAATGTTTGTCTCTTCCATTGTTGTGGATCTAGAAGCATTAGGATTATTCATTTGTCGAATCCTCATTCTTCTATCCCTTTGATGTTTGGCCTCCTTCTCTCTTTCTTCTTGAATTTTCTCGATGGTCAATTCCCTCCTTTGTTTCTTCTTTTGATGTTGTTTAGACCCCATGACTAAAAACTTATTCAATAAATGTCACCTTCAAAAAATGGATCTAAAATTACAACAAAAGAGCATCCAAAGGACAACTAAATCATAATATATCATGTAAAAAATTGCACATTTGAAGACATGTTTTATTATGTTAAATGATCACTTATTTATACAATTCTGGAAAAAAAATTTAATGACAAAACAAAAAGAGATCCCGTTTTAATTCAAAATGGGATCTAGTGTTGTTTTTTTATTTTTAAATAATTTGCAATTTAGAATGGGATCCTGTTTTAAATATGGGATCCCGTGTTAGATACGAGATCCCATTTGTAAAAAAGAGTTTTTGGGGGCTGCTTGTAGGTTCAAAATTAGGCTTGGAATTGGTTTGACCTACAACTTCAAGCCCAAATCAAGATTCATACAAAAAAAAATGACTTAAAAAATATATCTGAACACCTAATTTTTCAGATTGTTTTTAAAAAACAAAAACCCATTATAGTACACACTGTCTAGATTCCAAATATACAATTTTCTAGGAGAATGGATCAATATTTTTAATTTTAAAATAATTTCTAATGAAAGAAATCCATAAACTTGAAATAACATGGTTTTTTAAAATTTTAATAACTTTTTTCTCTTTAAGTTTTTTGAAAAAAAAAATTATATGGCATCAAACTACAGACAAATCTATACAAATTTTTTTTAAAAATTAAAAAAGTTAAGTTTAGGTCAAATTATGCTTGCCGTACACGCGGATTTTTCAAAATAGTGATTATGCCCAATTAAAAAATAACAAAAAAAATTATATAAGGAAAAAAATTACAAAAAAATATCCTCATCAAAGGTGAGTGAGTTATAGATATTTTCCCAAAAGGATAAATAAAAATACTTTCATTTAGGTCAAATTATGCTTGCCATACACGGGCATGGTATGGTCCTACAAAGTTAGTTTTAAACTATAGGTTTTACTAATGCCTATTCAAACTTCATTTTTAAGATCTGGGTATTAAAAAAATTACAAATTTGGAAAGTAGACTTCAAGCACTACATTTTATATTACTAAATTTTTTCAAGAATCATTCTTTAAGTGCCTCAAATATTTAGGTCAAACAGGACGAAATCAAAGAAAAAGGGAAAAACATTCCACTTTTTGGCCAAAAAGTGGACACAACTTCTTGCAAGCGCTTGGTTCTCTCATCCCATCATATTTATTGTGCCTCTACATGGGTGTTTTCCAATTATTAAACCAATAAGCTTGAGAAGATTATGAGGGAATTTTTATGGTCTGATGGGATGAGGCATAATAAGAGGCACTGTGTGAACTGGAATTGGTGTTGTAGACCAAGATGTATGGGTGGATTGGGTATCAAGGACATCAGGTCCGATGGCATAGACTTAGCTTCCAAATGGATTGTTAAAGCTCTATATGGTAATGAACCTTGGAAGGTGTTGATCAGGAACAATATGAATTCCATAACGAAACAAATACATTGGATCAAGTGGGTCTATTATATACGTGATACAACCAGATGCCTACCATGGGGTATCATTCAGTCTAGTCCCCTAGAATTATATTCTGTATTGATAGGTCGGTCATTAAAAAGGAAAAAAGTGGAGGAATATCCCTTTATGTGATATTGTATTAAGGGAATATAATATGAAGGTGTTTGGTTTCAATGTATTTGTTTCATTATGGAAGGCATGGTCATAGGTAAGGAGGCTACCCCCATCTAAGGATGCAATAGGAAATTCTCCATGATATGCTGTTGTGGATAGATCTATCTGGTGGGGGGTGAAACTGAACAATAAACCTCTTGGCTTGACTCAAAGATGCTCTACTAAGATTTGGAATGATAAGGGTATTTCTCTTATTAGCAATGTACTGGTTGACAACTGACTTGGCTCTTGGGCTGAGATTAACTCTAAATATGGGATCCCTTCTTCACAAAAGAAAACATACTCTCTTATTGGTCAGGCTACAGGTTGTTTTTTTCTAGGTAAGATTATGGATATTCTCTCCTTCTTGAAGCAACTAAAATGGCTGGATGGTTCTTCCTTCTTGGATGTCTCTACTAAGCAGATCTATTTGATGTTGAAGGAGGACTACTCAAACTTTTCCACAGTTAATCAGGGTTGGGGTCTTGACTGGCCTAAGTCTAGGTGGCAATTTATTTTTGATTTCTTTTGGCATTTTCCCATTGATCCTAAGAAGTCTCATTCTAGATAGCTCCTTCTTTTGAAAAAAATAGTTGTTGATTTCTTTGTATCTCTAGAGGGTCTCAAGTCTATTAGGTGTGGTGTGTGTAATGTCCGAGAATCCTTTGAGCACCTTTTTCTATTGTGAATTTTCCCATGGTGTGTGGTCCATCTTCCTTGGCCCTACTATTGTCTAGAATCACCACCTTGGCCCTTCCTAGAGTGAGCTCCTTGTTGGTTTTGTAGAATATTTTGTCCTTTAGATGAATCGGTTCGTCTTTTCTTGTGAAGTCTTGTGGTTTCTTTTGAAAGAGAGAAATGGAGAGGTTTTTCAAAACAAGAGGAGGAGGCTTACTGAGTTTAGTAATAAACTCACTCAGTTTTATATTATGTCACAGGTTTCTACTTTCTTCAAGATTTCGAAAGATAGGTTCATGATTCTGGTTCGTGAAGGTGTTCTTCTGATTTACAAGGAGAATATCCAGTCTGTCCAGTACTTCAAGAAACATATGGATATGTTGCATGCAAAGGAGATTGAGGCTTTGATATAGTACATCCAAAACTCAATCTTGAAGACTCGAATGAGCTTTCTCCTAGAACTCGGGAAAAAGGTATAGGAGATCAATGAATAGTGTAGTTCTTTTTGATATCTATATATTGACTTAAGAGGCATTTTATTTTATTAATCCTCTCTATATTATGTTCATATTGTAATACCTAGTGATCTGAGACAGGGCTATGGCCTTTTTGATATACATGTGAAAATTATTTTGTACAAAGCAGAATACATGTAAAATTGTGGGCACCAAAGGTTATGATGTATATGTTTTGAACTATTTTAATATAAAAAATTATTGGTGCATATTAATATTTATAAAAGTTCATCTCTTAATATATTCATTGTATTAGTTATTGTTGTGTTTTAAATATTGATTCAATATAAATTTGTGAGTAATTCACCTATTATTACATTAATTAATTTACTTTTCTAAATGTATTATATATTGCATAAAAAATATTATAATAAATGATAAATTAATTACCTTACTTTTTAAACTATTTACATTGAAATAAAAAGTGAATTACATTTGGTATTAGAGCCTCAACGATCTTTACTCTACAAGTTATTCATTTTGTGTTGTTATTATTTTTTATATAAAATTTTATCAAGTCCAATTAGAAGCCTAATTCATTGCATAAAGATTTCTATTTGATACTATAATTTCTATTTAACTTAAAGAAAATTATTCCACAGAAGATTTAAATTCATTCTTTGTACAATCATAGCATTTTTACAAACATGTCCATCATGGTTATTGCAGCTACAAAGAAAAACTACCTTATTCCTTGGGCTTGTATGTTGTCCATTACTACACACCAAATCTACTTGGGAGTTCCAAAAGCCTTTTCAACATAACAATTATGTGGATATGCTGCAATCATGGTGTTGGATGAGATTACATTTGTTTGAGGTCATTTTATGAAAACATATATTGGCCTATGGTGTGGATTCCAGCATTATATTTTCCATTTATATTTTCCAAAAAAAATAAATTTGAAGCCTTTTCAACTCAACCATTATTTGTATATTTACAATAATATCATTCCATGAGATGGAATTTGTTTGAGGCATGTGAATCATTTTAAATTATAACATAGTAGTAGTAATCTACCTTTTATACTGATAGGAGATTTTGAGAGCAAATATTGTGTGAATGTATCCTTATCTTCTGTAGAATAGCCTGATAAAATTTTATTTCCATTTAGGATTATTTGTTCTAAAATTTGTTTGAAATCGATAGTGAATTCTACTTGCTCTTTAATAAGAATTTTTTTAATACCTTTATAATTAATTATTTTTCAACTACTACCAAAACATCCCTCGATAATTTATTTATTCACTAACTTAAATATCTAAGATCTTGGTATATAGGAAGGAGCAATGAAGAAAGATTTTTAAACCATAAGAATGATGAAATTCATCAATATTTTCTATTGTGTTAGTTTTTTTCCAAATGAATGTAGTACAGTGAAAATACACATTCGAGCATACCATGATCTGCTCACCTCATAGAATATTTGATGTTTTGATTAGAAAATGAAATTCATTGGAGTCTTATGTGTAAAACTAAGACAAACACAAATGAGTTTGGAATAAAATAATAAGCCGTATTAAATTGATTAAATGAACACTTCACAAAATTTCTTCCCTCAAGTCTAGAACAAAATTCAAGATCGCAACCAATATTTCATCTATGAAATAGCTATTCAAACAATTGGTACATTCCTTGCCTAGTGAGTCACAAACTCACCATTAATACTTTCATTTCAAATTTTGCAAAAATTAAGTTGCACATGTCAAAACTGCCTTGAAGCCAAAATGGAAGTTATTTATTTGATGAGGTGTACACATGACAAAGATAGTAGTATGATATATGTATGCTTGAATGGAGCATACATGGAATTGATCATTGATGGTAATCATAGATTCATTATCATATTTCCAATTGGTGCTATGAGAAATGGAAAAAAAATAAAAAATCTTTCCATTTATGTGCGTAGTCTAGTCTTGTTTGTGGCTAAATTGAACAATGCGGCTAGAAATTAATGAATTAATTGGCCAAAAAAATAGATGTGTGCAGCCTGAACCATGTCTTAAATTTATTGAAAGATATGTCAACATTTTCATAGCAAAAATATTATTATTATTATTCACCTCATATTTAGCATTACCCAACATTTCGTTAAAAAGTTCCTATCATTAAATATGAATTTAATATTGTCATCTTTTAGGGATTGATACCAACTTTCAGTTATGGAGGGGGGGATGCACGAGCATCAATAGGATGAGAACTCTATATATGAGGATTTAGAATTAATAAGTATTCTTCACTATGGTTTTGAATCTCTGTATACAAAGCTATGGCATGCCAAGTAGAATTGAAACAAAGATAGGAAGCGAATTGATAAGGAATAAATGACCATGGCAAGTGTGTCTTGCTTCATTGAGTCTGTGCCTAAAGTGGTGTAGTATTTAAAATAATTTTTAAAAAATAATAAAAATAAAAATTATCAGGCATAAATTTACTTACATTAGCATTAATTTATCAAACTTTTAGGCAAACTAATTGAATGATTTTAAAATAATGATTATAGAAGCCATTAAGTTTCCACAATATTTGGTCTACTTCTTTCCCATTTTTTCACTCTACATGCTCTAACTATTTTCATCCTAATGATGGATTACAGAGTGTGATCTAAAACATTGATGCAAAAAAATCACACACAATCGAATCCGGCAAATAGAATAGGGAATGGTCATAAGTGCAATAACATAAGTGAAAAGGCTAATGTGGGATTTAATTTGACTTTTTAAATTTTTAAATTTAAGTTCAAGTTCTCATGTAGAGGAAATTAGGTGTAATTCCACACGTGCAAATCTTATCTAGGCTAGAAAATGGAAGATTTGAATCAATTTTTATGGATGAGTGATGATAGCAAAAAATAATAATAATAAATTATACAAGTTTGAAATTTTTACCTATATATATTTTTACTCCATATTGATGTATGTGTGTATTATTATGAAGATATATAAATCCAACAATCAACATGGAAAACATTTAAGAATACAAAGAAGGAGAACAAGTGTTGTACCCTTCTAAAAGGAGTGTTTTGTTAGAAATTTGTTAAAGATAAAATAATGTTATAAAGAGAACTTATTACACAATAAGCAAATAACTATTTTTTTCTTGAAACATACCTTTATTAAAATACAATTAAAAAGAAAGGTACAAGATTTTTTATAAGACAAAAATAATAGGGATTTGACTAAGTGAAAATGTGAAATGAGAATCCAACTAATGAAAGGGTCTTACAATGCAAAAGGGTTGATTAAACTCCCTTTTGTATGAGAGTGAATATGAATCTACCATCCCAAAAGCATAACCCATCAAAATAATATCATGACATATAAATACAAGCCCCCTTAATTTCATCTATATAAAGTGTTTAAGAATTTAGAGACATGAATGAAGTAAAAATGATAAAAGTTTTGGAAGTATAAATAACTAGGGAAAGTAAGGTATTCATTCCTATTGACTTTGAAATTAGAAATTTCATTTTCTTAATAGATGCTTCAGATATTGAAGGCATAAATAATGTCAATGAAGCTATATGTTACAATGTGAGCTTATAACCAATAGGTCATAGGATCAATTTTCTCCTAAAACTAGTAAAATATTATGCTAGATTTAGAACTAAAATGTTTCTCGTAGTCTTAGACATGAGGACATGTATAATTTTTAAGGGGGAGAAACCACCTCTAAAATTTCAAATACTCATTGATCTTTCATAGTGGAAAAAATGGTTATGTTTAGTTATACCATATATGTGAGATGGTGATCAAACATATTTAAAACTTTATTTAATGATATATATTTTGAAGATTCTATGGTTGCAACAAAATAATAATAAAAACTTGTAAGCAAGGCCTTGGCTTACCTTCACAAGTTATAATTCATCTCAAGCTTAATCATATTTTGGTAGATAATGATTATATAGTCAAATTAAAAAAAAAAATTGTACTACATTGTGAAAGAAATGAGAAAACCAACAAATACAGTTTATATGGTCTCTTTGAATCATAAAGATTTCTAAGGATCACTACTATATAGCTGTATTATAAATTTTATAATGATAAAATGACAACCTCTAACCATCATGAGGTTTCATATTCTTGCCAAGTCTCATCTCATTGGACTTGGGTCTATGCAAATCAACATTGTTCTAGACAAATTATCTTTTTAAAACCACCTTCATCCTTGGATTAAATCAAATGAAATGATAAACTTAATTTTTTTCTATGAAATGCTTAATACATTTAAATAATTGATATTGTTTTAATATTGTTAAGATACTTGGCAATATTACCATAGTTTTTTTCATGGTACTTTGTTATTGGACTTATCAACCCAATAATTTTGTACATGTTTTGCATTTGATATATGAAGGATATTCATATAGTCTGGAATGCAAGAATATCACCCTTAAAAGTATGTTGAATATGCAATTTTTACTTTTATAAATTATGATTGGTCATATAATACATGACATACATGGTGCGTTTTGTGTGATCACATGATGATAATTATATAACAAAAAAGGAATTAAATGAATGAATAAAGTGATTAAATATTAAAACTATAATTAACTCTTTAATGTATAATATATTTCATGAAAAATCCATATAATCCTTATCATAATTTTCATTAGAAAAAATGATTATTGAATTTGTGAATTTAAAAATGAAACAAAAGGAATTATAGAAAGAAGTTCTATGACTTAAAAGATGAAAAGAATGCAGGTGAAGTAAAATAGAAATAGAAACATAGTCAAGTATGTGAATATTGAATGTCCATAATTTCATTCACTAATTACATGTTCTTTGAGTTGTAATGTAGATGCATCTCTTGCTACTGAGGACAACAACTAAATTATAGGGGTAGAAATGTTATGGGACTTTTTCCCCAAAGTTAAAATACATTAATGAAAAGTATTTAAATAGAAAAGAAGAAATAATCATATTTATAAAATGATAATTAAAACTCCGTGAAAGTGTGTGATGGTTTGAAAGACCAACTGTTAAGGCTTATACAATTCATTTATGTGCTTTGAAAAAAGGGAGGTCTGGATATGATAAAGAGAACAACGAAGTACATAGATAATAATACTAAAAAAAGATAAATTGAAAAGAGCACAAGAGAAGGGATAGTTAAGGTCTGGTGATTGGGCATTGGGCATTGGACAAGGGGAATACAATGTGTCTCCAACTCGGGGTACAACGTACACCCAAAGTGTCCTGGCTAGGACTATGTTTATTTCATGTCGTGAAGGCATGTGGGGTTTTGTGTAGGAATTGTGTCCTCCTGGAATGCTTCCTTGCTTGGAAAACCCTAGGCTTGTAACTAATCCTTAGTCTATTATTTGAGTCATTGCTCTAAATTCTCAATTATTATCAATGTTTTATTATTTAATTATAAGTGCACATTAACATTTATAAAAGTTCATCTCCTAATATATTCGTTGTATTAATTATTGTTGTGTTTTAAATATTTATTCAATATAAATTTGTGAGCAATTTAGTAATTATTACATAAATTAATTTACTTTTATAAATGTATTATATATTACCATTAATTAATTTCCCTACTTTTTAAACTATTTACATTGGGTTAAAAAATGAATTACAAAATTAAAGCATCCCGAGCTGTTTGTTGTGCCGATTCTGAAGATTCCCCCTCACATTCCATGACTGAATTCGGTAATTTATTGGGAGTCTAGGATTTCCTGATCCATGTGGAGAGAGCTGAATTGATTTGATGACAATAAAGCATCTGGGTCAAGACATCCATTAAGAGGTGGTCTTTCTCTAGAGGTAGATCGAGAATGCATCCTCAACGGACTAGAAGGGGGGGATCTCTGGGGGCTGCCAAGCTAGGAGGACAAAGGCACAGGGTTAAGAGGAGGGGAATTATAGGAGTGAGATGGGTGAGGGTGATCCTCTGGAGGCTGAGAGTTAGAAAGAGAGGAGGGGGTTAATCCCTTTCTTTTTTTATGGAGATAACTGATAGATTCTAGGGAATCTTTGAAAGAACTACTACTAGATGGGGAGGGGGGCACTAAGGGGCATCGGGTTTAAGAAGGGGCTCAGGATGAGAAGGCAATGAAGGGGACTGATGATGAGGTTGAGAGGTGAGGGGTTCTTGGCAGCATCCACAGATGGAAGGTTTGAAGAGATGGTACCAACAATAGAACACTCTTTAATAAGATGTCCTTTCGACAATAGAAGTAGGCATTGTTGTGCAAATTCAAATCCTAGGCCTATAAGATTAATGGGATTTAGAAGCGGTTGCGTTAAGTTCATTTCTATACACTCTAGGGTGCACCTTCAAACACGCCCATTTGTCACTGTTAGACTTACACCGCATAACCCTTCCTAGTTGACCTGCTATGCAGTGAAGGTATGGACGAAAAGCAAGATTCAAGAGAGTTAAGTTCATTTCTACAGACTCTAGGGTGCACCTTCAAACATGCCCATTTGTCACTATTAAATTTACACCGCATAACCCTTCCTAGTTGAGCTGATATTATTTTTTTCCTTTCAATATTATTGATACTATATTAAATTTAATTAATTTGAACTTAATTGTATAGAAAATTTAAAACACCTTCAATGAAACAATTTTACAAGTAACATCTTCCATTCTCCTTAATTGCAATGCTTATAAATCTATAGCTCTAAAATGCATCCTTATCTCTAAAATGTTTAACTATAATATATTCACCACTAATGAAAATATAAATAGGAAAAAATTCACATGGTTTCGAAAGAAAGGTGAATACTTTTTCTCTGTCGCTAACTTGTGTGTACTTGTGAATCCAACAATGCATGCATATTGCTTACAAAATATCAAATAATTTTGTAAAACCATATTTTATCTAATGGAGACCATTAATGGGGACCTGGTGTAGTGTCATATTTTACTTCTTGAAATAATTTGATTATTAAAAGTTACGTTAGTAGAGGTTTTTGTCTCATTTTATTATTCTTGTATTTTGGCTAAGTGGATTTTTATTTATGTGGTTATCGGTTGACAAGAGACACTACATAGGGAATTTGATGTTGTCATTGTTAGAAAATATAATCATAGATCCTATCCATAGTGTGTGATCTGATCCTATCAGGAGTCGGAATGAAGATTTGATTTAGTCTGATAAGTTAGAATAGTGAATCCAACAACAACAAAGTTTTCATTATAGTGCATCCGACAACAACAAACTTTCCACAATAACAAAGATCCATCACATGTTCATTAGGGTTTGAATCTCCATTCTTCCTATCTCATTGATCTTCCTTGATGTATTTGCTATCAGATTTTATGTGTGCACAAGAGCTCAACAAAGAACAAAAATGTGGTTGATAGCTTGATTGCAAAAATATTGATTAGACAATTAGAATGCTCATTAGACAATTAAGAAATTAGGGTTGATAATAAAGAAAGAATCCTCTTATACAGAAGACACTGTAAGAAATGGAGGGATAAGATTAAGAGGTGTAAAGATAAATGGTCAGATAGGATTACAGGGTAAGTAGAAGAAATAATAAAATAATAAAAGGGTTAGGTAGTGTAGGAATTAAGAGATGAATGACATGTGTCATGGGTAGAAAAGGATAATGAATTAATTAAAGAAATTAAAGTGGGATCAATTAAATAAATAAAGTATTTATTTAATTTAGGAAAAGGATAATTTAAATAAGTAAAAGTATTTTTTTAAATGAGGAAAGGCTTAGAAGAGGATTCAAGAATTAATTAAATAAATAAAGATTTATTTAATTAATAGAAGACTTAGGATAAAATAATTAAATAAATAAAAATATTTATTTAATTAGATAGGACAATTTTAGGTGTCTACATTTTGCCCCTCTTTGAGACAATGCAGCTTGTCGCATTAGCTCAAACAAGAGAAGATGAACTGATACAACCCTAAGATAGGAATGATATGCCCCCTCGAGAGATTGGATGAAAATGTTTGAAAGATTGCAAACAATCTTTCGATAAGAAAGAAGGCTAGATAGGCTTGACAAGAGAAGATGACAAGGTCATGCAGGAAAAAGACTGACTCAAGTGGAATCAACAGAATAATGTCTATGTCTTAAAAGGCCAAAATTGATAGTTATGTGATGAACATACTCTATCAATTGGATAAGCTGCTGAGAGGATTCACTCAAATAGGTGCCCTAGGGAAGACAATTGGAAAAAAGGCTAGAATTGACAATTTTGTGATAAACATATGTTGCCAATTGGATAAGCTGTCAAGAAGATTCACTCAACAAGTGCCCTAAAATAGGTAGGTTTGCTAAGCTAAGTGTAGGATAAGTCATCAAATTGATAAAATATGGAAAATGCTCTAGCAAGATAGGATATAGTGCAATATAATAAACATATACACTAGGATGCAGCACCATGTGATAGACATAAGCACTAGGATAGAGCCTGGTGAGATCACCATGTGATGGACATAGGTACCACTAGGCTAGGATAGCATAAGAAGAAGTAATATGCGATGGAAATGAGTACCACTAGGATTGATATGATTGATTTGATTGGATGCAGGAGTACTTATCCCAGATTGAGTCTTGAGAGCGATTCCCTGCGACACAACAATTATGAATAGATTTGACTGTCGAGGACCACACCGCAATTGAGGCGATGGGATTGAGATACATTATATATATGCCTGATATTTAGGTAAAAACAAGATTGTTAACTTCATTGGTCAAAAGATTGTCCCCCAGGGTCTGGAGGAGGGGACATACGAGATAATCTAGGTTGTATCATTTTTTGTATGATGATGTAGACACCTTTGGGTGATCTTGTAGCCATATGAGATATTGACATCATTGTATCATGGTATTTTATTATTTTGATATATATGAGATGATTCATTCTTTACGGAAGTTATATGCATGTGTTATATGTGTTGCTTCTATATACTGATGATGATTTTTTGATGCTTATGATGATGTTATGATACTTATGATGATGATCTTATGTTATGAATTCAAATATGTACATGATGAAATGCAATATGTTTTTTGTTCTTTTATGTTTTACATGTCATGCATGAAGCAAACATAAATATATGATAGATGGATGTATGATGGTAATATGATATGATTATGTGTAGGATGAGATGCAATTGTGATATCTATATGTGTGTATGAAATAAGATATGCTAACATGCGATGATGTAGGTGAGAACTATATGGAATGCAAATATTTTTGGCTTGTTAGTATACTCAGTCATGTGATAGCAGGCTACATGGACTCAAGGAAGGATGATGGAGGTCAATCAAGAAAGGGGGATGTAAGGTAGAAGATATGGAAATGAAAGAGATTCTTTTTCATTATCATTATTGAGATTTATTATGGAAAATAGGTTATGAAAATCGAGGTATAGGTTTGACCCAGAAAGTTATTGTACCCATTTGCATGGAGATTAGACAGTCACAAAAAAGGAATTCCCAAGTTTGTACCAGACTCACAACATCCTCATATCCCTGGACAAGTCATAGCATTACTAAGAGACAATCCATAGACAACAAAACAATAGATGACTATATCCCATCCTCGCCTTTCTAGTCAAAGACATGTCTTGGAGATATAATCTCTAGTCAGAGACATCCCAAAAAAGCTAAAAGACATGTCACCAAAAGATGAAATCAAAAGAAAACCAAGACTTGACACCAACACACAATGAAATCTTCAAGTTATTTGTGTTTCTTTCCACATATGCTAACATGTTTGATTTGGTCACAATGTTGTTATCTTGATAAAGGATAGATAATTATGAAATACCATGTTATTGCCAAATTCTGCTGAAAGATTTGATTTATTGAAATCCCACTAATGCTTGTGTCTCATTTGAAACTGACTGAATCCATTTTACTGATACTTTATTGCAAGGAAGATCAAAACTTTATTACACATTGTCAATGCAAATGATCTTTTATTGCAGATTGAGTGCGAAAAGAAGGAGGTATGAAAAGACAATGCTCCTCAAAACATGTGATGCTCATCGTACCACTTCCATCACTAGAATTAGGATTTTTCCCCAAGTATAGATTGGACCTTATTTATTATGGATGGAAAGAGTGAAAAGAGAGGTTTATTATGAATGGCTAACCAATGTTATGTAGATCAATAACAAGCCATGATGGGAATGGGTAAATTTATTATGGATGGATAGGCTATGAGTGTGTACAAAAGTGAAAAGATGAGATTGAATCCTAAAGGAGGGAGGAGCAATGTCTCTACACATGGTGATAGTAACCTAATTTTCACCATGGTACTTGCCTAGGGCGCCACCAAAGTGGTTTTCACCATTGGACGTGTTTATTTCTCTTTACTTTTTTTTATTTTTCAAATTTTTTTGTGTCACAAGGCGCCTGCTTGCCAGGTTTTCACCAAGTAACAATTTATTTTTTTTGTATTTTTTATTTTAGGATATCCTAAGAAGCTATGTGTAAAACCTACAAAGGTGCAAGTTGTTAATAGGATCTTCCAAGGGTTCTCCTTTTGGTGTCGAAAGTTGATGTGCACCTGATCCATAGACTATTGTGATAACATAAGGACCAAGCCAATTTGGCTCAAACTTTCCTTTCCTCTGTCTGTCTTAATAATTTTTAGGATTTTGTCTGAGAACTAAGTCACCCACCTCAAATGTGCTAGGAATTACCTTATGATTGTAGCTACGATGTTCCTTTACTGAATGATCTATAGCTCGAGTGACTGTCTTCCTTGATAAAGGAACTAAGGTAGAATTACTAGTGTGTGGACTACACAGGCTTGTATGCATGTCACCTAAATAAGTTTGGGTATCCCTGACAACAAATTCCCTCAAGGAATCTCCATTAAAGGTCCATGATTTATTGCCAGAAGGGAAAGGATGTGAATAACAAGTGGATGAGGAATGAAGGCTTTTGATTGTGAAAAGAAGTGAAAGTATCATGACATGATGGAGACTTACGATCAATAAGTATTCTTTTTGACTTAAAATTGTAGAACTTTTGCCCCTAGTTATTTTGATATTAGCGGGGATGATCCTTTTCTCTTTTTCTTTCATAGGAATTTTATCCTCGACCTTGATTTTTTCAGAGTCCAATAGCTTTTGATTTTGATTTGGACTAAAGGCCTTTTTTTTATTTGTGACTTTTAGATTTTTCTTTTCAAGGCTTGATTTTTTATCCCCAATTAAACTTTTATGATTCTTGTTGATCCAAGCCTAGGAGTGGAGTGGAAATAGAATGAACAGATTAAATGGTAAATCTATATGAGTTCTCAAGGGGGCTGGTGATACGCTCAATAGATTCTTCATTGGAACCACTCTTAGGACTATTTCTATCAAGAGCTTCTTGCACCACTAGAGGAGAATTACATTCAAACTTAGTAGCCACAACACTAGGTGGTTCACACCCAATTCCTTGATATTGCAAATTGTTGATAGATTGTTCCTATCAACTAAATGTCTTAGGAGATAGTGTTAGTTTATCAACATGAAAGATATATTCACCACATCCCAGGTCTTTAATCTTGAACTTTTATTTGAACTTTGCTTGCTTTGATGTAGAAGCTTTCAATTATTTAGGATCAAAATATGTTGAAGATGGAACAACTTCTTTATTAACTAGGATTATTATTTCTAATCTACGTTGCAAGTTATTGCAATATATGAATGGATTTGAATCATCTTTTACGATCACTTCAACTCCATTGTGTGGGAACTTGACACATTAATGATATGTTGATGGAATAAATCTCATTTCATGAATCCACGAATGCCCCAAGAGTATATTGTATGTGAGATCTAAATCAAGGACTTGACATACTACATCCTTCATAACTAGCCCAACTCTAAGAGGTAAAATGACTATTCCCTTGGATGAGCACTCTTCGTCACCATATGCTTTAATGGTGATAGCATGTGTAGAATTCACAACCTTTTTAGAATATCCCAATTGTTTAATAGTGCTCAATGTACAAATGTTTCGACCTGCTCCTCCATCTATCAAGACTCATTTGATGCAGTTTTTATAGATAAAGGCTTAAATATGTAGAGGTGCATTATGAGGTTGGGTGACAGATACGTCATCGGATTTTATAAATGTTAGGGTATGAGAAATAGAAAGGTATCCCACCATGGCTTGAAACTAGTCCACGTTCAAATCAGTGGGTATAGAAATTTCTCTTAAAGTATTATCAAAGATGGCCTTATATGCGAGGGATATGCATAAAATCTCAGGAATGGAAATGAGGGTGGGTGTCTTCCCTAGCTAATGTACAAGGTCATACTCATTCTTTGTGTATGAAGAGGTTGTGGGCTTGGATGGAATGCCTTGCAAGGTGACTTTACCTCGATGGGTTATAACATTGCATTCAAAGGTTTCATTTTTAGAAGATGAGGAAGATGGTCCAATGCCTTTTAAGACAACCTTACTCCTTTGGGTAGGACCTTTAGGAGTTTTATCCTCAATGATGATGGTTGAAAGATGGTTATCCAATAAAATGTGATTAATAATATAATTATAATCATAGGGTGTCTTGGTATAATTAGCTTGATTATTTGTACTATTTTCTTTTCCCTTGTCATGTTTAGGAAATGGCTCCTTGAACATCACATGCTCTTCATTGGAGGTGTAACCATCCACTTATATGTCACCTTTATCAATGAGACCTTATGTGATATTATTCAACCTGTGGCAATTGCTAATAAGATGTCCTTTTCTCTTATGATATTCACAATATTCATCATCATTCCACCAATTTGGTTTCACTTTTGCCTTATATGGTGGATTATCTGGTAGTGTTATGAGATTGTTTGCCACTAACTTCTTGAATGTCATTTCAATTGGTTCTCCCAATGGGGTGTATTTTATTTGAGGTTTTGATGGCCTTTGATTGTTCACTTTATTGTTTGAGTTAGAAGAACTTGCATCGGGGAAGATTATTTTTGGTTTCACAACATTTGTATCTACTACCCCATCATTGACTATATTCTTACTCTTGTTCCAAAAGTAGGGTTTGTCTTTCCCATTTGATTCCTCTTTGTTTTCTTTGAATATCTTGATGATACATTTTTCAATAAGGACTTTCTCTATCGCCATTCCTTCTCAAAGGCCTCTTTGAAGGTAGACAAACAAGCTTTTCTTAGCTCATATATGATATCCTTGTTGACTTTTTGAGTGAACATTTATACCATTTATTTTTGTGGTATATCACAAGAGCATCGTTGAGAAAGACCTCTCCGTCGCTGTAAACATAAAGAGAAGGATTCCCCATGTTTCTGCTTAGTATTGCATAAGGTAGCTATGGAGCCATTTGTTTCAATGTTGTATGAAAGCCTCTTCTATATCACCCCATGACTTAATTCTAGGTGGAAGTTGAGAGAACAATTCCATAGCTTATTTTCCTAAGCTTTGTGGAAACAATCTCATCAAGTATGTTTCCTCTGCTGCTACCTCAATGCAAGTGGTGAAAAATTGTCTTATGTGTGTCTTAGGATCCCCTTTTCCTTTGTACTTATCAAACTTTGGTGTTACAAAATGTGGAGGGAATGGAGGAATTGGAATGCTTCTATCAAATGGGTAAGGACATATGTCCTTCATTGTGTATTGTTGCTTTGGTGTATTCATGTCTATCATTTGCCTTTGTAAGTCCTTTATCTGTTATTGCAAGTCATTCTTGGGTGGTGTCTTTTTTCTTTGAGCTAGTCCCGTGCTTGAGCTACGAGCAGAGGAGGAGGGATATAATGCATATATGGATGGTATTGATCATAGATGCGCTCATATGGAGGAGGGATATAATTATAGCTTGGATATGGACCACTTGGTATGGTAATATAGTGAGGAGTACTAGGTCTAGGTCGATACATGTCTTAACCATAGGAATAGAGGATGTCATAAGAATGATCTTGAATATTGCACCAAAATATGACACAGGGTCTCCTTGTGTCATGATTTTGAATATTCAATTGAGTGTAATTGTACGCACTAGTATTATCTTAGGTATCATCATGAGCATGCATGGTGGTAGTTAATCTCATTAGGAAAGGAAGGTTGCAGGGTTCTTCATGAGAGGTTCTATCACAACTGGCATGAGAATGAGTGTATGTGTTTGTAATCTCAAGTTTTTGAAATAGGGATGAAGGTGACTCAAGCACGAGACACTCATTCTTACCACCACTATTGGGCCTCCTTTGTCTTGTGTTAACTTGATTTTCTTGATTTGGATCATCCTCCAAAATCTATGACATATGAAATCCATGAGGTATTCTTGTCCCATTCTATACCATGACTTGTAGGAAATATTGTCTATCCTTTTTAATGATTTCTTGAACCAATCTATTAAAATGGAGATCCATGATAGTTTCCTCATCTTCTGCAGAATCCATGAATGCATTGCCATTGTCATTATCATTTCCATTTTTATTGTCATTGTCTAGTATATTGTTATAGTTTTCAAATGGATTGTAGAATTCATCTCCATCAAACTCATATGTACTCATGTTTAAAGACTTTAAAGCTTCTTCGGCTTCACTTCTATATCTTTGGGAATGAGTTTCAACCATGGACTAAAGTCTTCATCAAAATGAAAGGTAGGATGAAAATGCAAAAACTATGGAAGGCCAAGAGGTGTATGAAGTTTAGATGAATCTAAGGTAAACTTGTAATGTCCAAGAGTGTAAGACCAAAGTATGAGAGTAAGGTGTGGCTTCCAAAGAGATGATAGATCTCTTGATGAGGTAAGTTGACCTTGAATCTAGGTATGTATGTTTGAGAGTAAGGTGTGGCTTCCAAAGAGATGATGGATCTCTTCATGAGGTAAGTTGACCTTGACTCAAGAAGAGCAAATGAGACCCTAAGATGATGAATCTTGATGCAAAATTCACCTAGTTTTGTGTTATAGTATGTTTGCAAAGTTTGATGAGGACAAGCAAAGTAACCTTTTGACTCAAATTTGGAAAATATGTATGAGGGCAATGCAAGTGAAGGAAAATTATTGACTGTGCTTGACCAAGACAAGTTTAATGAAAAATGGAGCCCTATAGGACGCAGCCTAAGAAGCTCTTTAGATCTGAAAACTTAAGTCCTTATTATTCTCAAGAGTTTTCTTGTAATCTCTACATTGTGAAATCAGACACAGTTTTAACAAACTCAGACGCGATTCTGAATTTTCTTTTGCAATTATGTCCAATTGTAAAGTTGTTGAATGTGACCAAATCTCAATGTTTTAAATTTTTAGTGGCAAGAAGAGACAATAACAATGAAGACTCAATCTTTGAAGGTGTTTTATCTTAAGGGTCCAAAATGTTTCCAAATGTGAAGTGTGATGTGATATGTTTTTTCATACACTTGAAAACACGACAGACACAATGTTTCTTTGTTTTCTTTGAAAATGTTTGAGTTTTTTGATCATGTAAGCACAAATCCTAGGGTTGGTCAGGACAATAGTTGTTGAATCCCACTTTGGGTTTCCCCCAAGGCTACACTATTCAAAGAGGATACTTAGGTGCTTGACCCTAATGGCTTCACCCTCAACACTCACTTCTCTGGGGTAGCCAACCACCAGTCCCCATGAAAACTCCTCGTGACGAACTTTGTATCTCTACTAAGAACCATAAGAATGTGAGCCACTATCCTTTGAAGTCATGCAAGCACGATTGAGGCCTATAGCCCAATAGAGTACCAAACACTTTAGTAGTCATGCAAGCATGATTTAGACCTCAAGGGACCTACAAGTGCTTGATATGAGATAAATCTCTGACAGCTCCAACCTCTAAAATTTTCATACCAAGAGGATTGTTTATTATAGTGAGTTGGAATGCTTGGGTTTTAGTCGTACTCACTTGGTTCGTTCCAACCTCACTTGTAGTCCTAGTGACCACATGGGGAGGCAGGCCCTCTAAAGATAAACACAAAAGACCTAATGCTCAATGTAGACACTTTAAATAATTATTTTAATTATTTTTAAATTCCTGACATAACTAATTTATTAGTTATTTGAGTAATGTAACTCTCCTCAAAATTAATTAATTATAATTAATATTATCACTATAGTATGTGATTGATTTATTTAATAAATCAATCCCCTTTTATTCTTCTAAAAATCCTCAATATTAAATCTTCTCAAATTCCTCCTCTTAACTAATTAATTTCAATTAATTGGTCAACCTAAGTGATTCCTACAAATCACTTTTTCCTAATCCATCACTAGCCTAATAAATTCTTCTAGAAACTCCCTAAGCTCACTTAACATTATTCTTCTAATTTTTAATTCCCTCCACTCATTCTCTCTCCTAGTCAAATCCTCCTAAAAATCTTATCTATCCTAATCCCACCTAATCTTTCCTCTAATCCCTCTCCTAATGAGTTTCTAGTGGCTAATCATCATGATTAGCCACAAAGTCAACTCCTTGTACCTTCCATCCAACCACTCCCCTTAAATTCCCTTTTCCTAGGTGAATGTCAGATTTTCCTCTAGACATCTCATCTTCCAAGGAATTTTTAATTCCTCCTTATTCCTCCAATCTGTATGAGCATCCCTTTTTGAAAAAATTTTAATTCTTCCTTTCCATTCCTCAAGAAATGTCCCATCCATTGCTCTTCTCAAGGAACATTGGGAAGTCTTCCCAATGTACCTTGAGGAGTGTGGAGACAATAAATGCCTTTAAGACATATGTCTTGGTCTCCACACCTCCTCTTGTACCTTGTGTGGGCTCACAAGGAATCCTAACCCTCCATATTGGGTCAATCCTAGCCCTTCATTTTTCCTCCTCTCTCCCTATAAATTGAGGACTCCATCCCCTCACATTTCATCTCCAATTTTAGCAAGTTCATGCTGCTAGTTTGTGCCTAGGAAACCATCTTTACATTCTCATCATGCCAAAGTTATCCTTCATTCATACTTAGCCATATCATCCATCTCATCCTTCAAATCTATTACATCCATTTGTGCACAATGTTGGAGACCCAACCACATCAAACAATCTAGGAGAAAATCGACATCACGTTGGAGGCATTTGGGCACACTTTGACTTCATCGAAGCTCCATCTGAGGGAGAAGGTAAAGGTTTGCAAGGTAGAAAAAAAAGCATTTATCTTCATGTTTTTCTATGACTTGATTTATACTTCATGTCTTTATATGTTTTAGTGTTTTGATTTGTATGCTAACTATCCAAATCCACCTTACTTTCTTTTCCCCTCTTTATTCTGGTATGCTCGGTGGGATCCACATCCCTAAAAACTAATATTTTTTGAGTTTTTGTGAGTTTGCAAGTCGCAGGTATCGGAACAATGTGAGAGACTACAAACAACACAAGTGATTTGAGTTCAAAATGATAGACATACTCCTTCAGTGCATGCACAGGCACATCAGAGCGGGTGCAAGCGTACCAGTGTGACTGTTCTAAAAATTCAAAAAAAATCCCGCTTTCTACTCTTTTTAAAAATTTTACTCTTTGTTTGTCTGTTCGATGCATGCGCAGGCACATTAGTGCGGGTAGACATATTTCAGCATGAGTGAAAATTAACCAGCATGGCCGTTTTCAAAAATTCCTGCCCTCGGCAAAAAAAAATCATTTTTGAAATTTGAATTTCAAAATTTAAACTGCTAACCCATTTTTCTATCTTTTCAGGATTTCAACACGGGCACAAGCATTTTGACATGACCGATGTAGACCAGTGTGATAAACAGGTATAAAATTTCAATTCTATTAGTTGTAATTTCTTTTCTATTTTTGGTTTTTGTCATCTGCAGCGCGTACGTAGGCGCTTTGGCACCTACGCAGGTGCTTCAGTGTGAATGACTTCATATCAACATATGCGCTGTTTGTGTAGGGCACTGACTATTGATTTTGTTTTTTTGAGTGTTGTAGCTTTTCTCGATCATCCAAGACCCAAAAAAACACAAAAAAACTACTAATCCAAACTGTTTTGCAGGTTGCCCAGGAGTTCCAACCAAATATTATGTCTTTTCTTAACTAGGCACCTAGATTTAATTAAAAGGCAAATGAATCATTGTCTTGTGTGTTTTGTGAAAAGCGTGAAGGTAGGAGAGTATGCTCTCATCTAGCTAGACAATCAGAAATCCAGACCCTCCAAGTTTTTCATGTTTGTTGCATGCTTACCTTTAGTGGGACTGCCCTCCCAACTTTCTCTTTGAGAAGGTAAGAGGGGAACGATCCAAGTGAGTACACCTGAACCTCGAGTTCCCAACTCACTATAATAAATAGGCCATTGATGATGAAAGGGTCAATGGTTGGGGCTATATGAGAGTTCACTCTCACATTGGGTGCTTGGTAGGATCCTAGAGATCTTAATCATGCTTGCATGACTACTAAGTTCTTGGTGCTTCATTGGGCTATAGGCCTTAATTACGCTTGTGCAACTACGAAGGCTAGCTCCTAATGGGATGACATATTAAACACCTTGTGCATAGTGGCCAAAAACCTTCTAGTCATTGGTGCAGGAGGTTGAACCTCCGAAGCCGCCCGTATATTTACAACCCTTAGTAGAGACACAAAGTTCACCATGAAGAGTTTTCATGGGAATTGCTGCTTGGTTGCTCTGGAGAAGTGAGTGCCATGAAGGGGAGCCAGTGGGGTCAAACATCTAAGTGTCCTCTTTGGGTAAGAGTAGATGGGAAACCAATTGGGATCCAATGACTATTGTCCTTGCCAGCCTTAAGAATGTTGTACATGAGCATGAGTGTCTTTGAGCTAAAATTCATTTGATCATTGTATTTTCTTTGCTTGATACTTGCTTGCCAAGAGTAGACTAAAAACACATCATTGTCCTCAAACACTTTGCAAAAACATTTGTCTAAAAGCAAACAATCATCCAAGTCACTATCCACACAAAGTCCTAATTACATCAAAACTCCGCCCATCTCATGTTTCATAAACCTAAGTTGTATAAACATCCTAAGAAGTCAATCCACTAACCTATCAAGAAGAAGCTCACACAAGCACAACTCATTAGACGTCAGAAATTTTGGTATACAAACCGCAAACTCTTCTTAAACATAGGACATTCTTACATCATTACCACGATTATGTCCATGGTCATAGAAATGAGTTTGATAATAGTGATGAACTAAGAGTATGCACCCTCCATCAAGGTTTAGGCTTGTCTTTCAACACCAACTATCATCAAAATCAAGGTGGTCGTGTCCCTCCATAGAACTTGCAATCTGAAACAATCATCTATTGAGTCATGTTCATGCCAAGAATAACCTAGTCACCAAATTTCTTCTAATCATCACTATCATCCCTCTTCAATCAATCATCCTCAATATTTTCCTAAAGACCTAGCACATCAATCAATAACAAAATCAATCACCTTCAATTATCAAATCAACTCTCAAAATCCAAATCAAATCATCCTTTGATCCAATTTAACCTCACGTTAAGGTTGCATGGCTTGTGAAGTTTCATTTAGACCTCATCCTTGATCACCTGGCTTTTGTGCTTGAAGAAGAATCCTCTCCAAGTACCTTTTCCTTATCCTTTGGGTTGATCAAGACTCTTAACTTACGCCTTTTCTTTTCTTAGGGTCATTAGTCAACCCTTAGTGGAAGAAAGGCTTCTTAATCATCATTTCAATGTCTAAATTATACCCAACTTGGTCATTACCTTGCTTATGGTTTCATCTACCACCTAAGATCCTCGTCCAAAGACTAAGGTGTCAATCCTAATCAAATCCGGGTTCTAATACAAGGACCCTACCAATGAGAAAAATCCCTTTTCATCAAAGACAAATCCAAAAATCCAAAAGTCTTCCTATGTCCTCTCATCAAAAATTTCTTCCTCCAATCTTTTCTAAGGTTATTCTTGTATGGTCACAACTCGATCTCAAAATAAAAATATGGCCAAACAACAATATCGTATGCTAGACATTAGTGTCCTATATGAAGATCCTACATGAGATCTTACACAAAGTGTGCAACCCAGCACTCAAGATCAAACACAAAATGCTAATATGGTTAACCAAGATGAACTCTCTCCGGAAGTGCAAACTTTTCTAGCAGACTCTTATAACCAAGAGATAATTGAAAAATTTATCCAACACAATCCTATTGAACTTCTAAAGACCCTCCTTGAAAATGGAGCTCAACTCCCACCTGATTTTGATAAATCCATCCTTGGCCAACAACCACAAGGAGACCTCGCTCCCACACAGAATGTCACACCTGTTACTCAAACTCAATCAATTATGGCCCCGCCAGTCATTCAAAATCAATAAATAACACCCACGGCACCTCCCCCCGTTGTCTCCATTCCACCTTCTTCCTCCTTACCATCTATACCACTATCAAATCTGATCTCATATATTCTCTAACATGCTTCTATACCATCTTCTTCTACTCAACCATATATTTCTATTCCACAAACTTCACTTCCTATCAACAATGTCACTAACCTAATTCGGGCCGCACTTAATCCCGTCACAATAGTTTGTGGGCATCAACCAACTATCACTCAAGTCCCTACAACATCGGTCATCACATCTCACATCCCTGCTTCCTCATCATATCAATAAATTAGTGGTGGTGCACCTTCCATGACATCCAATTCATCATTTCCAAAATCCACAACAAGACCTCATTAAAGAAACTCAAGACATGAAAAACATCATCAAGGACATGAAAGAAGGGACTAATAAGATGAAACCTTACTCATTTGATGAATTTTGTCCTTCTCCTTACGACCTGTCTATATCAGTTGCACCCTACCCCAAGGGTTTGAGATCCCTAAATTCACCAAGGATGAAGGCAAAGGGGACCCTCACGACCATGTCTAGGAATTTCACATCCTATGCCAAGAAGTCTCCTATAGTGACCTATAACTTTGAAGGCTCTTCCCCAAGAGTCTCACGAGAGATGCACTGGCATGGTTCTCGTCCTTACCATGAGGTTCAATTATCTCCTCTCCAAACTTGGCACAAAACTTTGTGGCTCACTATGCCTACAACATGGCTAATGATGTTTCTATGATGGACCTGTGTAGCACAAAGCAAAGGCAAGGACATGCTAGAACAACACCAAATTGAATTATTTCAAAAGAATCTAGTGCCCAAACTTTCAAGACCTCTGACATCTCAATGTGTTAAATCCTTCCAAAAATTGACTAATAAGGGCCTAGCCCTCAAATGCATCTTGTTAGAGGAAGGAACCTTGAAACACTACCAAAGATCAACTCAAAATTCTTCCTCTTATCATAATGATAAACCAAACTTCTAGTCCAAGAACAAAAATATAGTTAATGATGGTGTAACTAATGCAAAACGGGTCCAGACCATGGCTGCTCGTCCAGAACCCACTTAGTCAATTCAATAATCAAAACAATCAAAATCAATCCCAAAAGTCTCACAACAATGTCTCAGTCCAGGGGCGACCACCCCAATCCAATAAAAGGACTCCAAGAGACTTCACTCCTCTTGTTGAGCCTATTGAAGTGGTGTTTCAAAAGCTTGTCCAAGTAGGCGTAGTGGTTTTTCTGGTCACTCGCTTGTTTGATCTCAATCAACCTAGACCTAGGTGGTATAATGAGAATGAATATTGTGAGTATCATTGGATCAAGGGACATGATACACAAAAATGCATGAAGCTTAAAAAATACATACAAGATCTCATTGATAGAGGTGAAATTGAATTAGCAAATGCAAAACCTAGTAATAAAAATGACAAACTCAAAATGTACCAGGAACCCTTCTCGAAACATGATAAGGGAAAAGGCTCATCATCTAACATAGTGAACTATGACTACACTAATCATATAACCAACTTTAACTCTTTAGTACATCACATTGAGCCCACAAACAATCATGTTAATGTCATAACTATCCAAGGAATTAATCCTCCCCCTTCCCAAAGCAGACCTAATCTTGCCTGGATAGTCATTCAAGGTGCTACATCTTCCACCCTCTACTCTCAAAATGACTGCAATGTAACCATGTGCTAAGGTAAATTCACCATCTAAGGAGCTCCTCCCCCACCAAACCCTCCGCCCATGTCTTCCACCCACTGATATGACCTCCTTGACCAACTTGGGAAGACCCTCGCACAGATCTCCATCCTAGAACTTATAAAGACTTCCCCTATCCATAAAGAAATTTTAGAACAAGCCCTCCTTGAGTCTTGCATTCCTGATAATATTAATGCTACCCAATTCCAAGCTCTCATTGGAAACCTTGCTGCCCAACAACACCTCGTATTCACGTCCAATGATGTTCCTACCAATGAATACCATAATAAACCTTTTCACATCGAAGCCCTTATCTAGAAGCATAAGGTCAAACGCATCCTGATAGATGGTGGATCTGGACTCAATCTATGTACATACAAGTTAATAAAACAATTGGGACTTTTTAAGGACCTAGTAGATACATCAGGAAGGATCACAATAAAAGCATTTGATGATACAGAAAGAGTTTCAAAGGGCATGATCACCTTACCTCTTCAAGTGGGCCCTATCATAATTGAAACCCCTTTCCAAGTACTAGATCTTAATCTCCCCTACAACATCCTTCTCGGTCGGTCATGGATTCATTCCCTTCAAGTCGTACCCTCCACTTATCACCAATGCATCAAATTCCTCTTCAATGAAAGAGAGATCACTATCAAAGGTGATCTGCAACCTTTTCAATATTGCAAACTCCTAGAGGGAAAACATCCATATCATTGCCCACTAAATAGACCCTCACCAACTCCTCCATGTGACACATCAAATATTGCCTCCACCTCATCCCAAGAAGACACACAAATCAAGATCTTAGACAATGGGTGTAGAGAATACAAATTGGAGGATGTCTTATTAATAGGCAACCTCCCCCTATCTCCTAAGTCATTTGGCAAACTAAAAGAGCTCAAAAAGGATCAGAAACCAATTGTACAATGCAAAGATACCACCTTCCAGCAATGGGGCCCACTTGATGAGGAGAGCCTCAACACAAATGTCTCTTCATGGCTGTACTAGGAAGAAGATGAAGATCCAACAAAAATATCTAAAAAAATGTATCTAAAAGCATCTGCCATAGTTGAAAAAATGGGTTACAAAGGACACGACTTGGGACCAGAGGAGAAAGGAATAAAAGAACCCATAAATCCTATCTCCTACAAGTACATCAGAGGCTTAAGGTAAACCTCAGTTCCTAATATTACTTTCGTTGGTGCCCCTTCAATTCCTTCCTTGGATATTGAAAGCTTTGACAAAGAGGAGTTCCATGAAATGGCTTATGAATACAAAAATGATATCTTCTTTGAAACTCACATCAATGCCATCACCCCATAACCTCTCCTATTTCAGAAAAGCTACATCTTGTCCATCATGAGCTCATAGACTGGGGCCAATGAGATAAACCCACTTTAGATATCTGCGCCGATGATAATTCTCTCATTACTCTCCTAACAATGCGAATTTTGGAAGACTGCAAAAGAGTAGATGGTATTCAACTACATGAAAAGGGATACTTTGGTAGTCAGATCAATGCCCTTAGTCACAAAAAAGACAATCAAAGAAAAAAACATGATTCCCTAGGTGAAAACCTCTCCCAAGCACCTTTGGATGAGCAAAAACTAAAAACAAAGGGCGTACCCGAAAGTGAAAACCTAGAAAAGGCACTTGATGATGAGGGACTTGACCTCGCTACCATTGGTTACCTTCCACAAGACAGGTCAAATTTGCTGATAGAAGAAACAGACAGTATCAACATGGGCACCAAAGACATTCCAAAAAATGTGCTCATTGCCAAGACCCTCATAGAAAAAGAGAAACAAGACTTCATCAATTTCCTTACAGAGGTAAAAATTAATTTTGCATGGTCCTATGCTGATATGATAGGTTTAGATTCTGACTTGGTGGTTCATAATCTCTCTGTTCATCCAGACGTAAAACCTATAAAACAGAAGTTGCACAAAATGCACTCGCATATTGCACTTGGTCAAGGTAGAACTCCAAAATGTGTTGGATGCAGAATTCATCAAACCAATAGACTATGCTGAATGGGTCTCTAACATTGTACCTATTGGCAAACCCACTGGAGGCATCGATATCTATATCAATTTTTGAGATCTAAATAAGGCATGTCCAAAAGATGATTTCCCACTCCCCAACATAGATATGATTGTGGACCTTACAATAGGGCATGAGATGCTATCACATATGGGTGGATTTTTTTGATATAATCAAATCAAGATTACAGATGAAGATCAACATAAAATTGCATTCACAACACCATGGGGGACTTTCTGTTACTGGGTCATGCCTTTTGGCCTCAAAAATGTTGGAGCCACATATCAGTGTGCCATGATGACAATTTTTCATGACCTCTTGCATAAAATTATGGAGGACTATGTGGATGATCTACTAGGAAAATTAAAGACAAGACAGGAACACATCCCTATCTTAAAGCAGATCTTTGAAAGATTGGAAAAATACAAATTGTGCCTAAATCCTAAGAAGTGTGTCTTTTGGGTCACATTTGGAAAACTACTAGGTTTCATTGTTTCCCGCAGAGGCATCAAGGTCGATCCTGCAAAGGTAAAAGCCATCATGGAAATGCCTCCACTAAAAACTCTCAGATAGTTGTGTAGCCTCAGGGGAAACTCCAATCTATTAGAGGTTTTATTTCATAACTGGTAGATAAGTGCCATCCATTTGCGCACCTATTGCACAAAGACACAAAATTCAAATGGGACTGCTTGTGTCAAAATGCCTTTGAAAAACCAAAAGAATATTTGGCATCACCTCCAGTTCTTAGGCCTCCTACTCCTAGAAAACCTCTTATTTTGTACATTTGTGCTACCGCAGTGGTATTGGGCGCATTATTGGCGCAAACAGATGATCAAGTGAAGGAACATGCCATTTACTACATCAGTAGAACACTAGCCAGGTATGACCTCAATTATACCCCCATTGAAAGAGCATGTATGGCATTGGTGTTTAGCACACAGAAACTCTGACACTATATGTTTAACAACAAAACAAAACTAATTGCTAAGACTGACCTGCTTAAATATCTCTTGTCAAAAGCTACCCTCACTAGTAGAACTAGTAAATGGGTCATGCTCTTAAGTGAGTTTGACATTGAATATGTAGACAGAAAGGCGATCAAGGGACAAGTCATCGCAGACCAGTTGGCTGATGCTCCACTTCCAAGTGACCATCCTATTCTCACAGAATTACTAGATGAATTCATTATGACTGTCACCACATCCTTCACATGGCAATTGTACTTTGATGGCTCTTGCAACCAAAATGGATCAAGGGCAAGAATACTACTGATCACACCTCAAGGAGATGGCATCCCAAAGTCATACAAGATAGCTTTTGTATGTACCAACAACATCATAGAATATGAGGCACTCATCATAGGATTATGCTTGGCTATCTAGTGGAAGATAAGGGAATTACAAGTCTATGGTGATTCCCAACTTGTCATAAAAAAATTTAATGATGAATACCAAACAAAAGATGACAAACTCCTTCCCTACCATAGTATGGTTGAAGATATTAAGCAACACTTCACAATAATCAAGTTTAATCAAGTCCCATAAAAAAATAATAGGGTTGCAGATGCAATGGCCACCATTGGCTCCCTCCTTCAGTGCCAGCACATAGTCAGAAGTGTGAGTTCTTGGTCGAGCAACTATTTATACTGGCATGCAATCTACCAGATTCAGAAATGGTGTGCGTACTCGTTAGTCCCGAGTCCCCCTGGTACCAAGAAACCTTTTCTTTCCTAAAAGACAATGCCACTCCCCCACACCTCACCAAAATCCAACAACAAACCTTCATTCGCCAATGTGCTCATTACACCATCCTTGGAGACACCCTATTCAGAAGGCATTTTGACGGTTTCCTCCTTAGGTGTTTAGATAAACAAGAGGCGGAATGGGCATTACACAAAGTACACGAGGGCATATGTGGGGCACACTCAAGTGGGCTCACCTTGGCTAAAAAGATTTTGAGAACGGGATATTATTGGCCTAAAATGGAAGTAGATGCATATAATTATGTGAAAAAATGCATCCCTTGTCAGCAACATGGTAACAAGGATCATGTGCCATCACAAGAATAGCAGTCATTCATTACACCTTGGCCCTTCTCATAGTGGGGCCTCAATCTCATTGGGAAAATCCACCCTTCATCCTCCAACAAGCATAAATTCATTATCAACACCATCAAGTATTTCACCAAGTGGGTAGAGGCTATCCCTCTTACTTTTACCACTAGTAAGCAGATATCCAAATTCATCCTGAACTACTTGATCTGTCACTATGGAATTCCAAAAGTTATCATTACAGATAATGGCAAATGATTTAAAAACTAGGATGTCAAAGAACTCTACCAGAAATTCAACATCCAACATCGCTTCTCCACCCCATATTACCCCCAAGGTAATGGACAAGCTGAGGCTTCTAATAAAACCCTAATCAAAATCCTCAAAAAGACAGTCAATGAAGTTGGCCGTAATTAGCACCTGTAACTCCATCCTACTTTGTGGGCCTACCACACCTCCATCCGCACACCCACAGGCACCACCCTTTATTCCCTGGTCTTTGGCTCCAAAGTTATCCTTCTCTTGATATCGAGATCCCCTCTCTAAGGGTATCGCTGCAAAATATCCTTCTAGATGAGGAATATAGAATTGTCTACCTACAAGAGCTAGAATTGTTAGATGAAAGGTGCCTCAAGGCCTTGAACCATCTCCGGGTATATCAGAACCGTCTATGCATGAGTTATCATAAGAAAGTTAGAACTCAAGAATTCCAAATTGGTGAGCTTGCCCTCATGGAGATTCATAAAAACCTTCAGGAAAGAGAAAAGAAAGGAAAGTTCAAGCCTAATTGGCTTGGATGATATGTAATCACAACAAAATATGGATCAGGAGCTTATCAGTTGGCTACTTCTGAAGGCTATCCTTTGGATGATCCAATGAATATCATGCACCTCAAAATATTCTATGCCTAGTCCTCACAAAGTCTTAAATTGTCAAAAAAAAAAATCATGAAAAATACATAAAAATGAGAAAAAGATCATGAAAAAATCATCACTCTGGTGAAAACCTGGCAAACAGGCACCCTGTGACACAAGAAAAAAAAAATCAATTCATCCATCAGTGAAAATCACTTTGTGGCACTATGGACAATTACCATGGTGAAAACTTCCATATAGGCGCTAAGGTAAATAAACCCGGTCCATTGTCTATTAGGTCGGTACTCCAATCACCCTCCCATCCAATCAACCCATCGTAACATTCCTCCCCATCCACCTTCGAATAAATCACACTTATGATGATGAGTCTTCACCTAAATAATGAATAAGGAATATCCCATCAATTGAGCCTGTGTGCCTCTGTGTGAGCTTCATGAAGTCTTTAGAACAATCCTAAGTCCACAAGTTAATCTTCAAGGCCATATGATCACTTTCCCAATCCAAAATGTTTACCCACTTTATCCTTTTCCCTATGGATGAATCCTTCCCTCGCTTGGTAACTTAGTCCTCCATCCTAATCCTACTCTTGGAAAGAGGTGTCAATTGGTCATGAGTGAATGACTTGTTTGATTTATTGGATTTTTCATTTTATACTTGCATCTTTTACCCTACAACTACATCTATTTACGTCTGCCTGAATTTTCCATATCCAGGTATGTTTACAATAGGTGCAAACTGGGGCATATTTTCATAGCATGGCATATTTTGGATCTCTCTTGTATAAATCGACAACCTAGTACTAGTGTTTATCAACACTTACCCTCTCATGTACAATAGGTATCGGTGTATTTTAGGGTTTCCTTGCACGTACCCACAAATTTGTATTAGTGTTTCTCAACACTTACATAGCTGTGTGTAAGGAATTCCAATTTTACTGTGAGTCAGTCCACACCTTGGGTTTCTCATGGTAACTTGATTCCTATAATTAGTGGTGCAAGTCACCCGGGGCAATATCAAACTAGGTTGGCTCTCCACATTTTTTGTGCACAACTTTCACCATCATTTCATAAAGTCCTAATCTAATAACCCCATGAAGTCCTTAATTTACCTCCATTCCTTGTCTATTCCATATTCTTCTATTTTATATCTAAGATCATTGTGTTATTATTAGCATATTCCCTCTTTGCATTATTCATTCACTTTATTCGTGTAGGTTACATTATTTATATAGATTGCATTACTTATTTGTTTCATTACAATACTCATTTAAATTGTCATTTTCTCACAAACATTTATCACATATATCATTTATAATTCATCCACATAACATTACATTCATTCCTCATATAGATTGCATCATAAAACATTTACATCTACATATCTATAATACATTTGCATATGCATCAAAAAGAATGATCACTCATCCTGCATCTAAAAACATGTCAATAGAATATCATAGGCAAACATATATATAAGCATCCACACTACATCACAAATAGGTCAGCACAACATATCCATAATTACATCCATACATCACATCACAAGGAAAATGAAGAGAATCCATCATAATAAAAGTACACACATCATCCATCATCATAAAATCATATATATATATATATAAAGAGAATCCATCATAATAAAAGTACACACATCATCCATCATCACAAAATCATATATATATAAGTTGAAAAGAGATGAATATGTATGTCATAATACAATGATCACCCCAAAGGGTCAAAAGATGATACACAAGATAAAATGGAGCTAGCCCTCCCCTCCTGTCTCCCCACACCCCTCCACTATACCTCCACCTAAATCTCCTCCCTCCCCTCCTCTTAATGGCCTAAAATCCACCAATCCACCTGTCTATTGGCTCCGTGTTAGCTGCTGACTCTGTGTCTTGTGAGATCGTACACACTCAATGTATGAAGCCACTCATTGTGCTACAAGTATTGCTCCGTGATATAATCCCATGTAGTACTCTACCTCCCGAGCTGCCCTCTCTGCCCTATCCCACTGCTGCATAATATGAGCATATATCTACCCAAGCTCTATAGGAACCAACACCTGGCGGGCTCCATCCCTCTCCCCCCACAGCCGTGTCACATCTGTCTCTACCCTCTGTACTCTCGCCTGTAGCCCCTCTAGCTTGGCATCTTATCGATGGATAAAATCCTAAAGGCCCATTATAGCTATCCTTATCCATTCCTCCTCTAGCATCCTCTCAAACTCCTCCCTCTCCTACCTCAGAACATCCACCTTTGTCCTCGTTGTATGGAGGATCTTCGTCAAATCTTCTATCTCTCACATCAACTACTCCACCTTTGCCTCCAGACTCTCCCTCCTAGCTCTCTCTATCTGTAGCTCATCATCAAGAGAATGGAGCCTCGCTCGAGTAGTATCCTACTCCTACTATACTCTTTCAAAGTCAACCTGTGATACCCCTCCCCTCTCCTCTACTGGTGCCTTGGGAACATCCATAGGTACAACATCCTCTCTCCTACCACCCACAGCCTCTGCGACCTCTCCTATTGGTGCATCCTCTCCCTCTCCCTCTCCCTCTCCCTCCTCTAGATCCCTCCACCATACCCCCCTAACTCTCCTCTGTTGTATGCCAGCACTATGCCCTACACCAATCACAACTCTCTCCCCTAGGCCATCATCCTCGCCACCAACCACCTAATCTACCGTTGGCTACAACTCATCCTCCTCCAAAACCCCAAGAATGATAAGACGTACTAGAAAGTGCCCCTCCCATGAGCTCCTTCTCTCCCTCCTATGGATCCCTCCACCATACCACCCTAACTCTCCTTTGTTGTCTGCCAGCACCACGCCCTACACCAATCACAACTCTCTCCCCTAGGCCATCATCCTCACCACCAACCACCTGATCTACCATTGGCTGTAACTCATCCTCCTCCAAAACCCTAGGAATGGTAAGATGTACTGGCAAGTGCCCCTCCCATGAGCTCGTGTATCCTCTTATCATCCTTGGAGCCTCACCTGGCCCCATCCGCTCATCCCAGACTAAATGAGATGCTATCTGAAAACTAGTCCTTCCCTCCAAGGGACTTGCCGTTGGGCCCCAATATCTCACCTCCTGTGTAATCTAAGGATACACTGGGATGTCCCCCATTATATCCTAAACATGTCTGAGCTATCTAGCTGCTCTGAATGGTGCATAATACTCCATAATGTACAATGATCTGCTAAACATCCACATCTCCACCCCAGCCTAGTGCAGCTGGCAGTCACCCCTCCATCTCTCACAACCCCAAAATGACTGCCATGTAAACTGCATAAGCTCATCCAAAATCCAGTGCCAAAACCATATAGACCCTATTCAAGTATAGTGCAGCATCCCCCTGTAACTATCCACGTATGGTTGTCGAGCCCGCTTGTCCTGTACACCGAGTGGCTGAGTAACCACAATGTGCTCCCAAGCCTAGATAGGGTGTCACTTCGGCAGACAAACTAGAATACTCCCTATACACCACCAAATGCATATCATGATATAACTGAGCTAACATTGCAACTCGCCACGCATACTACACACCATCATGGACTATGAAATAAAGGAACCTGCTCCATCCAATAGGAAATCCATGCCCGCCTAGATCAAGTATAATCCACTCGCTCAAAAATCCACAAATCACCAGTACCAAGTGAGGAATCCGCTAAATACCCATCACCCTACCCAAATGCATCCTACTCCTATCTAGCATCGGTGGAGTCTCATGCTCACAAACCTCCCAAAGATAAAAATCCACTACATCCAACTGGTACTTTAGGATGACACCATGAATGGGGATCTTCAAGATCCTCCATACATCCAAAAGGGTCACTGTTGCCTCGCTAGTAGGAAGATGGAAGGTGTTATACCTGTTGTCCCACCTCTTAACTAAAGTTTTCATCATCGCAGTATGAGCCCATATCCTCGGCCACCTACCCACATAATGCAATCCTAGAGTAGCTAGCACCTCCAACCCATCACGCCCTAACTCCCGATATAATCTCAGAGTACCAGGCCAATACTACCTCAAAGCTAATGGCCCCATCTTTGCCTGCATCCAATAAACCCATTCATTATTTCCATGTCCACAAATCCTCTTCTACCCTTCGGAACCACCCATACCCTCACCTTATCCCCAAAATTTGAAGCCTAAGCCTAAACTCCCCCCTTCTGAGCGCACACGCTGATTATCCAGCGGTCGTGCCAAAACAATGGTGCTCACACCAATCTGCAGGCTCTCATGATAACAGATAAACCAAACCCTCGCCAACCCTACCTATAACCTCCATCAACTCAAGCTCCCATGCACCAACACAAGTGCCCACAAAAACCCTTGAGTGCCTGCGGTGAAGCGCGAGCACCCGCGCTAAACATTCCTCCCCCCCAAAAAAAACATATTCTACCCACCTCCTCCCAGCGAGCACCCACGCTATTCGCTAGCACCCGCACTATTCGCTAGCACTCGCGCTAACCCAGTGGCACACGCATTGAAAAAAAGATTAGCGTGTCCACCTCACCAAGTCTATTCCCTAAATTTAGCTCTAATTCTACCCCTACCCTAAAAATTTTAAAAGAGGGAATGGTCCTACATACCGATGGTCCATAGATAGTGGGTTTGTCGTACTGTCGAACCCTCTCGGCATGATGATCACGTGTAGGAATGTGATCCATCTCTCCTTCTCTCCTTCTAGGCTCTGAGTGGCTCCAAGGCTTGTGTGTAACAATGACTCCTCATTGGGCCCTTTGTGGCTTATATGGGCCCCCTCGAGGCCCATTCCCTCCACGGTCTCGCATCTTCTACTCTTTCTTCTAGATTCTCTGCATCTACTTCCTCTTTCTTCTTCACTTATCTCCTCCACTCAAATTCTTCCTTCTTTATTTCGATAATTTTTCATCAATTTTCTTTCAACAAAATTCTCAAGGGGGCATACACCTCCCACGCTGTATGTTGAGACATCCATTTCTTATTCTTCTATCTTCTACCCATCACCAAATTTGTCGCTACGTAAAAGAGGGGCAAAATGTAGACACTTAAAATAATTATTTTAATTATTTTTAAATTCCTGACATAATTAATTTATTAATTGTAGCGTCCTAAAATTGCGACACTTGCAATTTCGACTGCATTTGGGTCTTCACGATGGCGACGCAACACTGAACCTGAATGGAGACCCCGAAATCTGTTTATGACATCAAAAACTGTATATTTCTGCACCATGGCCTGATCCTTCCTTACACCCTGTTGTCCTGGGAGGTGGGACCATGGCGCCCAGCGTCCTGGTCCCCCAGGACTATGGCGCCCAGTGCCCTGGTCCCTGGCCCTATTTTGGGCCCAGTCTCTTATGGGGTAGCGGGTCTTTAAGTTTGCAATTCGGAAAATAATCTTTCTAGGTCGGCCCAAGGTTGGAAAAATCAATCTTTTAACCCTAATTGACAAGTATATAAACTACATTTCTTCTCCCATTTTGAGGAGGAAAAACATGTGTGTACAAGAGGCGGAAGCGCTAGGCAAACACTCAAGCATTCCTTCAAGCAATTGAGCATTCTAAGTCTCCATTCAAGGCTAAGTGTTGCATTCAAGACAAGGATTCAACCATTGAAGAGGAGATCACTTACAACATACAACATACAACAACATTTACACCCTCGCATGTAAGAATACAAACATTCTTACAATAAGGTATCAGTACTTGTTTACATTACAAACATTTACATTTACAACATTCTCATTTCTTGGTTAATTCCAAAACCGAGGTTTGACCTAAAGGCAAACCCCTAATCCCTAACCCCCCAATCATCCTCTCTTTTTCTATGTGTAGGTTGCAGGTACGCGGCTGTAATTGAAGATCTGGAATCCTTGTGCAGAGATGAACAGATCCCCCTTCGTTTCACGGATTTTTTGGAGGACCGTGTGCACGCCAAGCGCCATTGTCCTGTCAACTTTCGCTCAAATTTGCAGGACAGCATCGTCTCAACATTTTACTACTAATTCCAGGTCCGCAGCTTCATCCCGTATTCCTATCTCTGTTTATAAGCGAATCTTTCTTACTTTACATGCACTCCTAGTTCAATCCTTCTATCTACATTCTATACAAAAGAGGGTAGCCTTGCTGTCTTAACCCTTGAAACTCATTCAGCATTGAATCTTGCATTGTGTGGGATTGGATCTTGTGGGTTTCAACCCCTCTTTTGAATGTAAAGTCTCTCCTAAGTGAAAACCATCAATCCTAGTGACCTCCTTTCTCCTTGGAGTGGGGGGAACACCTAGGGTTCGATTTTCCACTTTACATTTTGGTGAACCTGACATGAACATCCTAATTCTGATTATTCATGGTTAGATCTGAAAAATTTGCTTCCTTAATTACATTTTCATGTTTGATCTTTTGCAAATTTTAGAGGTTAATTGCATAAAAACCCTAAAATTTTCTTTTTAGTAATTGAGCTTGTGAAATGTTTAATTGTTAATGCTTGTTTCAGATCTACCCTTGTATTACAAATTGTCAATTCATATTGGTGCTTTAATTCTGAAAATTAAGTGGTTAAGTGTCAAAACCCTAATTTCTAAAACCCTCTTGATTCAACCTTTGACCGATAATTTCACTAATCAGAACACCTCCAAATCGGCTGTAACTTTGGATTCCGCAACAAAATCATAATAGCTTTCATCCCTGAAAATTTTGAAAAAAGTTGCGAGGACCGTGTGCACCCCGAGCGCCATCGTCCCCGACATTTTTTCCGAAATTTCGGGAGCTAGATCTTACTGTATTTTTCTGCTAAAATCCAAAATCTTGGTTGATTTCATCAATTCTAACACTTTCAAAATTAAAGTCAAAGTTGGTCTAGTGATTGCTTGGATTAAGGCTTCTAATCATTCAAAAATTGTTGAAATTGAAATTTTGTGTCAAAATTGTGTTTCTTACTGTCCTAAATCTGAAAAGTGTGTTGGCATTCATTCAAAGTTTCAGTGCTTTATTCAAATTTTTGCAATTTGTGACTTTTGAAATTAAGTGGTTAATTGTAACAACTTTGATTTCCGCTTTCAAAATTGAATTTTGCATGAAATTGAGTCAACTTTTAAATTTCAAAGCTTGCATTGCTTTTAGTATTCCCTCTAAAATCATAAAATTCAAAATTTCAGTTTCCCTCTCTTTTTCAAAATTCAAATTTTGCATTTTTCAACAATCTTGGTAGGGTTCAATTTTGAGATTGCAACTTTAATTTGGCCTATCTACAGATCATAAATCACTCAATTTTTTCAGATTAGCTTTAAAATCATCATAACTTTCATCCCTGAAAATTTCGAAAAAAGTTGCAAGGACCGTGTGCACTCCGTTCGCCACGGTCCCTAACATTTTTTCTGAAATTTCTGGAGATTGTCGTGATTGCATTTAACAGCCTAAATCTAGGAGATTGGCTGATTTTATGGAAATTTGCTACCTCTACATTCAAAATCTTTTCTCTCTCTTTAGTGCATGAGTTTTACAACAATAAGCCCTACTTACACTATTCCCGTTAGACGAAGCCTTAGAATTAAGTCTTTCCAAGGTTTAATTACCGAGGAGATGGAACCTAATTTGAATGGCCTTTTTAACGAGGACACGGGTAATTCCTCTAATCCTCTTAATGATGAAGAAGCTCTCCATGAGGTTTCTGTAGAACAACTTTCGAAATTGGATAACCAATTTGATGATTTTCAGCAATGGATGTCTCATGAATACCCCGATAGTCAAGCTCTTTCATTAATCGAAGGTCTAAAATGCATGGTTCAAAGTGATAAGAATGGAATTGATATTTTGCGTGGTATTGCACACATTGTGGATTCGAATGTGATGCCTATGAAGAGTTGTGCTGAAACTTTAGGTTATACACAACCTCCTACTCAAGTCAATCATTCTATTCCTTTAACAACTTCTATTGCTAGTATACCTACCTTTACATCAAACATAATGACTACTTCAATACAAAATATTCCACCTATGATCACAAGTCATGGGGGCAATCCTTCTTCTTCAATCAACCCTCTTCCTTCATTCAATCCGACTTCTTCATTCATTCCTTCAATGAGTGTTCCTATTACATCTCCACAAATGAACATGACGCAAGGGGGCAATTCGTTTAATCATTCCATTCCTCCTTGTAGTGCTCCTCTTTTCCAATCATCTCCTATGACTAACCATCATAGTGTCCCGCCACCTTACTCTCAATCAATACCTTCTTTCAATAACATAATACCTCCATCATAATCTTACATGTCTAATATGAACTCTTCAACTGAAGCAACCATCAACAATCTTGCACAAACTGTTTCCTCTTTACAGCAACAAATTGCCTCTATGAATCAATCTAAATTTAGTGTGCCCACATTTGATGTTGCGAGCCCACTTTCTCTTGACATTGTTCGAGCTATCCCCCCTAGGCATGTTGAAATCCCACAGTTGGAGCTTTATAATGGTAAGGGTGATCCTCTAACACATGTTAAGACCTTTCAAACAGTATGTACCGATTTTTCTCATGACCAAAGGTTGCTTGCAAAACTGTTTACTAGAACATTAAGAGATAAAGCCCTACAATGGTATTGCTCGTTGCCTTCCTATTCTATTACTTCTTTCCAACAACTTGCAAATGCTTTTATTCAACAATTTCAAAACAATATAAGTCCTAAAGTTACTTTGATTGATTTAATGCATTGTAAACAAGGTGTAAAAGAAAAAGTGACTGATTTCATTGGTAGATATAAGCATTTGTGTGCTCAAATTTCTTTTCCAGTACCTGACAATGATATTCAAAGAATCTTTATTTCTAATTTACACAAAGATATTAGAGAAAAACTTATGTTTTCTGAGTTTACTTCTTTCCAACAGTTGTGTGCAACTCTTCACAATTATCAACTGACTGTGAGTCAAATGGAACAAGCAAATCCTATGGCTCCGAGTGATAAGGGTGATAGTAGTCAACAACCATTTGGGAAGTTTAAACCGAACAGAGAGTCCATTAAACTCAATGAAAACATCATCAACAACAATGTGAATGCAGCATCAGGTGTGCCTCCTATTTCTAAGTTTTTCAAGAAAGAGAGAAAGTTTACTCCTTTGAATGAATCATTGCATAGTATTATGAATAAGTTATTGGAACAAAATGTGCTTACTCTCCCTCCTATAAAGCAAATCGATCCTACAAAGATTAATTCACCCTATTTTGATAACAAATCTTTTTGTCAATTTCATCGTCAACCTGGGCATGATACTGAAAAATGTTTTGCTTTAAAGGGTAAAATTCAAGATTTGATTGATAATAATACTATCTCTGTTTCAGGAGTGAATGATAAAGGCAACACATTTGTAGCTCCTCCTAACCAAAATCTTAAGATTTTTACTGATCCATTACCTTCTCATACCGCTAATGTGATTGAGACTAATGATTCCTCTTTCTCACCTGATGGTCTTGTGTCTATGACTCCGAATGTGATTAACTTTGTAGAGCAGCAGAAAATCCCTAAAGAACCTTCCATCACATTTGATTCCAGTGAAACTATCAGGGCACCTGATGGTCCTTTATATATAGTTGCAAAAGTCAAGAATACACCTTGTTGTGGAGTGCTTATTGATCCTTCTTGCATGGTTAATGTCATTACTGAAGAATTTCTTTTTACTTTGCAATTGAATCAAGTGATCTATGACAAAACAGATGTGATTGTGAAATTATTTGATGCATTTTCTTCTCCTGCAATTGGTTCTATTACATTTCCTATTGAGGTCCATAACAAATCCCTTGATGTGAGCTTTGCTATTATTCCATCGTCCGAACAATTTCGTGTGAAGCTAGGCTATCCTTGGCTATCTTCCATGAAAGCTATTGCTTCTCCTATTCACAAGTGTTTGAAATTTCCCCATAATGGTGAAGTTGTTACTGTCAATCATAGTCTCTTTAAACCAGTTGAAAGAACTTCTAGTGTTCCTATTGATTATTTTTGGCCTAAACAATTCCAATCTCTTCCACCGTGGAGTAATCATCTTTTCAAATCTTATCAAAAGTGGAAAAAAGATATGATCCTATCTCTAAGTGAACCTCGAACACCCAAACTTGATATTCCTATCGTTCTTGAGAAGGAAGTTCTTCCTTTGAAAGATAAAACTAATGTCTTTCCTCAAGAAGATTCCCAACCCACTCCTATGGATGTGACTATGTCTATGTCTGATAAACTTTCTAACAGTAGACCGATACCTCCTCGTCATGATGGACTTGGTCTCCTTCCTAAACCAAATATTCCTCTTTTATATGGATTAGTTCCTCCTCCTTCCTTTTATAGAGAGAAGAGACCTTCCTCTTCTCCTATTATCCAACCTAAGAAACCACAACCTAAACACCCAAGTGATAAGGATGAGAACATTCCTCCTCCTCAATCTCCTCAACTTCCTACTAAGACTAGATGAAATCGTTCTGCGCGTGAACGTCGATGAAAGTGTCATCTTAGAGCTTGTGCAGCTGCTTCTCAAACTTTGCAATCCCCAAAAACACCTTCAGCTAGTATTATTCCATTTTCTCCTCAGCCGAAAATTGAGCCAAAATCTCCTAAACATAAGATGCATGATGGTTTTGATCCTGTGCGAGTTAAAGATCCTATTTTTATAAATCTTGATGATGATATAGATGAAAATGATATTCATGATGAAAATGTTACTCCTTTTTTTTCTGATAGTGAATATGAATTTGTTGATATTGATAACCATTTATCTAACGAATTTTCTAAAGCACTTATCCTAGCTCCTAGACAAGAACAACGTGGCTTGGAACATGAACATAGCCCTTGTTTCGATCTTGTGATAGCTCCATCTGCTGTGTTGAATGTTCCTCCTCTAGCGTGTTTCCTGCCTTCCTGAAATATTGATCAGCAAGATCGGGGGGTAGATGACGTGCTAGACTAGTTTCATTAGCATAGCAGACTCTCTCCTCCTCTCTTTTGTTACTTCTTCTATGTGTTATTCTCATTCTTCTATTTGTTGTCCTTAATGTGTCTACTTGAGGACGATGCAAAGCATTGAGATCTCTTTTGGTCTCTCTCATGTTGACTCAAAAGACACATGTGTTCCTTTCTTCTAGGTGACCTTCCTTGATTGGGGAATGAAGAACAATTATGCATACATACATATGATATACATGAATTATCATACAGCATACTGACCCCAAGGAAAGCGAAGTCACCTCGTGATTTGTGTTTTGTGTCTATTATCCTTGGGTTTATCTCACACTTGGGGGCTAAACCTTGCGATAACATGCTCCTTTCCTTTCTCATTTCTTATGTGTATCACTAACTTAAAGCAATCACCCCCGATGAGGCATGTGCAATCGCTTTAACGTAGGGGGGCATACACCCCGTCCATATCTCTTCAAGATTCCTAAAATCTTCTTGACAAATTTAGCTTTGCCTTGAAAATTTTTGATATCTTTCTTGCATGACTCATAGTGAGGGAACCTTACTACTAACAGTCATGGTTCTCCCTCGTGATCTTCCCTTTTACTTTGTCAATCGAAGTCGTAAGATCCTTAGTCCACTGGGGGCTTGGTGTATCTTGCCTCCTTGACATGGTGAAAGTCTTTCAATGTTGTTTCCTTGTACTTTACCGGAAGTATGGGCTTATACTCCCACTAAAGTGGGGGCTAAATGTAGCGTCCTAAAATTGTGACACTTGCAATTTCGACTGCATTTGGGTCTTCACGATGGCGATGCAACACTAAACCTGAATGGAGACCCCGAAATCTGTTTATGACATCAAAAACTGCATATTTCTGCACCATGGCTTGATCCTTCCTTGTACCCTGCTGTCCCGGGAGGTGGGACCACGGTGCACAGCGCCCTAGTTCCCCAGGACCATGGCGCCTAGCGCCCTGGTCCCTGGCCCTATTTTGGGCCCGGTCTCTTATGGGGCAGCGGGTCTTTAAGTTTGCAATTCGGAAAATAATCTTTCTAGGTCGGCCCAAGGTAGGAAAAATACGTCTTTTTACCCTAATTGACAAGTATATAAACTACATTTCCTCTCCCATTTTGAGGAGGAAAAACATGTGTGTACAAGAGGCGGAAGCGCTAGGCAAACATTCAAGCATTCCTTCAAGCAATTGAGCATTCTAAGTCTCCATTCAAGGCTAAGTGTTGCATTCAAGACAAGGATTCAACCATTGAAGAGGAGATCACTTACAACATACAACATACAACAACATTTACACCTTCGCATGTAAGAATACAAACATTCTTACAATAAGGTATCAGTACTTGTTTACATTACAAACATTTACATTTACAGCATTCTCATTTCTTGGTTAATTCCAAAACTGGGGTTTGACCTAAAGGCAAACCCCTAATCCCTAACCCCCCAATCGTCCTCTCTTTTCTGTGTGTAGGTTGCAGGTACACGGCTGTAATTGAAGATCTGGCATCCTTGTGCAGAGAAGAACAGATCCCCCTTCGTTTCGCGGATTTTTCGGAGTACCGTGTGCACACCGGGCGCCATCGTCCTGTCAACTTTTGCTCAATTTTGCAGGATAGCATCGTCTCAACATTTTACTGCTAATTCCAAGTCCGCAACTTCATCCCGTATTCCTATCTTTGTTTATAAGCGAATCTTTCTTACTTTACATGCACTCCTAGTTCAATCCTTCTATCTACATTCTTTACAAAAGAGGGTAGCCTTGCTGTCTTAACCCTTGAAACTCATTCAGCATTCAATCTTGCATTGTGTTGGATTGGATCTTGTGGGTTTCAACCCCTCTTTTGAATGTAAAGTCTCTCCTAAGTGAAAACCGTCAATCCTAGTGACCTCCTTTCTCCTTGGAGTGGGGGGAACACCTAGGGTTCGATTTTCCGCTTTACATTAATTATGTCAGGAATGGAATTCTCCTCAATATTAATTAATTATAATTAATATTGTCACTATAGTCTGGGATTTATTTAAATCAATCCCCTTTTATTCCTCTAAAAAACCTCAATATTAAGTCTTCTCAAATTTCTCCTCTTAAACTAATTAATTTCAATTAATTGGTTAACCTAAGTGATTCCTACAAATCACCTTTTCCTAATCCATCACTAACCTAATAAATTTTTCTAGAAAATCCCTAAGCTCACTTAACATTATTCTTCTAATTTTTAATTCCCTCCACTCATTCTCTCTCCTGTCAAATCCTCCTACAAATATTATCTACCCTAATCCCACCTAATCTATCCTCTAATTCTTCCCCTAATGAGTTGCTAGTGGCTAATCATCATGATTAGCCACAAATTCAACTCCTTGTCCCTTCCATCCAACCACTCTCCTTATATTCCCTTTTCCTAAGTGAATGTGAGATTTTTATTCCTCTAGACATCTCATCTTCCAAGGAATTTTTAATTCCTCCTTATTTCTCCAATCCCTATGAGCATCCCTTGTTGAAGAATTTTTAATTCTTCCTTTCCATCCCTCAAGAAATATCCCATCCCTTGCTCTTCTCAAGGCACATTGGGAAGTCTTCCCAATGTACCTTGAGGAGTGTGGAGACAAGAAATGCCTTTAAGACACATCTCTTGGTGTCCACACCTCCTCTTGGGCCTTGTGTGGGCTCATAAGGAATCATGACCCTCCATATTGGGTCAATCCTAGCCCTTCATTTTTCTTCCTCTCTCCCTATAAACTGAGGACTCCATCCCCTCACATTTCATCTCCAATTTTAGCAAGTTCATGCTGCTAGTTTGTGCCTAGGAAACCATCTTTGCATTCTCATCATGCCAAAGTTATCCTTCATCCATACTTAGCCATATCATCCATCTCATCCTTCAAATCCATTACATCCATTTGTGCACAATGTTGGAGAGTCAACCACATCAAGCAATCTAGGAGCAAATCGACATCACGTTGGAGGCACTTGGTTGTACTTTGACTTCATCCAACTTCCATCTGAGGGAGAAGGTAAATGTTTGCAAGGTAAAAAAAAAAAAGCATTTATCTTCAAGTTTTTATGTGAGTTGATTTATGCTTCATGTCTTTATATGTGTTAGTGTTTTTATTTGTATGCTAACTATCCAAATCCACCTTGCTTTCTTTTCCCCTCTTCACTCAAAATAGGAAAGACACTGGTTCAATTTTAGTGCACCAATTGAAGTATTTGCTAGGATAAAAAGACAAAGCAAGCAATTTTAAAATTAAATATTTGCCAAAGTTCCTACACCAAGATTATTATTAGTTTTGAAATAATACCCCTCTTGCAAACACACAAGTTAGCTAAATTTTAGATCTAAAAGACTTTATGAAATTTGGGCCTTCGACAAGACATTTTTTTATAGATTCAAAGATCTAATTTTCCACATGTTATTTTCCATCATTAAAAATTAAACCACTTGTAAAATTCAAAACATTTCCATAAATGTAAGAAAATCCAAAAAAAATGCTAATTTGCTTCAAAAATTAAAAAATTCATAGAAAATCACAAATTGATCCAAAAAATATGGATTTTTTATTGGAAACTCTTAATATACTTCTAAACCTACATAAAAACATTCCTACAAAAATTGCAAGAGTGTATGAGATATGATCAAAATAATACAAAAATTGCAAGCAGTGTATGAGATATCATTTATAAGAAGGCTCATCTACATTGTATGTAATTTTTAATGATCATTTAACATTAAGAATACCATTTATTCTCCATTTTGCCTCTCTTTTGTGCTATTCAATAATTCTTACAGAGGTCTCGTGGAAATCCTTGCACCTACATATTTAAATATAAGACACATATATACTTTAAGGGTTCAAACCCTACATATAGTAATATTTTTCATGGAGATTTATGTAGATTTTGAATCAATTTCCTTGTGATATATTAATTAGTATACTATTTATTTGATTAAATTTTTCTTATCTTGTAAAATAATTTTTGAGAAAATTACTCTAAAGGGTTAGAGCTAGAAGAATCTATCAATGGTGATTGATATGCATTCAAGGTTTTTGTATGTTATTATTCTTATTGTTTTGAGTTAAATTATGGTTGCGATGATTGTGAAAATTCATAAATTTAAAAACCTAAGCATATTTCTATGTGTTGTGTGAGACGTTTTAATGTGATTAAGAATATATTTGATGATAGGTGTCAATGATCTTGGAGACCTATTGTTCTCTATTATGGCTATATATTAATATTCTAGTCACATTTATATTACATTTATTTCTTTAGGATACCTTTGAAGATTTCATGTTTGGTTAATAGAGTTGTTATGATGTTATCATGTGATCCATTTTATAGATTAGCGTTAATTACTTCATGTGAATATTGAAGAGGGGATAGAAAAGATTGAAGAAAAAAAATTTATAAATGCAATCAAATCAAATATATACTCCCAACTACCTCCATTATCCTTGATAGAGCCTCAAATAGAATGCACCCTATTTATATTTGATTCTCTCTTCATGTGTGGATATCTCAATAATCCACCATAACCTCATTATGATATAAATGATATGATAAAAAAGTAGCATAATATCAAGAACATAAGTGTTCCTGGGGTGGATTGATTATTGACCTCAAAATACATAAATCTTAAGAAGTAAAATCAAGGAACATGGTAAAGAGATTGAATGAATGGATTATATTGAAATAGGATTAGTGGTAGGCATGAAAATATAGTCATGTAACAAGTGTCACGTGATAGGAAAGATATAGGGTTCAGGATAAGATTAGGGAAACATATTTATGGAAGTGCCTAGGATTAAGAGATTTTGGCAAAGATGAATAGATAGGATATAAAGTTTACCTAAGGAAAGTGTCTAAGTTCAATAAATGAGGGAGAAAATTAAGCTAGACACATGAAAGGGAAAAGGTGGAGAGTTTGTCACATGAGTATGAATTTTGATTATGATCCTTTTGAACAAGATGAAAAGCTAGGATTAGATGGATAAGGATAGAGGAAAAAAGGTGAATTGATGAATATAATGTTAAGACATATAATAAGCTAGTGCCACCTCTACAACACTTGAAGTTTGTAACCCTAGGTTAGCCACATAGGCTAGGACCAAATTACAGTTGTGGTCACAAATGACCCCACCCCCATGCACTCGACCTGGATTTCCTATCGAAAAACCATCATAATTCTTATGATTATATTGTTATTATGAATGGTATTACTTTATTACTATCATTTAACATATTAAAACATTAATAATAATTCAAAAAAATAGATTTAATATATTATTGATAATAATAATGATATTTTGTTATTTAGTTTTATTTGATAATAATGATCATAAGATTAATACTTATAAATTAAATTACTATTTATAATAAAAAGATAATAATTATTACTTTTCAATTCTTAAGACATTTTATACTAGGAATTTTTGAACTATTATCATAAATAATTTTCTTTTAAATATTTTTTTAGTGAAATTGTTTACAATAGCACAAATTTATTGTCAAAATTATTATATGCGATTATGTACATGCACTCCAAACTCTATGGATTAGACTTCAAGTTGTTTAAAATGCATCTTTGGTATAAGGTGGAGTGCTAGTAGGAGATATTGAATCCATGGGAGGAGAAGATAAAAAATATACTTTATTGAAAAGCAATAGAGAGAAAAAGGAATCTATCGAAGGAACAAATATGAATGAAAGAGACTTAATAAAGGAAGTGAGTGCACTCCCTTTGATGAATGTTTGAAAGAGAAGAGTGATAACCATGGAAAAGATGAATGGGGGTTTACAATTCAACTACCTAACAATACTGAAATTGACTTCCATTAGCATAAATGGTACATGATTAATTATTTAACATAAATTTAAGACATTAGTAAAGGGTGGATGGAGGTTATGAGTCTATAATCAGTTATGAAAAATATTATAGACAAGCTTTCTGAACATTACATGAAATAATAGTTGGAAAGCATGTACTCTTGTAATGATAAAAGAATTATGATTCTTCTAAATTACCAATGGATGTAATTAGACTAAATTTTCCAAATAAAATAGTCAATTTAACTTAAAAATTTGATAGAACAATTATCGTTACAATACTAATTTTGCAATATCTAACCATAATATTGAGAACTAAAAATTCTTCTACAATTGAATGATTGAATATTATAGGATATCCTTTTGAGATATTAGGTATGCATTTTTTGTCTTGTACCATATGCTACTAGGCACTAAGGTTAGAGTTTTTATGGTTAATAATAAGAAGCCATAAATATAAACACCCAACTTGTAGAATATTTCAAATCAAAACTACTATTTTGTGGGATTCACAATATTAATTAAACAAGTTTAACATGAAAATGTGAATATGTCTTGCATGTGAAAAAGTTTGGCATTATTTACATGAGAATAATTAAAAAAATGTAAATACAAAGATTCCTTCATTGATTACTCGAAGTTGTTAGATGTTCAGTCATTGTCCAACGTTATAAACATTTTATAGGGCCTTCACCAAATAATTTTTAATGGAAGTGAATAGTTGGAATGTGTACATAGCAAACAAAAATGTATACACAGGTAGAAATAGACCTACCATAGAATAGAATGTGTAAAAGAACATGAAAGAAAAAGTAAATAAAGAGAGAAAAAAATTAAAATTAATACAAAGCCATATCTATTACTATATAATCTTTAAGAATTCTATCAAAATAAATAAAAAATAATAAAGATATGGAGAATACAAATTTTATCATTATATTTATTCAAAATAACATTTAAGAAGTGAATTACTTAAAGAGTTTTAAAAGTAAATAAAAAATTTGAACTTGAGAGTTTTAAAGAAAATCAAACAAAAACAAAACATCATAATTAAAATTGAACTTCAATTTTTTATAGATTTCATTATATTTCACTTTGTTTTTTTCTTATATTTTTTTCACTTTCTGTCTTAATCCAATTTCTAACTCAAACCTTCATTTCATCAGCATATAATAATATTTATTCATTTTAATTATAATATGAAAATTTAAAAATTTAAAAACACCATATCACAACAGATTCTAATTATATAGAATGGATACAAAGATTACTTTCAATGAATAATTGTAAACAAAGATTTACTCCACTATCAAATTTACGGTCTATTTCTACCCTTCCCCTAGACACGAACTCCTTGATATAATATAATATTGGTTTCTTAAGCTGAAATGATGCTGCTTCCTTCCTTTCATCTTCATTAAAAGTGAGGGGACACTAGACTCCATCTACTTCTAAACCATAATATTGAAGTGAGTAGCGAGAATATGTATGTTGCCAATGGAACGTGATACGAAACGTAAGGTCGAAATTATTTTTATCATAATAAAAATTAGCTTATTCAAAATTATTTATGATTAAGAAAGTAAATTATTTATGATTAAGAAAGGCCATCTCATTGTGACGCATAAAATGATAAAAAGTAGGACTCAAATTGAAGGGTTTTACAAATGTATTTAAATGTTTTTCTCTAAAACTTAATCAAAATATTAAAAAGATTACACTTTTGTAGACAAAAATCAATTAACATTAAAAATTATTATTAATTATAAATATGATTTTTTTACATAATATTTTGATCTACAAATATAATCCAAAACATTTATATAAAAAAAATATCATAAATACATAAAATGGAAGTATTTAATCATCAACATAAACTTTAGAAGTATTATATATTTTATTAATTCATTACAAAATAAAAAATTATATAATAATAAATGTTTAAAATAAAATATTCCATGGCATTATTAATTGGAATAACTAAAAAAATCTTAATGTGAAGTTATGACCATCTTTCCAAAGTTGCAAGGTGACAAGTTTTCATTCAATGTTTGAAACTTTTTTATGGTCTTCACCAACATTTTTCTATCTTTTCTTAATAAATGAAAAATATAACATCTCTAGTCTTAAAGTTCTAAGTTTAAACTAAAGAGAATCTATACAATTAATGAAATTAGAATGGCAAATGATTCAATTTGAATGAAAACTTCGAGAATATATATGGCTTTGTGTCTATATTTTTGCTTTATGTTTTTTTATGGTGACATAAATTTTAAATATTATAATAATATACATTTATATATTTTTTTGATATTTTGATAACTTTCTAACTTTCATTTATTTTGCATGTTTAATTATATCATTAAATTTTTTGTATCAACTTCTAATGTTAAAGTAGTCGAGATTGGAGTGACTAGTGACAACATTTATAGAAAGAGATTTATCTCAAAATTATTCATATAGTATAAAACTCTTTTAGATGTTCTTCACAATGTAAATTTTAATAATGGATGCAAATAGTTAGAACAATTTATTCTTATAGGCTATTTTCTAATATGAATTTTATCTAAAGGAACATGGGTTGTTTCTTTGAATTGTGTCTAGCTATGATGTGCTTTATTATTTCATACGGTATCTATGTTGAGATAATATAATAGGAGAGACTGGATGCCCATGTTGACTAGGGAAAATCAGTAGTTAGAAATTAACTTTTGATTTACTATCATTAGTAGGTAAAATAAAATATTCATCAGTGGGGTTAAAAAAATTTCTTATGTTGGGTGACATATGTTTTTTATAAAAGGTAAAGTAGGTTTTGAAGGGACCCAAAAACCTAATTACAAGAAGCTACCATCGAGATAAACATGGCCAACTAGTAGCCTATAGCTAGCTAAAAAGGCACAAACACACAAACAACAAAGAGAAAAGCCCATATCAAAAATAGAGTGAAAGGTTGAATAAGCACCACTACCAGAGTTTTTTGAGGGCTTCAACAACCTTACCCTATAGCTAGTTAATATTTAGATACATTTTTGTTCATATCATGCACATCAATTCTAGTTTGATCAACAAACTTCTTCAAATTGTCTTGAGTGCGAGTGCAAGGGCCCTTCTCAACAACCACCTGATTATCAAGTTATCCACATTATCCAAATCAACATAAACATTAGAAGCCTAAAGCCTTTGCCACTTATTAGTGCCCAAGCACCTGATTCTCTTGACACTATTTTGAATTGCCTTAAGACTTATATCGACCAAATCAATTAGACTATCATGAATCATTTTCATTTTTTCCTCAAGACTAGCAATTCATCCCTCATAATTTGTTTTCAAAATGTTAACATCTTTGGATACATTTTCTAGAATGGTTAGCATCTTTGTATCATCCTCATTTGACCTAGAGGTACAAAACTATTTTGACATTCTAAACTAGTCCATCACAGCATCCTAGCCACTCCAAGCATGTTTATAGGGTATTAATATTCTGAATTAAGGAAAGGGGAATCATTCTAAAGATCTCGGTGAAAGGGAGGGTGAGATAATCTCTCCTCATGAGTCTAAGGGGAGAAGGAAGATAAGTTGTCTCCCCCAGAAATATTTTGCCAATAGGAAAATAATTTCCAACCCCAATATTACCCTTTTCTTCTAAAGCAACACCAATATAATCCTCTCTATTAGATTCAAAAGTAGTCAAATTGAGTTTTTTATTTTTATTTTTGTTATTGTACACCCTAGGCAAGGAAGAATTTTTAGTTCAATTGGACTTAGAGTCACAAGGGTGCCTAGAAATAGTAGCCTCTTAGTTTCAGCCTAGATTTCAGACATAGGTTCATGTCTATATCTCTTTTTTTATTTCTATACATGTCTAAGTTCATTTCTAGATATACATTTACTAGTTTATGTTGTTTATTGCCAATTTTGAACCTTTTAGCCTAGTTCTTCACATCATTCCTCATATTTTCAATAAAATTCAATCAATAAGAGAACAGTCAAGATATCCTGAGTTCCCAACTCTCATCAATAGGTCTAAAGTTAAGGCCTACTTGGTTGTTCTCTAATGTAATTTTTGGGATTGGGTTTGATTCTTGATTTGCATGTTTAGACTAGTAAAACCAATTTTCCCTGCATTTCACATAACAATAGGAATCACACAATGTCTAACAATTTTGCAACACAAGAACACAAGATTTATGTAGAAACCCTTTTGAGAAAAAGCCACGACAGTGAAAAAGATCGAATGATAATGACGTATGCCTAAAAACAAAATATGATCCAATGCCTACAAGCAACAAAGCACCCCTTAGGAAGAAACAAGTTCACAAAATGATGAAGTAGCCACTTCATGTCCAATTGAAAGGAGGAAGAAAGCCTCCTTATAGAAGTATCTGAAAACTGAGTAGTAGTTACAAAACTTGAATAAGGCACCACATAATCATAATCAAAATCAACCAAGAAATGTGACAAATCAAGTGAAAGGGGATGTTCATTAATTCCAATTTCTAAAGATAATGAAGATGAATCAATAGTTATGTCAAAACTATCATCAAATAGGAAAGAAAGCCCCTCAAATATGCCTCTCAACTCTGCAAGGTGAGACAACACAAAGAAGTTTAAAATACTTGCCAAATACTCATCCCAGAAAGTAAATCTGAAAAACTATTATCAACCTGATGAATAGAAGAAATTTAATCTCAAAAAGGAAATGTAGGAGGAGGAAGCTCAACACTAGTCTCAAGAGCACTAAGATTCAAGTGACCAAACTTCTCACAAACATGATTCATAATTGGTGGGAGAGTGTGAATATCAATCAAATGAACATCATCATCAAGAGAAAAATTAGAAAATAAATATAATCAAGATGAATGATCCACCACCCCTATAGCAATTTTATCTCTAGTCTACATATCCCTAATGTATATATAATCAAGAATGAACTCAACTATCTTACCTTGTGCATCATGAGTAATTTGATAAACTGAAAGGAGATTAGTGGTCAAGGAAGATTCACAAAGAACATCACTAAAAGATACCACTACCATATCAATATCTAACCTTTTGCACAAACCGTCATGTAAGTATTGTTATCCATCAAAATAATAGTAAACTACAAGGTTAAAAAAAAATAGAACATATCCATAGAAGATGCCATATGATGAGATGCACCTAAATCAAGGAGCCATCTCCAATTCTCAGGAATAGTAGATGCAAAATAATTCTATGAAAAACATATGATTTGAGACGCTGTCACCGTATTTCTATGAATCTTGCATGCGGTTTCCCTCTTCTACACCATGCTATTAACTTGAAGGATAAAAAATGCGATGAAGGAAATGTAGGAGATAATTTGTATGAAGGAAAGAGTCACGGTAGAATAGTCAGCCATGTGATTTGTCTCTAATAATACAAACATTTCAAAGTTTGAATAATAGCCATGCACGTTGCTAGCAATTCACACGCACCAGTTTAGCAACACGATAGCTTCCTTTCTTCCTAGGGAGGAAGTTAGGGGCACTATACTCCATCTATTTATAGTCCATAATTTTATCGAGTATATAAACAAACCATGAAGAGGATGTTGCTAATTTTTTTCAATCATGTCAAACCATTTGTTTTCGTCTGTTGTATACAGGAAAAATACAAGACAAACAACAAATCTGAAAGCCAAGAATTTACTGTAGGGTAGTATTGACGTGAAAGATGCGTGCAAGCACTTTCTTTCCTTTATACTACGATAGAGTTTTAATGGAAGAAGAGTAATACTTGAAAAATTTAAAAGTTAAGTTAGAGCGTTGGGGAGATGTAATGTGAACAGCTTTTTTCAAAAATTTGACGTGTGTTGTACGAATGACGATAACCTTTCTGCTCAAGAAGTCATATACCTAAACCACAGTTAACTATTTAAAAATGATCAATGAATTGTTATTGAAGGCATAGACACGAAATAAATTTGAAAAATAAAAATAAATAGTTACCTAAGTCTTTCTATGGAATTTAATAGTCACATGCCCTCATATTGTGTTTCTCACCGCACGGTTACTGCTAACGATTAGCATGTTTAGTCTCATTTTAACTAGAGGGGAGATTTTGGAGAGACAAGTGAAGGTGATTATTAATAATCCAAATTAAACTGGTTGGCCAAAAAACAAAAATATCAACGGCATATACCCGGGAATTGAACCCCACACGGAAACCCCTATTGCAGAATTTCAAAATTACCTGTTGTCGCTATGTGTGAGTGGACAACAAAGCCAGGCATTCCCACACACTAACGTTGATTGTTTGTTTCTACTTTGAATCAAACTCAATTTACTCTTTGTAAAAGTCTGATCTGTTTCTAGGTATTTTCCAAATGCTTTTCCTTGTTCTTCCGAGGAAAGAACCTGCCTGCAACAGCTCTGATTTTTATTATATCTACGCTAACTCTGATCTTGTGCAACTGTATCTGCTCTTGCTCTTTCTCACATATCATTCAACGAATTACAAAGGTTTGAGCTGCGATCAATGGCATCATCTTCATCGTCCCCACAACAAAAAGATGAATATCATGCTTTCTCAGGAATTGAACCTGAGGGCATAAGGAAAATGGTTTCAGGATCAACAACATTGTATGATGTTTTCATCAATCACAGAGGTCCCGATTCCAAATATTCCCTGGCTCTTCCACTCTACAATTCCCTTAAGGAATTGGGAATAAGGGCTTTTCTGTAGAATTTTGAACCTGACCTATCGTCTCTGAACCAACTGATTAGCAAACAATAACAATAAAAAGAAGAAAACAACAATATCTTTATTGAAGCTTAATTAAAAAATTACATAGAGGCTGTATATATAAAGAATTTGTAGTCTAGAAGAATAAATAATAACTGCAGTTCTAAATATATTCCTAGCTTTGCATGGAAAGCTACTAAGGCTCTCAAACTTAAAAAAAGCAAACTACTCCCTAAATTAAGAATACAATAAGTGCATGCACAACATGCTTTATTTACTAAAAACAAACTTATGCAAAAAGCAAAACTAAAAATAGTCCTAAGGATTCATGCATGCTGGAGTGCGTGCTTCATTTGCATGAATAAACAAAAAAAAAACTATTAACTAAAAATAGCTTATGCATGGTGATGAATGGATAGCTTCATGTCCAAACTGGAGTTGCATGGAGCTGCATGCTAGAGCAGCATCACTTATCAACATACTCCCCCTTGATGCTGAGAGGGCTGACAATCTTATCTCGTAGAGCTATAAACTGAGCTTTCGCAACCGCTTTGGTGAATATATCTGCTAGCTGATCCTGAGTGTTGATGTGCTTCAATTCAACATCCTTCTTTTGCACCAAATCTCGTATGAAGTGATATTTCAAATCAAAATGCTTAGTTCTGCTGTGATGAACCGGATTCTTAGCTAACTTGATGGCACTCACATTGTCACAATAAATTACTGTAGGCTGAATTTGTTTTTCTCCAATTTCTTCCAAAACTTTTCTGAGCCAAAGAGCTTGTGTACCTGCTGAGGTAATTGCAACATACTCCGCTTTTGTAGATGAGAGAGCAACAATACTTTATTTTTTTGAGCTCCAGGTAATCAAACCAGAACCAAAAGAAAAACAATTTCCAGATGTAGATTTACGGTCATCTATACTCCCTCCCCAATCTAAATCACTAAAGCCTACAAGATTGAACTTTTCAGAAGAGTAGTAATGAATACCAAAACTTAAATTCCCTTTCACATAGCTCAAAATCCTTTTGGCTGCCTTCATATGTATTTCAGATGGATTTGTCATATACCTTGAAACAAGTGAAACTGAATAAGCAATATCTGGCCTCATGTGGGTTAGAAACATCAAGCTCCCCACAATACTTCTGTAAGTTGTCTCATCAACTAAATCAACACCATCATCTCTACATAAAAAAACTCCATGAGCACTTGGAGTGGAGGTAGGGTTACAATCAGTCATATTAAATTTCTTTAGCATATCCTGTGCATACTTTGTTTGACAAATGAAAATCTTATCCTTACTTTGATAAACCTCCATTCCTAGAAAATATTTCATTAGACCAAGATCTTTCATCTCAAATTCTTTCATCATAGCAGCTTTGAATTCATCTTTCATCTTAAAACTACTACCCATATACAAAAGATCATCAACATACAAACTTATGATGAGAATATCAGTACCTTCTTGTTTGTAGTATAGGGTAGGATCACTCTTACTTCTCTGGAAGCCATTCTCCTGAAAGTATCCATCAATCCTGGCATACCACGCTCTTGGTGCTTGCTTGAGGCCATACAAAGCCTTCTTCAACTTGTAGACATAATTATCTTTTCCTTCCACTTCAAAACCTTGTGGCTGCTCCACATATACTTCCTCTTCTAAGTACCCATTCAAGAAGGCACTTTTCACGTCCATATGATGTATGCTCCACTTCTTTTCAGCTGCTAATGAAATCAGCATTCTTATGGTCTCTTGTCTTGCTACTGGTGCAAATGTCTCTTCATAATCAATTCCATACTTTTGTGTGAAGCCTTTAGCAACTAATCTCGCTTTGTGTCTTTAAACACTCCCATCACTGTTAAATTTGGTCTTGTAGACCCATTTGGTGCCAATCCTTTTTTTGTCATGTGGAAATTCTGTTAACTCCCAAGTATCATTTTTGTGAATGGAATCCATCTCTTCTTCCATGGCTTTCATCCAAACCTCATTAGTACATGCATCTTTAAAACATGATGGTTCAAAATCAGCCTTGGCTAATAAAGCAAAATTCACTGTTTCACCTACTGGGTTTTCTTCATGTACTTGATTTCCACTCTTCTGGTAGATATCACTCAATCTCCTTACTTTCCTTGTAGAACTTGGAGAAGAAGATGGACTTGAACTTGGTACTAAAGAACTTGATGAAGGGTTGCTTGGTGGAGTTAAACCATTGGATATAGAAACATTAGTTGGCTGCTCATGATCAATATCAGCAATTATATCATCATTCAAAATAGATTTTGGCTTCTCAACATGGCCTTTTTTATGACCATAAACTCCCCTTTCATCAAAAATCACATCTCTTGAGAAAATAAGCTTGTTAGTGAGGGGATTATACAATCTATAAGCCTTGCTTTTCTCACTATACCCAATAAAAATACATGACTCACTCTTTGCATCTAACTTCTGTCTATTCTGATCTGGTACATGCACATAAGCCAAACAACCAAAAACTTTGAAATGATTAACATTAGGCCTTTTACCATACCAAGCTTCATAAGGAGACATCTTTTCTAGTGTACTGGTGGGGCTACGGTTGAGGATGTACACCACTGTAGCAACTCCATCTCCCCAATAAGAATTGTTGAATCCCTTGGTTTGTAACATGCACCTTGCCATTTCAACCATAGTACGATTCTTCCTTTCAGCTATTCCATTCTGTTGAGGTGTGTATGCAGTAGTAAGTTGCCTCTTGATGCCATTAAAATCATAATAATTTTGGAAAGCCTTTGAGCAAAATTCTCCTCCATGATCAGTCCTTAAACATTTGATCTTGCACCCTTTCTCATTTTCCACAAGGGCTTTAAACTTCTTGAATGTATCCAAGGCTTCATCTTTGGCCTTCAAAAAATATACCCAACAATTTCATGAGTAATCATCAATAAAAGTGATGAAATATGATGACTTACCCAAACTCTTAGTCTGCATAGGACCACATATATCTGAATAAACAAGCTGAAGTGGGTGATGAGCCCTGCATGCATTGCCCTTTGGAAACTTTTCTCTTGCATGCTTTCCTTTAGCACAACCTTCACAAACCTCCTTGTGTTCCTCAACCTTGGGCAAACCAGAAACTAATGCATGTGAGGTTAGAAACTTCAAACTATGAAAATTTAAATGCCCACACCTGAGATGCCATAACCAACTTGAATCCTCATAAGCCATATTTGCCAAACTGTTGTTATGTTCACCAAACCTCAAGGGGAACATCCTATTTCTTGTCATAGGAACAACAGTGATCACCCTATTATCCTTATTCTTATCATAGATAGTACAAGTCTTATTCTCAAAGACTACTTTATAATTTTTCTCACATAGCTGCCCAACACTTAACAAATTGTGCTTCAATTGTGGAGTATAATAAATATCATGAATACTCTTTATACCTTCTTTTGTTTGGACCTCCATAGCTCCTTTGGCAGCAACCTCCAATGATTTATCATCACCAAGCTGGATCTTGGATTTGAAACTTCCATCCTTTGTTGAGAACAACTTCTCATTCCCTATCATATGGTTAGAGCATCCAGAATCTAGGTACCAAACATCTTTACTAGTATTTTCACCCTTGGCATAAGATAAAAATAAGTGATCAGGAGGATTGTCACTACTTTCTTGAGCATAGTTAGCACTTTTACCTTCTTTCAATCTGCATTCTCTTTCAAAGTGGCCATACCTATTACAATGGTAACAGTGAACATTTCTCTTATCAAATCTACCTCTACCTCTTCCTCTTGAGCCACCTCTTCCTCTGCCTCTTGAAGAATTTTGGCTTTGCCCTTTACCTTGGCCTTGATTGATTTTGGCACTATTGCTGCTTGCATCTTCATTTTTTGTGATTAGCAATTTAGAGGAAAATGCTTTCTCTACACCTTCAAAAGAATCTTTCAATCTTTCTTCATGAGACATCAAGGATCCAACCAGTTGATCAAACTGTAGTTTTGTCAAATCCTTGCTTTCTTCTATGATTATTGCTACGTGATTCCATCTGGGTGTCAAAGATCTCAACACCTTTTTTATCAAAACTTCATTGCTTACAATTTCTCCAAGTGTAGCCATTTTATTGACCACATCTTTGACTCTGACACAATAATCACTTATACTTTCAGCTTCTTGCATCTTCAAATTCTCGAACTCTCGCTTCAATGTCTGAAGCTTGACCACTTTAACTTGATCACTACCCTGGTAAGCTTCTTGTAGAGTCTTCCAGGCATCTTTGGCAGTTGTTGCTCCTGATATTCTTGGAAATAAGCTCTTATCAAGAGCTATCTGAATGTGAAACAAAGCTTGAGCATTCTTTTTCCTTGCTTCCTTTCTTGTTGTTCTTTCATTGGCTGTAAGGGCATTCCAATCAGTTGGCTCTTCATAACCTGATTCAATAATCTCCCACAAATCTTTTCCAATCAAAAAGGTCAGCATCTTAATGCACCAATAATCATAATCATTCCCATCAAATTCTGGAATAGGCATATGGTTAGAATTCGACATGATTAACTTTGGCGAAATTCCAACAATAAAACTTTAACCCAAAACAATTTTACCTGCTCTGATACCACTTGTAGAATTTTGAACCTGACCTATCCTCTCTGAACCAACTGATTAGCAAACAATAACAACAAAAAGAAGAAAACACCAATATCTTTATTGAAGCTTAATTAAAAAATTACATAGAGGCTGTATATATAAAGAATTTGTAGTCTAGAAGAATAAATAATAACTGCAGTTTTAAATATATTCCTAGCTTTGCATGGAAAGCTACTAAGGCTCTCAAACTAAAAAAAAAAAAACTACTCCCTAAATTAAGAATACAATAAGTGCATGCACAACATGCTTTATTTACTAAAAACAAACTCATGCAAAAAGCAAAACTAAAAATAGTCCTAAGGATTCATGCATGCTGGAGTGCATGCTTCATTTGCATGAATAAACAAAAAAAAACTATTAACTAAATATAGCTTATGCATGGTGATGAATGGATAGCTTCGTGTCCAAACTGAAGTTGCATGGAGCTGCATGCTAAAGCAGCATCACTTATCAGCATTTTCTTGATTCGGAAGAGATGGAACTTGGCCATTCGTTTCCTTCGACCATCGAGACCGCAATTCGCTCAGCTGCTATTCACATCGCTATCTTCTCAAAAGGATATGCAGAGTCCCCTTGGTGTTTGGCGGAGCTAGTTCTCATGTTACACAGCCCAGCTAAGATTATTCCTGTGTTTTATGAGGTGGAACCCTGGGCACTGCGCCATGTAGAAAAGCGAGTCTACGCTGATGCATTCATTCAATACCAAAATAAATCCAGGTACCTAGACAAGCTTAAGCAGTGGAAGGAAGCCCTCCAATCTATTTCATTCACCAGAGGTTACGAAATAAATAATTCCAAGTAAGTTGTCTTTGTTTGCATTCGCCTCTCTTTTATTCCATTGCATTTGTAAATAAAATATGTTGCATTTGGTAACTAAAATTTATTTCTTATCTCAATTCAATTTTTTTTTTGCTAAAGTATCGGTGACCATAAAAGCATACTATCAGCAGTCCAAAGGGAAGTACAGAGGATAAAGCCTTTGCATGTTGCAAAATATCCAGTAGCACTTGACAAGCTTGTACAAGATTTTGAAAGGAGATGCCTTCATAATCTTGTTCAAGATTTTGAAATCTACTGTGGAATGAATAAGGAAGAGGAAGGGAAGGTTAAGATTGTTGGCATCTTCGGAATGGGCGGAGTAGGTAAAACAACTCTTTCGCAAGAGTTGTTCAACAGTAAGCGTCAACAATATTCTCGAGCTTGTTTTCTATTTGATGTCCGGGAAGCCTCGGTTAGATGTAATTTACCTTCATTACAAATGAAACTCCTTAAAGATCTCTTCGGTGAAAAAGATTTGAGTTTTCATAGTACAAAGGAAGGATCAAGCCGTATTTGTAATTGTATAGAAAGAAGCACTTCTTGTAATTTCCTACTTGTTCTAGACGATATTGATCACCTAGAACAGTTAGATGCTCTATCAATTAAGCTTATGCTAGAAAAGCCCGGCAATAGTCTACTTATAATTACAACACGAAATGTAGGGGTCCTTATAGCCGAGGGAATTGATGTAGGCTATCATTTAAAAGGAATGGATAAAGATGATGCCAGACAACTTTTTAGTTGGCATGCTTTTTCTCAACCTCATCCTGCCAGTGGATATGAAGATCTTGTTGACGACTTCTTAGGCGTGTGTGGAGGCTTACCCCTTTCTCTTCAAGTTCTGGGAAGACATGTTCATGGTCGAGATGAAAATTATTGGAGGTCAGAGCTTCAAAAACTGGGTGGGACAATGCATGGAGATATAAGAAAAAGCCTTAAAATAAGCTTTGATGCTTTGGACTCTCAGGAAAAACAAATTTTCATGGACATGGCATGCTTTTTTGTTGACCAGTTAAAGTGTATAGCCATAAGAGTGTGGAAGGCATCGGGATGGAGTGCTCAAAATGGACTACAAGCACTAAAGGACAAGTGTCTCGTTGAAGAAATAGAAGATCCTGTACCTGTATTGAGAGTGCATGACCACCTGCGGGACTTGGGGAGAGAAATGGCAAATGAACTCAGCCAACCTCGTCGCTTGTGGCGTCCTCAGGATCTTAAAAAATTGCTAAGCGTGTTCCTCCATATTTCTCTGTGTGCACCAAAATGCACTATGTTCCGAACCATATTTCAGGTTAAAACGAATTCCTTCTTGTAAAAGACAGGTCCAAAAGACATAATTCTGAAATAGCAGTAAAAACGGGGCAAAAACAGGGCAGACTAGATTATAAAAATGAACAAGAAATTACTGAAATATTATATATATCCAACTTATATATATACAATTCAACTTACTCAATCAATCTAATTTACTCAACCAATCCAACTTACTCAATCAAGCTACGATTCGCAATGAGCAGCATCCTTTTTATAGTTGAGCTTCTAGCATCCAGAGATTTCTATTACTGGAATGTTTTTTTTTATGAACAGCTTCTAACAGTTTTACTATTCTAGAAAAAAAAAATTCTAGATCCTCTCGATCATCTTCTAGACAATCTTATACCCCTTAACACTTCTGTGAATGCAGGAATCGAAGGGATTTGAAAACATCATTGCTCAAACGAAAGGAAGGTGTTTCCATTCGTTTTTTGATAAGTCCCTGAATTCTGAAGTTAAATTCTTCCTAGGTGAATCGGATCATTGTGCAGTAATGTCATCAAGTTTGTTATGGCTTCAGCTTTGCTACCCGTATCTAAGGCAACCACAACACGAGAGTTCGAGCGTACAGCCAGGAATTCCTTCATGGATTCCACTTCAAAATCTGCAGTTTGAGAATCAGCAATGGATATTTCAAAAGACTGTGGCAGGATGATGCAGAGGTATGTTACTATTTACCATAAAAAGTTGAAGTCACCATTAAACGTATCCATTATGTCATGGTAGATATTCATCATTTTAAATATTATAGGTTGTAAGCATGATTATTATATTCTTTCATTTCCCTGTTATTATAATTGATCTGATAAATAGGCTAAAAGGAACAGTATTCTTTTCACAGTCTTCAATGGTAGATTCTCGATTACATCTGCCACTGAAAGTTTTAAAGAAATTTGTTTTGAGTTTCAGGCCCCCTCCGAATTGAAAAACCTAGAGATTTATGGAACTTTTTTAGAAGAGTATCCAAATTTCTTAGGAGTATTAACTCATGTGGAAAAGAAAGTCCAACAGGAAGTCGAAAAGGAAGTCGTAAAGGAAGTGAACGAGGGTCACGACTTGTCAAAATTGAAGTCACTGATTGTGAAGACATGTACAAGATTTTCAAGATCCGTCCTTACGACTTCTGCCAGAGAGTCTCCATCTTTTAAGGTTCCATTGAACGATGGCACAGAGTCTACCACGGTTAAGGTCCCATTGAGTATGGTTGAAGATCTAGTAATTAAAGAGCAAGAAAACATAAGAAGAATTGGAGTTGACGGAAGTTATTGTCCTAGCCTTCAATCCTTGGAACTCTCTTCTGTGAGAAATCTTATTGAAATGCAATTAACAAGAGTTGAAACGTTGAATTGTCTTAATGTTAGCGAGTGTGAGCATCTGAAAATCTTGTCAGTGACATCTGATCTTACGGAGCTTAAAGATTTGACCATTAGTGAATGCCCTATGCTTGAGGAGACAAATCTGGGCCATCTGAGCTGCCTGCAAAAGATAATAATCGAAAATTGCAATATTAATGTGTCAGGAATATTCAATTTTAAGATGCTAGTAGAATTGAATATTACGAGATGTCCAAGGCTTCATGAGTTATGTCTTGCACATCTGAGTTGCCTAGAAAAAATTATAGTTAACAAATGTGATCATTTGAGAAGTGTGACAGGACTATGTAGTCTTCTAAAGCTTATAGAAGTTAACATTTCTCGGTGTGGAATGCTACAACTTGATTTATGTCTAGAAGGGTTGAACAGTCTAGAGAGGATAAAAGCTGATAGATCTGTCAAGGTCAAATGTTTTGAGCTGATCAGTTGTAAGAATTTTGAAACAGTGTCAGGAATATCATTCGAAATGATTCGAGTGGTGAACATGTAGAATTTTGAACCTGACCTATCCTCTCTGAACCAACTGATTAGCAAACAATAACAGCAAAAAGAAGAAAACACCAATATCTTTATTGAAGCTTAATTAAAAATTACATAGATGTTGTATATATAAAGAATTTGCAGTCTAGAAGAATTAATAATAACTCTAGTTCTAAATATATTCCTAGCATTGCATGGAAAGCTACTAAGGCTTTTAAACTAAAAAACGAAAACTACTCCCTAAATTAAGAATACAATAAGTGCATGCACAACATGCTTTATTTACTAAAAACAAATTCATGCAAAAAACAAAAGTAAAAAAAGTCCTAAGGATTAATGCATGTTGGAGTACATGCTTTATTTGCATGAATAAACAAAAAAACTATTAACTAAATTAATCTAGCTGCATGCCAGAGCAGCATCAGTTATCAACACACTCCCCCTTGATGCTGAGAGGGCTCACAATCTTATCTCGTAGTGCTATAAACTAAGCTTTCGCAACCGCTTTGGTGAATATATCTGCTAGCTGATCATGGGTGTTGATGTGCATCAATTCGACATCCTTCTTCTGCACCAAATCTTGTATGAAGTGATATTTCAAATCAAAATTCTTTGTTCTGCTGTGATGAACCGGATTCTTAGCTAACTTGATGGCACTCACATTGTCACAATAAATTACTGTAGGCTAAATTTGTTATTCTCCAATTTCTTCCAAAACTTTTCTGAGCCAAAGAGCTTGTGTACCTGCTGAGGTATTTGCAACATACTCTGCTTCTGTAGATGAGAGGGCAACAATACTTTGCTTTTCTGAGCTCTAGGTAATCAAACCAGAACCAAAAGGAAAACAATTTCCAGATGTAGATTTACGGTCATCCGTACTACCTCCCCAGTCTGAATCACTAAAGCCTACAAGATTGAATATTTCAGAAGAGTAGTAATGAATACAAAAACTTAAATTCCCTTTCACATACCTCAAAATCCTCTTGGTTGCCTTCATATGTATTTCAGATGGATTTGTCATATACCTTGAAACAAGTGAAACTAAATAGGCAATATCAGGCCTTGTGTGGATTAGAAACATCAAGCTCCCCACAATACTTCTGTAAGCTATCTCATCAACTAAATCAGCACCATCATCTCTACATAACAAATCTCCATGAGCACTTGGAGTGGAGGCAGGGTTACAATCAATCATATTAAATTTCTTCAGCATATCCTGTGCATACTTTGTTTGACAAATGAAAAGCTCATCCTTACTTTGAAAAACCTCCATTCCTAGAAAATATTTCATTAGACCAAGATCTTTCATCTCAAATTCTTTCATCATAGTAGCTTTGAATTCATCTTTCATCTTAGAACTACTACCCATATACAAAAGATCATCAACATACAAACTTATGATGAGAATATCAGTACCTTTTTGTTTGTAGTAAAGGGTAGGATCACTCTTACTTCTCTGGAAGCCATTCTCCCGAAAGTATCCATCAATCCTGGCATACCACGCTCTTGGTGCTTGATTGAGGCCATACAAAGCCTTCTTCAACTTGTAGACATAATTATCTTTTCCTTCCACTTCAAAACCTTGTGGCTGCTCCACATATACTTTCTCTTCGAAGTACCCATTCAAGAAGGCACTTTTCATGTCCATATGATGTATGCTCCACTTCTTCTGAGCTGCTAATGAAATCAACATTCTTATGGTCTCTTGTCTTGCTACTAGTGCAAATGTCTCTTCATAGTCAATTCCATACTTCTGTGTGAAGCCTTTAGCAACTAATCTTGCCTTGTGTCTTTCAACACTCCCATCACTATTAAATTTGGTCTTGTAGACCCATTTGGTGCCAATCCTTTTTTTGTCATGTGGAAGTTCTGTTAACTCCCAAGTATCATTCTTGTGAATGGAATCCAACTCTTCTTCCATGGCTTTCACCCAAATTTCATTAGTACATGCATCTTCAAAACATGATGGTTCAAAATCAACCTTGGCTAATAAAGCAAAATTCACTGTCTCACCTATTGGGTTTTCTTCATGTACTTGATTTCCACTCTTCTGGTAGATATCACTCAATCTCCTTACCTTCCTTGTAGAACTTGGAGAAGAAGCTGGACTTGAACTTGGTACTAAAGAACTTGATGAAGGATTGCTTGGTGGAGTTAAACCACTAGATACAGAAACATTAGTTGGCTGCTAATGATCAATATCAGGAATTATATCATCATTCAAAATAGATTTTGGCTTCTCAACATGGCCTTTTTGATGACCATAAACTCCCCCTTCATCAAAAATCACATCTCTTGAGACAATAAGCTTGTTAGTGAGGTGATTATACAATCTATAAGCCTTGCTTTTCTCACTATATCCAATAAAAATACATGACTCACTCTTTGCATCTAATTTCTATCTATTCTAATCAGGTACATGCACATAAGCCAAACAATCAAAAAATTTGAAATGATTAACATTAGGCCTTTTACCATCCCAAGCTTCATAAGGAGACATCTTTTCTAGTGCACTGGTGGGGCTACGGCTGAGGATGTACACTGCTGTAGCAACTCCATCTCCCCAATAAGAATTGCTCAATCCCTTGGTCTGTAACATGCACCTTGCCATTTCAACCGTAGTATGATTCTTCCTTTCAGCTAATCCATTCTGTTGAGGTGGGTATTCAGTAGTAAGTTACCTCTTTATGCCATTAAAATCACAATAACTTTGGAAGGCCTTTGAGCAAAACTCTCCTCCATGATCAGTCCTTAAACATTTGATCTTGCACCCTTTCTCATTTTCCACAAGGGCTTTAAACTTCTTGAATGTATCCAAGGCTTCATCTTTGGCCTTCAAAAAATATACCCAACAATTTCGTGAGTAATCATCAATAAAAGTGATGAAATATGATGACTTACCCAAACTCCTAGTCTGCATAGGACCACATATATCTAAATGAACAAGCTAAAGTGGGTGATGAGCCCTCCATGCATTGCCCTTTGGAAACTTTTCCCTTGCATGCTTTCCTTTAGCACAACCTTCACAAACCTCCTTGTGTTCCTCAACCTTGGGTAAACCAGAAACTAATGCATGCGAGGTCAGAAACTTCAAACTATGAAAATTTAAATGCCCATACCTGAGATGCCATAACCAACTTGAATCTTCGTAAGCCATATTTGCCAAATTGTTGTTATGTTCACCAAACCTCAAGGGGAACATCCTATTTCTTGTCATAGGAACAACAGTGATCACCCTATTATCCTTATTCTTATCATGGATAGTACAAGTCTTATTCTCAAAGACTACTTTATAATATTTCTCACAGTGATAACCATTTCTTACTATTCTAAATTTAATTATTATAAAATTAATCGCTTAAAATAAGTATCAATTATCTATAAATCTATTTAAAAATAAATAAAATTATTTCTTACTATAATTAATATATATATATGGAGGTCCACAAAGTAGTTTTTGCCACGACTAAGACGTATCCATTCCGCCAAATTGACCCGGGGCACGATCCTAGCCTCATCCCTTAAGATGTCGAAGCCATGCACTCAGCAAGACTTGATCCCTGGTGGGCTCATTTAGAGCCTTTCAATTTCACCAGTAGACCAAAGGCCCATTGACAAATATATATTTTTTAAATTTATTAATAATATTATTTTTTATATTAAAATTGAAAAAGTAAATTATTTAACTATTGATGAATTATTGTTTAAAAATATCAAAATTAACATTCAAATCTTAACAATAAAAAATAAAAGATAATACTATGAGGAAAAAAGACATCGCAGTTTTGTTAAATATGTCAAAAGTTTCTCTTAATCATGTTTTAAATAGGCGGCACCAATAAATTTGTAAACGGATGGGAAGGGCATCTATAATTTTAAAAACTGCCAGGAATATATCTTTACCCAAAACAAAACCGTGACTGAAAACAAAACAAAACGGGCAGTAGAAAAATCTGACGTGATAAAAATGAGATGCATGATACTAAGCTTGAAATCGCCAAAATTTTAATGCAAATAGATTAATCCTGAAATTTTTATCAACATGTGTGAGACAATTCCGATGGGCTATGCCTAGGTTATAATAGCCTATCGGCTAAACAAGGGCTTAAAATCAAAATGCGTGGGATCTTTCCCAAAGATGCTAGAGAAAACACAACAATTAGCAGATATGAAGGTATTTTATATTTAAATTGAATTAATATATAAATTATATCATAGAGTTAGAAATGGGAAAAAATAATTTTAAGTGGGTAATGTAAATCAATTAAGTAAATGTAAATAATTATGTATAAATTAAAGTAATATTAAATTGTAAATGTTGAAATGGAGTATATCGAATAAGATAATTTTATATATGAAGTATAATTGTTTTATGAATAATAATGATTGAAGAGTGAGATTGCTTAGTGTTAAGACCAAACATGACTGATTGATCAAATGATAAAGTCAATATGCTTCAAAATATACAATTTTGAAATTCAACAGTCTATAAGTTTTTCTTTAGGAGCTATTAGAAAAGTATATACTTTGGTAGAAATATATTATATTACACTCTCAAGTTTTTCCCATCAATCTTGGTAGTATTTAAAATTAAATTGGCAAACAATAGGCTTCTAGCATGCATGTGAATCTCAAAATGCTTGCTAGGTGATTCAAATGCACCATGATGGGCATGATTAGATGCTTTTTTTCATTTTAATGTAGATGTAAACAATTTTGTGTATGGTATTTAACAATTCTCTCTTAATTGAAGCATTAAAAAATTCTAAAATTAGGCCCTTGTGAATTAGTCAACTTAAGGCTAAATTTTAAGATGGGCCAACTAATCAAATGTTTGATTTTAATTTTATAAATAAGATGATCAATATCATGGTTGTCGAGATGAAATATACTTAGCAAACATGACCTAGATCTAATAGCCATTATCAGTCCTTTCTTGATTTCTTTCAAAAACAATAATTCTAGGTTGAGAGAAACATGCTCTCTCTTAAGAAAATTGTACACCTAACCTTAAAAATAAGTCATATAGTATAGTTTAATTTCTATTTATTTATTTATATTGGTGAAATATTAATAATAAAAATTATAGTTTATAGTTTATAAATTTTAATGAATTTATGAATTCAATGTCAAATACATAATTTAATATGTATAAGAGTTTGAAATAATGTTTTATATTATGTAAGGTTTAGCTATGAAGATATCCAACTAAATTTTAAAAGCTTTAATGAAAGTATAAGATTTTGCTGCAAAATTATCTTGAGCATAGTAGAGTTGATCACTCATACTTTATATATATATATATATATATATATTTCATAGGTAATAGGCCATGGCCGATATATTTTATTAATTTTGAAAAACTTTACATTCTCGGTTCAGTGTGAGCACCGGTAGGAAAGAACTGGGTAAAGAAAACCTTTTGTCTTGGCCAAGGAATATACCAAGTAAAGAAAATCTCTGGTCTTGCCCAAGGAATATAGTGAGTAAAGAAAACCTCTAGTCTTGCCCAAGGAATATACATTCCTAGTTACAAAACTGAACAAACATCTCATAAGAAAATTACATTTATTGGCTTACTACCACTTGATTACAATACAACTTTCAACAAGGTTCCCTCTCCACCCTTCCAAAAGTCTACCCTTATTACAGAGATTGTTGGTCTTCATACATCAAAAATAGCTCCTCTAGCAGGTATTTAATATATTTATTGTTTTAGTAATTGTTATGCCAGAGACGAGACCATTTCCTTAGACTGAACTTCACATATAATGCTTTGCCAATGAGAACACCTTCCCTGCAAATCTGATAACCACTAAAAGCTCAAAGACTTGTCAACTTGTTAGTACACTAGAAACCTGCTCAAAAATTTCATAATCCTTGAATTCCACCAATAAATCATGAAATCCTAACTTGAAAGTAGAATATCCTTGAAGAAGAGCAATAGCATATCAGGTCTTGAAAGGGACAAATTATCACAATAATTTTAGGAAGTCTAAACATAGACTATGCATCTGTCTCAGAGGGTGCTCAAAATAGAAGCTTAAGCCTAAGCCATAATTGCTCATAGCACAAAACCAACTCATAATGCCATTAATTTAAATATAAGTAAAAACTAAATGTGAATATTGCGATTAAGCTGCAAGAATCCATTATCCCCAGAAAGTAAATTATCAGCATTAAATTATCAATTAACCAAACATTTTGATAATCTCTAATCACGAAAGAGCTCCCAAGATGCATGAAGACTATTGCAATTAGAACTCTCTAACCACCCTAAGCAGAGATTTATCAACCAATTACTAGGAAGGCCAAATATCATTATTCATTTGGATTCTTTTCTAAGTAAAGACAAACAATTCAGTGATATAATCTTATTGCCGTTAGAGCTCATCATCCACTCAAGACAGAGATTTATGTACCAAAAAATGAGGAGTCCAAGATGAATAAATGCATTCAGTTCAGAATAAAGATAGTCAATTCTGTATCTCATTCTACCTTATGTAAATAGTCATTTGATATTAATAGTCTATATGTCTATATATATATGACAAGATATATGTAACTGTGTGTATTTTTGTATATGTGTGTGAGTGTGTGTGTGTGTGTGTGTGTGTGTGTGTGTACATACATACATACATACATACATACATACATACATATACATACAAGCATATATATACATACATACATACATACATATATACACACACATATATGTATGTATGTATGTATGTATGTATGTATGTATACATATATATACATATATGCACATATATGCACATATATATACATATGTGTATATGTATATGTATATGTATATGTATATATGTATGTATGTATGTATGTATGTATGTATTTATATGTATGTATATATTTATATATATAAATGCATATGTATGTATGTATGTATGTATGTATGTATGTATGTATGTATGTATGTATATGTGTGTGTGTGTGTATGTGTGTGTATGTGTATGTGTATGTGTATGTGTGTGTGTGTGTGTGTGTGTGTGTGTGTGTGTGTGTGTATGTGTATACATATATATACATGAGCTTAAAAATCACAAATACCAAAAAACCCCATTACAAAAGACCTTCTAATGTAACATTTTGATAAACTGAAAATATAAGGAAATGAACAGTCATCCCTGTATACCAAGAAAAAATATAACCCATAATCAAAGGTTTCTAACAGGGAAAGTGTTCAAAGGAGTAGACTGTAGAAACATATACAATAACTCATTCTCTCAAATAGAATATAGAAATATTTCCAAGTCTAGTAAATATAAAAGTCTTTAATTAAAACTGTTATTTAAGCTAAAGCATAAGACCTACAAAAGAGTCCTGTAATGGTGGGAAAATGGTGAATGATAAATCAAGAAGGAAAACTACCCTTTCCCTAAAAGAGAGATGAGAGTTTCTCTATCGATTACCATTCAAGCACTTTTCACCATTACATTAGGAAGGGGGAGAAGAGAATTCACTAGATTCAATCTCTCCACACAAAGATGGTAGATTGAATTCTGAATGTATTGGGAATGCTAAGTTGATCCCCTCTTCCCTGTTTGATTTGGAAAGGAAATTGATTGAATTATGTAGTGCAAAAGCGATAAATAACTGATTGTAACTTGAGATCGGAATATGGGATGAAGCTGTGCACCTAGATCTGGCAGTAAAATATCGAGACAAAGTCGCCCAGTGAATTTGAGGAAAAGTTGCCTAGATTGTGACAGGAATGTACCCGGTCCTCCAAAAAATCCGTGAAACAAAAAGGGTTTTTTCACCTTTGCAAATGAATCCCGAATCTGAAAGTATAGCTGCATACCTGCAACCTACACACAGAAAAGAGAGGAAAATGGGTTGTGATTGGGGGTTTGCCTTTAAGTCAAACCCCAATTTTGGATTTAACCAAGTAATGAAAGAAAGTACTTGCAAGTAGATGTAAATGAAAGATTGAATTGTAAATCACCTCAAGGGAGGTTGTAGTAGCAATGTTGATAGAAATGCTTGTGTGGAATTGTATGTTGAAATCAATCTCCTCTTCAATGGTTGAATCCTTGACTTTAATGCAACACCTAACTTTGAAGGGAGACTTGAGAATGCTCAATGTTGGAAAAGAATGCTTGAATGCTCTTGAATGCTTGATCGCTTGTACATACTCCATTCTTATATAACTTCCACCTATTGAACTTATGAAAATCAGAGAGCGAATGGCCCCCTTAAATACATTTTGGTGAATTTGAATTTTGTCACGAGCCGACATCGGGGGAGATTTCCCGCTCACTGTACAACCTTCTATGCAACCCAAGGAAGGGTCCTGCCCCAAAATAGGGCAGGGACAAGGGCACGACACCCCTATCCTAGGAGGACAAGTGCACCATGCCCCTATCCAAAGGGGGACAGTGGCGCCATGCCCCTATCCTACCCCTTTCTCCAGAGCAAAGTGCAGATAGAGTGGTGCGGAGGTTAAGGGAGAAGTTGATTCTGATGGTTGAGCAATCTCTGGTCTCTGATCAGGATAGAGGATTCGAGTTTGCATGCATGAGGACCCTAATGTAGTCAAAAATTGCTAGGGTTGTAATTTTATGATACTACAAGTCCATATCCATAATTTCAAACTACGACCCAGTTTAACATACCAAAAAGAAAATAAAAAAACTGGGGAGGCTCCACTATCATTGCCTTACTCGCATCTCCTACTATGTGTTAAAACATCGATTACTATCTATATGTGGTTAATCCACCATAGCCTATAGTAATTTTTAAATGATATCAAAAAAGGGGGTTCATCTATTCCACCTAGGGAGAACAGATCAACTGGGTTCATTTTCGTAGAGGTCTCGGGCTCCTCGCATGGCTTCTTTCTTGACTGCAACCAAGGAAGGTTCTGCATCATCCTTGAGATCCCTCGTCTTTCTTTTGAAAGGGTCCTTAGACTTCTCTTTTATGCCTTGCAAGTGGAGCGCTTTGATGATAATGGGTGGTAAAATCTATAAGTTACCGATCTCCATTTCAGAAAATTCTAAAAGGGGTTCAAAACCTTCTACTTTAATGTATTCTACCCACCAATTGATGTCCTTGTTTGGCTTCAGATGAAGCCATTTTTGGGGGAAGTCAATTTTGCATTCCATAATCGACTTTCTTTCTGTGAATTGCTTCCTACCTTTAATCACTAGGATACGGTGGTGAACAATTACTTCCTTTCAACTCTCAATAGCCGTACTACCTTCCATCTTATAATCTTTTGGGAAGGAAATTCTTAGATATTCATCGATAATTTGCACCTCAATTTCTAGCCCTATTAGCAGGTCCTCCCTGAAAATACTTTATATATAGTTTTGCAAAAAGGGTTTTGAAATTATTTTTCAATTCATTTTTGATAATTATGGGAACATCCATGTCATATTAGAAATTATGTTATTGAGATAAGTATGAGTATTTCTTTGTTGGTCATTGTTGATACTTTGTGCCACCCTTCTTTTTCAAATATTGATAACCAATCTAAGAGATATTTGTGGGTATTTCTATGTCATTTTTTCCTTTTTTTTTTCTTCCCTTTTCTTTTCTCTTAATCAACTACCTAAGTGCAAAATATCTCAAAATTAGCTAAGTGTCCTAGTCTTCTATGCTTTCCACCTTACATTATGCCTAAATGGGAACTCATAGTTTAAATTTGGGTTTTCAATCCACAACTATCATCATGGACCTCTTTGTTTGTTATGTTTGATTCATTTCATTCTATACATCATAACAAAGTACTTTTATAGCCTCTAATTAAAGAGGGATCAATTAAGGATAGTGAAACAATAGGTCCCTTAAACAAATATTAGTTATTTTTTCAATGTAAGGTTAGATGAAAGGATTTGATGAGTGAGATAGGTATGGATGTTGTAGTATAGTGGATTATTGGAGCCAATAATACCACCTATTACTTTAGGTTTAGGGATATCATATGTGGGGATGAATAACTACTCTAGCAAACATTGTACTTATGTTTATCCATTGAGTTTCCAATGAGAGAGCTAATGGGGACCATATCTTTTGCACCCTTACTATTAACTCAAGATTCTTGTTCAGTCAAGAGATTGCAACATTAATCTTATTCTTGACTGAACAAGAATATTATTTTTACCTATACTATAAACCTTGTTTTTCAATCTTTCTATTTTCTTGAGGTGAAAACTACTCTCCATGGCATCCAAATTGTTGAATATAAAGGAATATCTAAGGTGCTCACCAAGGGTGACTCCGACAATGTCATCAATATGTTACTTGGTAATGTAAACCTTAGTTGGCCTCTCCAAAATTTTACTATAGAACAACATCTTTACATGATGGACCTCTAAACCCACGGGACAAAAGACATGTCCTAAGAAGGTAACAAATTAATGAACTTTCTTGTTAATATGGGTTCTCAAGTTCAATCTATCATTAGCGACATTTTAAATATGTATCCTTGAAATATATTAGTTGAAAGGCATGAACATCATATTCAACATCATGTAAGAACTTGAGTTAAAAAAAATTATTAAAAAAAGGAAGCATTCTGAACATCATCATCATTAGTAGCAAAATTCAGCATTACATGAATCATAAATGCTTAATATATACATATACATAGATGTTATAAATAATATACTAGATGTAAATAACATATATCATACAATATGTTAAAAGTATGAACTATGTTATCATCAGATTTATTAAATCATTAATATTAACAATTTCATCACAGACTAAATTTAACAACACCATCTAACATATTTAAGAACTATAATATAATTAAAATTAACCAAAAAAATTAAACAAAAACAAAAGTTTGATGCTTATTGATGTGAAAGATGCGTCCGACAGATTTCCCATCACGCATCAAATTTAACAGTCACTTATGCCCTTAATTGTGTTTTCCACCACGCATTTGTTGAGTGCTACTGATTAGTATTGTCAATCCAATGTTAACTAGCAGTTGCACACTATTGTGTGCACAACGGGAAGTTGATAGGTAAAATGGTTCGGTGAACTGGTTTGGTTAAGGAAGCAGAAATATGTGCAATATTTTTTTAAGTATGGAAAATTAAATTGAGTTGTTAAAATTTAATAAGCATTTGGCAGCGTGAATTTTCCAAATTTATTTTACCTTTGTTTTACCAAAATAGCCAAAAAAAAAAAATGCATCGTAGCAGAAACCAAAACTTTGTATAGAAAATATTAATATTTGAGTGACAAATTTGTACAAGGGTGAGGAGAAAGCAGCAAGTTATGCTCATTCATTGAATTCAATTGTTAAACATAGTGGATTTCAGCAAAGGAGAACATTGAATTAAATGTAGCAATGATTGAAGAGAGTAACACAAGTAAGAAAACGTGAATGTTACAATGTCAATAAGTGTAAGCAGTCATTGTGGGAGTCTAGATCTTAACGACTCTTAAAAACATGATACGGTAACGGCTTGGTCATCTTGAACATGTTCATATTTGAGAACATAGGGCTTTGAGATGTAAAATAGCGGGTTTTAAAGAATCAAATAATTTGAAAGCTATTGAAAGCTGCAAGATGCGTAATGGCTGATGACGGATTGACCCGCATTGCATGGAAATCAAGTAAATACATTTGTTAGCAATAGAAAGTGTTATATAAAATGAAATATGCAAGGTTTAAACCTAAATTAGAACAACTTACTTCTTGATGAGCAACAGCATGAAGCCAATGCGATCAACTTGTTTTAAATTACAATGCTTGCTGAGTTTTAAAGCCTGCAAATTTTGGAATACGGTAAATTTTGAAGTTGTGTATCAAAGTGTTAGGCACATTTAAAAGTGAATTTTGTGTTTCAATGAATGAAGAGTTAAATATATTATTTACCTCATGTTCAGTAGTATGGAGTGAGAAAATGACCTGGTAAAGTAGAATAAATATACATTAAAATTGCACTATAGAAATAGTTTTAAAGCTTGTAACTTGGGAATTTTTCAAGTGTTACTTTTATTGAATAGTACAATGCTACAATTTATAAAATAATTTAATAAATACAAAAAAAATTTGGCATGTGAAAATCAGAGTAACAAGTAATATCTAACAAGAAAGAGGAATTGGCAATATATATTTTGCAGATCATGGCGAGGAAGGTCATGCCTATCAAGCAGATCAACCTTCATAGATTTGTAAGAGGCAATTTGTAACTATTGCAACGTGAATGAAGTGCAATCCTGCAGAGAGGAGTATGTAAGATGGGAAGGTGCCAAAAACATGGAGCTGTAAGAAATGCTAAATGTAGAGAACAGTTGGTAGGAAAAGAGAAAAAGGTAGGTAAAAAAGTGCAAAAGACAGGAAAAGATGAACCTTAGAAAGTTTGCAGATTGTATTGAATGTAGGAAAGGATTATCATGGAGGGCGTATCAAGAAAAAAATTTAAGGATAATTGTTCGTGCAGTGTGAAGCAAAATTAAACAAATGATAGCATTTAAAATGGAAGAAAGGTATTGGAAAGCAATGAATTATTCAAGTGAAATTGAATAATAGCAAGAAATGAAAATCGAGCAATGCAAAATACTTAATTGAAATTTGTAACTAACCTAATTAGTGTCATAAATCTGGAATGCAGTGAAGTTTCAAAATACCCTAAAAAAATTTTTTTGTTGTCTGCAATTTTTGCAAGGGCAACAGAGTCATAGATTTGAGATATTTAAATCTGTTTGTAATGGGGAGATAAAACATTAAAATAAAGAATGGGAAAAGTGATCAATAGCTATAATGGTCAAATTTAAATTATTTTAAGAAAGCAAAAGGAATATGACCTGAAATATGGGGAACAAAATGAACAGATATTGGTGAAATAGGAAAGCTGATTTAGTTTGGTTGGTCAAAGGTTTTGCTTGCATTGAAGGAAGCAACGTCAGAACGATTAATTTGGTAAAGTTGGAAAGCAGATATAAAGTATAAATTGGGAAATGACCTGAAACTGTTTGTTTGTAATCGGCACGGAGTGCAATCATGGGTATGTTGTTGTCTGTTAATATGTATCTCTACAACAAAAAGAAGAAATATGGTTAGTTTCTTAAATTCAACATATATACAATTCATGTGCTAAAAGAACTGAAGTGGTGTGGCAAAGGGAAGTAATTGTCATACCTGGGTGAGTTGTTTATGTTGCAGCAATGACTTTTGAATGGAACAGACACTTTTGTAACTAAAGTCACCAGAGGATAATACACAAGTGCTGTAACAATGAGAATAATAAAAGCTGTTAGAAATGTTTGAGTAGTGTAAAGTTTAAAACTGATTAGAAATATATTCATTTTAGTGTTAAAAGAGTTAGAAATTTAATTCTATCTCTATCTTTCTCTTCACGGCCCCATCGAATGCATCCCATACTAACTTGTGCTTTGCAAAGTAGCATTTTGCTATCAAGTCACCTTCATATCTTGATATGCTGTGGCAGGAAAAGAATCTTTTACTACTCAAAAAGTACCAATGTACACTATGAAACATAAATTCTAATAAAATAACATATGAGAATCTTTTAATAATTCCTTCATATCTTGATATGCATTAGCAGGAAAAGAATCTTTTATAATTCAAAAAGTAGCAATGTACACTATGAAACATAAATTCTAATGAAATAACGTACAAGAAGGTTTTAATAATTAACAAGTTACAATAATGCATTTGCATTGCAAACAGAAAATTGGGCTATGGTTTTATATTATAAGCCGTTACCTACCATGCCCCAATCCTCAAAACTGGCATATGGAAATTGGAGGCTTTGAGATTGGCTCAAGTTGCCTGGTGTGTTGCAGAACTTGCATCCTTCCTTTGAAATCACACCTAGAAAGTATTTGTAAAACAAAAGTTTCATATGAGAGGCAAAGATGCAGTCATCCACAGGTTTTATGTCGTCTTCTATTTAACTGTCAAATTGTACAGATAAATATTTCTGATACTGTGAGATGGAGCTTAATATTGGTATACATTGAAACAAATTTTTCATAGCATATACAGAAACTTAGATACTATTATTTCTCTCTTTTCTATCTATGCATATAAAAAAAAACAAAGAAAAAGAATAGACTAAGCATAGCATTGTTATGTCATACCTGGGTGAGTTGTTTATGTTGTAGCAGTGATTTTTGAATGGAACAAACACTTTTGTAAAAAAAGTTATCAGAGGATAATACACAGATGCTCTAACAGTGAGATTAATAAAAGCTGTTAGAAATGTTTGAGTAGTGTAAAGTTTAAAACTGATTAGAAATATATTCATTTTAGTGTTAAAAGAGTTAGAAAGTTCATGTTTTGCAAAGAAAAAGTACAAACTAAGTATAGCATTGTTTTTTTGTGTGTATAACTTTGTATAATCGACATTGACAAGACTTTTTAGCTACAACCAGTGCTAACTTGAAAAGTGAGAAGTGTGCAAGCATGGGTATGTTGTTCTTTGTTAATATGTATCTGTACAACAAAAAGAAGCATTGAAATTTGTAACTGACCTGATTAGTGTCATAAATCTGGAATGCAGTGAAGTTTCAAAATACCCTAATTTTTTTTTTTTGTTTTCTGCAATTTTTGCAAGGGCAACACAGTCATAGATTTGAGATATTTAAATCTATTTGTAATGAGGAGATAAAACATTAGAATAAAGAATGGGAAAAGTGGTCAATAGCTATAATGGTCAAATGTGAATTATTTTAAGAAAGCAAAAGGAATACAAACTGAAATATGGGGAACAAAATGAATGGATATTGGTGAAATAGGAAAGGTGATTTAGTGTGGTTGGTCAAAGGTTTTGCCTGCATTGAAGAAAGCAACGTCAGAAGGATTAATTTGGTAAAGTTGGAAAGCAGATATAAATTATAAATTTGGAAATGACCAGAAAATGTTTGGTTGTAATCGGCACAAAGTGCAATCATGGGTATGTTGTTGTCTGTTAATATGTATCTCTACAACAAAAAGAAGAAATATGGTTAGTTTCTTAAATTCAACATATATACAATTCATGTGCTAAAAGAATTGAAGTGGCGTGGCAAAGGGAAGTAAATGTCATACCTGGGTTAGTTGTTTATGTTGCAGCGGTGACTTTTGAATGGAACAGAGACTTTTGTAACTAAAGTCACCAAAGGATAATACACAGGTGTTGTAACAATGAGAATAATAAAATCTGTTAGAAATGTTTGAGTAGTGTAAAGTTTAAAACTGATTAGAAATATATTCATTTTAGTGTTAAAAGAGTTAGAAAGTTAATTGTATATGTATCTTTCTCTTCAGGGCCCCATTGAATGCATCCCATACTAACTTGTGCTTTGTAAAGTAGCATTTTGCCACCAAGTCACCTTCATATCTCGATATGCTCTGGCAGGGAAAGAATCTTTTATTACTTGAAAAGTACCAATGTACACTATGAAACATAATTTCTAATAAAATAACATATGAGAATCTTGTAATAATAACTTCATATCTTGATATGCGTTAGCAGGAAAAGAATCTTTTATCATTCAAAAAGTAGCAATGTACACTATGAAACATAAATTCTAATGAAATAACGTACGAGAAGGTTTTAATAATTAACAAGTTACAATAATGCATTTGCATTGCAAACAGAAAATTGGGCTATGGTTTTATATTATAAGCCCTTACCTACTATGCCCCAATCCTCAAAACTGGCATATGGAAATTGGAGGCTTTGAGATTGGCTCAAGTTGCCTGGTGTGTTGCAGGCCTTGCATCCTTCCTTTGAAATCACACCTAGAAAGTATTTGTAAAACAAAAGTTTCACATGAGAGGGAAAGATGCAGTCATCCACAGGTTTTATGTCGTCTTCTATTTAATTGTCAAATTGTACAGATAAATATTTCTGATACTGTGAGATGGAGCTTAATATTGGTATACATTGAAACAAATTTTTCATAGCATATACAGAAACTTAGATACTATTATTTCTCTCTTTTCTATCTATGCATATAAAAAAAACAAAGAAAAAGAACAGACTAAGCATAGCATTGTTATGTCATACCTGGGTGATTTGTTTATGTTGTAGCAGTCAGTTTTGAATGGAACAAACATTTTTGTAACAAAAGTTATCAGAGGATAATACACAGATGCTCTAACAATGAGATTAATAAAAGCTGTTAGAAATGTTTGAGTAGTGTAAAGTTTAAAACTGATTAGAAATATATTCATTTTAGTTTTAAAAGAGTTAGAAAGTTCATGTTTTGCAAAGAAAAAGAACAAAGTAAGCATAGCATTGTTTTTTTTGTGTATAACTTTGTATAATTGACATTGACAAGACATTTTAGCTACAACCAGTGCTAACTTGAAAAGTGAGAAGAGTGCAAGCATGGGTATGTTGTTCTTTGTTAATATGTATCTCTACAACAAAAAGAAGAAATAGAATTAGTTTCTTAAATTCAACATATATACAATTTATGTGCCAAAACAATTGAAGTGGCGTGGCAATGAGAAGTTTGTTTATTGATTTATTTTATTCAAAGATTTGTTAGAATATGCCTTGAAAGAATTACATGGCCACGTAAAAAGAAGAGAATGTAAACTATATGTGTTGGGTAGGTATGCATACCTTCAATTTGCAGTAGGAAAACTAGACTGAACGGTTGATTGAGAAGGTTTGTATTGGAGAGGCAATGTACTGTAGCTAGCGTACAAAGAGGGAAGTTAGTTAAAAGTGATATAAAGCAATGTTAGAGCAGTAAAATGTGTCAATAGAGTATGCTTGAAGCAAAAAAAACGTAAATATCATACCTGGGAGAGTTGTTTATGTTGCAGCAGTGACTTTTGAATGCAACAGACACTTTTGTAACAAAACTTATCAGAGGTATAATACACAGTTCCTCTAACAATGAGATTCATAAAAACTGTTACAAATGTTCAAGTTGTATAAAGTTTTAAACTGATTAGAAATATACTCATTTTAGTGTTAAAAGACTTAGAAAGTTAATTATGGGGTGAGGAACACATGTTTTGCAGTCAAAAAGAATAGACTAAGCATAGCATTGTTTTTATTATGTATAACTTTGTACAATTGACATTGATAAGAGATTTCAGCTACAACGAGTGCTAACTTGAAAAGTGAGAAGAGTGCAAGCATGGGTATGTTGTTCTGTGTTAATGTGTATCTCTACAAGAAAAAGAAGAAATATGTTTAGTTTGTTAAATTCAACATATATACAATTCATGTGCTAAAAGAACTGAAGTGACGTGGTAAAGCGAAGTGGAGAGGCAATGTTTTGTAGCTGTATTAGAAAGAGGCAAGTTAGATAAAAGTGACATCAAGCAATGTTGGAGTATAAAAGTTTGTTAACAGAGTATATTTGAAGCAATAAAAGTGACATATCATACCTGAGATAGCTATATATGTTGGAGCAATGAGCGATGTGAATGCGCAATGCATTGCAGCTGTATTATACCTGATATATCTTTAGACAATCATTGCAGTCTGTATAGATAGGAAGACTTGTGTGTGGTGTTCAATGCAGCATGGAGGATGTCTTCGAATGAATGCAATCTAAAATGAACAGTGAGGGAAAAAGAGTTAGTACGAGGGACGATTAAGAATGTACATGTTGTGAAGAGGTAAGACCATGTAAAATTGTAATTACCTTGTTGAAAGTAGAGGAATGTAACAAAGATGCTTTTGGAGTAAAAGATTTTAAGGTGTATAGATATCTATTTGGGCAAAGAGCAGCTGCAAATGAGTTTCTTCTTTCTTTCTAATGGTTGTATAAGCATTATTTTGCAGTTTGGAAAACCTTTCAAAAGAGAATGGTGGTTCGATCCGTATTCCATCAATTGTCTTCACTCTTGAAATAGCTGTGAATGTGATCCCTTGCTTTTCAGTATTACCTATGTCAATGGTAGCTCTGTCTAATGTAAGACCTTGGGATTTGTGAATAGTGATGGCCCAAGACATTGTTAAAGGCACTTGCGTACGCCTGCCTCACATTATTGGCAAAATGGGTATGTCTTTTGGATGTGCTATATCCCATGGAGGTCCATTATAATCGTTGAATTGGACAACCACATATTTTGGCAAGTCTGGTGGTTTTGTATTGTTTTCATATACAATTTTTTTTGTGAGACCAATAGCGCCATTGACAAGGCCAACTTGGATCCACAAGTTAGCTATTAACATCACTTGTTGATCAATAGAAAGTAATACTTCCAATGGTAGCTATTCATTGGTGTCATATTCAGTATTTGTTTGCTTAGCAATTTTAGCTAAACTTAGAGCGACAAGCAAATTCAATTCTTTGAGCATTCCTATTATGCAAGCATGCAGATTCATTTGTTGCAAATAGGTGGATCGAAGAGTTGAAATCTTTCTTTTGTTGAATAGTTAATGTTGCATTTGTCTGGCACATTAGAAACTGCCAATCATGTTGGAGTGCTTGAGCGTTTCTTAAGTTGTGAAGAAGTGCTCTGAATTGTTGTTGTCTTATAGATGCACCTTGCTGGTGGAAAATAGTGTCCAATGTTATGACAATAGTAAAAGAATGCCATAAATTGAGGGTTGTAGAGTACGAAGCATATATAGGTTTTTCCATTACAAGGGGAAGCTGAGCAAGATCACCAACAAGAATCATGGACACGCCACCAAAGTTGTCATGTTGATTGTTAGGGAATGCTTGGCGTAAATGGTTATCTATCTTAAGTAGTAGTTTCGGGCCCAAAAAGCTCATTTCATCTATCAGAATATATTTGATATGTTTCAATTGCTCTTGCAATGTCATTAATGACTACCCTGTCAAAGGATGCATTTCTCTTATAGGTATGCACAACCCTGCATGGATTGTTGTCGCTTGTATATTAAATGCAGCAACTCCTGTTGGTGCTAAAACAAGCAATGGGCTTGCCATCATAGGTGGAGATATGTTTAATTCTTTTCTAATACAATCTATTAAAAATGATTTACCAGTGCCAGCAGTGCCTTGAACAATCATTCATAGAGGTGCTGTTGTAGATTGATTATTATGATGTTGTAGAATAATGTTGAGCACAACTTTTTGCTGAGGCGATAGCTGGTTTTTTTTTGTGTCTTGGGTGGAGATTTGCATGCTAGCATGTTGGAATTTTAGCTTGCTTGTAGTTATGAATTGATCAACCACAACAATTGCTCCCCAAAAGTGGCTAATATTGTAATCACGACGGCCTAGCATTTGCAGATCATTCTGGACAATGTTATTTGTAGCTCCCATTTGTGAGAGCTGCTCCCACTCATATAGATTTGTATCATCTTGATGTTGGGAACCATTATTGTCACTGTCATCTTCATTTGGAAGGCTGAAATCATCTATAATCTGTTGATTTCCCAAACGGCTGTAATTTGTCTTTTTAAAGTTTTTCCAATTTTTTATAATTTGTTCCTTTGAAGCTCCTATTTCAGTTGGGATGTCACGGAACGGTTTGTATAGCAGCAATTCAGACAAACAAAAAATCTCAAACTGATTGGTATCTTCATCTGGAGGCTCTGTAAACTGAGGATATATAGTCACAATTGCTTTTTTATCCCTGATGTGCCATTTTGTTTTTTTGCATTGAGAATTATATGAAAACCCTTGTGCTGATTGTAGTGAATTTGTTGCATTTAATTCAAAAGGGCGTTGCATATAAGCATGGATATAAGTTGTGGAAAGGTCAGCTCCATTATCTGATTTTATGACATGGTGTAGTATTTCTCTGCCAACATTTAGAGAGACAAATTGTCAGCTACAACTTAGAAGAGGCAATTTCTGTAACATATGGCAAGTTTCTTGTGCACTGATATCACGGTCTACTACTATGCCCATCATAAATTTCTGATATGTTAATAAAATGCTATCTTCAGATTTACTTGTATTTAGTATTATTTTCAGCATTTCAATATAGGATTGTGATTTGTTTTCTGATTTTGAAGCATAGTTTGAAATGTATTGGAGGACAACTTTTTTTGAAGTGACTAGTTGACAATCAATATTAGCTCTCCATAGTGAAAGCATCCAAGGATTATGAATATTCAAACGATCATCATTCCTTGCAGGTTTATAGCATGGGTTGTTGTCATTGTCAACTATCAACATACACATCTCTTGTTGAACCCATGGAGCTTTGTAACGACATTCAAATGTGCGACCTTTTTTCTTGAGGCATGTATGTTCTGTACATTTTGTGTGTCTCTGTAAAGTATTAAGCAATGCTTCATAATCCAATGCAGCATCCATGGTGAAGATTTTTTTTGTATCGGCTAGGCAAGGGTCATCCATTGCAATGTAGTGCATTGCATTCATCTGGTCTGCTGCGTTGCGAGGATTCCAAGCAGAAACATATTGGTCGAAGAAATTTTTTGCCATTTGGACCTCATTATCATCTGTCCAATTAATGGTCTCCATATTTGGTGCTCCAGGGAGCCATAAGAAGCCATGAATATGTCCTGAGCCTCGATGTTGCCATTCATACCTATACCAATGATCCTTTGCTTGGAACAACTTTTGAATAACTTCTTCATGAAATATTGTAAATCTGTTGTGAAGGTATAATGTTGTTATATGTGTATTGCAGATCACATGGTCTGTAAGTTGTTTTCTTGTAAACTGTGTGGTTTGGCCATCATTTTCAGAGAAAAGCCTATGCAAATCAGGCCATTTCGTATCAGCTAAACTTAACGTAAAGAACAGTGTTGGGGGCCCTAATTGGAAGATCATTGAAGTAAGCTCTTTTCTAGATTTACGCCAATATGCATGGGTGCCTCGAAGTGTTGCACCAAAATGCAACAATTGATTAGGCAGCTGATCATCAGGAGTGTTTTGCAATTGTTCATGACGCGCTTCGATAGTGGTTGGGACAGACTCTCCCAAATTAGTTCTAATGAAGATAGCTGCAGATTGTTATGAACGATGTCTCATAATTAGATTGTAAATATAATACCGGAATCTAACATGCTGCCCAAATCTTTGATTAGCATATCTCAGTAAGTGGAGAGCATATTCATGTAAATGAACATGCTTGATACGTGGCTGTAGTGGAAGTGCAACTCCAGATGGGAAAAGGGTTGGGAATGCCACGCTTAACAAGCCTATTGTATTATATTCATTTATTGGAGACAAGTTTATTTCAGGCCAAGGCATATTATTATCAGTATTAGCATCTAACTGCAAGGTTCTCTTAACTGTATCTAGTTCATGGGGTGGAGTAGGCAGTTTTGGAATAAAAGACGATGAAATATCTGCATCATATTCATTGCAATTGTCCAGAAGGTCTTCTGTTGGTGGAATACCTGTTACATTAGTATATTCTTCTAAAGAGCGTAGCATATTTGATATATCTGTTGTAGTATTAGGAAGTAGGTTGACAGCATCAAAGTCTATGACAACATCATTATAGTACTGGTCATGTTGTATTTTATAGCTCATTGCATCCATAACATGGAATTTATTCACATAACAATCATATTTTGTGCCTTGTATATTACTTCGGTGGACAATAAGAACTTCAAGGTCTTTTAGTTTTGGTGGCAAAAGCTTTGCAATTTCTGAAATATCTTGGGGAAAACTTATTGTGTGACCAGAATATTTGTATTGGCCACCTCTTCCATGTCTGACTTGCAAAACAGGAGCAACCCTAGCTATAAGCATCTCTTCTACTTGGGTAAGTTTTTTTAACACAATAGGTTGCTCGCCTGGGTCTAAGTTATTTGCCAAGGGGAAATGATGAACACCATTTTTAGAAAAGCATCTTGAACAAATAATATGTTGTTGGTTCTCGCATAGCAGCATTCCAATATATCTTTCCTTACAAATACTACATGTTTGAAGCATGGACAGTGAATCAATGCGATGGCGGAAGGCTTGCAATGTTTGAATGTACTGTACAGAAGAGAAATAATTTGTTGTGCATTGTTGTGTTGTTGTAGGCTGCAATATTGTCTGATGGTATAGAGGTTGCCTGTTTTGTGCTACATGTTTCTGTTGTAGTTTGCTACTATGCAATGAAGGTTGTTGTATTTGCTGCGATACAATACTGTTCTAGCCAGATGAGAAAGGAAGGCTTTGATTCAGAATAAGCGAATCCAAATCCATCATCTGTGGGGTGTCGCATGGTGCAGGTGTAGGCAAGAGCATTTTGTGTTTCATTCGCTCCAGGTGACGCTTTTTAGAGATTTCTTCTTTATGTTGTGCATAATAGTGACAATTTTGTTCTCTTTTTTTCGCTTTCCTAAGATTGCATCCTTGTGGTGTGTTCTGCATTAATATTTTAGACAATTTAAATGAACAGAGCATATAAGATGTTGAGTGTACAAGAAACAACTGGTAAAGATAGTGTCTATGCTGTAATCTATATAGTTACATTTGAAACTTCTATTTGATGCAATCTTTGAATTGCACATGTTAAATACTTTTGCACAAAGATAAAGCACACGACCATACAGATAACTATACATGCATTAAGACATGTATGCACATAAAAGAATATGGCTAGAGACAAGGTTACTTACATATGTAGGTACATAACTTTCAAGAGACACAATGTTGTGCATGTTCATATCTATGCACCATGAGTGGCTTCCTTTGTGTGAGCATGTTTATAGGTGTGTGGTACTTTGCAGCTATGTCAAAATGTATTTGTATGGTTTTTCTTTATAAATGTATATACCAATTTCCGTGATATACACATACATGTGTACGTATTTCTATACAGAAGCACAAACACATACATACAATCATTTATGTAGTGGTACATACATGCACATAAAAAAGATGTTGCAGATGGATTCACTTACGTATGTAGGCACATAACTTTCAAGATATATAAGATTGTTCATGTGTATATATATCTGTTGTGAATGCCTTCCTTTGTATGTACATGTATAGAGGTGCATATATGGTTGTATGTATGCGAGTATGCAGCTGTGGAGGACCATATGTATGCATGTACGTGTATGGAAATATATGTAAGTGCACATAGAAATCTATAGGTATCTTTGTATAGCGTGATACATAAATGGAGATATTTATCTTTATGCATGGTGGTAAATATTGGAGAGAACATATAAGGCAATAGACATTTACATAAATTGAATGAATAAAAAGAAGAATATGAAAGCTGTTGGATGCTCAAAACTTGCATTTCAATTTACAGTTCAACATTAATGAGAAGCACAAGTGTGTCTAGACCAAGCATCAGAACGTATCTAAAAGGATTCAAAATATTACAATAAAAGAAAGAGATAGGTCAAAAAAATGCTTTGAATATTTAATAACAATAAACATAAAAGAACATTGTACAAGATATTGACATTGCAGATTATAATTTGAAATGGGTAGGGAAAGCGTGGTGAAATAGTATAATATAGAAATCATGATTTTGAGATCAGGAAATTTGTTAAAACAACATAGGTTGGAGCTATTGGTTCTTGTTTTAATATTTGCGTCAATGTGTAATCTGTATGGTTTGTTTCTTATCATATTTGTATAGCATAATATAAATATAGTTATAAAAAATAAGATTTTTTGGAAAACATGGGTTGTTCAATAATTACATAACATAAAAAGGCACAAAAGGATCTAAGATAATAAGCTGGAAAGAAGCAAAACTACATTTTTTATTTTTTTTATGATTGGAAGCATGACAGAACAAAAGCAATGTCAAAAACCAAAAGTCCTAGACAGCCAAAAAAGCACTTTAGATAGTGTTGATATAGACAATGACCGATAATTTAGTTCTGTTTGTCGATGACCACTAAAAACTAGGAACAAGCTATCTATTATATGAAGATCAAAAGGCCCATGGAAAGCATCACTATCTAATTGGTTTGCAACTATGCAATTGTAGTCATCCAAGCAATCTCTGCAAGCAGAAGAGCACTTTCAGCCTGGTAATCAATTCTGGCAACTTTGGTTATCGTTGCTTTGAGCTTGGGTTCTGAATTGTACATGTCTATTGTAATAGAGAGTGTGAAAACAAAGGAAGACAAAAGCACACACTTGATAATGGACTGAGGTGTTTTTTGTGTAGTCAAATCGTATTGCAGCATGTAAAGCTCCTTGGCAGATATTTGCAGTATATTTGTGCCAACCTCATCAAAGGTAGTAGCCCAAAGAGCGCCTCTATGATCTTGGAGCTTCATCTGCAATAAGTATTTGTAATTGCATTCTGGCACATCAGTTTGACATCTTGGACAAAACCATTAATTATCATTTTGCTGGGCGCATTTCTTTTTACATTCTTTTCCATTAAATTTCAAAGGGCAGGCTGGATAGCAAAAAGAATCAGTTTTAATGATTCTCACAACAGCCCTAATAGTACTTTCAACTGTTTCAGAGAGAACACTTGTATGCTCTAAAACAGCTGTGATTGTCATCCTACTGTATTGTGAGTTAAGCTGTCCAACAACACATGATAGCGGTAAAAGGGCATCTGGAATCTTTCCTCTTGACATAAGTGTCTCTGTTTCAGGTATAGAAGGGTTTATATTTAGAGTTGTTGTTGTGGTTGTGTTGATCACCTTTCCATTGAAATAACCAACACGAGCAATTCTAACTGCAAGGACAACAACTGTTTGGGTTGTGTGCATGTTCTTCAAATCTTCACCTAGCCCTTGCCATGTTGCTCCCCATAAGTTAACATCGATAGTAAAAGTTGAGGCATCATTTATTTTTACAGTTCTCTTTGTTACTTCGCTTCCATCCTTCCTGCGAATTATTGAGGGTTCTCCAACAGCAACTACAATACCAATAACATCAACTAAAGTGTTGTTGGTGTAGTATGTAATTTCATTGATTGGTTTGAATTGAGAATTATTTGCTTCACTTTCAACAACAACATCACAACGCTTCAATATTGAATTGTTGTCCAAAGTTATCTCAAGATGGCTGTTAAGCTTATTCCATTTAGTGTTAGCTTCTTTAACGCAACCTTTTGACATAGTATAATATAATCCTGGTTCAACCCTATGATAATGCATTTCTGCTACATCGCCAAAGCAAGTTATTCTAATTTCAGTACCTTCATCATCTATCATGTCAAAGCTAAATACTTGGCCAGTGGACTTTGGTGTACTATACTGATGCATCTTCCTCTTGTTTGTCACATGCCCCTTTATCGTCCATTTATTTTGAAAGGGGTTCAAGGCTTTAATTGGGCTGATATTAACAGAAGATTCATGCTGCACAAGTGGGAGGTGAATTCCAAATTTAAGGGATCGTTTAGTTGTGGCAGGTGTGTCTCGACCCAACATTTGTTGTTCTTACTCTTTAAACAGATATCTAGGTTTCCCAAGCAATGGAGAATTGGTAAATTTGACAACAAGGCTGAATACTATTATAGTCCTATAAAATGAACAAAATAAGAGGTTGAATAATCTAGATAGTGTGGAAAGGGAGATTTGAAAAGCCAAGAACAAACCAGCATAACATATAGAGGGCCATAACTCGAGTTCCAAACATTTCTACAAGCATAAGCTATCAATGATAGGATAGTGCCAATCTTTAATGTCTCTGAAAGCAGCAAACCACTATACTTAGGTGGGAGGATCGCCAATTGCATGTGCGTGGCATCAGACAAAACAACCTTATACCGGGCATTATCATTTTCATCATCTATCAATTTTTCAACAGACAAAAGCTGAAGCACTGGAGAGGGGACATCATCCCCAGCGTTGATGCAAAGGAGTGCATGTGGGGTCAATTGTAGATGTGGTTCCACTTCCTACAAGGATAATAGAAGACAACCAAATAGATACACAAGGTCATGTACATTCATATGCATTGGCATGGGCATGGCAACCCTTTTTTTCTTGAAGCTTCCAATTTGTATTACTATCTATGTGTGTTTTTGTTTACAGGTGTTATTTTTGTGTGCATGGACAGATTATAGATTGATGTATTGAAGCATGCAAATGCACAAGGACAATGCAGAGAACATCTGTTTCAATTTATTTATATATATAAATACATAAATAGATGCAAAAAAATAGTTCAAGCAGTGACATATGTTGGTATATGCACTTGCATCGATGGATGAGATTTCTACACAAAACTAAAGAATAAATAGAGATATAATCTTTGTAAATAATATGAATAAGAGAAAACAAATGTATAAACAAGCTCACCGAAGTTTGTGTAGAAGGTTGTTGCGAGGCAGCAGGAGAGGCCATCGAAGATGACATGGTGGCCACTATGTTTGAGAGATGAGGAATGGGGTTTTGAACGGTGAAATAGTGAGTCTATGTCACAACAATTAAAATAAGTGAATATATTTCAACGGTAAGCACAACTCATATTGCACTTGGGATCAAGAGAAAATCTTCAGTCCAACGAGATCGCAATGAAATTTCAAAGTTACAATCAGCAATGTATATGTATAGTTAGAAGACAAGCACTTATCAAGAACACTTGGAATATCCTCGTCTGCTTTCAAAGAGTTTTAGTGAAAGGAAAAATAGAAAACGCTCTAATCAATGATAAAACAAGTGCTGCATAGATACAATAAATGCCTCTTAGACTCCAGTAAATTTCTAATTACTTATATATGCACAAATGTTCAATATTTAGGTTTAGTTGGCTACATCCCTGTTGGTTATTTTGTGATGTATTTATAATATATTAGTATAGCATATTTGTCTTAAGTGTGCTTTTGATTCGGTGAATCCTGTAAATATGTGTGAAAAAAAACAATTATATTCCGACATGATAAGCTACATTAGATGAAATCAATGAAATAGAATGAATTTTGTATTTGGTTTTGCCGGCCATTTAAGGTTGTAAATTAAAAGTGAACTAAGTTAAAATTATTTCATAGCTTCCTAAATGTACGATGTTCAGAGTATTTAGTTGGAGGGTCAGTTTAGTAGCGATCGATTGGTATAATTAATTCACAAATCTTAAGACATGCTATGCTGTCCCAATTTAAATTTAAATGGTCAATAAATGCGTCTTTTGATATTCTTTATATTTTTTTCACTGGAAGACATACGGTTCAACACTATAGAGCTCTAAGTGGCAAACCCTCAAACTCCTAATGCCTTGTCCATTCTTCTTCTATAGAATTATTCCTTCATGCCTTAGCTTAAGCAGATTTACATAATTTAAAACCTGCAATCTTCGGAGTTATGCCCATTTCCAAGAAGGAAAAGAAAATGGAAGTTTACGAGAACTTGGAGAAGATTGAGAAGATTGGAGAAGGAACTTATGGTAAGGTATACAAAGTGAAGGACATTAACACAGGTCAGATTTTTGCACTTAAGAAGCTCAAGATCGAGAATAATGATGAGGGAGTTTCCGTCAGTACAATAAGGGAGATATCATTCTTAAGGGCACTTTCTAATAGCTCTTACATTGTAAGGTAAGAAATGTATACACCACCTCAATGTAAACTATCAATTTGCAAAAAAAAACTACACAAATACTTCAAAAAGAATTGTGTATGAGTTTTGGGTTTCACAAACAATGAATTGATTCTGCATTGGATGTTTTATCAGATTGGTTTCTCACAATCTTTACTTTTTAAGGTGAGAGGGGCGTTACCCACTTGAATAACCATAAAAAAGCTTATGTTAAAACAATGTACAGAAGAATTGAAATATGATGTCATCTTACCATCTTAGTGACCCATTATCATGTTTAAGTTCTGTGGTACTGAGTGTTTCTCTAAAATTTAGTGAGCTTAAAAGTCATAAGAATCAAGATAACCATCGTCAAACAAAATAAATAATAATCAAACTCCGAGAAAATTGGTATAGAAGTTAAAACCACAGGGCAATACTGACAGATTTATCCATCAATAAAACCCTAAGAACAAAGGTATCTGCAAGTTATGCAACTTCAAAAAATACTGAACATGCATGTTTTAAATTTGCCCCTTATACAGTGATGTTAAACAGAACTATACAGATTTTATTATCACAGCAGAGTATATTAAATTTTTGGTTGATAGAATAGTTCATGGAAGTCCGTTGCCTTCATGGAGACCCTGTATTAAAACTTGTTAATAACATTGGGCTACATCCCTGTTGGTTATTTTGTGATGTATTTATAATATATTAGTATAGCATATTTTTCTTAAGTGTGCTTTTGATTCGGTGAATCCTGTAAATATGTGTGGAAAAAACAATTATATTTGGATGTCTTTGAGTTTGACAAATATCTCTAAATTTAACTATGTTCTATCATCTGTATTACCAGATATGTTTTCTTCCCTCCAAAAGCAATATGTTTATATGAAATCCCCTATTCAACAGCTATATTGATGAATTAGTATTTTATTGTAGCCTATTGGACGTGAAACAAATAAGGAACAAAGTGGGTAAGCTCCTTCTGTATTAAATTCTTAGAAAATAGGTTCTTATATTCCCTCAGCAACTCCACCACCTGTTCACAGTCTATTCATGCCAATAAGCTACAATACTAACCATTTTAGGGAACTCACCTGCAAACTTGAAACAAATCTTCAGAGCTTCCGTCCTTTTCTCCTTTGATTTAGCAAATGTAAACAGGGCAAAGAAATCACCTTCTTCCTGCAAAAACCCAAATAGGCAGCAAACATTACATGAGAAAACTAAAGAAAACAACAGGAAAAAAAACCAGGCTTAGATCCCACAAAGAAAAACACCTCACTCACCTGCAAATTTCAAAGAAGTCTCCAACAGAAGATTACGAACGCAGTAGTGGAGAAGGTAGATCTACACTTCACATAAAATGACCAAAATGACTGGAAAACAAGCAAGGATGTAAACAAGAAAAGCAACACCTCGTTTAACGCAATGCTAGTTTCCAAAAAACAGCAAGGATGTAAACAAAAAATAGCGGCACCTCCTCATTTAATTAATTCATATTCCAACTGGTAGTAATAAATGTATGCCCGGTGAAATAAATACCATTGCCCAGTTTATGCCCGGTGAAATAAACCCTTCAAGTTTGCAACGTGCGAAGTAATCTTTCCAACTGGCAGTAATAAATGTATGCCCAGTGAAATAAATACCATTGCCCAGTTTATGCCCGGTGAAATAAATGCCATTACCCTGTTTTCAACCGCTTTTCTTTCCGATTCTTTTTCCCGAATGGCTGACACTTTACCAGCAAGCAAACCCCCATACAAAAAGCCTATCGGCTTAACAAGAGGGTATATTTCGGAAAGAGAAGACTGGTAGAGAAGACTGGTATATAAAGGCATGTGGTTATTAATAATACAAATTAAGGCTGATTGGGACAAAAATAAAAATATCAAGGACTTTTACAGGGAATGAACCCCACACGGAAACCCCTCTTTACAGTACTCGGAAAATTAGCTTCTCACTATGTGTGAGTGGCCGACAAAGCCAGACTTCCCCAACCACTAAGCTTGTCCTTTCCTTTCTACTTTAAATCAAATCGATGCTTTTCGTGTTTTCTGAAGTGCTGTTTCCTTGTTCTTTCGGGGAAGGAACGAAGCTGCCTGCAAGAGCTCTGATTTCTATTTTATCTACTGTCACTCTGATCTTGTGCAATTGTCTCTTCTTTCTCACATATCGTTCAACGCGTTCCAAAGGTTTGAGCTGTGATCAATGTCATCATCTTCATCGTCCCCCCAACCAAAAGATGAATGTCAAGCTTTCTCAAGAATTGAACGTGAAGGAATAAGGAGAAAGGTTTCTGAATCAACAACATTGTATGATGTCTTCATCAATCACAGAGGCCCTGATTCCAAATATTCACTGGCTCTTCCCCTCTACACTTCCCTTAAGGAGTTGGGAATACGGGCTTTTCTTGACAAGGAAGAAATGGAACTTGGTCAGTCCTTTCCTTCTACCATCGAGACCGCCATTCGCTCAGCTGCAGTTCACATCTCTATCTTCTCAAAAGGATATGCAGAGTCCCCTTGGTGTTTGGCGGAGCTAGTTCTCATGTTACACAGCCCAGCTAAGATTATTCCTGTGTTTTATGAGGTAGAACCCTGGGCACTGCGCCATATAGAAAAGGGAGTCTACGCTGATGCATTCATTCAATACCAAAATAAATCCAGGTACCTAGACAAGCTTAAGCAGTGGAAGGAAGCCCTCCAATCTATTTCATTCACCACAGGTTACGAAATGAATAATTCCAAGTAAGTTGCCTATGTTTCCATTCGCCTCTCTTTTATTCCATTGTCTTTGTAATTAAAATATGTTGCATTTGGTAACCAAAATTTATTTCTTTTTTGGTAAAGTATCGGTGACCATAAAAGCATACTATCAGCAGTCCAAAGGGAAGTACAGAGGATAAAGCCTTTGCATGTTGCCAAATATCCAGTAGCACTTGACAAGCTCGTACAAGATTTTGAAAGGCGATGCCTTCACAATCTTGTTCAAGATTTTGAAATCCACTGTGGAATGAATAGAGAAGAGGAATGGAAGGCTAAGATCGTCGGCATCTTTGGCATGGGCGGAGTGGGAAAAACAACTCTTTCGAAAGAGTTGTTCAACAGAAAGCGTCAACAATATGCTCGATCTTGCTTTCTATTTGATGTCCGGGAAGCCTCAGTTAGATGTAATTTACCTTCATTACAAAAGAAACTCCTTAAAGATTTCTTCAATGAAGATGGGCTTCCTTTTGAAAGTATAGAGGAAGGAGAAAGCTATATTTTTAATTGTATAGAAAGAAGTAGTTCTTTGAGTTTTCTACTTGTTCTAGATGATATTGATCACCTAAAACAGTTAGACGCTCTATCGATTAAGCATATGTTAGAAAAGTCTGGCAATAGTCTGGTAATAATTACAACACGAGATGTAGGAATCCTTATAGCCGAGGGAATTGATGTAGGTTATCATTTAAAAGGAATGGATAAAGAGGATGCCAGACAACTTTTTACTTGGCATGCTTTCTCTCAACCTCATCCTGCCAGTGGATATGAAGATCTTGTTGACGACTTCTTAGGTGTGTGTGGAGGCTTACCCCTCTCTCTTCAAGTTCTGGGAAGGCATGTCCATGGTCGAGATGAAAACTATTGGAGGTTAGAGCTTCAGAAACTTGGTGGGACAATGCATGGAGATATCAAAAAAAGCCTTAAAATAAGCTTTGATGCTTTGAACACAGAGGAAAAACCAATTTTTATGGACATGGCATGCTTTTTTGTTGACCAACTAAAGTGTATAGCCATAAGGGTGTGGAAGGCATCGGGATGGAGTGCTGAAAATGGATTGCAAGCACTAAAGGACAAGTGTCTTGTTGAAGAAATAGAAGATCCCATACCTCTATTGAGAATGCATGACGACTTGCGGGACTTAGGGAGGCAAATGGCAAATGAGCTCAACGAACCTCGTCGCTTGTGGCGTCATCGGGATCTTAAAAAATTGGTATGCGTGATCCTCTTTCATAATTCTGCTGTGCACCAAATTAAAATGATATCTCAATCTCAACTTATGTGAATGCACCATATTTCAAAGTAAAATGAATCCCTTCTATGATGCAGGAATCAATGAAGTTTGAAAACATTGTTGCTCAAACCAAAGGAAGGTGTTTCCATTCATATTTTGACAAGTCTCTCAATTCTCAAGTTAAATTCTTTCTAGGGGAATCCGCTGATAGTGTAGAAATGTCATCATGTTTGTTATTGCTTCATATTTGGTATCCATATCTATATTCCGGACCAAATTCTTCCAATTTAAATTTGAGCGTACAGCCAGGAATTCCTTCATGGATTCCGCTTCAAAACATGCAGTTCCTGAGAATCAGCAATGGATATTTCAAAAGATTGTGGCAGCATGATGCAGAGGTATTCTTTTATATTACATAAAATGTTAAAGTCTCCATTAATTGTATGTATTATGTCATGGTAGATATTCATCATTTTCAATATTACAAGCTGTAAGCATTATTATTTTTTTCTCTGCTGTTATAATTGTTCTATTAGATTGACTAAAAGGAACAGTAATCATTTCAGAATCTTCAATGGCGGATTCCCGATTATATCTAATTTGTTTTGAGTTTCAGGCTCCCTCCGAATTGAAGAAACTGGAGATTTATGGAACCTTTTTAGAAGAGTATCCAGATTTCTTAGGTATATTAACTCATGTGGAAAAGAAAGTCGGAAAGGAAGTCCAAAAGGAAGTCAATGCGGGTCAACACATGTCAAAAATGAAGTCATTGGTTGTGAAGACATGTAGAAGACTTTCAGGATCCCTCCCTACGACTTCTGTGAAAGAGACTTCGTCTTTTACGGTTCCATTGAACGGTGGCACAAAGTCTGTCACGGTTAAGGCCCCATTGAGTTTGCTTGAAGATTTAGTAATTAGAGAACAAGAAAACGTAAGAAGAATTGTAATTGACGGAAATTATTGTCCTAGCCTTCAACCCTTGGAAATTTCTTCCCTGAGGAATCTTATTGAATTACAATTTAGAAGAGTTGAAACATTGAAATGTCTTAATGTTAGCAAGTGTGAATTTCTCAGAATTTTGTCAGTGACATCTGATTTTACAGAGCTTGAAGAATTGAGCATTGCTGAATGTTCTATGCTTGAGGAGCCAAATCTTGGTCATCTGAGCTGCATGAAAACGATCAGAATTGAAAATTGCAATATGACTAGTGTGCCAGGAATATTTAATTTTAAGATGCTAGTTGAATTGAATATTAGTAGATGTCCAAAGCTTCATGAGCTATGTCTTGCACATCTGCATTGCCTGGAAAATCTTATTGTTAAGGACTGTGATCATTTGAAAAGTGTGACGGGACTATCTTATCTTCTAAAGCTTGTAGAAATTAGTATTTCTCGGTGTGGAATGCTGCAGCTTGATTTGTGTCTAGCGGGTTTTAACAGTCTCAAAAGGATAAAAGCTGATAGGTCTGTGAAGCTAAAATGTTTTGAGGTGAAGGACTGTAAAAATCTGGAAACAGTATCAGGAATATCATTCGAAATGATTCGAGTGGTGAACATTTGTGGCTGTCCAGAGCTTAAGAGTTTTCCAGTTATTTGTGGTCGAAGGTGCTTAGAGATGATTATAATTGATGGATGTGGGAAGCTCAATTACCTCACTTTGACTGATTGTGGTAATCTGAAAGGAGTGTCTGGTAACTTTGATCTTGATGGATTATCCATATCGGATTGTCCGATGCTTAAAGAGCTGCCATCTTTTGGGCAGCTAATTTACCTTGAGGAAATTCGCATTCTCCGGTGCGGGAGCCTGCAAAACATGACTTACCAACTACTCTGAAGCGCCTTGAGTTAAATTCTTGCCGAGAACTTAAAACAATGGTAGGAATTTCTGGTCTAAGAACACTTGCAGAGCTAAATATAAAAAGGTGCCCCAAACTTCGGCTTGAATTGAATCTTTCTAGCTTGAACTCCCTGAAGAGGATTACCATTGTTGAATGTTTGAGTGTGTACAACATAACATTGCCAACTACACTCATCGAAATCACACTGCAGCGGTGCATGAAACTACAATTTATAGCAGGAATAGGGCATCTGACAAAGCTTAGAGAGCTGCATATTAGCGAGTGTCCAGTGTTTGAGGAGATGCCAGTTGTGTGTGGTCTAAGTTGCCTGGAAAGGATTACAATTGATGGATGGGGTAAGTTCAGTTATCTTCACGTGACTGATTGTGTGATTTTGAAAGCAGTAAGGGGTAACCTTGATATGGGCCATCTGGCACAGTTGTGGATATCGGATTGTCCGGAGCTTGAAGAGCTGCCTTGTTTTGCACGTTTAACTTGCTTGGTGGAGATTCGCATATTCAGATGTAGGAAGCTACAGCAAGTTACTTTGCCAAGAACACTGAAGAATCTTCAGTTAGTTGCTTGTAAAGAACTGAAAAGTGTTTCAGAAATATCCCATCTCAAGAATCCGGTAGAACTGATTATTTCTCAGTGTGGGCAGCTCGAGCTTGAGTTGCGTCTTGAGGCTATCGACTCTCTCCAGACAATAACATTTGATGGTTGTGGGAAGATCAAGTCTTTTCAGTTGAACAAATGTCAAAATATCAAGAGAGTGTCGAGTAACTTTGTTGTGGAATGGATTTCGATTAGTGGTTGTCACGAGCTTGAGGAGTTGTCCATACGTAATTGTCGGGAACTGAGCTGGGTGAAGGAGATTAATATTGAGTCATGTGATAAGCTGCAAAACATAACACTGCCAGCAAGGCTCACCAATCTAATTGTGCAACGTTGCAGACATTTGCAAAAGATTGCAGGAATGGATGATCTTTCAAAGCTGACAGAGCTGGAAATCACCGAGTGTCCGGAGATTGAGTTGCCATTTCTTGCCGAATTGAGCCGCCTGGAGATAATCACCATTAACTCTTCCGAGAAGTTGCATAAGATAATATTGCCAGCGTCAGTCTTGAAAATCACAGTGCAACGGTGCAAAAATTTGCAAATGGTGGAAGGGACCCGCAGTCTTACAAAACTTACAGATATATGCATTGGTGAGTGTCCTGAGCTTAAGGAGTTGCCAATTTTCGCCGGAATGAAGTTCTTGGAGATGATTGCAATTTATTCTTGTGAGAAGCTGCACAACATAATATTGCCAACTACACTCATCAAACTCACAGTTCAGAATCTGTACAGAGGATCGCAAATGTTGACAGCAATCGAAAATCTCACAGAACTTGAAGAGTTGTCCATTTGTGAGAGTAGTGAGCTCGAGGAGTTGCCAAGTTTTTCAAGACTGAGCTGCTTGAAGATCATTGTAATCGATTCCTGTGAGAAGCTGCACAACATAATACTTCCAACGACGCTCATCAAGCTCACAGTGCGTAGGTGCAGAGGATTGCGAATGGTAGCAGGAATCGGCAATCTTACAAAGCTTACAGACATATGCATTGGTGAGTGTCCTGAGCTTGAGGAGTTGCCCATTCTCGCTGGACTGAGGTTCTTGGAGATGATTGCAATTTATTCATGTGAGAAGCTGCACAGCATAATATTGCCAACTACACTCATCAAACTCACAGTGCGTAGGTGCAGAGGATTGCGAATGATAGCAGAAATCGGCTATCTTACAAAGATTACGGACATCTGCATTGGTGAGTGTCCCGAGCTTAAGGAGTTGCCAAGTCTTGCCCGACTGAGCTGCTTGAAGATGATTGCAATTTATTCTTGTGAGAAGCTGCACAACATAATACTGCCAACTACTCTCATCAAACTCACTGTGCAGAATCTGTACAGAGGATCGCAAACGTTGACAGCAGTAGAAAATCTCACAGAACTTGAAGAGTTGTCCATTTGTGACAGTCCGGAGCTTGAGGAGTTGCCAAGTCTTGCAAGAATGAGCCACTTGAAGATGATTGTAATTGATTCTTGTGAGAAGCTGCACAGCATAATACTTCCAACTACGCTCATCAAACTCACAGTGCGTAGGTGCAGAGGATTGTGTATGGTAGCAGGAATTGGCAATTTTACAAAGCTTACAGACATATGCATTGGTGAGTGTCCTGAGCTTAAGGAGTTGCCAAGTCTTGCCCGACTGAGCTGCTTGAAGATGATTGCAATTTATTCTTGTGAGAAGCTGCACAACATAATACTGCCAAGTACTCTCGTCAAACTCACCGTGCAGAATCTGTACAGAGGATCGCAAACGTTGACAGCAGTAGAAAATCTCACAGAACTTGAAGAGTTGTCCATTTGTGAGAGTCCCGAGCTTGAGGAGTTGCCAAGTCTTGCAAGAATGAGCCGCCTGAAGATGATTGTAATTGATTCTTGTGAGAAGCTGCACAACATAATACTTCCAACTACGCTCATCAAACTCACAGTGCGTAGGTGCAGAGGATTGTGTATGTTAGCAGGAATTAGCAATCTTACAAAGCTTACAGACATATGCATTGGTGAGTGTCCTGAGCTTAAGGAGTTGCCCATTCTTGCCGGACTGAGCTGCTTGGAGATGATTGCAATTGATTCTTGTGAGAAGCTGCACAACATAATACTTCCAACTACGCTCATCAAACTCACAGTCCGTAGGTGCAGAGGATTGTGTATGTTAGCAGGAATTAGCAATCTTACAAAGCTTACAGACATATGCATTGGTGAGTGTCCTGAGCTTAAGGAGTTGCCCATTCTTGCCGGACTGAGCTGCTTGGAGATGATTGCAATTGATTCTTGTGAGAAGCTGCACAACATAATACTTCCAACTACGCTCATCAAACTCACAGTGCGTAGGTGCAGAGGATTGTGTATGTTAGCAGGAATTAGCAATCTTACAAAGCTTACAGACATATGAATTGGTGAGTGTCCTGAGCTTAAGGAGTTGCCAAGTCTTACCCGACTGAGCTGCTTGAAGATGATTGCAATTTATTCTTGTGAGAAGCTGCACAACATAATATTGCCAACTACTCTCAGCAAGCTCACTGTGCAGAATCTGTACAGAGGATCACAAATGTTGACAGCAGTAGAAAATCTCACAGAACTTGAATAGTTGTCCATTTGTGAGAGTCCCGAGCTTGAGGAGTTGCCAAGTCTTGCAAGAATGAGCCGCTAGAAGATGATTGTAATTGATTCTTGTGAGAAGCTGCACAACATAATACTTCCAACTAGGCTCATCAAACTCACAGTGCGTAGGTGCAGAGGATTGCGTATGGTAGCAGGAATTAGCAATCTTACAGAGCTTACAGACATATGCATTGGTGAGTGTCCTGAGCTGAAGGAGTTGCCCATTCTTGCCGGACTGAGCTGCTTGGAGATGATTGCATTTTATTCTTGTGAGAAGCTGCACAACATAATACTGCCAACTACACTCATCAAACTCACTGTGCAGAATCTGTACAGAGGATCGCAAATGTTGACAGCAATCGAAAATCTCACAGAGCTTGAAGAGTTGTCCATTTGCGAGAGTCCTGAGCTCGAGGAGTTGCCAAGTTTTGCTAAACTGAACCGGTTGAAGATGATTGCAATCAACTCTTGTGAGAAGTTACAGAACTTAACACTGCCAACTACCCTGATCGATCTCAGAGTTCAACAGTGCAGAGAATTGCCCATTCTTGGCAGACTGAGCTGTTTGAAGAGCATTATCGTCAACTCTTGTAAAAGTCTGAAGAACATAGAAGGTATTCAAGAATTACAAGCATTGGAAGCTATTCAGTTTCTATATTGCAGCAAAGCAGCAATACAGTATTGCGTTCCGAAACTCAAGGTATTGATTTCAAGCATTCATTTTATACGCAATCTTCCCTTTTTGACGGTAAATCTATTCCAGTTCACAATGAACCATCAGTTTTATTCTCACTAACACTGTAGATTTTTAATGTAATGTTTAAAGTGGATCTGTAAATGAAAATAAATTCCTTTATGCAAACCAAGAGTTTTTTTCCTTTTTCAATTCAGCGTCTTCCTTCGGGCTTTATTCAAGTGGTTGGAAGAGCAGCGGACCGTGTGGAAGCCAACTTGAAAACTGGTTTGCTTTCTGAGGCTTATCTTCCACGTTCAGACATTTGGCGTTCACCGAGAGCAATCATCATCATATGTTGTGTGGTTGTAGTCAGTAGCTCTCCTCCACCTCACACCATAAACGAATCCTTTAAAGATTCTACATGGAAATTTAAATTGCGACAAGGAGAATGGATAATTACCACGATAATTACTCACCAAAATTATGAACGGCTTTATTGGCAATTTCCTATTCTTAGCGAGCAAGGAATGTTGACGAAGTTGTGCGCGTGGAACGTGAGGAAAGGCGAAAATTGGAGAATCTGAGAAGCTTTAACTACAATTGTTGATAAGCTGCATCTAAAATAAGAAGCAAATTTTGGTAAGTCAAATCACTTTCACATCAGTCTCCTCACACCCCCATCATAATGGAAAATAATAATAGTTTCATCCTTAAACTTAGGAGACATTGGATTTTGTATAAATTTTTCCTTTATAAGTAGGTACTTTCTTCTTTGTTATTTCAATATTATGCTTGTACATTAATACTATTTTTATTGTATTTTTTAAAGTAATTATAAAGTTTTTTTTCATGTTTATGATTGGGTTATTTTTTTTTATAGTGTGACTAATCTTATTCAAAAAGTTTGGTGATAACTTAGTGGACATTAAAGTAATTAGTTGTGACAATTTGATAGTTGCATATGAAGAATTAATGGAGAGACTTCAGTTAAAGATTTATGAGATAAGATATAACAAAAAATAAGTAAGTCATTGCTTCTTGTAGAAGCACATCACAATTGGGGTGGGTCAATGAGCTAGACAAGTGGGTAGTACATTTATGCTTTTGCTAAATTTAATTGAGGGACAAGGATTTTAAACTTCTATTTCTTATTTTTGCAATGGATTTTAATGGTGAGGACCAATAGAAACTACTATTGCTTTCCAAATGGATCTAAACTCAAAAGGTTCTAACTAATTCAATTTGTGAAATGGTTGATAATGATATATTTGTACAAAGATGCACACATAGAAATAATATCATGTTTAGAATGCACATTTAAATTCAATTGATTATAGTTTTATCCATGAATTTTGGTGTGGCAATTTTATGTAGGTTTTTGCTAGAGATGTGAAGAAAATATACAAACATTTGATTGAGAGATTCTGCGTGTATAATATTTATAATGAAGGACAAAAAAAATAATGCTCATATATTACTAATTTTCTTGTTGTGTTTTCTTAAATGATATTATTCTTTAAATGCTCTTTAATTTTGATTACCCACAACAATATATGATTTAAATACAAGCCAAGGTGTAATAAATATTTTGTCTAGGGGATTCAACTGTAAATCAGTATTTAATTTCTGTTCTAAATGAAATATCCAATATATCATTTCAATATTAGGGGAAATAAGATAATTTAACTAATGTGAGATGGGTGGACTTTCAGGTTGGCAAGCATGTGTGAAAAAGGGATGGAGTGTTAATGATTGAAATTCTAAATCTAAAAACTAGTTTACATAGGCCAATCAAAAGAAATACCATTCACTATGCTAACCATATCAAGATCATGAAGTTTTATTTTTCATACTACACAATCATGTATTTTGTTTGAGCCTCATTGTCATATCCTATTTTTGCATGAGCTAAAACAATATCACTAAAAAATTAAAATTTGGTTGTGATGATCAATGAGTAATAAAAGCTTTAGAAATGCAATTATTGATTTTAATATCATAGAACTAAGTTGAACTAATATTTTCTATCGTATCTATGAGTGTACGAGAGAGGCTGACATCACCACAAAAAGAGAAACACACAAATAGACATTTTTCAGGTATGCAATCAAATTCGATATCTAAGATGTTTATTGCTTGTACTGAATTAGAGTTATGTCAGTTCTATATAAATCTAAATTAGATTTAATAGAGAAAAATTTGGGATATTAAGAGATCTTCACTATACTGTTTTGACTCCTTTAATGCTCATTTGGTTGAAACCCTGTTTCCGATTGAAATTTCTTATCTACTGCTGCCTTATGCACTTTTTGTATTCTTAATTTAGGGAGTAGTTTGTTTTTTTTAGTTTGAGAGCCTTAGTAGCTTTCCATGCAAAGCTAAGAATATATTTAGAACTGCAGTTATTATTAATTCTTTTAGGCTGCAAATTTTTTATATATACAGCCTCTATGTAATTTTTAATTAAGCTTCAATAAAGAAATTGGTGTGTGCAATTCCAAAAAACAAGGCACTTTGTCTTTTATTCTGAATTGTGATTTCTTTTTGCAATTTATTCTTTTTACTGTTATTGTTTGCTAATCAGTTGGTTAAGAGAGGATAGGTCAGGTTTAAAATTCTACAAAAACTGGTTTGCTTTCTGAGGCTTATCTTCCATGTTCAGACATTTGGCGTTCACCGAGAGTAATCATCATCATATGTTGTGTGGTTGTAGTCAGTAGCTCTCCTCCACCTCACACCATAAACGAATCCTTTAAAGATTCTACATGGAACTTTAACTTGCGACAAGGAGAATGGATAATTACCACGATAATTACTCACCAAAGTTATGAACGGCTTTATTGGCAATTTCCTATTCTTAGCGATCAAGGAATGTTGACGAGGTTGTGTGCGTGGAACGTGAGGAAAGGTGAAGATTGGAGAATCTGCGAAGCTTTAAGTACAATTGTTGATAAGCTGCATCTAAAATAAGAAGCAAATTTTGGTAAGTCAAGTCACTTTCACATCAGTCTCCTCACACCCCCATCATAATGGAAAATAATCATAGTTTCATCCAACTTAGGAGACAATTGATTTTATATAAATTTTTCCTTTATAAGTAGGTATTTTATTTGTTGTTATTTCAATATTACGCTTGTACATTAATACTATTTTTATTGTATTTTTAAAAAAAATTAAGTAATTATAAAGTTTTTCTTCATTTTTTTGATTGGGTTATTTTTTTTTTTTATATTGTGACTAATCTTATTCAAAAAGTTTTGTGATAATTTAGTGGACATTAAAGTAATTAGTTGTGACAATTTGATAGTTGCATATGAAGAATTAGTGGAGAGACTTCAGTTAAAGATTTATGAGATAAGATATAACAAAAAAGAAGTAATTCATTGCTTCTTGTAGAAGCATATCACAATTGGGGTGGTTCAATGAGTTAGACAAGTGGGTAGTACATTTATGCTTTTGCTAAATTTAATTGAGGGACAAGGATTTTAAACTTCTATTTCTTATTTTTGCAATGGATTTTAATGGTGAGGACCAATAGAAACTACTATTGCTTTCCAATTGGATCTAAACTCAAAAGGTTCTAACTAATTCAATTTGTGAAATGGTTGATAATGATATATATTTGTACAAAGATGCACACATAGAAATAATATCATGTTTAGAATGCACATTCAAATTCAATTGATTATGGTTTTATCCATGAATTTCGGTGTGGCAATTTTATGTAGGTTTTTGCTAGAGATGTGAAGAAAATATACAAAAATTTGATTGAGAGATTCGTGTATAATATTTATAATGAAAGAGAAAAAAAATAATGCTCATATATTACTAATTTTCTTGTTGTGTTTTCTTAAATGATATTATTCTTTAAATGCTCCTTAATTTTGATTACCCACAATAATATATGATTTAAATACAAGCCAAGGTGTAATAAATATTTTGTCTACGGGATTCAACTCTAAATCAGTATTTTATTTCTATTCTAAATGAAATATCTAATATATCATTTCAATATTAGGGGAAATAAGATAATTTAACTAATGTGAGATGGGTGGACATTCGGGTTGGCAAGCATGTGTGAAAAGGGGATGGAGTGTTAATGATTGAAATTCTAAATCTAAAAACTAGTTTACATAGGCCAATCAAAAGAAATACCATTCACTATGCTAACCATATCAAGATTATGAAGTTTTATTTTTCATACTACACAATCATGTATTTTGTCTGAGCCTCATTGTCATATCCTATTTTTGCATGATCTAAAACAATATCATTAAAAAATTAAAATTTGGTTGTGACAAACGATGAGTAATAAAAGATTTAGAAATGCAATTATTGATTTTAATACCATAGAACTAAGTTGAACTAATATTTTCTACAGTTTCAAAAATTTCTTCTATTTTCTGCAGATATCCTAAATATCTTTCTTATATGATCGACTCCATGATTAGGGATGTTCCAAAGTCAAGATGTCCCAAAAGTTTTGGGCTTACAGTGATGACATCATGACATTGGAGACCTCCATGATTAGGGATGTTCCAAAGTCAAGATGTCCCAAAAGTTTTGGGCTTACAGTGATGACATCATGACATTGGAGACCTTGTCCAATATTGTAATCAGTTGAACCGTTGTTTGTATTGGGACATTTTTATTGGGTTTTGCAGAACTTTATATACATGCATATATACCAAAATCCATGTGTTCGAGTCTTTACAGATGTGATGAGTCTGAAAAGTTTTGACCTTCCATCAGTCTAAAAATGAACACCCCACTTTTCTCATTGTTAGACGGTCTTGATGTAGAGGCTTAGTGACAGATGTCTGATTGTGCTGCTCTGCGTTTCTAAGTTACTGTCAGATCGTAAATCTAATATTTTATATTTGTATCGATGCATTTTCACTTTATTTTAGTCACAAATATTATATATGTTTTCATTTAGTTTGCCATTTGAATATGGAAGAACTATGTATCACTATCGAAAAATATGTTAAAGTATAAATATATTTTTATAAATATATTTATTATTAGTACATATGAGTTATTTAATGGAGTGTACTTTATTATATATACCTATGTCTTTACATTTGGTATCGGATCTTACGTTAAACAACAAGGCCTTAAGTCTACTATGCTAAGATGAGATACTTTTGTTTGTAGGATTCTTTAGTAAAAGATCATGGTGGAAACTAGGAATAATGACCATAGTCAACCAAGTAACAAACATTCTAATAAGTTAGTTAAATTATGAATGTCTTGATTAAAACTAGGAACAAACTAGACAAATTAAAGAAGTAGGTTGGCAAAACTAAGAAGGTTGAAATCAATAAGAGAACAAAAAAAATGGTGATTAGGAAAGAGAAAAAACTAGGCTAGGTTTGAAATTGAATTATGAGAAGATCTTAAGAGAAATGTGATGCCTACTTTTATGGGGAAAAAATAAAAAATGGGGCAAAAGCTTGGGTCATTGAAATGGACAAGTATTTTGAGCTCAAAAACTTGTTTGTTGAGACAAAAACTATTTAGGGTGCATATTAGCTTAGCAGTCAAGCAACTACTTGATGTGACAATGAGAAAGCTATAAAAAAAATATTACCAGGAGAAACTACATGAGAACTCTTCCTATCTCTCTTGAAGTAAAGGTGGTCATTATAGCTATTTTTTGATAAAAGGATGATAGAATTTCAGAACCTTACTAAGGGCAACATGAGTATGACTCAATATTCATAAAAATTCACTCAATTTCTTAATTATGTGTCATTTTATCAATTGTTTGAACATTTTTAAATCAACAAGTTCATTTTAGGCTTGATGCAACAAATAAGAGCACATGTAGATATCCATAACCCCTTAACAAGAGGACAAATTTTAAAGTAGGTGGTATATTCTCAAAAAGGTTATACCAAGAAAATTGGTAACTTCAGAAACAATAAATTTAAGAACAACTATTATTAGATTAGGAACCTCAAAAGAAGCAAGAATTTTTCAGGGGAATTATAGCAAATCACAATGAGAATAATAAGGGGTTGATTAACAAAAAGAATGGATCTAACTAAGAGGTCAAGGGTGTGGCATTCCTTTGTCCTACAAATCAAGACTCCAAAATGGGGGTACTAGATAGATGATGAAAATGCAGATTGGAATAAGGTGTGAGTAGAATTGGCATTGAAACTAGGCATTGGAAGCTAGAATGCAAAACTGAGGTCTAGGTGAGGACAAAATTGTATGCGAGTACAATTTAGGATGCTACATTTAGCCCCCACTTTAGTGGGAGTATACGACTAAAAATAATCACATTTAAGTACAAAGTTGCATTGAAAAACATACACCAATATATCAAAGAGACAAGACACACTAATCTCCCAAGGAATTTAGGATCTTACTACTCTAATATTAGGATAAAAGGATAACATAAGAAAGGATAAGGAGAGAGAACATGATTGCACTATCCTAGTAAGATTTGCTTACTATGAGTCATGAAAAGAAAAAAGATGCTAAATTACAAAGCAAAAGACTCAGTTTGCAAAGTAACTTGAGTATCAAAAACATGTCATGGTGTGTGCATAAAGTGTAACATTGAGCAGAGTGTATGCCCCCATGTTAAAGTGATTTCAAATGCTTTATCGGGAGCAATTGTTTTAAGGTATCATTTTTCCAAAATACAATCACGTTACCACAATGAGATGCTCCCAAGAAAGGACAAATCAAAGGATAATGGTCACAAAACAGGTAAGGGATCAACTAACTCTCGAGTCAGTATACTCTTATGATAAATAATGTATATCAAAAATCATATTGATTTGACCTCATCCCCCAAAGGTAGTGGAACTACAAACACAATGGAAGAAAAGAATGTGTCTTTTTGAGTCAACATGGAAGAGACCAAAAGAGATCTCAATGCTTTACAATTTCCCCAAGTAGAAAACACAAAGGACAACATATAGAAGAAAAGAGATAAAAACATAAGAATGTCACAATAGATTCAACCTCTTTATTACCTTCCACCAATGGAGTAACAAGGGTCATCTAAAGAGAACCTAAACATAACACAAAAACACATCAAGCAGCACATCACGGGACAAGCACATTACAAATAAATAAACACACAAGAGAGGATCCATGGCATGAACAAAGCTAATCAAGAAAATCATCTGCCTCCCAATATTGTTGAACATCATTTAGGGAAGGTGGGAAAGATACAAGAGGAGCCACTTCAAGAATAGTTAGACCCTCATTTTGGTGTTTCCACCTCCCTAGAAAGCCACATAGATTGACTAATAAATTGATAATGGAATGGAGTGTAAAATATGATATAAATATGCTAATGGGGACAATAAAGAAGAGGAAAGAAGAACTCCCCTTTCACTCCCAAATCTAAGATCTTGTCAAGTGAAGAAGATGAAGCACCAAATCCATCTCAAAGAACAATAATAATGAATCTCAATCATTAATGTCAGAATGTGAGAGAGAAAAATGCATGCAAGAGAGCCAAGAGTGTTAGAAACTATGTATATAGAGATATAGAGAGTTTCTAAAGAGTCTCAAAGCTTCTGATAGATCGAATAGAGTTCCTAGAGAGATTATCCATACCAAAAATGAAGCTCAAAATAGAAGATATGCATGCTAGGAATGTAATTGACATTGGTGGGTTCGATAAGAGGCATTACAAACTCTTCCAATTGTAGGTGTAATGCTCAAATGACAAACTTTAGTCTAAAAATTCATGAGATGTTAGCATGGTGTACTGGTGTCAACCTAGCACAAGTTAGTGTCCACAAGTCAGACAATCCAGAAAGTTTGGAAAAAGGCCAAATCCAAGGCCAATAAGGTAAGCTAAGTGGATAAAAAGACAAAGAGATAAAGGAGTTCTCTAATTAATTTAAAGACAAGGTTCTTATGTAGCATGGAATCACATGGGGTGCAATTTATTATAGTACCAGAATATTGTCATGGGTGGTCCAAGAGTTTCTCGTAGTCTAATATGGAACATAGTGCCTCCTCTAATTCAATGCACTCCATTTTGAAGATGGATCCTAATAGTTTTGCATCAATTACTCTATCAATTGGGGCCTCCCTTTTTTAAACTAGTACAAAAAATTGGTTTAACCATTATGATCTCCTCCAGTTGAAAGATTATCACCCTTAGAGAACCAAAAGAAGTAACTAAATATAGAGAAATATTACCAAAGCTAGAATTTAATGGTATTTACCAAAATGAGGTATAATTCCTCCTTTTTGGACACATTATTAGCACATGGGAGGGGCAATACAAATTTTATTTGGATTGAAATCTAGATTTAACTATTGACAACACTTGGCTACAACTAATACCTTCAAAGCATTAGAAAGATATGAAATATACTACGAGTATTTTATTTTAGATATAGTGGAACTAGAGTATGATCATTAAATGACCAGTTGTACCTCTTATCATATTTAAAGAATTTATCTTGCCTTTGATAAAAATAGGACATTATTATTTTTCTAATGATCTCCCCATTGATAGATTAAATTAAGACCATTAACTAAGTGAGTGGCAACATCAATACATGTCCCTTAAACATTCAATTTTTCACAACACAATTAAGTTGTTGATGCTTGACTCTATTTGAAGAATTATATAGGAATTTGGTTGTGTCTGAGACTTGGCTTAGAATGAAACATATGTAGTGGTGTTCGATCATCCAATGATGCATATTGCATATGTAAAACAATATTAAATACTATCTATTTTCTAAACCAAACATTTTATGTTCACACTTCACTTCCCATATACTTATTGATACTTTTCTTTGTTTTAGAGGGTTTATGTATAAATTTAGTTGTCTAAACTTTGGCCCAAAATAGAACTTATGTTTTTTATTTGTAGTCATCCAATGATATATATGTAAATATATTTAAACTTATAACCTGTCCAACTAACTTAGTTATTATTATTTATCATTTAATATTTTTTTACCACATTATGAGTTTTCAAAAACTTACTATCTCACATTTGCTTATTAATTAAATTTCTACTTTTCAATATCTATATAATTCACCCCTAAACTTATTCTATTTGTTTGAATACAACTTTAATTTGTTAATGAAATTATTTAATCATTTTTAAATATCTGCAAGCAAGACACCTATCCTACAAAAGAGATCAAGCAAAGATAATATGCTCTATAACAACTAGAGAATTCTATATATGCACAACAAATGACTGAAAATATAGTAATGGAGATAGAATTACAATGAATGAATGAATGAATTCTTATATAGGATGAATGAAACCCTAGGTGCAAACCCTAATACTAAAATTAGGAGAACTAAAGTAATGCAAAGTACAAGTTAAATTAAGCTCAACTACATCTAGAGCTAAAGCTAGAAAATAAAACTCTAAATAATAAAAAGAACCTAAGTTTAGATTAAGTGAAAAAGTAATTAAAGCATCTAATTAAAAATAATTAGATAAATGTCCTAATTATTCCAACAAATATTCTATTTGTTTGATAAAAATGTATAATTTATCGACATTCTCTACAAGTTTATAGTGACTTAAAAAAATGTCAATAACAATTAATAGTATATTCAGTAATAAAGGAGGATTCACCATAGAATAATATTTCTTCCCAAAATGATTTATTATTCACCACGATTTCATAGCTTTTTCTAAGGGATTTCTTACATTTATTCCTTGTTGAAAGATATGACTAACTAGGATGACATAAGAAGCTAGAATATTCTAGACTATATAATATTCTAGATAGTAAAATATATACACATTATTCCTTAACATAATAGAATCATATTTTGTCTATATTTCTTTGTTACTAGAAACGTGACAATTTAGGTTTATTTCATGTTTCAAAGTCAAAAACATATTTCGCATTGTGAATGACCATTTCTAATCCATCTAGGCCATTTTGACATGTTGCTGCGATGTTTCAAAAAAAAATTCACCTTGCAAAGTAAAGAGTGTTATGTGTTATTTTTAGACATGCAAAAATAGATGGAGTTGATACATTTTAACGTCCTAGGTCATCAACTAGATAAGATTATTTTTTAATGATTACACCACTTTATGCATTGCATGCATCCTTTTGAATAATAGTTTTATTATTATTAGTCATTTTAACATGACATTAATTTAATCTAAGCCTTGTAAGTATGCATGATTTGTTCCTTTGCAACATATATTTTATTATTTGAACTTTTTTTTTTTTGTCAATATTAAATTATTTAATTATATTTTTATTAAATTAAATATATCATGCATATAAAAAATTTATTATAAAAAATTAAATATATAATTAAATAGTTTATAATATATACTATTTAATAAATAAAAAATATAGTATTTATTTAATTGTATGAGATAAAAAAAATATATACAACTTTCAAATATCTTGTTTCTTGTCATATTGTTCTTATTGATGCAATTTGCAATTTTTGTTTATGATAACATAACTATATTCCCTCATCCTCGAGATTGAAAAAAATCATAAAAGAGATAGTCCTCTTCCCAAAATTTAAGGTCATAATTACTAGAATTTTTTTCATTATATTAATTTTATTCTCTTTATCATTAGGTCTCACATTGACATTTTCTTTATTCTAGATTTATCGTATAGCTCACCAATTTGTGTCCTATGAACCTTATGAACTTCCATGTAGTACATTTCCAAGACCATTTTGATAGTGTTATTCTTATCAAATGGTTTATTATAAACTACTTTAGTCCCTAAAAATGATAATATTTCATAATGTTAACCTTGTTAAACAAAAGAGATACATTTATATCATGTTTTCAATTAAAAATTTATTTTTTGCACATTAGTTGAAAATGACAATTATACTTTACAATTAGATTTCTTGAGCAAAAAAGATGTCCCTATTTTACCTTTTCAATAAATAATTAAAATTATTTGATGTAGACTTCATTATTTAGATATTTTTACTTTTAATAATAATAAAAAAAAACCATTTAAAATATTCTTGTAATCTATTTTTTAACAAAACAAGTAATTATGGAAAGATGATGATCTGAAAATTGAAATTTCAATAGATTACAAATATAACTCAAAGCAATTTCTCTTTTATAAAGAAGTTAGTTTGGAGTTAAAAATTAATGTTATTATTTCTAGTTTGCAAATGAACTAATTACATGATTATTAAAAACAAAATTAATTATATAATATTTAATGACTGTACTATTATATTATACAAGCACACCAAACTCCTATAATCCTCAATGAACTGCAATTTTTTCATAATTTAACTATTTAATTTTGAACACCTTGAATATTTCTACTACAACAATATTGTTAAATCAGCTTCCTTAAATGTATTAAAACAAAATAAACATGTGAATGTTGGATATATAGTTCTCTCCACACTTATTTGAAAATATATTTAGACTTATACCACGTCAATGGGTTCTTGTCTTTGAAAGATATTCCTTCTTATTCGGTACATGGTGGAAGCTTCTTAACGTGTTGACTTAGGAAATTTTCATGAGCTACCAATTTGAGGAATATCTTACGTTTTGTTTTTATTCATGTTTGTTTCTAGGATCTTTGTTGAAGTATCAATAGCATGACTATTTAATATTTTGCTTTTATTCACATTTTGTAAGGATCAAGTTCAAATATAGACTGGTCAGCATTGACTTCGATGCCGATTTATATGGTAAAAAGAATAGTCATTATAAGATATGATATTATAAAATATTTCTTATGACTTGAAATTATTTTTGAGAAAGTGTCAATGTATCTTAAAACCCTCTTGTAATCTAGAATAGACTTATTCTTTTTCTTTATATTTATTTTTCCGAATGCCATTTCATATTACTCACATGTAAATTTATTATGTGTTAGATAATTTTTGTAGGAAATAAATAAGTCTTAGGGTGTAAATTTAAATTTAATGTCAATGGATGATATTTTTATTTAAATTGAACATTGTTATTTTAGTGCAATATGTTTAGTCTTTAAATGCATCACTCGATTTTGTATTTAAAAATTGTAATTAAAGTAGTGCTTATTTTATTTATTTATTTTAGTTATTGCTAAAAAAATACCAAGCATTTAAAAAATGGTTCTTATGTTTTGGAACAATTAATTTATGTGCCATAGATCTTTTACTTTGAAAATCTTAACTTTGAAAGTAGTGCTTATATTTTTACTTATTTTTCATTTTTTTGTTTTTATTCATGTTTTCTTCTAGAATCTTTCTTAATCTATGAACACAAGGAACATCTTACATTTTTCTTTTATTCATGTTTGTTCCTAGGATCTTCCATTCCAATATAGACTACATTGACTTCTTTGTTGATATATATGCTAAAAACAATATCCATTATTGGGTATGATATTATAAAATGTTTCTTATGACTTGAAAAATATTTATTGATTTATTTCCTTATAGGAAAGTGTCGATGCCCACTAAAACCATCTTGCAATCAAGAATATCTCTGAAATAGAATTAGTCTTTTGTTTTTTATTTATTCCCATGAATGTCATTTCATATCATTGTCACATGTAAATTTTTAATGTTTTATAGGAATTAAAGAAGATTTAGGGTGTAATGTCAATGGGTGAAATTTATATTTAAATTGAGCACTTTCTATTTTATTGCAATATGTTTACTCCTTGTATCACTTGATTCTTCATTCAAAAATTATAATCAAAGTAGTGTTGATGTTTTTGTTTTTTTTTTTCAGTTTTTGGTAAACATTTACCAAGAATTTCAAAAATAGTCCCTATGTTTTTGACCAATTAATTTATGCACCCTAGATATTTTACTTTAAGGACCTTAACATTGAAAGTAGTGCTTATTTTTTTAATTTAGTTTTCTATTTTATTCATGTTTTCTCCTAGAGTCTTTCCTAAACTACAACTAGAAGGAAAATCTTACATTTTGTTTTTATTCATGTTTGTTCCTAGAATCTTATATTAGAATATAGACTATGTCAACGTTGACTTCTTTGCTAGTATACATCATAAAAGAATGTCGATTATAGGATATTATATTTTTAAATGCATTTTATGACCTTAAAATATTTAGTGATTTATTTCCTTTCAAGAAAGTGTCAATGTCTACTTAAACCATCTTGCAATCAAGACTATGTCTCAAGTAGACTTATTCTTCTATCTTTTTTTTTTTTTTGATGAACACGCCTTCTCTATTAATAAGAAATATTAAAGTACATATTCACAAAAAAATGCCGGGGGATACAAGATCACCCCGTGAGAGTCACTCAGCCAAGAGTCGGAAACAAAAAAAAATGACAACAGGCTATTCATCAAAAACTTTGTCAGGCAGCCAAAGCAGTGGCAGCCGAGGGAGGAGGATCAGGGTCATCTTTTTGCCCCATGCATCATTGCCACATGTAAATTTTTATTTGTTAGATAATATTTATAGGAAATAAATAAGATTTAGGGTCTAATATTACATTTAATGTCAATAGATGATATTTATATCTGAATTGAACACTTGCTATTTTATTGCAATATGTTTGTTCCTAGAATATTCCATTCAAATAAAGAATGTGTCAACATTGACTTCTTTATTGATATAAATGGTAAAAAGAATGTCTGTTATCGAATATGATATTATAAAATGCTTTTCTGACTTGAAAATGCTTATTGTATTTCCTTTTAGGAAATTGTCAATGTCTCCTAAAACCATCTTGTAATAAAGACTATGTCTCAAGTAGACTTATTCTTTTGTCTTTTATGTATTCATTTGAATGTCATTTCATATTGTTGTCACATTTAAATTTTTTGTTTGTTAGACAATATTTATAGGAAATAAATAAGTTTTAGGGTGTAATTTTAGATTTAATGTCAATAGATGACATTTGTATTTAAATTGAACACTTCCTATTTTATTGCAATATGCTTAGGCCTTGAGTGCATCGCTTTATTCTTTATTAAAAAATTATAATCAAAGTAGTGCATATGTTTTTTTATTTATTTTAGTTTTCAATAAACAATCACCAAGCATTTTGAAAATAGTGCTTATGTTTTGGAACACTTAATTTATGTGCCCTAGATCTTTTACTTTGAGAACATTAACATTGAAAGTAGTGCTTATGTATTTAATTATTTGAGCTTTTATTTTTATTCATGTTTTCTCCTTGAATCTTTCCTAAACTACAAATATGTGGAACATCTTACTTTTTGTTTTTACTCATGGTTAATCTTAGGATCTCCCATTTGAATATAGACTATGTGAATGTTGAGTTAATTGTTGATATACATGATAAAAATGAATGTCCATTATTGGATATATGAAATTTTAATATTCTTTTTATCAATTAAAAATATTTATTGATTAAATCCCTTTTAGGAAAGTGTCAATGTCTCCTAAAACCATTATGTAATCAAGGTCATGTCTCAAGTTGACTTATTCTTCTAGCTTTTAATTATTCCTCTTAACATCATTTCATATCATTGATACATGTAAACTTTTTATTTGTTAGGTAATATTTATAAGAAATATATAAACTTTAGGGTATAACTTTAAATTTAATACATTAATAGGTAATATTACTATTTAAATCGAAGGCCTACTATTTTATTGCAATATATTTAGTCCTTCAATGAATCACCAAAATTCTTATTCAGAAATTTTAATCAAAGGAGTCCCTATGTATTATTAATTTTAGTTTTTGCTAAACAATTACCAAGAATGTTGAGGGTAGTGCTTATGTCTTTAAAATATTTATTGATTTATTTCCTTTTAAGAAAGTGTCAATGTGTCTAAATACCATCTTGTAATAAAGACAATATCTCAAATAGACTTATTTTTCTATCATTTATATATTCTTTTGAATTTTGTTTCATATCATTGTCACATGAATTTTTTTTATTAAGTAATATTTATAGAAAATAAATAAATTTTAAAATATAAATATAGATTTAATTCAATCCTTGAATGCACTCAAAAACAATACCCCCACAGCTAAACTCAGTAACCTACGAATAATAAACATCATTAAGATTATTATGCAGGAAACTATTAGATAGTTCAGGATAACCAAAAGACAACAGGGGGGGGGGGGAGGGGGGGGTGAATTAGTTGTCACAGATTACAGTAACATTCAATAGTTAAAACTTTAATACCAAAACCCAAAACAATAATACCAAAATAACATTTAATCCAATTAAGCATAAACAATAATCACAAAATAAAAGCCATCCACAAAACACCAAGATTTGTATGTGGAAAACCTGATAAAGGGAAAAACCATGGTGGGAAGCCTACCCACAGTTAGATAATATTTCTACAATAAGTATATGAATTAGAATTAAGGGGCATGTACTTGTAGGAAGGCCAATAGCCTAGGGCACACTGCTCATCACAAAAGGAGCCTTAATGACTACATATAAATCTAGAATACAATCCAGAGAAGTGTTGAACTACAAAAGACAGCATCTCCTATGCCTGAGTACAGTTCTGATTAAGCTCTATATCAGAGGACTAAATCCTCTTACATAAACCCAATTCGATCTCCAATGATTGAACAACTCCTCTACCTAAATGATATTACATTATTTGCACATTACATTCCTTGACCATGACCTCTTACATTAACCATGATGATCTAAAATGAGATCTTACATCTATTTATACAAACCCTCAACCATAAACGATCAGGTCAGCCACTAGACAATAAACCGATTACATAATTACAAACCATGTCGGCCTTAGACCAAACAAGTAATATCAACACATAAGACATCCCATAAATACATCAATAGGTCCTATCCACATGTTACATTAAATTTGGTCCATAACTTAGATCAACTAGGACCAAGTATAGGTCGACACGCTTCAGCAATGATCTCCAAATGCTAAGTCTCGAATATGATCACCAACAACATCCTGAAACTCCATTAGAAGTTGCACCAATACCACTTATGCAATTTATCAAAGCTCTCCATCAATAGCTCTGTCGGTGAAACCCTCGTTGGAACCAGAAACCAATCTTCTAAACAAGCAGCATATCATCCAATAACCATACCAAAACCAACTAACCAAATATGAGTATAAGTATCATGGACAAGCTAATTCCATCACCAAACTATACCAGAGCCTCTTGGATCATGTTGGAACCAAGTTAACCAGAAAACACTCAACCTACCGGGACCAGAAGGGTCTCGGTAAAGCATCCAAACAGCTAGTGTTGACATCAATGACAAAACATCAATGCAACACATAATCAATTCCACCAAATGGCCAACAATATCCCGCTTTGGCATTGATGACAACACTAGATGTGAAAAACATCTAAGTACCAGGAAATGCCAAACAAGTCTCCCCCTATGGAAGATAGCCAATAATCACCCGCATATAGCTCAGAATATCTCTACTTTTCACTTTTCATATCTCTCCCTGTGACTTTTTCTTTTTCTTTCTTTATCTTTTTCACATCAATATCTCTCCCCCTTTGACATCAATGCCAGAAATTTGACAGAAATATCAAAGAAAAAACATAAGCCTCTAAATTCTAAAGCTGACTACTCACCCTGAGCAGTAGCATCCCACATTAGTATCAGAATGAATAGTATCTCAGATAGTGCATGTCAGACTGATGCCAAACTGCAACAATCAAGTCTCTATGAGAGGGGTAGAAACTCCTAATATGTCTCTCAGGTACTCAAATGATTCCTTAGATAAAGGTTTAGTGAAAATATCTACAATCTTCTCTTTAGTGTTCACATAAACTAGTCTAACTTCATTTTCTTCCATCTTCTCCTTTAAAAAGTTATACTTGATAGATATGTGCTTTGTCTTAGAGTGAAATATCAGATTCTTTGATATATCAATAGCAGAAGAGTTATCAAAGTGAATAACTATGGGTGCATCACAATCCACCTTTATATCCTTCATTTACTTCATCCATAAAACTTGTGTATAGTTAGTAGCAGCAGCAACATACTCAGCTTCAATAGTAGATAAATAAGTACATGACTATTTCTTATTGATCCATGAAACCAATTTATTTCCAAGAAAGAAAGCTCCTTCGGAAGTACTTTTCTGGTCATCAACATCTCCAGCCCAATCAACATTTGTATATGCACATAAACTAAACTTATCATCCTCAGGGTACCACAAGCCATATTCTGATGTACCTTGCAAGTATCTAAAAATCCTTTTCATTGTCATCTCATGATTTTCTCTAGGGTCACTCTAAAATCTTGAAACAATACAAACAACATTCATAATGTCAGGCCTAGTCTGAGTCAAATAAAGCAGACCTCCAATCATAGATTTGTATCTTGTAGGATTTATCAATGCAGAAACATCTTTTCTTGTCAATTTCTCACTAGTAACCATAGGAGTACTTACCGATTTAGAATCTCTCATACCAAATTTCTTAATAATTCCTTAGCATATTTAGTTTGATAGATGAAAATGCCTTTGTCAGTCTGAGTAATCTGCAAACCTAAGAAAAAATTCAACTCACCAATCATAGACATCTCAAATTATTTCTTCATATTCTTAGAGAATTCTAAGCATAATTTATCTTCACCTCCAAAAATAATGTCATCAATAAATACTTCAACAATTAGTGTATCATCATCAGTGATTTTATAATATAAATCATTGTTAGCACTACCTTTAGTAAAACCAATCTTCAAAAGATATTTATCCAACCTTTCATACCAATCTCTAGGTGCTTGTTTCAATCCATATAAAGCTTTCTTTAACCTGCAAACCATATATGTATCATCTGATAGTGAAAAACCATTAGGTTTCTCAATAAAAAATTCCTCATCAAGATCCCTATTCAAAAATGCACATTTAACATCCATCTAATAAACCTTATAGTTTTTATAAGCAGCATAGGCAAGAAATAATCTTATAGCTTCAATCCTAGCTACAGGTGCAAAAGTCTCTTCATAATAAATTCCTTCCTTTTGAGAATATCCTTTACAAACCAATCTATCCTTATTCCTTATAACTTGACCATCCTCATTCAATTTATTCCCAAAAAACCCATTTAGTTCCAATAACATTTTAATTTTTTGGCCGGGGAACCAAAGTCCATGTGTTATTTTTCTCAATCTAATCTAATTCTTCTTCCATAGATTTTAACCAATGGTCATCTTTACATTCTTCAATTACTGATACCGGTTCAACTTGTGAAATTAAACATACCTCATTAGTTGCCAATCTTCTTCTTGTCATTACTCCATTGTTGTTATCCCCAATGATTTGATCTTTAAAATGATTTAATCTCACATACCTAGGAGTCTTTTGACTTTTTGTTCCTCTTCCCTATTCTTCAATTACTGTAGAATTCTCTGATGTTGCCGGAGTAATTGGTTCAACTCTCTATTCCAGTAAAGGTGCTACCAATTCAGATATAATCATTTCCACTACTGGTTCCTTCTCATAAATTTTGATTTGACTTCTCTTTAGCTCATCTACTTTGACATTAGCACTCTCCACAATTCTCTGCAATCTCTTGTTATAACATCTATATGCTTTGCTTTCATTAGAATAACCAAGAAATATGCCTTCATCACATCTAGTATCAAATTTCCCAATAGTATCATCTCCCCTGATATAACATTTATTGCCAAAAATTCTGAAATACTTAACTATAGGTGTATTGCCAAACCATAATTCTTAACGTTTATTACCAGCTTCCCCTTTGATATGTACTTTGTTGAATGTATAAACCATTGTACTCACTGCTTCTATCTAGTAGATATGAGGTAGATTAGCTTCCATCATTATTGTTCTAGCATCATCCAAGATAGTTTTGTTCTTCCTTTCCACTACTCCATTTTGCTGAGGTGTCTGGGGAGCAAAAAATTGTCTTCTTATACCATGCTTGTCACAAAAGTTATTAAACTCACTGGATATGAATTCTCCACCATGAACTGATCTCAAACATTTTATCTTCAATCCTCTCTCAGTTTCTGTAAATGATGTTCAATTTACTTTCAATATGAAAGTTATATTCTACTTAGTTTTATCTTGTTTTATCTATTACTGAATTATCATATGAATCTGATTATCTTCTTTTATGTGGCAGGTGAGAGGAGCATTTATAAATTTCAATGTCCATTCTCACACATACCATTTGACATATATAGTGGGTTGGGTACGGTCAAGCGATGCCTTGACCAGCCATGTCTTTTAGACATGGCCGATGACATCACTTGATCGTGCCCTTTCACTTATAATAGTGCATGGCGTTAATTAACTAACCGTTATATGTTCAACACCCGATAACTATCGGTGTATGCCAAACGGTGTATGATTATATTTAACACCCGATGACTATCGGTGTTTGCATAATAGTAACAGTTGATAGTTATCGGCATGTGTTTAGCCTTAACAGTTCATAACTATTCGGTGTATACTTAATAGCCGATAACTATCGGTAAACTCTATCATGCCACCCGATATATAATGGAGCACATATAACCTGATATTAATTGGTGTTTGATTAATCAGTTATTATTATCAATTATGTTAATCGATACAAATCGAAATGCATGAACATGATTTAGTAATCGATGAAACAAATGATATAGTATGATTATCAATGTTAAGGATTTGATCGAACTGAATAGGTTATTTATATGCAAATGTAGAATGGCTATCAAAGAGGAATTAATTGCTTGAAGGTTTCTATGATAATTATCGATATGATAAATGATTGAATGAGAGACTTTATTTATCTCTCATTCAATCATTTATCTTACTGAAGCTATCATGCATTAACAGTCCCTCTTAGCTAGGTAAGATGAATGTAACCAACATATTCAAGCATCACAATTCAATTGATAGTTAGCAATCTTTACTTAATTTAGACATTCTAGAAATTCATACTACCTAATCACATGATATGAAGTATCACCTAAACACATGATACAGATGTCCTTCATGTCAATCTTGTGATGACAGGATATCACTTAAGCATGTGATATCAGTATTGCCTAAACATGCAATACTTAAGGATAATCATATGAGGAGGATTAACTTCTCATCTTATCCAAGTTGTGATATGTGCACTAACACTTTAGATAAATGTTTTATCACAACACAATCATGGCACATCCATGATACACCAGAGATCCAACATGATAACTGGTTTGGACATTATAAGATCATCACCTTATAATGTCCCCATACAAGTGTTCATTATCTTGAGAGATCGTCATCTCTTAGATAAGAACTCAGGAGATAAAAATCCAAAATTTCCTATCATGACAAGAAGTTTACACATTAAACATCTTATTGATATGCTAAATACATATCAAAAAGCAACTTACCTTTCTATCATACCTAAACCTTTTCTGAAGTGATCAATCTTCACTCTGGAAAGAGGTTTGGTCAGAATATCTGCAATTTGATCTCCTGTACAAACATATTCTAACTGGATCACATTCTTGTCTACCATATCTCACACATAGTGGTATGGAATCTCAATATGCTTGGATTTGTCATGGAACACTGCATTCACTGAGAGTTTTATGCAGCTCTGATTGTCACAATGTATAACAATGGGTTTCATAGGCTCTCCAAACAATCCCACAAGCAACTTCCTAAGCCATACTGCTTCTCAGGCAGCCATAGAAGCTACAATGTATTCTACCTCGATGGAGATTTGAGCTACTGAAGACTGCTTCCTACTGATCCAAGATATCATGGCTAAACCTAGACTGAAGCAACACCCTGAAGTGCTCTTTCTATCAGTTACACTTCTAGCCCAATCTAAATCTGTAAAACCATGGAGGTTTATATCAACTTTATCATATTTGAGACCAAGGTTTAGAGTACCTTGTAGGTGTCTCATGATGTGCTTTACTGCAACTAGGTGTATCTCCTTGGGTTCACACATGAACTAACTTAAGGCATTAACTACATAATAGATATCTGGCCTTGTATTCACCAAGTACATCAGGGACCCAATTATCTATCTGTAATGAGCAGAGTCAGTGCGTTGTGACTCTGCTACTGCTTCTTTAAGTTTATGTAAATTGGTTTCCATAGGAGAGGTCATGGGCCTGCAGTTCAACATTTCGAATTTCTTTAATATATCTAAGGTATATTTCCCTTGGTTTAGTATAATGATATCAAAATTCTGCCATACTTCCTATCCTAGGAAGTAATGACGGAGTCCCAAGTCCTTCATCTCAAATTCTTTGGATAGATCTTTCTTGCATTGATCTATAAGATGATCATTTCCTGTGATTAATAAGTCATCAACATATAAAATCAATATTAGCATATCATCTTTATTTGTTTTGTAGTAGAGATTAAGATCTGCATCATTCTTAGAGAAACCTAGTCCTGGGAGATAGGTGTCAATTCTTTCATACCAAGCCTTGGGAGCCTGTTTAAGCCCATAGAGACCTTTCTTGAGTCTACACACATGAGAATCTACATCATAGACTTCAAATCCTTTAGGCTACTCTAGGTAGACTTCTTCTAAGATCTCACCATTTAGAAATGTTGTTTTAACATCCATCTGGTGTACCTTCCACCCCTTAGATGCTGCAATGGCTAATACAGCTCTTACTGATATATATCTGGCAACTGGTGCAAAAGTTTCTTCATAATCTATCCCTTCTCTTTGAGAGAAACCTCTAGCTACAAATCTAGCCTTGTGTTTCTCAATACTACCATCTGTAGCATGTTTAATCTTAAAAAGCCATTTAGGTTAAAAAACAGATTTCTTAGTTTGCCTAAGAACATTCTCCCAAACATCATTTTTCATAATGGACTGATACTCTTCAGACATGGCATTCTTCCATACTTGATGTTCAAGAGGCTCTGATACATTGTTTGGTTTGATTTTAGAGAGATTATTCATAAGGGAAACATAGCTAGTGAATCTGTTGGGTCTTTTGCTTTCCCTAAAGGTTCCTGAAGGAGCAACAAACTTCTGAGCTTATGCTATAGTTTTGGTGGCCCATAGTGGTCTTTTCTTGAGGTTTTCTCTAGGTGGACTTTGAGTTTCACTTATAGTTTCCTCAGGATTCTCCCTCTGAAGCTCAGCAGTAGGATCTCTATCTATGTTAGGGGTAGGTATATAGACTTTAGAGTTTAGAGAGCTTTGGGCTCTTTTGAAGGCTAAGTCTTCTTCAAAGATCACATCTCTTCTTAGTTCAATATTCTTTTGACTAGGTATATAGATCCTATAAGCTTTGGAGGTTTCACTATATCCTACAAAGATTCCCCTCTTTCTAGAGGGCTCTAGTTTTAATCTTTTCTCCTTAGGTACATGAATATAGACAGGGCATCTAAATATCCTAAGATGGCTAATATCAGGTTTTGATTTAGTAGAGACTTCCTTAGGGGTTTTATCTTCAAGATGAAAGTGGGGACATTTGTTTTGAATATATACAATAGTGCTAGTTGCTTCTACCCAAAGATTGATATTTAGATTCTAATCAAGAATCACAGCTTTGGCAGCTTCAACGATTGTCCTATTTTCTCTTTCAGCTATCCCATTTTGTTGAGGGTTATAGGGTATTGTTAACTCCATCTTAATCCTTGAATTTTTACAAAACTCTTTAAATAATTATGATGTGTATTCCCCCCCATTGTCAGTTCTTAGGGTTTTAATTTTATTCCCTGAGTAGTTCTCTATTAGTGATTTGAATTCTTTAAACTTATTTAGGATCTCTTCTGATTCTTTATATTTCAGAAAGTAGATCCAATTTTTCCTAGAGTAGTCATCAACAAAAATTATATAATACAAAAATCCCCCCAATGAAGGTATGGACATAGGTCCACATACATTGGAATGAACTAACTCTAAAATTTTACTTGTTTTCCTAGTACTATTCTGAAAAGCACCCTTAGTATTCTTACCTAGGGCACATCCTGTGCATGCCCCTGAATGATATTGCTTTAACTTGGGTAGACCTGTGACAAGGTCCCCCATAGATGATAAAGCTCTAAAATTTAGGTGGCCTAGTCTTCTATGCCAGATTTCATTTGCATCTATGGTCTCATGAATCAGGGCTAAGCTGGGTTATGTACATAGCTCATATAAATAGCCTTGTCTTTGACCCATTGTTTTAGCTTTCTTGATGGATGAGTTCTTTGGACAAGCCAGTACTTTATTGTCCATGAAGATTACTCTATATCCATTGTCCTCTAGTGCTGATATTGAGAATAGATTTCTTTTGATGCCTGGAACATATAGCACTCCTCTAAGTTGTAATGATCCACCCAACTTTAGTTTGATGGTGCAGGTTCCAACTCCTTTGACAGGGTGTGTAGAATCATCTTCGATAGTTACTTCCTCATCATTCTCTTCTTTCATGGAGTCTAGTACTTATCTAATTTCTGTGATGTGTCTGGATGAGCCACTGTCGATCACCCAGGAGTTCACTTTGTTTGATGCATGATTTGTTAGTGCTGAATATAGTACATACTTCTCAGAGTCTTCTTCCTTTTTTGATTTTCCTACTTTGGCAAATGTGGCTTGTTTAGCTCTTTCTGGACATTTGACAACATAGTGCCCAAATTTGTCACATCTGTAACACTGAATTTGAGAAAGGTCTTTATTGAAGGAGTTCTTGCCATGATGCCCTTTTCTCTTTCTTAATTGCTTCTGCTTGCCTTTCTTATTGGAGTTCGTATTAAGATCTTGGAGATCTTCATCTATATTCTTCTATTTGATCCCTTTCTTATTTTGCCTTGGTTCCTCTTGGAGACAGCCAGCCTTCAGCCTATCAAACTTTGGAAAGTTATCCCTTGCACTGATGCCTTGGACGATGTTTCCCATATGCTAGGAACCCCTCTAGAGCAAAGAGGGTTAATTATTTTCTTTGGATCTCATATCCAAGGGTCGCTAGTTCATCCCCTAGGGCAGATATTCGCATGAAGTAGACATTGACTAATTCTCCTTTTTTCATGGCTATGTGATTTATCTCTCTTTTTAGAGGCAAGATTCTACTAGTATTAGATATCTCAAAAGCATCTTCAAGTGCTTTGAACATATTGAAGGTTGTTTCATGTTTCCTTATAATGCACATAATGTTGTTCCTCACCCCATCAACTATGATTTTGATAGCTTTATCATTTCCTTCTCTCCAGATTGCTTTGTCAGGTTTAGTCTCAAGTTCTTCAGTTTTAGTTTTTACAAATGTTTCAATTTTATTTTCTTTTAGAATCATTTGAATTCTAAATTTCCATGCAGAGAAGTCATCACCTCCTACAAGCCTGTCTTCAAATCTGATAGCGCTAGCCATTGATAGAATTGTGACCTTGAATATATGCTTGATTTGAATTTTACGTAAAATTGAACAGCCTTAGGTTTGATTTAACTTGGCTCTGATACCATGTAAATGATGTTCAATTTACATTCAATATGCAAGTTATATTCTACTTAGTATTATTTTGTTTTATCTATTACTGAATTATCATATGAATCTGATTATCTTCTTTTATGTGGCAAGTGAGAGGAGAATTTATAACCATTTGACATATATAGTGGGCTGGGTATGATCAAGCGATGCCTTGACCGGCCATGTCTTTTGGACATGGCCAATCAAGACATCACTTGATCGTGCCCCTTCACTTATAATAGTGCATGGCGTTAATTAACTAACTGGTATATGTTCAACACCCAATAACTATCGGTGTATGCCAAACGATGTATGATTATATTTAACACCTGATGACTATCGGTGTTTGCATAATACTAACAGCCGATAGTTATCGACATGTGTTTAGCCTTAACAATTGATAACTATTCGGTGTATACTTAAAAACTAATAACTATCGGTAAACTCTATCATACCACCCAATATATAATGGAGCACATATAACCCGATATTAATTGGTGTTTGATTAATCAGTTATTATTATCAGTTATGTTAATCGATACAAATTGGAATGCATGCACATGATTTAGTAATTGATGAACATAAACAAATGATCTAGTATGATTATCAATGTTAAGGATTTGATCAAACTGAATAGGTTATTTATATGCAAATGTAAAATGGCTATCAAAGAGGAATTAATTGCTTGAATGTTTCTATGATAATTATTGATATGATAAATGATTGAATGAGAGACTTCATTTATCTCTCATTCAATCATTTATCTTACTGAAGCTATCATGCATTAACAGTTTCTACTTTAGCATTAAAGATTTTAAACTTTTCAAATGCTTCAAATCTTTCTCTCAAAAAAGTAACCCACATCATTCTAGAATAATCACCAATGATTAGCATGAAATATCTATCACCATGAAAACTTTTAACTCTAGTAGGGCCACACAAATTAGTATGAATAAGATCAGGAACATCATTTGATCTATCTTGTATACTCCTAAAATAAGGTTTGACTTGTTTACCCATTTGACATTCTTTACATACCAGATTATAGGGCTTCATAATCTTAGGTATATCCCTAACTGCCTTAGTTGAACTGATCTTCAAAATGCAATCAAAATTCACATGACACAACCTTTTATGCCATAGCCAACTCTCATCAATCTGTGTAATCAAACATGTCTTCTCATTGGAGTTTAAATGAAATATATTACCCTTTTTCTATGTACCGGTTGCAATCTCCAAGCAAGATCTGTTAATGATTTTGTATTTTCCATCCTTGAACTATAATTGAAATCCCTTGTCTACCAATTTTTCTACACTCAAAAGATTATGCTTCAAAATTTCAACATAATAAACATTCTCAGTATTGTTCTTACCATCCAATGTTATATTTCCTTTTCCATTGATCATACATGCCTTTTCATCTCCAAATCTAACTAGTCCAAGATCATGTTCTTGCAAAGAAAGAAACTTCCCTTTATCTCCAGTCATATGATGTGAACAACCACTGTCAATTACCCATTCATCCTTGTCCTCAATTTTAACAGTAAGTGCCTTCTCTTCAGGTACATTCTCTTCTAGTGCCAGATCATCTTCCTTGATAGCTAGGAACACCCATTCCTTCCCATTGTCGGATCCACTAGCAGAGCCTTCTGTTGGTTCATCATCTGAATCAGTAATGCCTTCCTCATCCGCTATGTAGCATGATTTGTCTTTGTTTTTCTTGTACTTATACTTGTTATGATATTCAAGGTTAGTATTAAATAATCTTTTAACTCTTTCTTCAAATCTTCAATTCATTTTAGGACATCTAGATGCAAAATGACCAATCTTATTACATGCAAAACATTTAAAAGGTTCTTTTCCTTCATACTTACTTCCTACTAGTGCTTTCAGTACTCTTCTAGAGAAAAATGCTTCAAGTTTCTCAAACTCATCATCTTCTCTCTTCATATATTCTAACTCCTTTTCATATAAAGCTTTCTAGTCTTGCTTACCGATTGTAGATGTAGACGCATGAAAAGTAGGTTCAGTCTTTACATCTCCAGATGGTCCAAATTCCTCAAGCTCAAAAGTATATAGTTTCCCAACCAAGGTATCTATGTTGACAGATGTATTAGCCATTATTATCAATTCATTAATAGCAGTAGCCTTCATTTTGTAAGCCATTGGTAGGGCTCTCAGGACTTTAGAAACAATTTCATCTTCGCTCAGAGTTCCACCACAATATTGAATTCCCATAACAATCTCATTTACCTGTTCCATGAATGCAGTAATCCTTTCATCTTCTTCCATTTTTAGGTTTTCATATCTCACCCGGTAACCATCAAGTTTAACAATCTTCACTATAGGGTCACCTTCATTAAGAGTCTCCAACTTATCCCATATAGCCTTTCTAGATGATTTGTCGGTTAATCCCATTATCTGTTGTTCAGAAATTGCACACAAGAGGGCTTCTCTTGCTCTACAATCATTATCAAGCTCCTTGCCTAGGTTTTTTGGAGGAGGATTGCCAGATCCTAGATTATAGGGTGTGACACCATTCGGTGTGATCTCCCAAATCTCCTTGCCAAGAAATCTCAATTGAGTCTCCATCTTAGTCTTCCATACTATGTAGTTTGTTCCATCAAGCCTCAGAATATCCCTTCAAAAGATAGCTCCAGAAGAACTAGATGAATTTGAACTATTAGTCACCACAAGATCTTCCTCAAGCAATTAAGCTTTCTACAGAGAGGACCAAAGCTCTAAGACCAATTGTTAGACAATTCAGATAACTGGAAGACAACTAAGAGGGGGGGGGGTGAATCAGTTGTCATAGATTACAAGAATATTCAATGATTAAAACATTAATACCGGAACCCAAAATAATAATACTGGAATAGCAGTTAATCCAATTAAGCATAAACAATAATCACAGAATAAAATCCATCCACAAAACACCAATATTTGTACATGGAAAACCCAGTAAAGGGAAAAATCATCGTGGGAAGCCTACGCATAGTCAAATAATACTTGTACAATAAGTATGTGAATTACAATGAAGGGCCTGCACTTGCAGGAAGGCCAATAGCCTAGAGCACACTACTCATCACAAAATGAGCCACAGTGACTACATATAAATCTAGACTACTATCTGGAGAAGTGTTGAACTACAAAAGATAGCATCTCCTATGCCTGAGTACAGTTTCGGTTAAGCTCAATACCGGAGGACTAAATCCTCTTACATAAACCCAACTCGATCTCCAATGATCGACCAACTCCTCTGCCTAGATGATATTACATTATTTGTACATTACACTCCTTGACCATGACTTCTTGCATTAAACATGATGATGTACAATGAGATCTTACATCTATTTATACAAACTGTCAACCATAAACAATCAGGTTGGCCACCAAACAATAAACTAATTACATAATTACAAACCATGACAACCTTAGACCAAACAAGTAAGATCAACACATAAGATATCCCAAAAATACATCAATAGGTCCTATCCACACATTACATTAAAGTCAGTCCAAAACCTAGATCAACCGAGACCAAGTATAGGTCCACACGCTTCAGCAATGATCTCCAAATGCCAAGTCTTGAACATGATCACAAATAACATCCTAAAACTCCATCAGAAGCTACACCAATACCACTTATCCAATTCATCAAAGATCTCCATAAAAATCTCTGCTGGTGAAACGCTCGCCGGAACTAGAAACCAATCTTTTAAGAAAGAAGGATAGCATCCAATCACCAGACCAAAACCAATTGACCAAATATGAGTATAAGTATCATGAACAAGCCAATTCTATCACCAGACTATATCGGAGCCTACAGGATCATGTCGGAACCAAGTTAACCCGAAACCACTCAACCTACCAGGACCAAAAGGGTGCTGGTAAAGAATCCAAACAGCTAGTGTTAACATCAATGCAACACATAATCAATTCCACCAAATGGCCAACAAAAATAATACAAGTGGAAATAAGTATTTACTCAATAAAGCCTTTTAGTTTTCCCTAAACAACAAAGACATGATTGCCATCTTCTTGAAAGTGCTTCTTTGGAAGTAGTGGAAGAAGCTTCCCATGCACAAACTCATCAGGGTTATATAAATTCAGCCAAGGAAGAGCAACTGCAACATATGCTTGGGTGAAGTGAACTCCCTTGTCCTAGAAATGGACCTTTGTTAGACTAGTACTATCTGTAATCAATCTTCTTGTGAAAACCTAATAAGACACCAACACTCTCGACAGGAAACTCTTCAGATGAAACAATGTTGCTGCAAAATTCCTAGGAGATCTATATTCGATAGAAAAACACATGCACAGAAACTAGAAAAATAAGGAGATCTAGATTCGATAGAGCAAGAATGTCCTACTGCATTAGAAGAGCGTGCATTATAACTTTTACGTTATCAATCTTCAAATGATAATCATTGCAAATGGAGGAGTTAATAGAAGCCATGTTAGTAAAATCTCAACAAGTTTTTCCACCAATGCAAACTTCAATGATGCTCACTAATTTATAGCACTAGAAGTGCATATTTCCTATGATATTATAAAATATTTCTTATGACTTGAAATTATTTTTTGATTTATTTCTTTTTGAGAAACTGTCAATGTACCTTAAAACCATCTTGTAATCTAGATTATGTCTCAAATAGACTTATTCTTTTGTGTTTTATTTATTCATGTGAATGTTATTTCATATTAGTCACATGTAAATTTTTAAGTTGTTAAATAATAATTTTAAGAAATAAATAAGTTTTAGGGTATAAATTTAAGTTTAATGTTAATGGATGATATTTCTATCTAAATTTAACACTTTCTATTTTATTGGAATATTTTTAGTCCTTAAATGCATCACTCGATTCTTAATTCAAAAATTATAATAAAAGTAATTTTTTTTTTTTTAATTTATTTTTTTTTTTTCCACTTTTTGCTAAAAAATTACCAAGCATTTCAAAAATGATGCTTATGTTTTGGCCTAATTAATTTATGTGCCCTAAATATTTTACTTTGAAAACCTTAACATTGAAAGTAGTGCTTATGCTTTTACTTCTTTTTTTTTTTAATTCATGTTTTCTCCTAGAATCTTTCCTAATCTATGAATACGAGGAGCATCTTACATTTTTCTTTTATTCATGTTTGTTCCTAGGATCTTTAATTCAAATATAGACTACGTTGACTTCTTTGTTGATATATATGATAAAAATTATATCAATTATCAGGTATGCTATTATAAAATATTTTTTATGATTTGAAAATATTTATTGATTTATTTCCATATAGGAAAGTGTTGATGCCCACTAAAATCATATTGAAATCAATATTGTGTCTCATATAGAATTATTCTTTTGTCTTTTATTTTCATATCATTGTCACGTGTAAATTTTTTATTTTTTTATAGGAATTAAAGAAGATTTGGGGTGTAATTTTAAATTTAATGCCAATAGGTGGCATTATATTTAAATTGAACACTTGCTATTTTATTGCAATATGTTTACACCTTGAGTTCATCACTCGATTCTTTAGTCAAAAATTATAATCAAAGTACTACTAATGTTTTTAGTTTTTTTAGTTTTTGCTAAACATTTACCTAGCATTTAAAAAATAGTCCCTATGTTTTGTACCAATTAATTTATGTGCGCTAGATATGTAGTGCTTATGGTTTTAATTTAGATTTTGATTTTTATTCATGTTTTCTCCTAGAGTAATTCCTAAACTACGAATACAAGGAACATCTTACATTTTATTTTTATTCATGTTTGTTCCTAGAATCTTCCATTAAAATATAGACTATGTCAATGTTGACTTCTTTGATAATATACATGATAAAAAGAATGTCCATTATCGGATATTATATTTTTAAATGGTTTTAACGATCATAAATTATTTAGTGGTTTATTTTCTTTTAGGAAAGTGTCAATGTTTTCTTAAACCATCTTGCAATCAAGGCCATGTCTCAAGTAAGTTACTTATTGTTCTATCTTTTATTAATTCCTCTAATAACATTTCTTATCATTACCATGTGTAAATTTTTATTTGTTAGATAATATTTATAGGAAATACATAATTTTTAGGGTCAAATATAGCATTTAATGTCAATAGATGATATTTCTATATAAATTGAACACCTGCTATATTGCAATATGTTTAGTCCTTGAGTGCATCATTCAATTATTTATTCAAAAATTACAATAAAAGTAGTGCTTACATTTTTATTTATTTAAGCTTTTCCTAAAGAATTAGCGCACATTTAAAAAAAAAGTTCTTATTTTTTGGACCAATTGATTTATGTGCTCTAGATCTTTTACTTTGAGGACCTTAATGGTGAAAGTAGTGCTTATATTTTTGTTTATTTTATTTTTTATTTTTATTCATGTTTGCTCCTAAGATATTTCCTTGACTACCAATATGAGGAACATCTTAAATTTTGTTTTCATTCATGTTTGTTCCTAGAATCTTCCATTCGAATAAATTCTGTGTCAACATTGACTTCTTACTGATATACATGGTAAAAAGAATGTCCATTATCGAATATGATATTTTAAAATGCTTTTTATGATTTGAAAATATTTATTGATTTATTTCCTTTTAGGAAAGTGTCGATGTCTCCTAAAACCATTTTGTAATCAAGACTATGTCTCAAGTAGACTTATTCTTTTGTCTTTTATTTATTCATCTGAATGTCATTTCATATTATTGTCACATGTAAATTATTTTGTTTGTTAGACAATATTTATAGGAAATAAATAAGTTTTAGGGATGTAATTTTAGATTTAATGTCAATAACATTTCTATTTAAATTGAACACATATTATTTTATTGCAATATGTTTATTCCTTGAGTGCATCACTCGACTCTTTATTCAAAAATTATAATCAAAGTTTTTTATTTATATTAATTTTCGCTTAACAATTAACAAGCATTTTGAAAATAGTTCTTACATTTTGGACCACTTAATTTATGAGCCCTAGATCTTTTAATTTGAAAATGTTAACATTGAAAGTATTTCTTATGTGTTTTATTATTTTAAAAATATCACTTTTATGCGATCGAAGATAAACAGTTTTAGTTGTGTTGGTTGGTTCCTTTATAAAAGTGTGACACAGGTTTGTTCTTTTACCCTCCTTCATGATTGGGTAGAGTTCATAGATACACCTTTGGTTTTGTTTCTTCCTAAGGGGAGGAACGTTGTTCAAAATTCATGGAGCAGTTACTTCATTCAGTTTCGAGCTTCTACCATTGGTGCACATTTTACATTGAGGGGGGACTAGTTGGTTTCTCTTCTTCTCTCTTACAGGGGGGGACTTTTTCCTCACATGGGGTTTTTTCCTTCTCATACTTCTCTGAGAGTTCTCTTGTATATATTCATCTTTCTTTTGGGGGAAATTTTTTCCCATGCATTTTTTTCCCTTTCTCCATTTGTGAGAGATTTATTTGCATTGGTTTGATTGCATTTCATTTGTACATGGGTACCTAATATGGCCTTAGTCGGGACCCATCTTGCATTGTTAGATTAGGTGCATTCCCCTAAGTTGCACTTAAGGGGGGTGTTGGTGTAATTATTTATTCATATAGGATATAAATAAATCTTAAGTCGACTTAGGTAAATGCCTAACATCATAGTTTGCATATGAGACACTTAGGGATGTGCATACATTGGGAGTGTGTATGTAGGATAAATTCCACCTTTTATGGTGTGATGTTATTGTTGCTTTATCATATTCACTTATTGTGGGATGATAATTCCACCTTCGATGGGTGATCCACCTCATGTGGAATATTTTATTATTTCTCTTACCTACCCTTGCATCTCATTGAATCACATGTCATCTTTGTGTGCCCTGTTGTCTCTTATCCTTGCCTTTATAAGAAGGTTAATCTACATTGTATGTAATTTTTAATGATCATTTTGATAATATTAAGAATACCATTTATTCTCTATTTTGCCTCTCTTTTGTGCTATTCAATATACTCTTGATCTTGGCTATTTTCTACAAATTCTTACAGAGGTCTTGTGGAAATCCTTGCACCTACATATTTAAATAGAAGGCATCTATACTTTAAGGGTTCAAACCCTACATATAGTAATATTTTGCATGGAGATTTCTGTAGATTTTGAATTAATTTTATTGTGATATATTAATTAATATATTATTTATTTCATTAAATTTTTCTTATCTTGTACAATAATTTTTGAAAAAATTACTCTAAAGGGTTAGAGCTAGAAGAATCTATCAATGGTGGTTGATATGCATTCAAAGGTTTTTGTATGTTATTATTCTTATTGTTTTGAGTTAAGTTATTGTTATGATGATTGTGAACATTCATAAATTAAAAAACCTAAGCATATTTCTATGTCTTGTGTGAGACCTTTTTAATGTGATTAAGAATAGATTTGATGATGGTGTGTCAATGATCTTATCTCTTCATATCTTTAATTTTTAATTATTGTCTGAAAGACCTATTGTTCTTTATTATGGCTATATATTAATATTATAGGCACATTTATATTACATTTCTTTCTTTAGGATCCCTTTGAAAATTTCATGTTTGGTTAATTGAGTTGTTATGTTGTTATCATGTGATCCATTTTATAGATTATGTTAATTATTTCATGTGAATATTGAAGAGGGGATAGAATAGATTGAAGAATAGAAACATTAGAAATGCAATAAAATAAAATATATACCCCCATCTACCTCCATTCTCCTTGATAGAGCCTAAAATAGAATGAACCCTATTTATATTTGATTCTCTCTTGATGCATGGAATGCTCAATAAACCACCATAACCTCATTATCATATCAATGATATGATAAAAAAGTAGCATAATATCAATAGCATAAGTGTTAATGGGGTGGATTGATTGATGACCTCAAAATACATAAATCTTAAGATGTAAAATCAAGGAAAATAGTAAAGAGATTGAATGAATGAATTAAATTGAAAGAGGATTAGTGTTAGGAATGAAAATACATTCATGTAACAAGTGTCACATGATAGGAAAGATATAGGGTTTGGGATAAGATTAGGGAAACATATTTATGGAAGTGCCTAGGATTAAGAGATTTTGGTAAAGATGAATAGATAGGATATAAATTTGACCTAAGGAAAAGTGTCTAGGTTCAATAAATGAGGGAAAAAATTAAGCTAGAGACATGAAGGGAAAAGGTGGAGCATTTGTCACATGAGTATGAATTTTGAATATTATCCTTTTGAACAAGATGAAAGGCTAGGATTAGATGGATCAAGATAAAGGAAAAAATGGTGAATTATTGAACATAATGTTAAGACATATAATAAGCTAGTACCACCTCTACAACACTTGAAGTTTGTATCGGTAGGTTAGCCACATAAGCTAGGACCAAATTATAGTTGTGGTCACAAATGACCCCACCCCCATGCACCCGACCTGGATTTCCTTTCAAAAAACCATCATAATTCTTATGATTATCATTGTTATTATGAATGATTACTTTATTATTATCATAAAATATTAAAAAATTAATACTAATTTAAAAAAATAGATTTAACAGATTATTGATAATAATAATGATATTTTCTTATTTAATTTTATTATCATAAAAAAATTAATTAGTTATAGTAAAATTTATAATAAGAATAATAAGAATGAAGATAATAATGATCGTAAGAATAATATTATAATCCATTATATATATAATAATAATGTTAAGAAATATAATGTTGATAATGATTATAGAAATAAGAATAAAACTTATAAATTATTACTATTTATAATAAAAAGATAATAATTATTACTTTTCAATTCTTAAGACATTTTACAGTAGGATTTTTTTGAGCTATTATCATGATTAGTTTTCTTTTTAACGATAATTTTTTAATGAAATTGTTTACAATAGCACAAATTTATTGTCAAAATTATTATATGTGATTATGTACATGCTCTCCAACCTCTATGGATTAGACTTCAAGTTGTCTAAAATGCATCTTTGGTATAAGGTGGAGTGCTAGTAGGAGATATTGAATCCATGGAAGGACGAGAAGATAAAAAATATACTTTATTGGAAACCAATAGAGAGAAAAAGGAATCTATCGAAGGAACAAATATGAATGAAAGAGACTTAATAAAGGAAGTGAGTGCACTCCCTTTGATGAATGTTTGATAGAGAAGAGCGATAACTATGGAAAAGATGAATGGGGGGTTACAATTCAACTACCTAACAATATTGAAATTGACTTTCATTAGCATAAATGGTACATGATTAATTATTTAAAATAAATTTAAGACATTAGTAAAGGGTGGATGGAGGTCATGAGTCTATAATTAGTTATGGAAAATATTATAGAAAAGCTTTCTGAACATTACGTGGAATAATAGATGGAAATCATGTAGTCTTGTAATGATAAAAGAATTATGATTCTTCTAAATTACCAATGGATGTTGTAATTAGACTAAATTTACCTAATAAAACAATCAATTTAACTTAAAAAATTGATAGAACAATTATTGTTACAATACTAATTTTGTAATATCTAACCATAATATTGAGAAATAAAACTTCTTCTAGAATTGAATGATTGAATCTTATAGGATATTCTTTTGAGATATTATGTAAGAATTTTTTGTCCTATACCATATGCTACTAGGCACTAAGGTTAGATTTTTTATGGTTAATAATAAGCAGCCATAAATATAAATACCCAACTTGTGGAATATTTCAAATCAGCACTATTATTTTGAGCGATTCACAATATTAATTAAACAAGTTTACCATGAAAATGTGAAGATGCCTTGCCTATGCAAAAGTGTTGCATTATTTACATGACAATAATTAAAAAAACATAAATACGAAGATTCCTCGGTTGATTACTCTAAGTTGTTAGATGGTCAGTCGTTGTCCAATGTTATAAACATTTTATAGGGCCTTCGCCAAATAATTTTAAATCGAAGTGAATAGTTGGAATATGTACACTGCAAACAAAAATGTTTAGATAGGTTGAAATAGACCTATCATAGAATAGAATGTGTAAAAGAACATGAAAGGAAAAGTCAATAATGAGAGATAAAAAAATTTAAAATTAATACAAAAGCATATCTATTACTATATAATCTTTAAGAATTCTATCAAAATAAATTTAAAAAATAAACAAAAAATAATAATGATATGGAGAATACAAATTTAATCATTATATTTATTCAAAATAACATTTAGAAATTGAATTACTTAAAGAATTTAAAAAGTAAACAAAAAAATTTGAACTTGAGAATTTTAAAGAAAATCAAACAAAAACAAAACATCATAATTAGAATTGGACTTCAATTTTTAATAGATTTCATTATATTTTAGTTTGATTTTTTCTTATATTTTTTTCACTTTCTGTCTTAATCCAATTTCTAACTCAAACCTTAATTTCATCATCATATAACTATATTTAATCATTTTAATTATAATATGAAAATTAAAAAATTTAAAAACACTATATGACGACAGTTTCTAATTATATAGAATAGATACAAAGACGACTTTCAATGAATAATTATAAACAAAGATTTACTCCACTGTCAAATTTACGCTCTATTTCTACCCTTCCACTATGAAGAATAGACTGCCATAAATATAAATATAAATATCCAACTTGCAGAGCATTTCAAATTAGAACAACGACTCCGCAGGTTTACAATAATAATTAATTAAATAAACAAGTTGGACAATAAACATAATATTGATAACCATTTCCACAATAAACAGGTTTGCGTATGGAATAATGTGACATTATTTTTAAAACAACTTAAACGCGAAGATTACTGGGTTGATTGCTCTAACTTATTAGACAGGCACTGCTGGTCCGGAGTTATAATCATTAGCCGATAGGCTATCCTCTGTGGGGGCACCCCACGTCGGAAATGTGTCTCACGCTGACAAACCGCTACCGTTTTCTATTTTCCGTCATGTTATCCGCCAATTTTTTCGTCGTTTTTAATGCGGTTTTAGCAATTGAAAGTTTATTGCTCAAAATTCTTAATGAAAGGTATAAACTCATCTTTTAAAATATCTAGGACAATTAGGTACTCATAGTAATAGTAAATAAAGTATTTGTGTTTAAAATTGTATTTCGATTTGATGAGTTTAGAATTAAAATAAAGATAAAATAATTAAAATTAATATATATTTTAGATTTAAATTCAATCTCAAATAAATATATTAATGTAAATATCTTTTATATATAATTTAGTTATTAATTGTGTTTTAATTTCTTTTAATCAAATTTTGGATTGTGGATTATTAAAATGTTTGGATAATTATTTTGAAAATTTATCTCAATTATCATATTGCTCTAAAGTTGGTGATTTATTTGGTTTTATTCACAATTACAAAAAGATAATTAGAAAAATGATACAAAGTTGATTTATTTTACTTTTGACAATGGAAAAATGTAAGGAGTAATAACATTTTATTTATTACTGGTTTGTCATTAGAAAATATTATTTTAAATATAATTATATCAATAACATTTAATGTTTATAAAAATGAACTATTTAAATAGTTTTGTATTTTTTAAGAAAAACTTATGTAAAAATAAAGTAACATTAAAATTTTATTATTAAAGTATTCAAATTATAATTAATTTCTTAATTTCTCATCCCATATGTATATTAGCTTTCATTTGATTGGGTGATATTTTGGTTTTTATTTGACTAAGTGAAATACTTGAGGTCTAATAACAATGCCAATGATTTATAATAGTTAGAAATTATTTTTGTGTAATTTATAAATAGATTTTAATTAGGTTGGGATTATGTTTATATAATTTTTTGGTAATATAAAAAGAATAAAACAACAAAATAAAAACATAATATAATAAAAAATATTAGTAATATAGCAATAAAAAGTAATAAAATACTAGTAAGAATATAAAAGAAATAATTCAATAATAACAATAATATAAAATCATATCAATTAGAATAATATGAAAATAACAATTTGATAATTTTAACATTAATAATATAATATTAACATTATTTTAATATAAACATAAATTTATATTGTAATTAGATTCATAATAACATTTAAAAAAAGACACAAACTATATGATGTTCTTTTTTATTTTATATGAATCAATTATGTTGTCAATTATAGCTAAGAGTTCACTTACGTTATGGTTAAGACTAGAAATCATTGCATATAATAAAAATTAATTTAATGCAGTATTAAATAATAATATAAATATAAAATAGTTAAAAATTAAATTGCATCATGTTAATATTATATTATATTAAACTTTGGTTATCATAAAGTAAATCTCATGGTAGCGATCAATCAAATAATATCTATTTTATAAATGTTATCTATGATATCATATTTAGTTTCATTTTTTATCATTACTATTTACAAAAAAATTAATAATGATAGATTGTATAATCAAAGAATATATCATTATCTTTATTAATTATGTTCAGTCAAATGAATTATAATGTGTAATATTTAAAATTGATTAATTAATTAAAAAATGATAATTATTTAAAATAGCAATGAAAAAAATTTAACATGAAGATGCTTAGTCTTTTCTTTTATGTATAGCCAAGAAGCATTCCATATTTCTTATAGTATTTAAAATTTAAATTGATGGAGAAACATATACATAAAGTAAATTAAGGTGGCAAATTTACTTTGAGTCTTTTCTTATCATATGGGATTTTTATAAAATAATTTTATAGTGCATAAAATTAGCTGTTGTCACTATGTGCAAGTGGCCGACGAAGCCGGTCATTGCCACGCATCAACGTTGATCTTTTTTTTTCCTTCTTTGAATCAAATCCGATTTACTGCGTGTACAAGTCTGTTCTGTTTCCAAATACTTTTCCTTGTTCTTTCGAGGAAGGAACGAACCTGCCTGCAACATCTCTGATTTTTATTATATCTATGCTAACTCTGATCTTGTGCAATTGTCTCTGCTCTTGCTCTTTCTCATATATCATTTGCGTTTCAAAGGTTTGAGCTGTGATCAATGGCATCATCTTCATTGTCCCCCCAACCAAAAGATGAATATCATGCTTTCTCAGGAATTGAACCTCAAGGCATACGGAGAAAGGTTTCTAAATCAACAACATTGTATGATGTCTTCATCAATCACAGAGGCCCTGATTCCAAATATTCACTGGCTCTTCCCCTCTACACTTCCCTTAAGGAGTTGGGAATACGGGCTTTTCTTGACAAGGAAGAAATGGAACTTGGTCAGTCCTTTCCTTCTACCATCGAGACCACCATTCACTCAGCTGCAGTTCACATTGCTATATTCTCCAAAAGATATGCAGAGTCTCCTTGGTGTTTGGCAGAGCTAGTTCTCATGTTACACGGCCCAGCTAAGATTATTCCCGTGTTTTATGAGGTAGAACCCTGGGCACTTCTCCACATAGAAAAGGGAGTCTACGCTGATGCGTTCATTCAATACCAGAAGTAATCTAGGTACCTAAACAAGCTTAAGCAGTGGAAGGAAGCCCTCCAGTCTATTTCATTCAGCACAGGTTACGAAATGAATAATTCCAAGTATGTTTTCTTTGTTTCCATTCCGCTCTCTTTATTTCAGTGCCTTTGTAAATAAAATATGGCTGCATTTAGTAACTAAAATTTGGTTTTTTTGAAATTCAATTTTTGCTTTTAAAGTGTCAGTGACCATAAAAGCATACTATCACCAGTCCGAAGGGAAGTAGAGAGGATAAAGCCTTTGCATGTTGCCAAACATCCAGTAGCACTTGACAAGCTTGTACAAGATTTTGAAAGGCGATGCCTTTATAATCTTGTTCAAGATTTTGAAATACATTGTGGAAGGAATAGAGAAGAGGCAGGGAAGGCTAAGATGGTCGGCATCTTCGGTATGGGCGGAGTGGGAAAAACAACTCTTTCGAAAGAGTTGTTCAACAGAAAGCGTCAACAATATGCTCGAGCTTGCTTTCTATTTGATGTCCGGGAAGCCTCAGTTAGATGTAATTTACCTTCATTACAAAAGAAACTCCTTAAAGATTTCTTCAATGAAGATGTGCTTCCTTTTGAAAGTATAGAGGAAGGAGAAAGCTATATTTTTAATTGTATAGAAAGAAGTAGCTCTTTGAGTTTTCTACTTGTTCTAGATGATATTGATCACCTAGAACAGTTAGACGCTTTATCGATTAAGCATATGTTAGAAAAGCCCGGCAATAGTCTGGTAATAATTACAACACGAGATGTAGGAATCCTTATAGCCGAGGGAATTGATGTAGGTTATCATTTAAAAGGAATGGATAAAGAGGATTCCAGACAACATTTTACTTGGCATGCTTTCTCTCAACCTCATCCTGCCAGTGGATACGAAGATCTTGTTGACCACTTCTTAGGTGTGTGTGGAGGCTTACCCCTCTCTCTTCAAGTTCTGGGAAGGCATGTCCATGCTCGAGATGAAAACTATTGGAGGTTAGAGCTTGAAAAACTTGGTGGGACAATGCATGGAGATATTAAAAAAAGTCTTAAAATAAGCTTTGATGCTTTGAACACAGAGGAAAAACAAATTTTCATGGACATGGCATGCTTTTTTGTTGACCAACTAAAGTATATAGCCATAAGAGTGTGGAAGGCATCGGGATGGAGTGCTGAAAATGGATTGCAAGTACTAAAGGACAAGTGTCTTGTTGACGAAATAGAAGATCCCATACCTCTATTGAGAATGCATGACCACTTGCGGGACTTAGGGAGACAAATGGCAAATGAGCTCAGCGAGCCTCGTCGCTTGTGGCGTCCTCGGGATCTTAAAAAATTGGTATGCGTGATCCTCTTTCATAATTCTGCTGTCTCAATCTCAACTTATGTGAGTGCACCATATTTCAAATTAAAATGAATCCCTTCTATGATGCAGGAATCAATGAAGTTTGAAAACATTGTTGCTCAAACCAAAGGAAGGTGTTTCCATTCATATTTTGATAAGTCACTCAATTCTCAAGTTAAATTCTTTCTAGGGGAATCCGCTGATAGTGTAGAAATGTCATCATGTTTGTTATTGCTTCATATTTGGTATCCATATCTATATTCCGGACCAAATTCTTCCAATTTAAATCATCTAAGGCATCTGCAAGACGGAAATTTTAGCGTACAGCCAGGAATTCCTTCATGGATTCAGCTTCAAAACATGCAGTGCCTGAGAATCAGCAATGGATATTTCAAAAGATTGTGCCAGCATGATGCAGAGGTATTCTTTTATTTTACATAAAATGTTAAAGTCTCCATTAATTGTATGTATTATGTCATGGTAGATATTCATCATTTTCAATATCATAAGCTGTAAGCATTATTATTTTTTTCTTTCATTTCCCTGCTGTTATAATTGTTCTATTAGATTGACTAAAAGGAACAGTAATCATTTCAGAATCTTCAATAGCGGATTCCCCATGATTTCTAATTTGTTTTGAGTTTCAGGCTCCCTCCGAATTGAAGAAACTGGAGATTTATGGAACTTTTTTAGAAGAGTATCCAGATTTCTTAGGTATATTAACTCATGTGGAAAAGAAAGTCGGAAAGGAAGTCGAAAAGGAAGTCAGTGTGAGTCAACACATGTCAAAAATGAAGTCATTGGTTGTGAAGACATGTAGAAGACTTTCAGGATCCCTCCCTACGACTTCGGTGAAAGAGACTTCGTCTTGTACGGTTCCATTAAACGGTGGCACAAAGTCCCCATTGAGTTTGCTTGAAGATTTAGTAATTAGAGAACAAGAAAACATAAGAAGAATTGCAATTGACGGAAATTATTGTCCTAGCCTTCAATACCTGGAAATTTCTTCCCTGAGGACTCTTATTGAATTACAATTTAGAAGAGTTGAAAAATTGAAATGTCTTAATGTTAGCAAGTGTGAATTTCTCAGAATTTTGTCAGTGACATCTGATTTTACAAAGCTTGAAGAATTGAGCATTGCTGAATGTCCTATGCTTGAGGAGCCAAATCTTTGTCATCTGAGCTGCACGAAAACGATCAGAATTGAAAATTGCAATATGACTAGTGTGCCAGGAATATTTAATTTTAAGATGCTAGTTGAATTGAATATTAGTAGATGTCCAAAGCTTCATGAGCTATGTCTTGCACATCTGCATTGCCTGGAAAATCTTATTGTTAAGGACTGTGATCATTTGAAAAGTGTGACGGGACTATCTTATCTTCTAAAGCTTGTAGAAGTTAGTATTTCTTGGTGTGGAATGCTGCAGCTTGATTTGTGTCTAGTGGGTTTTAACAGTCTCAAGAGGATAAAAGCTGATAGGTCTTTGAAGGTAAAATGTTTTGATCTGAAGGATTGTAAAAATATGGAAACAGTATCAGGAATATCATTTGAAATGATTGGAGTGGTGAACATTTGTGGCTGTCCAGAGCTTAAGAGTTTCCCAGTTATTTGCGGTCGAAGGTGCTTAGAGATGATTATAATTGATAGATGTGGGAAGCTCAATCACCTCACTTTGACTGATTGTGGTATTCTGAAAGGAGGGTCTGGTAACTTTGATCTTGATGGATTATCTATATCGGATTGTCCGATGCTTAAAGAGCTGCCATCTTTTGGGCGTCTAATTTACCTTGAGGAAATCCGCATTCACCGGTGCGGGAGCCTGCAAAACATGACTTTACCAACTAGTCTGAAGCGTCTTGAGTTAAATTCTTGCCTAGAACTCAAATCAATGGTAGGAATTTCTGGTCTTAGAAAACTTGCAGAGCTAAAAATAATAAGGTGCCCCGAACTTCGGCTTGAATTGAACCTTTCTAGCTTGAAACCCCTGGAGAAGATTAGCATTGTTGAATGCTTGAGTGTGTACAACATAACATTGCCAACTACACTCATCGAACTCACACTGCAGCAGTGCAGAGAACTGCAATTTAAAGCAGGAATAGGCCATCTGACAAAGCTTAGAGATCTGCATATTAGAGAGTGTCCGGTGATTGAGGAGATGGCAGTTGTTTGTGGTCTAAGTTGCCTGGAAAGGATTACAATTGATGGGTGCGGTAGGTTAAATTTGACTGATTGTGTGATTTTGAAAGCACTTAGGGGTAATCTTGATATGGGCGGTCTGCAACATTTGTGGATATCGGATTGTCCGGAGCTTGAAGAGCTGCCTTGTTTTGCACGTTTAACTTGCTTGGTGGAGATTCGCATATTCAGATGTAGGAAGCTACAGCAAGTTACTTTGCCAAGAACATTGAAGAATCTTCAATTAGTTGCTTGTAAAGAACTGAAAAGTGTTTCAGAAATATCCCGTCTCAAGAATCCGGTAGAACTCATTATTTCTCAGTGTGGACAGCTCGAGCTTGAGTTGCGTCTTGAGGCTATCGACTCTCTCCAGACTATAACATTTGATGGTTTTGGGAAGATCAAGTCTTTTCAGTTGAACAAATGTCAAAATATAAAGAGAGTATCGAGTAACTTTGATGTGGAATGGATTTTGATTTGTGGTTGTCACGAGTTTGAGGAGTTGTCCATACGTGATTGGCGGGGACTGCGCTGCGTGAAGGAGATTAACATTGAATCATGTGATAAGCTGCAAAACATAACACTGCCAGTAAAGCTCACCAATCTAATTGTGCAACGTTGCAGACATTTGCAAGGGATTGTAGGAATGGATGATCATTCAAAGGTGACAGAGCTGGGCATCACTGAGTGTCCGGAGATTGAGTTGCCATTTCTTGCCGAATTGAGCTGCCTGGAGAGAATCACCATTGATTCTTGTCAGAAGTTGCAGAGCATATTACTGCCAATGACCCTCATCAAACTCACAGTGCGTAGGTGCAGAGAATTGAAAATGGTGGCAGGGACCGGCCATCTTACAAAACTTACAGACATGTGCATTGGTGACTGTCCTGAGCTTGAGGAGTTGCCCATTCTCGCTGGACTGAGCCGTTTGGAGATGATTGCAATTTATTCTTGGGACAAACTGCACAACATAATACAGCCAACTACACTCATCAAACTCATAGTGCAGAAGCTGTACAGAGGATCGCAAATCTCACAGGACTTGAAGAGTTGTCCATTTGTGAGAGTCCTGAGCTCGAGGAGTTACCAAGTTTTTCCAAACTGAATCGATTGAAGATGATTGCAATCAACTGTTGTAACAAGTTTCACAACATAACACTCCCAACTACATTGATCGAACTCAGAGTACAGGGGTGCAGAGAATTGTCAATTCTTGGCAGACGGAGCTGTTTGAAGAGCATTATCTTTGAGTCTTGTCAAAGGCTGGACAACATACAAAGTATTCGAGAATTGCAAGCATTGGAAGCAATCCAGTTTTTATATTGCAGCAACGCAGTAATAACGACTGCATTCCAAAGTTGAAGGTATTGATTTCAACCCTTTTGGACCCAAATTTGCTAAAAAAAAATCCATTAAAATGTAGGATTTTTATTGTTTTCAATCATTTTCATTCAATTTTTGTATTTTTTTTAATGTTTATTTGTTTTTCATTGAAAATACGGTTTTTTCATGAAAACTAGGTTTTTTTAAATCAAATACAAAATTGTTCAAATTTGTTAACTAAATTTAATTGTTTACATTCAATTAGGTTAAAAATGGGGGATAACAATGAAAACATTGATCAACCACAACCACAACAATCAAACCCTCCTTTGCCAGACCCTCCCTCAATTCAGGATTTAATTGCACAAAATTTTGAACCAATTGATAGGGATTGCAGATGTCTATCGTTTGATCCCTCGCCTAAACTCAATGTTTGATCCCCTCACGTCGATCATAAAGATTATGGAAACCATCATTGAAGAGAACAATGTCACTCTTTTGTGGTGAAATTCTATGAGGGAACAATATGCGGATGGCTTGTCCTATAAGGAGAGCAAGGATCTCGAGATATCCAAAGCCACCATCGCCGCATTGTTTGTGAATCCCTGCACTGGTCAACTTGTAGACCCCCCCAAAAAAAACTTTCTATGAAATGGTGCACAAATGATGGTTTGTGAAAAAAATTTGGGATCATTGGTGGATGCTTTTCGACAAACCACCCAACAAAAATCTTGATGTCTCATTCTACTTCATAAAAAAAATTTATGCTAAGTTTGTTTAGGAAAACATGTGAACTACTTTGACATCCAACCTTTCCAGGGTGTGGGTTTAGGTATTCCCCAAAATAGACCTGGGGCAGTGAAAGTAGTCTAGGGCCCATATGTCCCACCTCCTCCTATTGATCCCCCACCTCCAATGTAGCATCCAGATATCATTTGTGAGGCAGCATCATGGACCATATCGACTATTCACTGTTTGAGTAGCCTTTTGGTTTCTTAGGCTGGGTCAGTAGCTCAGCCTACTTTTGGTGGTACTAGTGCATCTAGTGGAACTGACACGTCCTCCTCGACTCCACACATTTGCATGCCCCATAGTTGTGTCACGTGTGGGCACGTATGCTTGGGTCCAGTTGGACAGCATGTTGATCCTCTTGCGCACAGTGCAGATTATGAGGTGCATGAGATGCACGATGCACCAGATGTTATGACATAGACTGGAGCATACCCTGGGGAGTCCTCATATGCTAGAGGCGAGGAGGCACCTTCATCATACATTGATGATGTAGTGGTAACATTTGTATTTTCACAGTTCATTACATAGAGGTGAGGAGGCGCCTAATTCATTTAATGAACAATACAATACAATATAATTCATTATTACCCTATGCATGCTCCTATCCCCCCCTACTCAGTCGAATGCTCAAGGTCATACCCTACCGACGTCGTCCCTTCAGCACCCTAACTTCTAAAAAATTATCAAACTTTAACGAGCCCTAACTCAAAATTCGTGGTGCCTGCAAATAATTCGTTTGAACCTATGGGGCCATGAGAGGGGTCCCTACAAAAGCCTATCTCATTGTTTCAATTTTCCCTACGATTTTATTAGGACAGCATTTTTTTCGGTTGCCAAAAAAATCAACAATCTCATTCAATCAAATGTTGTCGCATGGCCAATTTCTCGTTCTTCTCGTCGTGATAATGAACCGTCAGCTCTAAAATGTCTAGTTAGGCATTATTACCCTATGCATGGTCCTATTTTCCCTCCCCACTTGGTCAAACGCTCGGGGTCATACCCTACCGACGTCGTCCCTTAAGCATCCTAAGTGCTAAAAATTGTCAAACTTTGACGGGCCCTCACTTGAAATCCGTGGCACCTACGAATGATCTGTTTAAATCTACGGGTCCATGAGAGGGGTCCCTACAAAACTCTATCTCGGTTTTTCAATTTTCTCTACGGTTTTATTAGTAAAGCATTTTTCAGTTGGCGAAAAAATCATCAGTCTCATTCAATCGAATATTGTCGCGTGGCCAATTTCTCATTTTGCTCATCATGATAACAAACCGTTAGCTTAGACATATCCAATTAGACATTATTACCGTATGCATGCTCCTATTTTTCTCCCCCACTCAGTTGAACTCTCGGGGTCATACCCTACCGGCGTCGTCCCTTGAGAACCCTAAGTGCTAAAAATTGTCAAACTTTGACGGGCCCTAACTTGAAATCCGTGGCACCTGTGAGTGATCCATTTGAACCTATAGGTCCAAGAGAGGGCTTCCTACAAAATCCTATCTCGGTTTTTCAAGTTTCCCTACGGTTTTATTAGGACAACATTTTTTGGTTGGCAAAAAAATTGTCAGTTTGATTCAATTGAATGTTGTCGCGTGGCCAATTTCTCATTCTTCTCATCATGATAATGAGCCATTAGCTAAGACATGTCCAGTTAGGAATTATTACTCTATGCATGTTCCTATTTTTCTCCCCCACTTGGTTGAATGCTCGGAGTCATACCCTACCGGCGTCATCCCTTGAGCACCTTAAGTGCTAAAAATTGTCAAAATTTCATGGGCCCTAACTCAAAATCTGTGGCACCTACAAATGATCTATTTGAACCTACGGGGCCACGAGAGGGGTCCCTACAAAAGCCTATCTCATTTTTTCAATTTTTCCTACGGTTTTATTAGGGCACCAAATAGTCAGTCTCATTCAATCGAATGTTGTCACGTGGCCAATTTCTCATTCTGCTTGTCATGATAAAAAATTGTGGGATCTGACATGTCCAGTTAGGCATCTGACTTGGTTGAACTCTAGGGGTCATACCCTAACGGCATCGTCCCTTGAGCACCCCAAGTGCTAAAAATTGTCAAACTTTGATGGGCCCTAACTTGGAATCCGTGGCACCTGTGAATAATCCATTTGAACCTACGGGTCCACAAGAGGGGTCCCTACAAAATTCTATCTCGGTTTCAATTTTCCCTATGGTTTTATTAGGTCAATATTTTTTCAGTTGGCGAAAAAATCGTCAGTCTCATTCAATCGAATGTTGTCACGTGGCCAATTTCTTGTTTTGCTCATCATGATAGGGAACCTTCAACTTAGACATGTCTGTTAGGAATTATTACCCTATGCATGCTCCTATTCCCCCCCCCCAACTTGGTCAAACGCTCGGGGTCATACCCTACCGACGCCATCCCTTGAACACCCTAAGTGTTAAAAATTGTCAAACTATGACAAGCCCTAACTCAGAATCTGTGGCACCTATGAATTATCCATTTGAACCTATGGAGCCATGAGAGGGGTCCCTACAAAATTATATCTTTGTTTTTCAAGTTTCCTTATAGTTTTATTAGGGTAGCATTTTTTGCAAAGTTGGCAAAAAAATCACCAATCTCATTCAATGAAAAATATAGATAACCAAGCATTACACTGTAGACACATAATGATCATCAATATTTCCATGTATTGTATACACATAATTATCATTACACTTGCATGTGACATCCATGAAGGGATATGCAAACATGATTTTTTTTCATTATCAGTACAACTACACGAATGTACTCATGTACAGATACATTGTATATCATCAATATAACTAAACCAATTTGCTCATGGACATTGTATATCATCATAACAAAGTAACATAAATTTACATCCATATACAAATACAACATCCCACTCCATCTGCATTAGACATCCTCATGTGCTAAGAGAAAAGATTACATACAACAATGCCTGCATATAAATGAAGACCAAAATAAGCAACCATTTTATGCGGAATGAATGTGCTACAAGAAACAAATTATAACACTTAATACAAATTATTTTGTCAAATTATAAATAGATCATTTGAAACATTTTTAAGATGTACAAGATTGTATAATTACGAAACTTACCAGTTTCTCTGCAAAGTATACAAGCATAACTTTGAAGAAAGATGCATGTTGATTAAAGCCCTTCTCATTGCATTTCTCTACATGGTTGAAGATGATGGTAGATATGGTCATTTCTAAATAGCAATACATTCACTTGACTTAGTGTTTATGCACAAAATTGAATCTCATTAATGTACAAAGGAATATGTACCATCACCAAGAGTAAACTAATCAATGATGAATGATCTAGCATGAACCTGTATTTTTAAGAATTGTTAGTCTACACATAAAATGCATGGATGAACATAAAGGCTTTATGATAATCACTTCAACTGAAATGCATGATAATAAATGAAAAGGTGGGATTATATACCATAAAAATATGTCCCTTCAAATTATATCAAGAGAACCCAGTATGTTGACACAAAAATTATAATGCGATACTGTTGTATATCATCAAAAAAGACCTGCATGAGCATAAAGGGTTTGTGTTAATTATACAATCAAAAATTGTCAAATAGTGTTGTCTAATAGCAAAAATTGTAAATCTCATCAAATGTATGATAATAAGTCATGTTGCAAAAATACATCCCTTCCAATTATATCGAGTGTACCCACTATGTGCATGCAAAAACTATGTTGCCAAAATAAAACGTTCATCAATAGACCTGCATTTTGAACACATCTTTAACATACACATAACAAACTTGAACATTAAGGTTTAATGACCATTGTTTGAAATGAAATGCATGATAAAAAAAATAAGGGACCATTAAAGAATTACTCCTCAAGTATGCCTGAAGGGTCATCTCTTTGCTTAAGAGTATCCAGTATTGCTTCATGATCAGTAGTAGTCATTGTCCATAGCTCTTTGGTCTTCGGTTTTCCTTGATTCTTCAACAACTTGACTGTTAGGATTCCCACAGATACTGAGAGAGGGGGGTGAATCAGTATCTAACTGGTGAGTTGAATTTCCTAACTTAAAACATGTAGAGCATATTATAATAGTGTACCGGTAAGCAAGAAATAATGTAATAAACAGAAATGAAAGCAACCACATAAGAAACACACCATAATACAAAATTTTAATGAGGAAACTTGGTGTGGGAAAAACCTCAGTGGGATTTGTGACTCACAATATTCACTTATTGGCTAATAAGAGAATATTACTTACAAGAGGGGCCTGCACATGCAGGAAGGCCAAGTGCCTAGACCTGATTGCTCAATGGGAAGTCTCACTGACTTACAATAATGGATTATACAAATCCAGTATCTTGTACTACTTTAGAATAGCATCTATAATGCCAGATCCAGTATCGGTTTCTGCTCTGCTTCTTATATAAACCCTTATCCTATGATTCGCATAATAGGTCTACCTTATTTCGCCTAATTACATTCTACCATATCTTATCAGATGTCCTACAATGATCTTTTATATATAAGAGTCATTTTACAATGATACCTAGTCGGCTTACAAATTTTTTACAATAATAAACAAAATATAATATAACAAAAATCATGTCAGCCTCTGTGCCGGTATGCTTCCTTTCTCTGCTGATGCTGGTAGTTTGAGTGCCAGTGTAGAGTCTGATCTGCTAATACCGGTGTAATGCCTTTTTGGTGCCATAGGATTGTAAGGTTGCCATCAATGACAAAACCTTCAATCACCTTCAATGTCTCATTGGAGTGCACATATGCCAACAATCTCCCCCTTTGGCATTGATGGCAACACTCATGAGAAAATCCAAAAATGTGTAGTCCAAAATTTGTAATCCAAAAATGTGTGAAACTCCCCCTAAGTAGATGAGTCTTCTATCAGTTATTTTCTCATACTACTACTCCCCCTTTGGCATCAATGACAAAGGTTGTCAAGATGTCAGTAGAGTTGTAGTCTCACTCAACCTTGTAACTGGGTGGTTACAATTTAAAAAAGATCTGCCAAAATCAAGTTTATACTCTCCATAAACTTCTTGCTATCCTTTATTGTTGTCTCTATTCTTTGAACTGTACCAGTGAGGTGTTGCATATGCTTTGTCAGTGTTCTCTGTCCCTGTACTAGTGCCTCAGACATTTCCTTCCGCATGAATGCTAGATAGTCCAATCTTGGACTTAGTCTTAGTCTCAAATTCTTTGCCTTATCTACTATTATGTCCTTTTCTCTTCCTAGCTTAAGTAACTCTTCCTCAAAACTTGTTATCTTTTGTTCAAAAACTGATAATGTATTAGGTGAGTTAACAAAACTGTATGCAAGTTTATTGATTTCATCTTGTACCTTGCTCATTTTCTTATCTAAGTCTACTGTCAAAAAGTTTTTCTTGCAAGTATCTTTGTACAGAGTTTTTAATTCCTTTAATGAGTTGCATAGTTCCGGTATAAGTATGTGAAATTCTCTGGCACACTTCTTTATTTGATCTTCAAAGAATTTTTCTTTTTCTTTTTCCAACTTCTCTTTGAGTGCATCTTCCTTTATTTGGTCAACCATTATTGTGTTCTTAGTAATGTACTTTGACAAGGTGTCAAGTTGACTTAAAGAATCCTTGTTATCTATGTTACAGTTGGGAGCTATCATTTTTAAAACTAGGATTGTATCATCTATAGCTTTATAAGCCAGTGAACTACAATCAGTTATCCTTTTGATGGAGTCCAAAAGTACTTCAGTTACATTTGTATATTTGTAACTTGCTGAGGAGGAATCAATATTCTGAATTCCACTAGTGGGAGCACTATCCTTGCTAGTAGTGACCTCTGGTAGGTCTTCTTGTGTTTCCATTTCCTTTGTTAGTGGTTTTCCTTGTTCACCAGTTGCCGGTGGCACAGATTCTGTATTTGTCTGTTGCTGCTCTGAAGCCTATTGCTCAGCTTGTGTCTCGGTTTGTGTTTCTATCTGTTGCCCTGTTTGTTGCTCTGTTTGAGTTTCTGCTTGTTGCCCTATGACATTATTTGTTGGTTTACCTTTGTCTGATACTGGTGGCTCACTAGCCATGTCAGTTTTACCGGTTGTATCCTTGTCTACCACAATGTTGACTATTTGAGTATCAACATTAACTATGTATAGTACCTCGGGATTAGGATTTGTATCCTTTATATCCATACTCTCAACTATCGATTGATCTTCAGTAGTTGTTATTACCGGTGATGTAATCAGAGGCGACGAGAGTAAGTTATCCTTTACCTTGATGCTCAGAGGTCCACCAACCTTTCCTTTTCCTTTGTCTCTCTCCTTCTGGTATACCTTTATTGATTTGGGGTTCCTGTACTCTTCTTGTTTTTCTTTTTCAACTAGGAATATATCCCATGCATTTTATGTTTCCTCAGTTACCTCATTGACTCTTCCAACCATTAAAGCAATATGCCAGTGTGCAGTGGAGAATACTGACTAGTTGGCTTCTACAATTAGGTCATCTATTTCCTTGGGTGAGTTTACTGGGTAAACAACAAGTAACTTTTCTATTTTGATTTTCTTGTCAAGCTCTACCACAGCTTGTCTTCTTGCTTCCAGTCTATTAAATAGTTGATCTGGTATTTCATCTACTACTTATAATAAAAACTTTTTATACATGTCCATGTGCAAAATAACACTGTTTTCCACTTGTTCTTTTTCATCTGCTGTAAAAGTATCATATAGTTTCTTTATATTCTTTAGTTTCCCTTCCTCTGTAATTTTATTTAGCAGTTTGTCAAGAGGGGCCATGTTTTGTTGAGTCCTCTTCTTCTTCTTGGGTGTCAGCTTTTTCTTTGGTGTAGTTTTCTTAACCAATGACCTGACTTCCTATTGTTTCTGTCTAGTTCTTCTAGGTGAAGGTGTGGATGCTGGTGAAGGATCCCTTTTCCTTACAACTCTTTTGAAAGTTGCTGGCATGTCATTCTTTGAAGAAGTTGCTACCAGTGATAGGTGAGTTTCAGGTTGTAGTGTTCCTAACTCATCCTTAGTGATGCCAGTTTTCTTAAGTACATCTTCTTTTATTGCCTTTGCCTCCCTAGATCATCTTCTCACAACTGCTTCAACCTTTTTCACTCTCTTCTTAGATTGAATTTGGTTTTCAATCGACTCAACACTACCGAATACTTCTTCCTTTGGTTCCCTAGGTGCTTCAAGAAGGGCTTTTGCTTAAGTCTCAATGATATGATCATCGGTCTCATAACCCATCTCAATAACCCAAACTGTTCTTGGGATTACTGCTTCCATCCAGATCTCATCCTTTTTTATCACAAAACATATTTCATCCTTGTATTTGCTAACTATTTTCTGTGACAGTCTGATTCTTTTGTTCATTCTTGCTTTTAGTGCTTGAAAATAGTCATGGATATTCTTTTCTTTGTCTTCACCCATGTTATTAAATAGGTCTCTTAACTGTTTCCCTACTAGTATATCAAATCCAAGCTCTTTATGGCCTATACCAGGAACCTATTTGGTTATGTGTAGCATTAAGCATACAAGTAGATTACCAAACCTAAAAGTTCCTTTCTTATCCTTCTTGATTTTGCCTAAGTCATCAATCAATTCATCTTTTAACCACTCACAGACATCAATCTTCGCAATAACCTTAACCATATCATGTGCACTCTTTATGCATAAACTAGAAACTGAGTTAAGTCTATTAGCATGAGTTGCTTTATACCCTAAAATCATGCTGATGAATCTTATATTTGTGTCGGTTACATCATTGACTCTCAAGGACCTTTTGTCAGATGTTGCACCAGTTAGTTTTGTTACTAGGTCATTTGAGACCTTTTTAGTCTTGTTTGGTCTTTTATCGTTGGAAGGTAACCCTATGACAGATTTCACAGCTCAGTAATTTTGTGAATTGCATCTAACCAGAGAAATTCACCATGTACCCTGCTCAAAACTATCCTAATCACATCCTTGGGAAATTCAGGAATGCAGAGGATTTCAGTAAATCCTAGGGTTTCAACAATTTTATGTTCTGGTTTTATATTTCTGGAATCATCACATATGATAGATTTATACATGGTTTTGATTTCTTCATCTCCTAATTCCTCTATGTTGCAATGGATGTATATTCTAGGGTCTTCAGCATAAACAATTCCTTTTGGAATTTGGGAAAAAGCACCTATATTGTCATCTTTTTTTGCTATCTCGGGAACTAGTTGAAATACAGGCCTAGGGCATTTTATAACCTCGACTACAGTAGGGTTTGCTATATATTCAAGTGCAGAGGTGGATGCCATGATGATAAATACCTTTTTCTACCTTAGGATGGATTGATTGCTGAAGTGTTCTTGCCTCTTTCTCGAAATACCTTAGCTCTGGAGATTTCGTGCTCTTTGAGTGTTTGAATTCATATTGAAGTGAAATGGAGCCAAAACCACAAATTTATAATGTCAATTTTGCCAACTACCACAATAAATGCATGTCGGTTAAGTAATCACTTAACATTGTCTGCCGGTATAGAAGTAATTTTCTAACTTTTCACAATCAACCGAGGGAATTATAGCATATGTCTCATTGATTGCCAAACCCTCAAGAAACTTTTCTTCAATTTGATGAAGAGCTTCCTGCCGATGGAGTACTACTCTGTCCTGCTGGTGGAGCACTACTCTGTCCTGATGGTGGAGTGTTGATTGGTTCTACCAATGGAGGAGTATTTCCAACATTATCTGACTTTCTAATCCATTGTTCTGAGAATTCTTGCTTAACCTCTTCAAATTTTTCTTTTCCTTTCAAACTAGAACTTTTGTTGTCTATCAGTGATCCTTTACTTCTGCATAATTTTGCAATATGCCCAATCTTGTTACAAGCATAACAAGTCACATTATTTATCTAAATAACCTTTCCATAGCCTATGTCAGTTTGTGTTCTACATTTATTAGATAAGTGTCCAAATCTTCCACAAACATAACATCTTACATTCATTCTACAATTTTTAGAGTTATGACCAACTTTATTGCATTTTGAACATTGATCGGTGGGTGTGTTGATGTTCTGATAATTTCTAGATCTACATTTATTTGCTCTATGACCATACTTATTACAGTTAAAGCATTTTTTATTGAATTTATAAGCATTAGGTTGCCTTACCAATTTGCTGTGATCTTGAGTGTTTGCAGTATCAGAGCTTTCACCAACTTCAAAGCGAATCCCATTTGTGTCACCATTAGGTTTCTGATTTTTCAACAAGTCACCAAGTTCTTCTGAACTTTTCTTGAATTTATCTTTGTGCTGATTTGCAGTATCTAATTCTCTTTCCAAGAATTCTTTCTGTCTCATGAGTTCATTTGAATCATTCTGTGTATGCATTAGATCTATCTTCAACAAATCATTTTCATAGCTAAGTTTGGTGTTCTCATTTGCTGCATCACTTAATCTTCTAGTCAAATCTTCTTCATTCTTCTTTCTATCTTTAATTTCTTTACAAAATCTCATGGTCATATCCTGCATTTCATTCTTTGTTGTCATGTTCTCTTGCTTCAGCTTACCTATCATATCATTAAGAGTTTCCTTCTCATCATTCTCAAATTACATCTTTTCACAAAGTTCTCTTCTTTTGTTTCTTGCAATGGTGAGATTTTCTTGAAGTGCCTGAATGATATCTTGAGCTGCTTTTAGATCATCTTCAAGTTTGATGTTTTTCAATTTCTCTGTATCATAGTCTGAGAGAGATGCTTCAAGTTGCTTCATTAGATTTTCCATCTCTACCGGTGTCAAGATCTTCCTCAAGCTGTTAGGCTTTTGAAAATAGAGGACTAGGATCTGATACCAATTGTTAGGATTCCCATAGATACTAAGAGGGGGGGGTGAATTAGTATCTAACCATTGAATTGAATTTCTTAACTTAAAACATGTAGAGCATATTATAACAATGTACCAGTAAGCAAGAAATAATGCAATAAACAGAAATGAAAGCAACCACATAAGAAACACACCATAACACAATATTTTAATGAGGAAACCCGGTGTGGAAAAAACCTCAGTGGGATTTGTGACCCACAATATTCACTTACTGGCCAATAAGAGAATATTACTTACAAGAGGGGCCTGCACATGTAGGAAGGCCAAGTTCCTAGAGCTCACTGCTCAATGGGAAGTCTCACTAACTTACAATAATGGATTATACAAATCCAGTATCTTGTACTGCTTCAGAATAGCATCTATAATGCCAGATCCAGTACCGATTTCTGCTCTGCTTCTTATATAAACCCTTATCCTATGATTCGCATAATAGGTCTGCCTTATTTTGCCTAATTACATTCTACCATATCTTATCAAATGTCCTACAATGATCTTTTATATATAAGAGTCATTTTACAATAATACCAAGTCGGCTTACAAAGTTTTTACAATAATAAACAAAATATAATATAGGAAAAATCCTATCGGCCTCTGTGCCGGTATGCTTCCTTTCTCTGCCAGTGCCAGTTGTCTGAGTGCCGGTGTAATGCCTTGCCGGTGTCGTAGGATTGTAAGGTTGCCATCAATGAAAAAACCTTCAATCACCTTTAATGTCTCATTGGAGTGTGCATATGCCAACATTGACATCTATAGCTATAATAAGGTGTGAATACATTAGAATGGTTTTGTGTCTCTCATAGTCTTCAAATGTAGGTATGCCATTCTTTCTAATCATGTATGTTCGCAACCAAGTTCCCACGACAACAACTGAACATGTAGGATATGTGAACCTGTCATCATCTATCACTGGTTGTATTAGCTTCTATTTTCCCTGTACACATCATGCCAACCAATATTCTAATCTCTCTTCATTCCCTTGCAGTGCAACAACTGCAAAAACATGTCCTGGCTGTACAAGATCTGATAGACGGTCATACTCAAGTTAACTTTCCATGTCATCATTTAACAAGGATATTGTTTGAGATAAAGGAGTTAGATATTGGGAACCCACATATCAACCCACTCACTTGACTCGCACTGATCCCAATCACACTGAACATAACTTTGACAAAAACAAGCCAACGCTCATGTCCAAATGGTCCATGTACTTGCATCTAAGCTGAGAAGTAAATGCATCTTTGAAGAATCTTTAATTGTTTAACAATCCAATTTGTATCCCACTATGCTCTCCTCAACCAACCAAAAGAATCTGGCCACTGCTAAATCAAGAGTACCTCCATGTGACAATGCTGAACTACACCAATCAACAATAGAACGCACATCAAAGAAATTTGTACCTGAAATCCTCAATTGCTCCTTAACTAAAGCTCTCTTCAAACATGCACCTACTCCATCATGCTCCCTCTTCCCATGCCCTGCCTCAAAAAAACACCAAATATGAGGTATACGCCTCTCTACATACATTCTAATCTACCAATAAAACATACAGGCATTATTCAATTGACTCGTACAGTTATCTTACCATATGATATGTCGATCAATTGCGATATCTTTCCAAAAAAATTATTGAAAGAATGTTGCACATACTCGAAGGAGTGTGATCTATTATCACTCATATAAAAATGATACTTGCTAATTATCTTCCTGTCCTCTTTTGTACTATTAGGAGCATGTCTATATGTAATGTGAACAAAAATAGCAATCTAGATTGAATTATAGTACTGAGACTGTACCTCATTTTTTGGTTGCAATGTATAGTTCTTTGCAAAATCAACCACCAATACAATAGTGCCAATCGAGAAAGAGTTCTTACACATCCTAAACTATCGATCCAACCACTGAGACCTATGGGTGTGCCTTGCATACTTGTAAAAAATATTTTCCTTAAAATCCAAAATAAAATCAGCAACACTCACTTCTATTGAGACTCATTCACATCTAGAACCTTCACCTCCACTCTTCAAAGTATATTTCACTATTTCATATCTTTTTTTCTCAACATAATTCTTTCCAAACTCATGTTCGCTGCCCTCATGAAAACATGAAACAAACTTTGACAACCCACCACATTTTGAGCACTTCTCATTCAAACAATCATTTCTATAAAAATAGCAGCCATCATCTCTAGGGAATAAAAATAGATCTTGCAAGTCTCTTGATGATCTCGGAAATAGCATTGCACCACACTCCTAAAACATCTCATTAGTATGCATTGTAGAATGAATATGGCATAAAAGTTCATGGTACATTGAAAACTCCACATGATACTTGCAACAACAAGTATTATGAATCTTAAGAGGAACACAATAAAATGGCTTCAAAGATTCAAAAGCCCTTTGTGATATTTGCAAAGTTGGATGTACTTCACAAATTTTTTTGTACAATATTGTTTGCCTTGATTCCAATAAATATTTGTGATGCAGTGTGTGATCTCGGTTTCCAATTCTTAATTTCAAAACATCCTTTACATTAGGTGACACTCTAGAATTAGAGTGCCAAAATTGTTGAATCTCCTCCTTCACATTATCAGTCAACTTTCTATCAACACGTGGAAGCCTCCCACCAAAAGTCCATGTATCATGTTGAAGTGGATCGTCAAGTCTTTGTCTTCGTGCAAGTGCTCTATCCAAAGTTTTATGGTTTATGTTAAAATCAACACAAGTTTGTCTCATTTGATGATCCTTCCTCAATGGATGGCTTACTAAGGAGGTTGTAATCACTCTTTGAGAAGCCCTCTTATCTCTTTCTTTGGTATTCTTTCCAATAGAATTGAGAGCGTCAAATAGATTTTTGGAAAAAATAGAATTTCTCTCGATCTTATTATTCATACAAATCTTCAATTTGTTTAGCAATGGTCGCATCTTTATCATCTTTAGCAATGGAACAAAGAGTTGGAATTTCTCGGTCAATGTCTTATTGCTAAAATTTTGGTCAAAAAGTTGTATAGCCCACAACTGAATGTTTCTTGTTGACCTCTTGCCTTCAAGATTTGCAATAATGTTCTCATCAATTTCAAGTAACCATTTTGGGGTTCTTGAAGGTCTTGGATTTTGAATTTTTCTTTCATCCATGAGAGGGTATTCAATTCTAAAGTAATTAGGTGTTACATATTGTTCACTTGGTTGAGCAATTCCACCTTCAATGTCAAAGTTTTCCACATGTTCACCTCCAATGTCAAAATTTTCCACATGTTCACCTCCAATGTCAAAATTTTCCACATGTTGAGCATTTTCATTATCACTTTCAACATTTTCAAAATTTTCACTTTCAAAATCTACATTTTCATTTTCAATAACTTGTGAGACATTTTCAAATTCAATATCATCTTCACTTGAAGTAACATTAGCAATATTTAACATACCTTGTCTTCTCCTCCTATGACCTTCTCTATCTCTTTCTCTATACACTTCAATTTGGTCATTTGAAAGTTTTCTTTTGCGTTTAGACTTCCGACGACTACTACTCCCCATTTACCTCCACAAAGATGCTCCTAAATGATTGACAATGTAAGATTTGACTTTAAGAATCTCTCAAAAGGAAAAATTTGTCTCAACCTATCTGAAAACCCGTGATCGTCGACATAAAATAGAATATGCAGACTGTGGGCCATTGGAATCCACAAAATGGCCCACAAGGGTCTTTTTTATTTACAAAAATCGGATATCCAATTTTAATGTATAGATTTGTGGTCCCAAAATTTTTTCCCGTTGCCACCTTTTTTTTATTGTTGCCACATTAATGGCAACGACAGAAATTAGATATCTAATAAAATCCGATATCTGATTTTATTACTCATATTTTAAAGAGAGAGATTATGGGAGAGAGAGAGAGAGAGAGAGAGAGAGAAACGATATGGTCATATGGTGTCATATGGTGTCCTAAGGGGTCATAGGACACGATATGACCCCTTAGGACACCATATGACCCCTTCGGACACCATAGGACCCATAACAACCCAATATGGTGTCTTAAAGGGTTATATGGCATCCTAAGGGGTCGTAGGACACAATATAACCCCTTAGGACACCATAGGACCCCTAACAACCCAAGATGGTGTCATAAGGGGTCATATGGTGTTGTAAGGGGTCGTAGGACACAATATGACCCCTTAGGACACCATATGACCCCTAACAATGCTATATGGTATCATAAGGGGTCATATGACCCATAACGACACCATATAGAGTCGTAAAGGGTCATATGTCTCTCTATCTCTCTATCCCTTCCCTCTCCCCATATCTCTCTCCCTTCTCTCTCTCTCTCACTCTCTCTCTCTCTCCCCTAATCTCTCTCTCTCCCCCCACTCCCCCCTCTCCCTCTCACTCTCCCTAATATCATATACTAATTTATTTATAAATTAATATATTAATATATTAATAAACAATAGATTAATTATGTGCAAATTTAGTTAGTGAATTTACTTATTAAAATCAGATATCCGATTTTTGTTGTACAATTTTCAAAAATCAAATTTTGGCTCGAAAATGCTTTGGGATTTGGCTTGGAAGTGACAATCCTGGAAAGTCAACTAAAAAAACATGTTTTTCAGTATTCTTGATTTTCCAGACTTTACACTGGTGGCTGACAACTTTTTTTGTAGCAAAATTTGATAAAACGAAAAGGGTTTTTTAAGGATGTTCTCATCTTTCCAACAATATAAGGCTTGTCTTATTTTGACTTTAATAAATAATTATTATTTATTTTTTAATTTAATTCTGACAATAGTCCTGATTGAATTTGAAACATGCATCACATCCTATCCTTTGTCTACTATAGAGAAAAAAAAAAAATTTAAAATTTCATAAGGTTTTGACCAAGTTAAGGTGGTTAGATGTAGGAGTTTCTGAATTTCTGAAAAGTTGTAGTAAAAAATTCATAAATAATTATTTACTTTATAAAAAGTTATAAAAAAATATGTGTCACATTTGGACATGAGTCCAATAATTATATTATTAATATTATAAAAAAATTTACGATTTTATTTTGATTAGGGTGGTCAGACATATGTCTACTTCTTATCTTTTTCTTGAAATTTTAGTACCACTGCATTGAATTTTAAAATTTTCATCAAATAGGATTTTTTTTTCAAGAAACAACTAGTAGCATAGAAACTACATTCAATTTTATATAGATTCTCTTCTTACATATTTTTAAAATAATGTTCACAACTTATTCAAATTTTCATGTCAAGTTGCATAACTTTGATTTTCTGAAATTTCATTGCCACTTAAAGGCCTATTTTGGCACACCATCATCTTGCACATACCATTTTCCCTTCTACTATATAGTACCTTGAGTTAGTACTTGAGTGCATGAAAAAGTATGACCCCGAACATAGATGTATCAAAAATGCAAATTAGGGCATCTTGTTGAATATAAATAGGGAAACCATTATGGATGTCTTTAAAATTCCCGCTAAAGAGCCATACAAAGATTAGACAATAACCACCTCATATGGGTTTTTCTCAGAAAAGAAAACCTAGTACATAAGTATTATAGCCAGAAATTGGCTCCTGAAGTTTCAAAAGGATGGTTCCAGATTGCCCAAGTCCTTAACTAGGGAGCATTTTATTAAATAAGTCAGGGACACTGTCATTTTGTTGCATAAGGTAAAAGGAAGACAATAGGCATTTTATTGGGAAGACTGGATGTACTTTTACATCTAGGTCATATTAGATGAGAAGAGATATATAGATTGGGCAGAATAAATTGCTAAGAGATTGCATGAAGGGCTATACAATTGCCTCAGAAATAAGGATTTCTATATTTCCTCATACTTGTTTTATTGTTTGGCATGTGTCAGAATTGGCCAGGTTTGCATCATGCAGAATTGGTGGATGGGATAAAAATTTACGATTACCACCTGCACCTTCATTTACAGAAATGTCATGAGGATTTCAGAAGAGTTCACGATGTGTTTGAAGGAGACTGGTTTATGAACTACAAGGAAATATGAATAAGTAGTTATACGATGAGGCTATGCAACTAGTGAGTACATACGAAAGTTAATTCATTTAGTATCCTCGGTGTACCTATATTAGGGTTGGAGGGTTCAAAGGAGAACCATTTAAATTGTCAAGGTTTTCCCTTGATCACTTTGTGCTAATTGAATTATGTAGGCAGCTTTCTCATATTGACAAGAAGACTCTCGCTAGACAAGATTCAGGAATCTCTTTCCCAATTGAGCTGGGTTATTATATTTGTCACTTTGTTTCCGATGCCTTGAACCTAGAGGTTGATTTCAAGAAGCTTAACCATAAACACTATGCCGCTCGACCAAATTTTGATAGCAAAGGTTATGCCCAAGAACACTTATCTCTTATGGAGAGTTTCTCTCATGGTTCACAACTTGAAGATTTTTGGAAGGATTGCCGAGATGAATTTGAAGTGAGACGGAGAATATCTTCCAAGTTCATAGTGACTAGATTATTTCCTTTCAACTCATAATGAATGTAATGTGAATTGTGAATGATAGTGAAGATCTAATTGACCCATGGTATGCAAAGAATGTATAGGGTTCCCCAATCCCTAAGATAGAGTGGTATAAGAAGGAAGAAGATCATATTTAGATGAGAACTTTCCCTGTTATCTGAAGAACTGAGCAGTGGCTACGAAAAATAGAGGCTGGGAAAACTTGTAATCAAAGATTCTCCTGTTCAAAAAGTTTCATCTAATAAGTCTGTTAAAACTTATGATGCAGGTGGTGCCAAGGTTAAGCTTGAGGCAAATACTATCAAAGGTTCAAAGAAGTCCCTTGTTATCCAAATTGTATCTCATGTTACCAGGTCAAGAACCAAGAACAAGGGCAAAAATTTGCCAGAAAGTACAATGGTGGTTGATTTGGAAGGGTTTACTGAAGCTGAGAATAGAATGGTAGAACAAAACATTGAGATACCCACCTTGGACGTTGGAAATGTTGAAGAACCTAAAAAAGAAGAAGAAGGCATTGAAGGTTCATTGATCTTGGCCACTGTAAGTGTTGAGCAACCCTAAGCAAAGAAATATGTAGGTTCCAGTACTCCTCATTGGTTAGATACCGCTCTTAGTAGCAAGAAGAGAAATGTGGTTCCTGTCTTGGCTCCTATTGAAGATATGGTTAGAAAATGCTTGGGTAAAACTCCAAAATCTAAAAGACTGAAGATGGTTTTGAAAATTGATTTTAATCAGGATACAAGCAATTGGATTACTGAGATAGCCCGCCTTGTTTCAGATAAGAAAGTAGAGAATCCGTTGGCAAAAGATTTAGTGTTGGAAAAGTTAATTTAGGTGTTGGATCGCGTGTGCCAAATGTACACCATTTGGAGGCCTCCACCAAAAGAATAATTAACAAAACATGGAAGGGTGAGAAGGATAAGAAGGATCTTAAGGAAATGTTGAGGCATATGGCAGAGTATATAGACGCTATTCATAATCCTAATGCTTAGCCGATTTCATAGCTGCCTATGTCATTCGATCCTAAATCACCTATTAATAAAAAACTTATAGGCCAAATTCACAACAATAAGATGGTGACTAAGATTTTCCTAAAATGGTTTGAGGGGATCACTCAATCTGGCACAAAATAATTCAAAAATCTGAGCAAGGTGTACAAGAATTCCATAACTGTAATGAAAGAGCTAAAGACAAAAATTATCAATTGGAAGAAAGAAAAAACCAAATGGAGAGTTGTGGTAGCTCAAATGGTTGATGTACAAAAATATGGCATCATGAAGTTCCTATCAGAAAAATCAGTACAAGGTTTGGATGATAATAGCCTCTATGTGTGAAGGAAAAACATTGAGTGGAAAAATTATGTAGTAGAATAGGGGTGTGGAGAATCTACTAAAATATGAGATGAGTTAGCTCAACTCTCTCTATCTATGTAGAGTGATTTGAAGTGCATAAGGATTAAATGTCTAAAAGAGGATGGGAAAACCATAGGAAGTTTGGAAGTCATTACTTAGTCTTTTGAAGGGAAAATTAATTATGTCAGGGAAGCAAAGTCTCTAACAACAAATGACTTCTCAATAGTGGGAAAGATTGAATCCCTCATTTTCCTATGCATAGAACACTTGGGAGATCATGTGGATATCATGGCCTAGGTTCGGCGAGATAAAGAAATGTAGTACTATAGGATTGCACACATCAAAATCTCAAACTTTTTCGTTATACAAAACTTATCAGTTGTTCATTTAGAGTGGAAACATGTCTCCAGCACAATGCAGAACTAGCTCGAAGATCTCACCTCATAGCTGCAATCTCCATCATGTAGGCCTTTGAAATTGTTTTGTGATGAACTGTAGGACAGTTTTAAAAGTTAGTTTTTCTGGTGATGTTTTAGAACCGAGTCTTGACTCAGGGGTAGAGTTATGTAACTCTATGTTTCCCTAAACTTCAATTAGCTTATGTGTGGCTATTTATATGTTTTTAAAAGACTACTTGACGGTCCGAGTTTTGGTTAGCTATCAGACTTGATACATTTTATCTTGCAGTTATCTAATGTTTCAAACAAAAATAATCATTTATTTGTGATTGAATGGAAGTGATTATTCTAGAAATCTCAAATCTGTGTGTTTGATGAAGGAATTGAATTTCTATCGGAGTTGATTTCTATCAAAATAGTCTTTTATTTGTGATGAAATGTTATGCACTTGCAATGAAATTAAGTTTTATAGTTTCATTGAAAGAGAAGTGTGAAATATAATAAAGTCTATGAACTTGGTCATTCTAGAAATTGATTTTAAAAAATTGCATTTACAACATAATGTTGTGTAGATGTGAAAATGCCTTTCGTACTTTCCGATTAAAAGTATATGCATAATTATTTTCTTGCTTTCAATCATTGAAAATCTAGAGAGGGAGTTGTACCTCAAAAAAATTCAGATGGAAACTTTCACAATTTTACCCGACTATTTGGTTAATGTTTTATTCTTTAAGGGGCAATAGAGTGGTGTTATGTTAATTTTATGAAAGGAAAAATTTGTTAACCAACAGATTTTTGGTGACTGTGCTGAGGAGATTGAGTTAATAATAGTCTCCTGGGCATGAGGATAATATGACTATCTCATGCGATAAATTGTCATGTTGTGTGATTTTTTTATAATATATTCAATCAAGCAGGAAATCATAGTTGAATTGTATATCATAGAAGACTGGAGTCAAGAAGATATACCAGATCCTTAAGGAGAGAAGGAGTTGTTGATCATATTTTTTAGGAGTTTCAAGATCTAAGTTTCCCATCTACTCCTCCTCGCGTAAGGTGAGATAGAAGTAAACCACCTTCTCCCTCTCCAAGGCCTTTCACATTCTCTACTTGTCAAGCCCTAATATTTCACAGAACTACCTTTCCTATTGTCATTAATCTTGTACCTTTCACCTTTCCAATGGCTCAACCATGGGGAGCTTCTATAGGGCCCCTAAACTTGGGATCTAATTTAAATTCCCTTCCCAAAGGAGTGAAATATAATCTACCTAAGTTCAACGGAGATAAGAAAACATCAATTGATGAGAATTTGAATGCTTTTAATGTAGCATGTGGTGTATAGGGGGTCCAACATGAAGATGTGGCTGTGAGACTTTTTGTACAAACCTTAATTGATGCTACTGCATAATGGTTTTATCATTTACCCAATGGTTTTTGCCACTTGGGATGATATGAGAACAAGATTTGAAGCTAGGTTCAAAAGTGTAGAGGATGAGCATTCTCTTCTAGCTCAGCTGACTCAGTTAAAAACATAAATTCATGAACCTAGGAGAGAGTTTGTAGCCAAGTATAATAAGATTGTCAATAAAATTCCAGCGAATAAAAGGCCTTCTACTAATAATAAAAAGGGTTTCTTTCTTAACTCAATTCCCCCTGATATAGGCTTTCATCTCAGGAGGCAAAGGGTAGGTGATCTGGCAGTACCCCAATCATTAGTGTATATGGTGAAAATGGATAACAATAATAACAAGATTGAAAGGCTAAATGAATTCAACCACCAAACCCTAGCCTAACAACAACAAAGATCCACCATAACATATGAAGATTACCTAAGACAATGCAAATCAAATGAAATCACAAAGATTATACCATCACATGTCCAATAGGGTTTTGATCTCCATTCTTCCTATCTCCATTGATCTTGCTTAATATATTTGCTCTCAGATTTTATTTGCACAAGAGCTCAACAAAGAATGGAATGTGGTTGCAAGTAGGATCGTAGTGTAGTCAAGTGATCATTAGGATTTGATAATGAAGGAGGCATCTCCTTAAATAGAAGACACAATATGAAATGGAGGGATAAGATTGAGAGGTGTAAAAAGGAGGTCGGCTAAGATTAGAGGGTAGGTAGAGGAAATAATAAAATAATGAAAGGGGTAGGTAGTGTAGGAATTAAGAGATGAATGAAATGTGTCATGTGTGGAAAAGGCTAATGAATTAATTAAATAAATAAAGATTTATTTAATTAATAGAAGAAGTTGGATCAATTAAATAAATAAAATATTTATTTAATTTAGGAAAAGGATAATTTAAATAAATAAATGTATTTATTTAAATGAGAAATAAGGCTAGAAGAGGATAAATGAATTAATTAAATAAATAAAGATTTATTTAATTAATAGAAGAACTAGGCTTAGATAATTAAATAAATAAAATATTTATTTAATTAGACATGACAATTTTGAGTGTCTACATTTTGCCCCTCTTTGAGACAATGCGGCTTGTCGCGTTGTTTCAAAGAAGATAAGATGAACTGATACAGAGTTGCCCCAAGACGGGAATGATATGCCCCCTCGAGAGATTGGATGAAAATGTCTGAAAAGATTGCAGACAATCTCTCGATAAGAAAGATGAGATAGAATGGACTGACCGGATAAAGTGACAAAGTCACGGGATGAAGAAGACTGACTCAGGAAATGAAGGCTAAGGCTAGGGTAGGCTATAAGATAGACCACGGGGGAAAATACATCCTCATTGTCATCTACACATCCACGAGAGCAGATTGCAGAGTGAGAAAAGAGCAGTAGCAGTCAGCAGCGATGGCTTTTGTTCACAGATTTGACCGTGTTCGTCGATTTTAGAGGCCAGCAGAGGCAGGAGAGCCGGTAAGTACCACCAAACCTCCTTGTACTTTGACGCATTTAATTTTGTCATTAATACATGTTGAATAAAGCAATAAATGCACTTAGAAGTAGAGTTTAAAAATGTCAAAAACTATTTAAACGCGTCTGTGTCGGTGCCAGGCGCATCTGTGTCCGCTAGGCGCATCTGTGTCTAGAATCGCGGCTGCATCGAATGCGGGCGCGTTTACGTCATGCAGGGGCGTCTGTGTTGCCAAGTCGCGTTTATGCATAGCATAGGCACGTTTATGTCATACAGGCACGTCTATGTTTTTCAAGCGCGCTTGTGCAGTCTGTAGGCACGTTTGTGAGATAAAAGCGCGTTTGTGTCCAAAAAAATGCAAGTTTTGTCTTCTAGGTCAAATCGGCAGTTCTGTGATGAACATATGTTGTCGATTGGATAAGCTGCTGAGAGGATACACTCAAGAAGGTCCTCTAGGGAAGACTAGGATAGATCAAGGCACTTTGTGATGAACAGGGAGTACCAAGATAGAGTACTTTGTGATGAACAAGGAGTACTCAAAGTATGAGCAGCACTTTGTGATGAACAGGGAGTGCAAATGTGAGTAACACTTTGTGATAAACAGTGAGTGTCACACACGTAGTACTTTGTGATGAACAGGGAGTACCACTAGGATAGAAGCAACACTTTGTGATGAATAGTGAGTGTCACTAGGATAGATAGCCATATGCATTTAGATAAAAAGTAGCATTTTGTGATAAACAGTGAATGCCACTATGACTAACATGATTGATTTGCTTGACTGCAGGAGTATTTGCCTATGCTGGAGTCACAGGAGAGATTCCCATCGACGCAGAGGTTGCGACCTGAGTTGACACTTGGGGACAGAGCTACCATCGAGGAGATGGGGTTGAGACATGTGTTGTATGTGCCTAAGTTTCAGGCAAACATGGGTTGCTGACTGCGCTGGCTGAGAGATGGCACTCAGAGACATGCACATTCCATTTGCCGATGGGTGAGATAACCGTCACCCTTGAGGATGTATACAAGATTCTGCAGGTGCCAATTGATGGGGATCTGATTTTGTATGATCGAGACGGAGACAGAGAGGCCTTGAGACGGGTGTTTCAAGACCCTGGATTGGAGATGAGGGTAGGACACGTGGCATGGGACATCATGACAGCCACAGGACTAGTGCTGCTGGTAGTGATAGGAGGAGCTATCAGTGGGTTCCTGTGTCCGGATAGGGCAACACGGGGGTTGGCTGTGGGCTGGGGGGAGCACTAGAGACACTGGTGACGCAGCACACCAGATATGCCTGGGGACCCTGTGTGCTAGCCCATTTGTATTACGAGCTTCACCAGTTTGTGTATCATGGATCAGTGGGATTGGGCTGTGGAGTGACACTGCTGCAGGTATGGGCCTACGAGCATCTACCGATTACCCGACCGATACACTTCAGGGGTAGGGGTCATGGACACAGCTTTGTACATTTATATGATATGATCACATCACAGCCGCGAATCGATAAGTTAGAGAATTTGTGGCGAGTGATTGATGACATTGATGTGGTCATATGGAGACCATATCTAGGCTATGAGGAGTGGGAGGATGACACAGTGGAGCTGCCCTACACCTTTCAGAGTAGGTACTCGATTGGGCGAACGCCCTGTGTGTTAGAGAGACAGCTTGTGGACAGGGTTTGCAGGCAGTATGGCCGGATCCAGAGGATGCCATAGGGCTCGGGCATGTATGCCCGCACAGTTAAAGATTAGGCACAATTTGGGTCATTGCTGTCATATAATCAGGCACTCACACAGCTGGCAGAGATGATGCCCCTACCCTGGGATATGTGGCCTGAGATCAAGGACGCCAGGATGGATGCTGAGTATACAACATATTGGGCAGAGCATCCATTCCCACGATTGACAGATCCAGGAGAGGCACTGGAGGGAGATGGGGGGGGAGATGATGATGATGATGGTGGAGGTGATGGGGGCAGAGGCTGACAGAGGAAGAGGGGAGTAGTTGGGGAGAGGCGAGTTGCACCTCGGAGGGAGGGTGGGGAGGAGAGACAGGCTCAAGTAGTGAGGGGTCGCGGTGGATTGCCCTTACAGGTGCCAGCAGCATAGGGTCCTAGAGCACAGGTACAGAGACAGGGACAGGTACAGGGACAGGGGTAGGGACAGGTACAGGCACAGGGGCATTTACAAAGATAGGTACGCATACAAGCACCAGTACAGGTACAGGTACAGGCACAGGGGCAGGCACCCGCAGAGGGGGAGCCACAGGCAGAGGCAAAGGGGGGGGACCCAAAGGAGGATGAGATGATTGAGCTCAGGGAGATCTGCCAAGAACAGGCAGATGAGATTCAGGAGCTGGAGAGGGAGAGGGATCGGATCAGGATGAGGCTCAGAGATACTGAGTGGGAGAGAGATCAGGTGATTCAGTGCTACACAGAGGCTGAGACAGCGCTGAGGGCAGGGAGACAGGTGACGGAGGACACAGGGGCAGGATATACATATGTCCTACAAGCAGGAGAGGAGATAGGCTACTGGAGGGACCTCTACTATAGTGCAGTGCCAACAGATCAGCAGGCAAGGAGCTTCCATAGATTGTCGCGTACAACGACAGCTACGGGAGGGAGTCGGAGGAGGCAGGCATCTAGTGGTGGGGTCATGGGTCCTCCACCACCACCAGATAGAGGAGACGGGAAGGATGATCCTGGGGCGGGTCCTTTAGGGGCTCAGATTCCACCGAGGCCAGGCGGCTCCGAGGGAGGGAGTTCATCATAGCCATAGAGGGCTCCCTTTGTATCAGTATTATACCATTTTTTGTATGATGATGTAGACACCTGCGGGTGCTTTTGTAGCCATATGATTTTTTGACATCATTGTATCATGACACTTTTGATTATATATATGAGATGATTCATTTTTGCGGCAGCTATATGCATGTGTACCTATGTGATGAGGTGTTTAATGATGTATGTTTATGATATGGATGCAAATATGTATATGATGCAATGCAATATTTTTGTTCTTTTATGTTTTATATGTGTATGCATGATGCAAATGTGAATGTATGTAATGCAGATGAATATGATAATGCAAATGTAAATTGTGCTAACAGGTGTTGTGTGCAGGATGTGATGCAGTTGTGATATCTATATGTATGTATAAAATGCTTATATGTGGTAATGCAGGTGCAGCTACATGAAATGCAAATGTTTTTGGTGTGTCATTATACTCAGTCACGTGATAACAGGCTACGCAGACTCAAGAAGGATGATGGAAGTCAATCAAGAAAGGGGGATGAAAGATAGAAGATATGAACATGAAAGAGCTTCTTGTGCGTTATCATCATTGAGCTTATTATGGCAAGTAGGTTATGACAATCGAGGCATATGTTTGACCCAGAAAGTCATTGTACCCGTTTGCATGGAGATAAGACAGTCACAAACAAGGAATGCCCTAGTTCATACTAGACTCATAGTGTCCTCATATCCTTGGACAAGTCATAGCATTACTAAAAGACAATCCACATACAGCAAATACAAATAGGTGACGATACCCCATCCTCGCCTTTCTAGTCAAAGACATCCTAGAGATAGAATCTCTAGTTAGAGACATCTCGAAAAAGATAAAATCAAAAGAAAACCAAGACTCGACACCAACATCCACTGTAGTCCTCAAGTTTTAGTGTCTCTTGTCACTTGTATAAGTCTTATTTGATTGTGGTCACAATGTTTACTTTCACAAAAAGGATAGCTAGCACTGAACCATGTGTTGTCTGAGTCTGTTGAAAGATTTGATTTGTTGAAGCCCATTTTTGTTGCTGTGTCTCATCTGAAACTGACTGAATCCATGAAGCTGATACATTATTGCAGAGAAGATGAAACTTTATTGCGGATCTGTGATGCAAATGTTGCTTTATTGCGGATTGTGCACGGATAGACTGAAGGAAGCTGGAAGAAACTGTACTCCTCGAAACATGTGATGTTCTTAGTTCCACACCCATCACTAGACGTAGGAATTGCCTTAGCCACAGATAGGATCTGATTTATTAGGGATGGAAAGGGAGGTGAAAAGGGAGGTTTATGGTGAACCAATCTTAGGTAGATCAATAACAAGCCATGATGGGAATGGGTAAGTTTATTATGGATGAATTGGTCGTGAGTGTGTGCAAAGTGAAAGGATGAAAGTGAATCCTGAAGGAGGGAGGAGCAATGTCTCTACGCATGGCGTTGGTGACCCAGTTTTCACCATGGTACTTGCCCAGGGCGCCACTGAAGTGGTTTTCACCATTGGACGAAATTATTTCTCTTTACTTTTTTTGATTTTTTTTGATTTTTTTATGTCACAAGGCACCTATTTGCCAGGTTTTCACCAAGTAACGATTTTTTTTGTTTTATAATTTTTTTTGTATTTTTAAATTTTTTTTATTTTTTTGTATTTTTGAATTAGGATATTCCAAAGAGCTATGTGTAGAACCTGCGAAGGTGCATGCTATTGATAGGATCCTCTAAAGGTTCACCTTCTGTAGTGGAGAGCTGATATGCCCCATATCCATATACTACTGTAATGATGTAGGGACCAAGCCAGTTTGGTTCGAACTTGCCCTTCTTCTCTCTGTCTTGCTGATTCTTGGGGTTTTCTCTGAGAACTAAGTCACCTACCTCAAATGTACAAGGCTTGACCTTATGATTGTAGCTGTGACTCATTCGTTGTTGGTAAGCCTCGAAATGATTAAAAGCAGTTTGTCTCCGTTCATCCAGTAGTTCCAGTTCTTGTAAGCGAGAGACCCTATAATCTTCATTACTGATGATGTTTTGCAAAGAGACCCGTAAAGAGGGTAACTCGATCTCAATAGGCAAGATGGCTTCAGCGTTGTAGACAAGTGAATATGGTGTAGCTCCTGTAGGTGTGCGGACACTTGTGCGATAGGCCCAAAGTGCAAGATTAAGTTGGATATGCCAATTACGGCTAGCGTCGTCGACTGTCTTCTTAAGGATTTTAAGGATTGTTTTATTAGACACCTCAGCTTGGCCATTACCTTGGGGATAATATGGTGTGGAAAAACGATGAGAAATATGGAAGCGGTCACAGAGTTCACGAACATCCTGATTTTTGAAGGGACGCCCGTTATCAGTGATAATGGAAACAGGAATACCGTATCGGCAAATGATATAGTTAAGGATGAATGTAGCAATCTGTTTTCCAGTGACTTATGTGAGAGGCACGGCTTCAATCCATTTTGTGAAATACTTTGTGGCAGTGATAATGAATTTATGACCATTAGAAGAAGGAGGGTGAATCTTGCCTATGAGATCAAGTCCCCACTGACAAAAGGGCCAAGGAGATGCAAGTGGTTGTAGTTCTTGTGCTGGCGCATGTATGAGGTCTCCATGAATTTGACATTGCTTACATTTCTTGACAAACTGATATGAGTCTTTTTCCATATTGGGACAGTAATATCCAGTCTTGATGAGTTTCTTGGCCAAGGTAGGACCACTAGCATGTGGACCACATATCCCTTCATGCACTTCACGTAACGCAATCTAAGCTTCATCGCTTTCTAGACATCTAAGAAGAGTGTCATCTAGACCTCGCCGGTATAGGATATCAGCTAAAATGACATATCGAGAGGATTGGTGAATGAAAGTGCGACATTGGTTACTTGATAGATCAGGAGGTAGGGTATTGTCGTGAAGGTATGTGAAGATGGAACCATATAACTGGGATTCAGGACCAACAACACATATCATTTCAGTAGGAGTGATCTCATATGAAGGAACCGAAAGGTTGTCCACCAAGAACTCATAGCAGGTCTCATTTTGAGGTAGATCGATCAGTGAAGCAATTGTAGCCATGGCATCTGCGGCACGATTCTGCTCTCTTGGTATCTGCTCAAAATCTATCTTTGTGAAGTGTTGTTTCAAGTCGTCCACCATTTGTTTGTAAGGCATTAATTTTTCATCTTTTGTTTGGTAATCATCAGTTGCTTGATGGATAACCAGTTGAGAATCTCCAAAAACATGAAGTTCCTGGATCTTCCACTGAACTGCCATGCGTAATCTAGTTGTTAATGCCTCATATTCCGCTATGTTGTTAGTGCAAGGAAATGATAAGCGGTATGACCTTGGTATAGAGTCACCTTGAGGAGTTATGAAGAGGATACTCGCTTCTGGCCCATGTGGTGTGTATGAGCCGTCAAAGTACAGTTGCCATGGCTTTGCATGTGATATTGTTAAAATGGATTCATCTGGAAATTCTAAATCTAGAGGAAAATCATCAATCATGGGGGCATCTGCTAATTGATCTGCGATTGCTTATCCTTTTATTGCTTTTCTGTCCACATACTCGATGTCAAATTCACTCAAGATCATTACCCACTTGGCTAGTCACCCAGTAAGTGTTGCTTTATTGAGGAGGTATTTCAACGGATCGATTCTTACAATCAACTTAGTCTTGTGAGTGAGCATGTAATGTTGTAATTTCTGTGAAGCAAAGACCACGGCGAGACATGCACGTTCGATTGCTGTGTAGTTTAGTTCATATCCCACCAATGTGCGACTGATATAGTATACTACCTTTTCCTTGCCGTCAGCAATTTGTTGTGCTAGGAGTGCCCCCAGTGCTGTTGGAGTAGCTGAAATGTATAGTAACAGAGGCTGGTCTGGAACTAGTGGCATCAAAACTAGCGGATTCAAAAGATAATCTTTGAGCATCTGAAAAGCCTGTTGACAGTTATCATCCCATTTGAATTTGATATTTTTATGTAGCAAGTGCTGAAAGGGATTACACTTATCTACAAGTTGTGCTATGAATCTCCGTATGGACTGAAGTCTGCCTTGTAAGGATCGAAGTTGACTGATATTTCTAGGTGGTTGCATCTCCAAGATGGCCTTGACTTTTGCTGGATCGGCTTCAATTCCTTTTTTAGACACAATGAATCCTAGGAGCTTCCCGGAGGTTACTCCAAAGACACATTTCTTGGGGTTTAACCTTACTTTGTATTTTTCCAACCGATCAAAGACGATTGAAAGTATGTCCAAATGTGTATCTCTGTCTACTGATTTACCCAAGAGATCATCAACATAGTCTTCCACGGTTACATGCATGAGATCATGAAAGATAGTAGTCATGGCTCTTTGATATGTAGCACCTGCATTTTTTAGCCCAAAGGGCATGACATTCCAGCAGAAAGTTCCCCAAGGACAAGTGAATGATGTTTTGTGTTGATCCTCTGGTGCGATCCTTATTTGATTATAACCAGAAAATCCATCCATTAATGATAACATTTCATGACCTGCCGTGAGATCAACAATCAAGTGAATATTTGGTAATGGGAAGTCATCCTTTAGACAAGCTTTGTTGATGTCTCTGAAATCTGTACATATTCTGATGTTGCGATCTGGTTTACTGATAGGTACCAAATTGGAGATCCATTCCGAATAATCAATTGGGCGTATGAATCCGACATCCAATAATTTCTCAAGTTCTGCTTTGACTAGTAATGCCACTTGTGGATGCATTTTTCATAATTTCTGTTTCACTGGGTTTGCCCCCGGTTTGACTATCAAATGATGCATTACCAAATCCAGATCCAGTCCAGGCATATCAGCGTATGACCATGAAAAGTTGATTTGTCATTCTTTGAAGAAACTTATGAATTTTGACCTTTCAGACTCTGTCAATGATTGAGCCAGGAATATGTTGTGTGGAACCTCTTCTGTACCAATGTTTGTTTTGATAGTCTCCTCTACCAACATGGATGACTTTTCCTCATATGATGCTGGAAGAATGTCGAGCCTTCCATCTTCGGGTGCCTCAGAGAGGTTTTTGCCCTCAGATACGTCTTTTCTTTTTACTTTTTTGGGGTTAGACAGCACCACAGTGTGGTTTTCACCATAAGACCCTTGGATTGTTCTTATTTTCACATTTTTGCGACTGGAAGGTCTGACACCCTCACTAAAATATGCCATTTTGTTGAGTTCTATAGTGTATCCTGCTTTATGGTCCCTGAGGGGAAGATCATCTCATATCCCAAGATAGTCAATAACAGCCTCATCATTTTGGAATGTGTCAAACTGTGTTGGTCCTTCATGATCCCAGTCAATAAGTTGATGGTGAACAAGGGGAAGGCCTTTAATGTCTTCGGAGTTAGCGGGGCTAAGAGTGAAGATGTGGTTATATTCGGGTATGTCAAGGTAATCGTCAAGGTCATCGATGGCACTCTCCTCATCAGTTTCAATCGTGAGCAAATCCAAATTGTCATCACTAGTAGCGGATTCTAGGACAGGTGTTCTCATCCTATGTGATTTCAACCTAGAACCTTGAGACAAAGATTGTGTGGCCTCCTTATGGGTTGTTTCTTGACCAACTCTGAACTTTTTATAAAATTCCTCTTCTTCTGTGGGTTCATCCAGCTTTCTGAATGTCTCGGTGAGCTCATAGTCACTGGAGGATTTGTCTGAACCCCATTCCCATTCGTTGGAGTCTGTGGAATAGTGATCCTCTTGTTGAATTTTGGCAACTTTGATTTGTGATGCTTCTTCTATCCTTTTAGTGTGGATCTTGGAAGTCAGGAAAGCAAGTCCCTTCGAGCGTTCCCTTTTTACAGTCAATTTAGGTTGTTAAGGCTCCATAACGCCTTCTTTTTGTAACCCAAGAGGGCTTTTTCCATCATACCCAATTTTTTGTAGAATCTTGAAGCCTTTGCCATATTTCTCACAGGGTATATTGATGTGATCTTGTGTGTCATCTTCAATGTCTTTGTAGAGCATTTTGTATAAACCTTCCTCTTCCAGTTCGCCCCATCTTTGAAAGGTAGTAGGGTCCCATTTGAATACCATGATGGATATTTGCTTGTTAGGATGTGGTCTTCCATATTCTTTTGGAGAGCTCATGACTTGTCGTAAGTACATGGTCTGATTTAAAGTGTATTCTCCCATGCCTTTGTCCTGAAATTTGCCTTTAAGCTCACCTTGCTTTGATGTCGAGGGTTTTAATGACTTAGGGCCAATGTATGCCGAAGAAGGAATAGCTTCACGATTACTGGGAATGATGGTCTCAGTATGTGATCTCAAGTTATTGCAATATATGAACGGATTAGGATCACCATTAACTGTTACCTCGACTCCATTGCGAGGAAACTTAATGCATTGGTGATATGTCGATGGGACTGCCCTCATTTCATGAATCCAAGGATATCCTAGCAATATATTATAAGTGAGATCCAAATCCAAGACTTGACAAACCACATCCTTTGTAACTGGTCCAATTCTTAGAGGTAAGGTGACTGTGCCCTTGGATGAGCATTCTTAATCATCATATGCCTTGATGGTGATTTGATTTGTTGAATTCATAGCTTTATCAGAATATCCCAATTGTTTAATGGTGCTCAATGTACAAATGTTTAGACCAGCTCCTCCATCTATCAGGACTCATTTGATTCTATATTTGTTTATGAAGGCTTCAATGTGTAATGGTGCATTATGTGGCTGACTTATGGAGGCATCATCAGCTTCTGTGAATGTAAGGGAGTGTGGAATGGAAAGGTATCCCACCATGGCTTGAAACTGGTCCACATTCAGATCAGTAGGAACGGCTGTGTCTCTCAATATTTTGTCAAGAATAGCTTTATGAGCGGGAGATATACGTAGGAGCTCAAGGATAGAGATGAGCACGGGTGTCTTCCCTGACTGTTCTACAAGGTCATACTCAGGTTTGGTTGATGAAGAAGCGGTATTTTTAGTGGAGGCACCTAGCAACGTAATTTTACCTTGACGAGTTGTAACATGACATTCAGAGGTAGGTTCGGAAGAAGATCCAACACCTCTTAAGACAATCTTTGGTCACTGGGTAGAACTCTCAGGAGTTTTGTCCTTGATGATAATAGTAGAGACATGATTGTCCATCGAGATATGATTGATAGTTGAATCATAGTTGTAAGGTTCTCTAGTATAGTTGGCTTGATCATCTGTGACTTTAGCTTTTCCCTTATCATGCTTTGGGAATGGTTCCTTAAACATCTCATGTTCTTGATTGGATGAGTGTCCCTCAATCTCAATGTCACCTCTATCAATGAGATCTTGTACAATGTTCTTCAGTCGATGACAATTTCCTATCTAATGACCCTTGCTCTTATGAAATTCACAATACTCATCATCATTCCACCAATTTGGTTTAACCTTTGGTTCATATGGAGGAAAATCTGGAACTGTGATCACCTTGTTTGCCACAAGATTTTTGAAGATTGACTCGAGTGGTTCTCCCAATGGAGTGTACTTCCTTCATGATCTAGAAGTTGTTTGGGTATTCACTTGATTGTTTGTAGAACTTGATCCCGAAAAGATGAACTTGGGTCGCACTGTGTTAGCATCAACAACACCATCATTGACTGTGTTCTTGTTTTTATTCCAAAATCTTGGCTTGTCTTTTCCTTTAAAGTCATCTTTGTTTTCCTTAAATAGCTTAATGATTCCTTACTCAATTAGGACCTTTTCGGTTGCCAAGCCTTTTTCAATAACATCCCTGAAGGTGGACAAACAAGCTTTCCTTAGATCATAGCCAATGTCTTTGTTAACATTTTGGGTGAACATTTCTACCATTTGTTTCTGTGGAATTTCACAAGAGCATTTGCTAGCTAGATTTCTCCATCTTTGTAAAAATGATGCAAAAGACTCTCCCTCTTTTTGCTTGGTGTTGCATAAAGTAGTGACTGATATGTCTGTCTCTATATTGTAGGAGAAATGTTGAATAAATGCCTCTGCTAAGTCACCCCATGACTTAATACCAGGTGAGAGTTGGGAGAACCATTCCATAGCTTGATCACCTAAGCTTTGTGGGAATAATCTCATCAAATATGTCTTTTCTGCTGCTACCTCAATGCAAGCTGTGAAAAAATGTCTTATGTGTGCCTTGGGATCCCCTTTTCCTCTATACTTATCAAATTTAGGCATCACAAAGTGTGTAGGAAATGGAGGCATTGGAATGCTCTTGTCGAATGGATAAGGACATATGTCTCTCATTGTGTATGTTGGCTTTGGTGTATTTATGTCCTCCATTTTCTTTTGTAAGTCCTTGATTTGTTGCTCCAAATTGCTCTTAAGTGGAGATCGACTTCTTGAAGCATACCCCATGTTTGAGGTACCCATTGGAGGAGGAGTCTGTTGCATATTTGGATGATATTGATCATACACATGTTCATATGGAGGAGGTCTATAATGATGCTGCATATATGGACCACTTGGTATAGATTCATGTTGAGGAACACCATATCTATTTTGTGCATGTATACCATACTCTACAGGCATGTCATGTTCTATTGTGTTGCCCCCAAATTTGACACGGGGTTTCCTTGTGTCCAAATTTTGAGCATGCCTTTGAATATCCAATTGTTTTGGTTGATCCGTAGCTTGAGTATGTGATTGAGCATATCTATCTGCATAAGACTTCCATAATGGTCTGCGAAGGTGAGTATCATATGCTTGACCATGTGTATGTGGGACCTCTGGTTTTTGAAACAAAGATGATGGTGATTTAGGTACCATATATGGTCCTCTATTTCCTCCGCTATTAGGTCTCCTTTGATCCATTTTAGAGTGATTTTGTTGTGAAGGTCGATTTTCCATTATTTGAGACATGTCAAAATCATGAGGTATCTTGGCTCCACTTTGTGCCATCATTTGTAAGAAGTATTGTCTATCCCTCCTCATTATTTCCTCAACCAATCGATTGAAATGGGGATTCATAATGGATTCTTCCACATCTGCTGAATGTATTGAAAAATTGTCCATATTGTCATTATGTGTAGCATTGTTGTTTGTAGTGTCCGTGTTCTCAACATTTGGAATGTTTCTATAGACATCCATGTCCGGCAATGTAGTGTGATCAGTATTGAAAAATAAATCATTGTCATACTCATAAGAACTCATGTTTGCAGACTCTTGAGCCTCTTTAGTTTCTCTCCTAGATTTTTGAAGACGAGTTTCAACCATGAACTAGGTATAAACCAAGATGTGTGAGACTAGATGAAAAATGGAAAAAGTATGGAAGACCAAGAGTTGGATGGAATGTAAATGAATCTGAGGTGTACTTGCAATGTCCAAAGTGGAAGACCAAGTATGTATGTAGTAGAGTAGGTGTGACTTCCAAAGAGAGGATAGTTTCTCTTGATGAGGTAAGTTGACCTTGACTCTAAGTAAGACCAAATGAGACCCAAAGGTAAGAAACCTTGATGAGGGACCACTTAGCAAAGTATTGTTGTATGTAGTGTGTTGACAAAGTATGATGAGGACAAGCAAGTGACCTTTTCACTCAAGTTTAGACAAGTGTGAATGTAAAGCAATGATGGACTGTGTGGGACCCAAAGACAGGTTGAATGCTAGATGAAACTTGGAGAAACAACCTAGGAAGCTCAAGAATTCTGAAACTGACTGTGTTTGTTTGCTGGACTGTAAAAATTTTTCAATTCTAGACACAGACGCGGCTGTATACTTCACAGACACGGTTCCCTGACATAGATGCGGCTCTGTTTAACACAGACGCTGTTAGAAACACAGACACGATTCTGCGCTTCATACATGCGCTTATACGACACAAACGCAATTAAAATAGACACAGACGCGTTTTTGTAAACTTTGTGCAATTTTTTCCAATCTGTGAAGTCATTTTTGTTGTGACCAAATCTAAATGTTTGACTGTTTTTCATGACAAGAGGACACAATGTTGATGAGGACTCAATGTTTGCAAGTGTCTAGACTCCAAAATGACTCCAAAAAAGTGTGTTGTTTGATGTAAAATTGTTTTGCATACACTTGAAGACACAAAAGACACAATGTTTTGTTGTTTGGTCTTGAATGTTTGAATGTTTAAAATAAGTCAAGCACAATTCTTATGGCTGGCCGAGACAATAGTTGTTGATCCCACATGGGGTTTTACCCTCGAGACTATGCTATTCAGAGCGGATACTTAGATGCTTGACCTCACTGGCTCCACCCTCGGCACTCACTTCTCGGGTCAGCCAAGCATTAGTCCCCATGAAAACTCCCCATGGCGAACTTTGTATCTCTACTAAGAACCATATGTGTGTGGGCCGCTACTAGAGGTCCAACCTCCTGCCCCAACAACTAGAAGGATTTGGGCTTCTAAAACAAAAAGGTGCTAGTAAGGGCATCCGCTTGTGTGGCCATACATGTGGCACTTTCAGCTCTGTAAATACAGAAGGCTCCCAGCCGGTAGGGGTTACGCCCTACAACTGATCAAATAAATTTGATCAAACGGGTTTATGGGGAGACATAATGTCAGTATGAACTAATCAGCACACGTTATTCATAGTTTTCACCATGAATACATTTGTTTATAGTGGTTCAGAAGAGGTGGGTTTTCCTCGCTACCATTTGGGTCGTTCTCTTCTCACTAGTAGTCCCAATGACCACATGGGAAGATAGGCCCTCTAAAGATTAAACAAAAAGAGCCTATTGCTCAAGACAAAAAAGACAATGATTCAATTTTAGTGCACCAATGGAAGTGTTTGCTAATCTATGAAAATAAGGCACACAATAAAAATCCAAAACCCTTGCCAAGGACCTACAACAAAAAGTTGTTAGTAGTTTGGATTGTTTGAAATAATCACCCCTTCCTACAAACACACAAGTTAGGTAAATTTTAAAACCCAAAAGACTTTGTGAAAATAGGGGCCTTCAACCAAACGATTTTGCTTCCAAGACAAGCTGCACCAATTTTGTTAGCTAGATCTGAAAATGTTAGCTCAAAATAAACCAGATCTGAAACCCTAAGTGCAAAATCCGAAAACTAAATCAATAAAACTTCAAAATTTTGAAATAAGAGATACACAAACGCGGTTACCCTTAACGCAGAGGTGTCTAGATAACACAGACGCGGTTCTGTGATGCACAGACGTGCCTAAAAATCACAAACATGCTTTTGTGACACAGATGCGGTTTAAAACGACTCAGATGCGACTTTACAACACAAACGCGCCTTCCTAGAACCTGCAAAATAAAAATTTGCCCAAAACACAGACGCGGATCCAGATGTTGCAGATGCGTCAGAAAATCAAAAATGCGATCTGAAAGTGCGCAGACGCGGAAATACAAAAAAAATGTTGTCAAAAATATCCGATTTGCAACTTCAAAAACACAAAATCTGCAACAAGGAGGTTAAATGCAAAGGGACAAGAGTCCCACCGGGTGTGCCAAAATGTATATGGTGAAAATGGATAACAATAATAACAAGATTGAAAGGCTAAATGAATTCAACCACCAAACCCTAGCCTAACAACAACAAAGATCCACCATAACATATGAAGATTACCTAAGACAATGCAAATCAAATGAAATCACAAAGATTATACCATCACATGTCCAATAGGGTTTTGATCTCCATTCTTCCTATCTCCATTGATCTTGCTTGATATATTTGCTCTCAGATTTTATGTGCACAAGAGCTCAACAAAGAATGGAATGTGGTTGCAAGTAGGATCGTAGTGTAGTCAAGTGATCATTAGGGTTTGATAATGAAGGAGGCATCTCCTTAAATAGAAGATACAAGATGAAATGGAGGGATAAGATTGAGAGGTGTAAAAAGGAGGTCGGCTAAGATTAGAGGGTAGGTAGAGGAAATAATAAAATAATGAAAGGGGTAGGTAGTGTAGGAATTAAGAGATGAATGACATGAGTCATGTGTGGAAAAGGCTAATGAATTAATTAAATAAATAAAGATTTATTTAATTAGTAGAAGAAGTGGGATCAATTAAATAAATAAAATATTTATTTAATTTAGGAAAAGGATAATTTAAATAAATAAATGTATTTATTTAAATGAGAAATAAGGCTAGAAGAGGATAAATGAATTAATTAAATAAATAAAGATTTATTTAATTAATAGAAGAACTAGGCTTAGATAATCAAATAAATAAAATATTTATTTAATTAGACATGACAATTTTGAGTGTCTACAATTAGCTATTGAGGTAGAGGACGATTTAATCACAACTGGTAAATGGAAGAAAGAGGTTCAAACACCAAATTCTTAGCTTTCAACTTCTTCTGACCCAATGATACAAAGGTTGGTCAATGATGTTATTGCATTAAAGAGACAATTGCCAAAGGCTAATACCTCTTTTCAGCAGCCTAACCAAGATATTTCGATAAGAAATTATAATCATCGAGCAAATGCTAGTAATAAGACATTACAACTCCCACCTACGCAATAGAGGCTTGCTATTATAGCTCATCCTAGTAAAATAAATATGCATTTCTTCCATTTGACAGATGATCATGATGGAGGTTCTTGTCCACAAATGGTACATTATATGCAAATGACTAATATGAGAGAAATTGTGGAAGAGATTGTAGACAATGGAAGAAATTTTGAGCAGCCTAGTGACTCTAGAATACACTTCTTAGAGTATGAATCAGATTCGGAAAGAGGAGGTGATATATTGGTTACTATAGAAGATCCTTCATGTGTTGTGTTGACTAGGAATCAATGCAGTCCCAGAGCCATGAATGAAGCAGTCTCTCCAAAAATATCAACCAAGGGTAAAGAACTTCAAACTTGTGCCCATGCTAGTAGTTCAAAAGTTCAAGAGGTTCAATTGTTGAAGAGACCAAATCCTGAAGCTTCATTTGATATTGTGGAATTTTGTAAATCTTCAAAAATTCAAATTTCCCCTACTGAATATCTTAGATTCAACCCTAAGGAACCAGCAAAATTAATAAAATATGTCAAAGGTGAAGATCCTTAGTATGAGCCTGACAGTTAATATTTCATTAATGTCGAGTCTTCTAATGTTGAGATTCATATTTCTTTGTTTGAGTTGGTTGAGCCTACCCTTGATTTGATTGCAAATTAACCTATGATTATTCTCCTTCATTTGACACAAGGCCTGATCCTTTCTATGTGTCTTTCTTTATCAATGGTCACACTAATACATTTGGCCTAAAATTCTGACGGAGTTTTCTAACAGAGAAGGTATATTGTGAACAAATTTGTTTTTTTTTTGAAAAATTGCCTGCATTCGTCAAGATTCTGACGATAATTCAATATATGTTTTCGACAGAGAAGAAATTGGCAACAGCATTTATGTTTTTTACAAAAAGTGTCCACGTTCGTCGAAATTCCAACGACAGTGGGCATTACTTTAAAAAAAAAGACCAAGACATTTGAAATCATTTTTGCGGCCTCTTCCCATTCTCACATTGCCACCCCAGTAGCGTATTCCCACCCATAGTTCCACCTTTGTCAAACCCCAACAATTGTATCGAGGTTATGTTTGTGTAATGCCATGGCTTTTTTTCCAGGAGGATGTATCCATAACCTTTCTCGAGTGAGCCGAACAATCCAATGAAGTCGGCTACCTCGCATCCTGAAGTGGGTTTTATATCTCGAACTGCTATTGGAGGATCATCATACAAAGTGAACAGAGCGAGCTAAAGATAATGTAGTATTGCTGGTCTTCCCTGCTTGTACAGAAGAATTAGGTTATTACTATGGATAGTTGTTGTTTTCCGAAGGACAATGGAGCTATGAATGTCTTGCGATAGAGGACCGATGGAAGTGATAAATGTCTTGCGATAGAGGTGGATCAATCAATGTCAGGTGTTCTTCACCATTATAGTTGAGGGCTTCCCATTCTCGCTAACTCTAGTCGGGCTTGATTTGCAACTATATCCTCCCACATGAACACCCAGAGAGTAGTTTTTGAGGGAACATGGCATAGTAGTTTAGGCGGCTCGATCCGCATAGTAGTTTCCTCCCCACTAGCACCAGTTTATAAATCCTTGGGGAACTATCTCCTCCACCAACTCTATTCCTCCCACCCAACCTGCATGGGGGCCCACCCAAGTATGAATTGGAGTTGTAGGATCACAGGAATGGGTCGTTATAAAGGAAACAAAGGTAGTGACACCAGCAGGAGAAGACTGTATTGCACTTCCACACCCGCTTTCCAAGAGATACAAGTGAAACCTAGGCTTCTGTTTAGCTCTCTATTTCTCAGGCGAGATAACGAGCTGCTCTATTCAGGGGTAGGGCGAAGAGGATTTCCATGGTGTTTTTTGGTGAACTAAATTGTGTCCTTGGCAATCAATCATGAATCAAATATCTTCAAGGACGTGCACTAACAAATGCAATTGCAAACCTTGGCATTACTAATGCATATGTTGTTGCTCTCAACAAGTTTGGTCATGACCTTGAGAATATAGTAGAGCAGGTATAGTTATCTATTAGTTTTGTGATTTCAGTTTACTTGTATCAAAAAAACATATTATGCCTAACTACAACATAATGACTTCAAAAGTTAATAATTTTGACATTAATTTGCAAGTGCAACACATATTGTTAACCAAGAATTAACTTTTTTGAGTTTATTGCATATTTTACACATAATTGTTTGTTAAATCTATAAATTTGTTTACCATGGACAAATATCAAACTTTTAATTCCTTCAATTTGATAATCATGGCACTAAATCTTATCTTCATTTGCCATATACATTCACAACCATTATTTGCAGTGAAAGTTGAACTTCCAAGGATAGCCACTAGGGTGTTTTTGCCTTCCAGATGTACTTCTGGAGTTTCTCATTTCTTAATCTAGTACTTGATCACACTTATGGTGTATATTTACTATGTGTTCTTTGCATTAATGGTCCCCTCTTAAGTAGACAGCACCAGGAAACATGTAATGATAGTTTATTAATATAAAGAAATTATTTAGTTGTACCCAAGTTCTTAGGAAATGTAATGTACTTGTTATATGTGAATCACTTCAAGTGCATTGCTAGGAAAGGACAAGAAGACCATCACTTAAACCTAGCATTTCATAGTGCAATTTACAGATTGTGGCCTCTTCATGAGTAGCTCACTTTATGCTTTCACATTCCATTTCCAATCACATAAGGCACATAATGGCATCACTTGCATCTTGAAGCCTTGAGCAAGAGTGGAGCTTAGGCTTGACATGCAATGGTTTTTTGTGGCATATCCCTTTATTCATCTCTTAAGATAAAGAGTTTTCTTGTGATTTACAAATAAACAACATACAACCCACATGGAAAAATGAAGCCATATTACTCACAAAGCCACATATACAAAGAGAAATAACTTTTTAAGTCTATTTCCAATGAATAGACAAGTAGACAAGCATGCAAGTGAGACCCTATTATTTATAACTAAAAATTGAGTGACTAAAGAGGTTAGATTTAGGGTGACATCTATACATATACATAAGATAAAAAAGTTGCACTTGAATTATACAATAGTTCAACACTATACTTCCAAGATCTTAGGGGTACATATGATTGGGTATATACAACAATGAAGAAGATTCATACCATCAACATATTTCATATAATAACCTTTGACATTATAAAACAATTTTGAAACTGTATCTCATCACTTCCATATCCATAAGTTTCATGGCCATCTCCCAGCTAGACAGGTTTATTGCTCAGATTCGTCATACTTGTCATGTATTCGTGGATGTACCATTGTTGTGTAATCATTTTTTGTTGGGAACTATATTTAAGAAACACATCCTAGGGGAATAACCTACAGATCATGAACATTCATTAACTCGGATGCCAAGTTTGAGGAGTATATATTTCATCAAATTCACCTATTAATTTTGATCTGATCTTAACACTTTTTGTTTTCATGACATTTGAGTGAAGCAGACCACAACTGCAATTGTTATGGAACCTGGGAAGCTGCTTGAAATTTCATATTGATCAACCTTGTGAGTAAACCATGGCCCCATTGGGTTTGTCATAACAATTTCAGCACCATCCATGATTATTCCATCATCTTTCATGATTAACAGTAGTGAACTTATCCAATGTCACATAACACAATGCAATGAAACTTAAGACATAACTCATTATTCTTCTGTATGAGATTTTTTAACCAAGATTATCATATTTCAGCTTGTGTGATAAGCTTTGGCATGGGAATCAACTAATAGACAACATAGATATTTATCATCAACCTCCTTTTTGTTCACCAAAGGGATAAAAAATTATTAAACACAACGAGAATTACAGAGCAAGAAGGGCCAACAACTCAACAAAGAACATCAAAGCATTGCACTTCCCTATCTTCAGCAACTAACTACTCCAAAGATAATTATCCCCTATCCACATGAATGTTGCATCGTATTCATACTATTAGTATTTGAATCATTTACAATTGTGGTGCACACATTTGAGCAACTCATGCCTATATAATCTCCATTTGCATAACCTTAGAAGGTAGATACAACTAAATAATCTTGAAAGAATTGCATATGAAGGGCACTATTAGAAAAGAACTTATGTACCATGCTATTCTATGTAGCTACTACTACTTATTGCATAAAAATAGATACATGTGTTAGAATGTGTTGAAATAGTAGTTAGAATGTGTTGAATGTGTTGAATTATGTCTTGCTTGGGCAAGACCTATATATAATGTAACTTGTGGATAGGACAAGTCCTATAAATATAACTTGTAATTTGGTCTGACCCTAATTGGGTGATGTAACTTGTGGTCCTATATTGAATGTAACTTGTAGATAGGGTAGGTCCAATATGTATATTGAATGTTCCTTCATTTGATGATCATTCTTAAATTTGTATATATTCAACCATACTTGCAAAGTTCGATCACTACCCATAATCATCGGTTGTAAGTCTCATAGCACAGAATATCGATTGGTATCAATTTACATTAAAACCAATGCATTCCAATTAATATCAGTTAACATATTAACTATGAACACCAATTGTTATCGGGCTTAACCAATGCACTCCGATTAATAGCAGTTAATATATTAACTGTGAACATTGATTGTTATCGGGCTTAACTAATACATATCGATTATTATTGGTTGTCTTGCATATGATAGACACGTCAATTAAGTATCAAGTGGTTTGTTAAGTGATATACACCAATTTAGGTTTCTATGCTCCTCCTTTGTTGACATCCCCTCCCCCATTGTCTAATATATCTATGACTTTTCCAACAACTTTTAATATCACAACAAGAGATAATTTTGTATGAGTTTCTTAAATCCAACTTTATTACTTTCCCCTTGAAAAATTGAAGAAAAAACTATAAACAAAATTAGGACAATCCTTTTTTCAAGCATCATCAACTATTCCACTAATGAATGTCATGATTTGGAGATTAAAATTCAACAAATTATTGTAGTTATAGTAACATTTAAATTATAGGTGACAATGAGTTATACACTCATCATATCCCTTCTAAATGAAAATTATAACCTATTATGTTTTTATCTTGCTATATATTTCTTTTAAATGACAGGGTAGGCTTCATTTTATACCTAATATATTTATTGAAAGCATTTATCCTGATGGCATTAAATTAAAATACTTTCTCTTCTATCTGGTATTGGTGGAGCAGAGGTTGCATTGCATCGACCTATGATATATATTTCCACAGATACAACACAAGTTAAATGTATCCCAGGTTGATGCAAAGCAACCTCTGCTCCAGAGATTGCCAGAAAATAGAGAAAGAACTTTAATTTAATGCCATCAGGATAAAAGGCTTTCAAGACGGATCAATGGTATGCAATTGTATCTATTTGGAATGCATTACCCAAACAATGTAATCGATCAGTCTCCTTTGAAAATGTTGGTGTAAATAAATATTCATTTTGGATATTATTACACTTTACTTAAGTTAACTTAGGATAATGCATCTCTTCGTAGTTTGGATTTGAGACACTTAGGGAAGTGTACACATAGGGATAGAGCTTGTAGGAGAAATTCCGCCTTTTGTGGTCTTATTTTGTTGTTACACTCCACATTCGGTGGGTCATCCACCTCTTGTGGAATATTATATTATTTCTCCTACCTACCCTTAGTATTTCTTACCTACCCTTGTTTCTCATTGAGCCACATGTCATAATTGTGTGCTCGTACATCCATATGGCCTTGCCTATATAAGTAGGCCTATATTCATTGTATTGGTTAATCCAGTTGATCATTTGCATATTGATGAGAATACAGTTTGTTCTTGTCATTCTATTGTCTCTTTTTATGCTTTTCATTGTGCCCTTGATCTTGGCAAAATCCTACATGGTATCAGAGCTATTGGGGCTTCATTGATTAGTTTTTTGGAGACATTTTGGAGGCTTCTATTTTTGGATTTGGGGATCTTCATTTTTTGGGGGCATCATACAGCGATTTGGACATCACCATTGAATCCAGGAGGCCGTTTCCATAAATTTCGACTATAAAGTCAACCTATTTTGGTGAGAAATTTTTTTTCCCCATTTTGGCTATTATCGTATGGATTTCAAAAAAAAAATTTCAAAAAAATAATTATTTTTCGAAAAAAAAAAGAGGAAATTTTCGGAAAAAGGGCGATCAAATTTTTTTTCAAAATTTTCGAAAAAAAATATATATATTTTTGGGGGGTCCGTAGACCCCCCCCCGGGCCCTTTGTACCTGTGTGTTGCAGGTGTTGCAGGCCGTGTACTTGCACTGATGCGTACCTCCTGCCGTAGTGTACCTCCCGAGCTGCTGCCGCAGTGTACCTCCCGAGCCGCCGCCGTCGTGCACCTCCCGCAGAACCCAGGTCTCCTGCCACCAGTACCCAGGTTTCCCACTGCTGCCTCAGCTCCCGACCTTGCTCTCCAACTCCACCAGCTCCCGCCTCCGACGACACCGGCTGCTGCCCACACTCTTCGGCCATGAGCTCCCGCCTCCAATGATGCCAACCGCTACCCACACTCTCCGGTAGCCCGCTCTCGCCTCTAGCAATGCCATCCTCCCAGTGGCGGTTACTAAACAGATGGACCCACACTCGCCACATGGCAGGCGGCCACTGGCCCGCGGTCGACTACTATACACCCTGCATAGTGCCACGTCGGCAATCTGTACACACAGTCAGCTGCACAGTCAACAATCCGTACCGTATGGATGCCCAGTCAGCAGGGAGGCGAAATTTTCACGACGGTCATACAGCCGTCAAATTTAAGACAATGAATTTCTGATGTCAGCACCACATCAACAGCTTTTTGAAATTTTTTTGACCCCCTCTCCATTGAGCCTTTCAATTTTGCAGTCCAACTTTGAAAGGCCATATCTTGCTCATTTTTGCTCCTTTTTTGGTGCAATTTTTTTTGAAATGGGCTAAAATTTCATGATCTTTGCAGTGGTGTGGTTATTTTATAATTTTGGTACATAGGTTTTTCAGAATTTTTGGATTCTCTTAGTTGTACCTATCCAATCCTTAATTCTGCAACTTCAAAGGCTTCGTTTGAGCTCATACGACCTCCTTTTTAGGTGTTGTTTTTTTTTAAAGTGCATTTTTTTTCATCTACTTTCATAATCTATGATCAGATTTTAGAGATTTTGAGTGGAAATTGTACTTTCAGACATTGGTCTTATTTGGCCTATTAGGTGCTTGTAATGTGCTTGGATCTTAGTTTAGATCTCTTGCATTATCAGTTTGAGTCTCTTTTGGCCTTATTGAGGCAGTTGTAAAATTGTAATCAGAAGTCCACTTTGCCATTTTTTGCAAGTGGCCCATTGTATACGCACTAATTATAAAGTGCCAAATCATCACTTTTGGGGGGGGTTCTTTGATTTAGTGAATTTGGGGGGGTGTCTTATGCGATTGTGCCTCTCTTTGTGCTCTTTCCATTTTTGTTGCAATGAGTCCTAATAAATTTCCACCTTTAACTCCACATAATTATGCATCATGGAAAATTAAACTATGGAGTAAATTAATGGAAAAGGGTCTCACACATTACATAGATGGAACAATAACAACACCACCTAATCCTAAGGTTGATCCAAATGCTCAACTAGAATGGCTCACAAAGAATTGCATGGCTCTTGGAACTTTGCAAAAGTATGTATCAGATGACCTCATTTTTCACATTGAGAAGTGTAAAACAATCAAAGAGGCTTGGGATATGTTTCAGAAATTGTATGGTCAAGTTGATGAAATCAAAGGCTATCAAATTGACAATGAGCTCACCAACTTGGATCCCAAGAGTTTTGATACAATCCAAGATTATGTCACCAAATCAAATGAGCTAAGAGCAAAGCTTAAGGATTGTGGAATTGACAAAAATGATGCTTAGTTGATATTCAACTTGTTGGACAAGATTGCATCAGAATATGCAGCATTTGTGTCTAGCTTCCAAACTCATCGTTTGACAATGGGGAGCTCTTATGTTATGCCTTCATTTGATGCTTTCATAGAAATGTTAATATTGGAACAATCTAAGTTGTTGAACATGGGGTTTCTCAAGTCTTCAAAGTCCAAGGCTTTGGTGGCTAATCAAGGGAATCAAGGAAGTCAAGGCAAAGATTCCAACAAAAAGAAAAAGCACTCCAGGTCTAAGCCACACCAGGAAAAAGGACAATCATCCTCTCCATCACAAGGCAATTTTTCATCCTCTTCCAAGAAGGGGACACCACCTAAGAAGGATAAACCAACTTGTGCATATTGCAAGAAGTATGGTCATGATGAGCATCGATGTCATGCAAAGAAAGTTGATGAGTTAACTAATCCTCTCAAGAAAAACATCAACTTGCCATTTGCCTATACAAAGAAGGATTCATCTCCTTCCTCTTCCTCATAGTCTAAGGGAAAAGGGCAAGCATTTGTGGCTACAACAGGTTCTTCACAGCAATGGATACTTGACTCGGGTGCCTCATATCACATGGGTTCTACAAAGGAGTAGTTTTCTTCATTGGAGCCATCTAAGGTACCTCACATTTACATAGGTGATGATACACAAGTAGAGGTTGAAGAGAAAGGTTCAGTTGACATGGATGATGGAACATTTGAGAATGTTCTCTATGTTCCTAACTTGTCTACCAACCTTCTCTCCATCTACCAAATCACTCACTATGGGAATGGGAAAAAGGTTGAGTTTACACCAGATTTAGTTGTGGTAAAGGAACTTGATGATGATGCCTTGGTAGCAGTGGGACAAGTCAATGACAACTCAAGGCTTTATTCATTCTCCCACTTTGTGCCAAGTTCACCTTCTAGGGCCATGCTTACTCATTCAAATTCAAAAAGTAAGCTATGGCATGAGCGGTTTGGTCACCTCAACTACCGCTATCTTTAGCAGCTAAGCACTAAAGACATGGTCACAGGTCTACCTTGAATCAGTTTTTCAGAGGGTGTATGTTTAGGTTGTTCCATGGGCAAGCATCCCGAAGAGAAGTTTGATAAGGGGAAAGCTTGGAGAGCTTTGGAAGTTCTTCAACTTGTTCACAGTGATGTAGCAGGTCCATTTCCAGCACCTTCATTTAGTAAGGCCCACTATGTTCTCACCTTCATTGATGACTACTCCCGCTTCACTTGGGTCTACTTTCTTATTCATAAGAGTGAAGTATTTGACAAATTTCAGGACTTCAAGACTTGTGTGGAGAAGCAATCAGGGAAAGTGGTCAAGATTCTTCTCACAGATAATGGAAGGGAATATGTGAACAAAAGACTTGAGGATTTTTGTACATTTGAGGGGATTGACCTTTAGCATTCTATAACATACACTCCATAGCAGAAGTGGGCTGTAGAACACAAGAATAGAACTCTCAAAGAAATGGCTAGTTTTATGATACATGCACGTTCTCTTGATCCCGCCTTTTGGGCAAAGGCTATCAGTTGTACCACACACTTCCAGAATCAGGTTCCTCACAAAGCTTTGCAAGGTATTACTCCTTTTGAGGCTTGGGCTGGTAGGAAACCAATTGTGAGACATTTTAGAGTCTTTCAGTGTCCAGCATGGGCTCGTATACCTCTGCAAAAACGCAAGGCATTGGAACCTCAGAGTCGGCCTTGCATATTTGTTGGATATCCTAAGGGTGTTAAGGCATACAGATTGATGGATCCAGAGACACATGAGGTGTTCATTGAGAGGAGTGTTCACTTTGAGGAAAGCTCTCCTAGCTTAGCCTCTCTACCTCCTCCACCTTCCTCCATTGTGGATAGTGATGTTAGTGATTTAGATGATGAGACTCCTTCAACTCCGACTTGCAGGGTTACACCTCTGCAGGGTCCACTTGCAGTTGAGGAGCCTCATTCTCCACCTCCACCTCAACCTCATTGGGCTCAATAGACACTTGAGTCCATGGGTTCTCTTGTTGGGGATCCTTTAGATAGATGGAGAACTCGATCACAACATCAGGATCTTCCTCATGCATTCATTGCTACCGCTTCCAATCCATAGACATTTAGGGAAGCATCAGGGGTTCCTGAGTGGGACCAAGCTATGGAGGAAGAGTATAGTTCCTTGATGAGGAACAACACATGGGATCTAGACCATCTCCCTAAGGGGAGAAAGATGGTTCAATGTAAGTGGATCTATCGGACCAAGTTTGCAGTGGATGGTAGTGTGGATAAGTATAAGGCTCAGCTTGTTGCGAAAGGTTTCTCTTAGGTCGCAGGTGTTGACTATACTAAGACCTTTGCACCCGTAGCCAAGATGAACTCCATTCATTTGACACTTGCTATTGCTGCAGCTCATGGTTGGGTTGTACATCAGATGGATGTGAAGAGTGCTTTTCTTCATGGTGATCTTGATGAGGAGATTTATATGGAGCAGCCATAGGGTTTCATCCAGGATACTTCCTTGGTTTGCAGACTAAGGAAATCTCTCTTAGGCCTTAAGCAAGCCCCCAGGGCTTGGTACACCAAGATGGATTCCTTTATTCTCTCTACAGGGTTCACCAGGTGTCATTCCAATCCGAATGTCTACATTTTGCAACAAGATGACTCTCACTTGATACTTGTGCTCTATGTTGATGACTTGATCATTACAGGGAGTACTTCATCCATCATTAGTAGGGCCAAATCTACTTTGCATGACAGATTTGCTATGATTGACTTGGGTCTTTTGCACTACTTTCTCAGGATAGAGATTTCACAATCACCTTTCGGGATTACACTATCATAGCCCAAGTATGCTCTTGATCTACTTGCAGGAACCACATGAGCTTCATTGGAAAGCCACCAAACACATCCTTCATTACATCTAGGGTACACATCACTATGGGATTCACTATGCAGCAGACACAGGACTTCGCTTGGATGGTTACATAGACTCTGATTGGGCTGGCGATCTTGATGGTCGTAAGTCTACTTCTGGTTACAGTTTTCACCTTGGTTCGGGCCCCATTTATTGGTAGAGCAAGAAGCAACATGCTATTGCTCTCTCTTCGACTGAGGCTGAGTATCGAGGTGTTGTTAATGTAGTGACTGAGACCATTTGGCTCTAGCAGATTCTCACAGAGTTTGGATTCACCACTCCATCGTTGACAGTTCTCCATTGTGACAATCAGAATGCTATTGCAATCTCGAAGAACCCAGTCCAGCACCAGCGGACCAAACACATCGAGATTCATATGCACTATATCTGAGAGCTCATTCAGGAGCAGGTCATTGATTTGCAGTATTGTCCTATAGCAGAGAAGGTTGCTGACATATTCACCAAACCTTTCACCGAGAGTAAGTTCCAGCAGTTGCAAGCTCTCTTGGGGGTGTGAGATATGTCATTAGGGGGGGTCAGCTAACTTCTCCTTCCTCTCTTATGGGGGAGACTTTTTCCTCTTTGAGGTTTTGTCCTTCTTCTTTGACAGTCTTTTGTACTTTCATCTCTCTTTTTGGGGGGAGTTTTTTCCCACTGGGTTTTCTCCCTTTCTCTGTTTGTGAGGGATTGTATTGCATAGCTTTTCTTTCATTTTCATATTGTACATGGGTACCTATCATGCCCTAGTAGCCGGGACCCATCTTGCATTGTTGACTTGAGTCTTCATTCCCCTAAGTTGCACTTAAGGGGGGGTGTTGGTGTAAATAAATATTCATTTTGGATATTATTACACTTTACTTAAGTTAACTTAGGATAATGCATCTCTTCATAGTTTGGATTTGAAACACTTAGGGAAGTGTGCACATAGGGATAGAGCTTGTAGGAGAAATTCCACCTTTTGTGGTCTTATTTTGTTGTTACACTCCACATTCGGTGGGTCATCCACCTCTTGTGGAATATTATATTATTTCTCCTACCTACCCTTAGTATTTCTTACCTACCCTTGTTTCTCATTGAGCCACATGTCATAATTGTGTGCTCATACATCCATATGGCCTTTCCTATATAAGCAGGCCTATATTCATTGTATTGGTTAATCCAATTGATCATTTGCATATTGATGAGAATACAGTTTGTTCTTGTCATTCTGTTGTCTCTATTTATGCTTTTCATTGTGCCCTTGATCTTGGCAAAATCCTACAGAAAATAAAGTGGTATGATGAAATCTTTGGGCATAAAATAGACGAAATGCAGTCCATACTACTACTGCACAATATTTTGGTCGATGATATTTTTAAAATAGTAAAGGAAGGTGTATGGAACAACCAAATTCTTATCATTATAAACAATGAATATTTTAAGATCCTTTTATGATGTGTAAGTTGAGAATATTTTAACTTGTGATGCATAGGAAGGGTGTGATAAATGAACCTTTAATATTTATAAGGGAAATACAAGGTCCAAAACCCTAGGCCTACTAGCACCCAAATGGCTCAAATAGGTCAAATGAAAACCAACACTTTTTCAAATGATTCCAAAGGTATGGAACGTTTGTACTACCTCCAAATAAGTTGTTTTAATTGGTTTTGTGGTTCCAAGAACTTGTTTAAGTGCAAAGCCCTATTTTTAGCCTTCTAGGTGTAGTTGCCCAATTAGCCCTCCAGCGAGGAAAATGAATTGTTTTCTCTCAAATTTCCCAAAAAACTAAACAAGAAATTTGGACATTTAGACACCTATTTGTCTTATCTTCAACAAACCAGAATATTGCATATGGTTGCTTTGGAAAGTATATGTTGTCCTGCAACTATGCACTGTTTTTGGACTCCAAAAATGACATTTTTTCAAAGGAAGTATATAATGTTTTAACTCCCTAACTCCCAAACTCTCAAAAGTCATCCATTATGATTCAAAACTAAGGAAATGCAATTATTTACAAGTTTTAACATTCTTAGATGCAAAATCCCTTATTTAGCCTCTCACAAACCCTTAAAAGAAGGGTTTCTCATATACCCCTCTTCCAAACACTATATCATCCAAATGATGAAGGATTCACCTTTCATTTGAAATTTATAAACATTGTAAATCATAAAATGTGCCCCTCCTTAAGGCATACTTTCTACTGCTTCTCCTTAACAAGCAATTTCTCCACTCTTACATTCGTTGTTTTGGTGATCACCCCAGTTCTCCACCCAATCTGCACATCAACCTATTAGTAGTTTATTGTACATGTTAGAGGAGTGCAATCCCTTGAATATTAGGCCTTTTACATTCATGGAATGACCATTCTCATTGTAAATCAACCAAATCAATTGCCAAATTGCACAAATGTGTTAGAAGAGTCAATGCAACTAGTCTAAAGTCTGAGACAAATGGATTATCAATGCATCTTCCCTACAAATAAGATGTTCAAGGTCTCTTCAATGCATTAAGAATTCGTATACACACTCAAGGCAAATTTACCATAAGCCAAAACACAAAAAAATTTCAAGAAAACAAAAGTTTGTTGTTATTGCTTGTCCTAGTCCGTACACCAGCATTCTCTGCCATACAAAGCATCACATCAACCATTTGATCAAAAACTCTTAACTGCTGACACACAAGGTCATGAAATGATTTATTTAACTTGCCTAAACTCTTCTAGACTCCCTAAGCCATAAATTCCTATTACATCTTTTTGTTGGTCCTAAGGTCCTTACCAGGCCCTTTAGGACAAATTACAAACTTATTACAATTTTCATCATTAAAGGCCATAATGGACCTTAAGACATCATAATTGATTGGCTCTTCACTCCTAAGACCTTCAAAAGCCTTTAATGGCTTCATTAAGTCCTTTGGTCTTCCAAATGCACCTGCACCAACTTGAATTCTCCTTCAATGCTTGATGAATGCTTGATTGCTTGTTCACCTGGAATTGAATTGATTTTATAATTAAGAGATCACTTGAATTGTAGGTAGACCCCTTCAAATGATAGGGTAGGCTTCCTTTTATACCTAATATATATCTTGAAAGCATTTTATCCTGATGGCATTAAATTAAAGTACTTTCTCTTCTATCTGGTATTGGTGGAGCAAAGGTTGCATTGCATCGACCTATGATACATATTTCCATAGATACAACACAAGTTAAATGTATCCTAGGTCGATGCAAAGAAACCTCTACTCCATAGATCACTAGAAAATAGAGAAAGAACTTTAATTTAATGCCATCAAGATAAAACGCTTTCAAGACAGATAAAATTTGAGTTTGATTGTCATCATTTACTCTGCCAAATTATTCACACGTAACTCCTAAATCAATTTCATACACACAAAATGACGAAAATAAGTTTGTTGATGGGGGATTTCCTAGGTCAAATAGGTTTGAATATACCTTGAAGTGTGCAATATGGAAGGTTTGTATTCTTAATCCACTGCCCATTTCTTAATTTAAAAGATGATATCTTTATTAAATATCTCCTCTATTTTTGGAGGTAGACATCTTTAGGAAAAGATCTCTTCCTCCCTCTTTAAAATGATCCCTTTAGATCTAATCTAAAAATGCTTAAAATTAAACATGATACCTTAATGAATCTTTCTTGAATCCTCACACAAGGCTTTAGGATGTCATGCAAACTGTTGATCATGAATGTTGTGCTTTAACTTGAATTCTCCTTCAATGCTTGATGAATGCTTGATTGCTTGTTCACTTGGAATTTAATTGATTTTATAGTTAAGAGATCACTTGAATTGTAGGTAGACCCCTTCAAATGATAGGGTAGGCTTCCTTTATTACCTAATCATACATAAAGTGTTTGAATTTTTTCTCACACATGAGGCAAGAAATGAGGGGTCATATTTTGGGTCCCAATCACAAGTCTTGTCAATTTAGGATGTGACATGCTAAAGTGGGCATCAATGTCTCAAGATCAAATGGACCTTAAGTGATTGTCTCCCTTGCATATGATTTGTTTGGGTGATAAACTTCACCATTCTACTCACAAGAATTTTATTAAGTCTCAAATATAGGGAAACAGAAGGCTTCAAATAGAAAACATGTACATGCAACTAAATCCATTGACTAATCAGAAGAACAAAATTAAGAAACAGTTCGGTCATCTAAGAGATGTTGTAGACTTGCAACTCACTAGCTACTTAGTTTTTGCGAGTAAGAATTTTTTTTGTTTTGGTTATGGTTGTGGTGTTTGTACGGAGACATTTACAAATTTATATATATTTTCACTATTTAATGGTTTATGGGTTTGTAATGGTAATTTAATGTTCTTTCATATTTTTGTATATATTCTTTATAATAGCCTATTATATTGATTTATTCTATTATGGATAATGGTGTTGGTCAGACAACTTTGCCATCGGTGCATGAAAGCATTGCAGGAGTTCTACTTTTAAAAATTACATGAAACATTTTTAATTTATTTGATTTAGTGTTATTTGCAAAAAAGTTTATCAATGATGTTTCCTTTCTCCAAGAATTATCTAGGATCTTTTCGTCAGATAATATGTAACATCGAATGACTAAATCTTTTCTTTACAAATGCTTATTTTATTTAATTATCATCTAATCGTGAATTAAAATTTATATCTGTACGGAAGCAAAACATACAAGATGAAGGGTCATATGCAAGTAAATTTTGTAAAAGAAAGCAAGTAGGCATTATCTTGAATGACATGGAAACAAGTTCATCAGCTGCCTAGAAGAGAGCAATTGGAGAAAATAAGAGGAAAGTGTTAAAGGGTGATAAATACATAGAGAGTATGCAATACAAACAAACAATGTCTGGAGTGTGTGATGTGACGTCTCTAATTTATGTCTGGAGGGACTAACTGGTTTTGGAGTTCCTATGAAACCTATTGGACCACACTTGGAGAAAATCAACATGTTCATGCAAGGAGCACCTTTTTCTATTATGAGAATGATGTTTTTGCACCGAACGATATTTGGAAGGCAATATCAAAAAATTTCTATAGTGTGGAACCAGAGTTGGCAGACTCGAAGTAATTTTCATCTTTCAGAAGACCAAGAGGTTATGTACACAATCTCGTAATAGAAGGGTGATTTCAAGCATTACCTCTCCCCCCCATGACCATTCAGAAAGCACTTCCGCAGACAAAAGACTATTGGCCTCCATGGGATCAAAGAAAAAAATTAAAGCATAGATTCTAGACGATCTGGTGGTGTCCTTCGTGAAGAACTTTGCACTATAATTGAAAATTCATGAGGGAAACTGCAAGATAGTGAACAGAAATACATTCTTGAAAAGTGTGAAGAATGGAACTTGGTTTGGGTGGGGCCAGGTCAAGTGGATCCTCTAGAGGTTGACGAGATAGAAATAATATTAGGATATGAAAAAGATCACACTCGTGGAACTTTGTGTGCAACTAATCGATTGCGATGTTTGGGTAATGCATTCCAAATAGATATAGTTGCATACCATTTATCTATCTTGATTAAAGCTTTTTATCCTGATGGTATTAATTTAAACTACTTTCTCTTCTATCTAGTATTGGTGAAGAAGAGGTTGCATAGCATCGACCTAAAATACATATTTCTCCAAATACAACACAAGTTAAATGTATCCCAGGTCGATGCAAAGAAACCTCTTCTCCACCAATACTAGATATAAGAGAAATAACTTTAATTTAATGCCATCAGGATAAAAGGATTTAATTAGGATAGATAAATGGTATGCAACTATATCTATTTGGAATGCATTACCCAAACAACACAATCAATCAGTCACACACGAAGTTCCATGAGTGTGATCTTTTTCAAATCCTAATATGATTTCTATCTCATCAACCTCTAGAGGAGCCACTTGACTTGGCCCCACCCAAACCAAGATCCATTCTTCCCACTTTTCAAGAATGTATTTCTCTTCACTATCTTGCAGTTTCCCTTTTGAATTTTCAATTACAGTGTAGAGTTCTTCACGAAGGACACCACCACATCGTCTAGAGTCTATGCTTCAATTTTTTTATTTGATCCCATGGAGGCTAATAGTCCTTTGTCTGAGGAAGTGCTTCATGAATATTCATGGGGGGGAGAGGTAATGTTTGAAATCACCCTTCTATTGGGAGATTGTGTACATAACCTCTTGGTCTTCTGAAAGCTAAAAATTACTTCGAGTCCACCAACTCTAGTTCCACACTATAGAATTTTTTAGATATTGCCTTCCAAATATCCTTTGGTGCAAAAGAATTATTCTCATAATAGAAAAAAGGTGCTCCTTGCATGAACACATTGATTTCCTCCAAGCGTGGCCCAATAGGTTTCGTAGGAACTCCAAAACTAGTTAGTCCCTTCAGACATAAATTAGAGATGTCACATCATACACTCCAAACATTGTTTGTTTGTATTGCATACTCTCTATGTATTTATCACCCTTTAACACTTTCCTCCCCTTTTCTCCAATTGCTCTCTTCTAGGCAGCTGATGAGCTTGTTTCCATGTCGTTCAAGATAATGTCTATTTGCTTTCTTTTACAAAATTTACTTACACATGACTCTTCAGCTTGTATGTTGTGCTTCCGTATAGATATAAATTTTAATTCATGCTCAGATGATAATTAAATAAAATAAGCATTTGTAAAGAAAAGATTTAGTCATTTGATGTTACATATTATCTGACGGAAAGATCCTAGACAATTCTTGGAGAAAGGAAACATCATTGATAATCCTTTTTTGCCACTAAATCAAATAAATAATAAATGTTTATCACCCTTTAACACTTTCCTCCCCTTTTCTCCAATTGCTCTCTTCTAGGCAGCTGATGAGCTTGTTTCCATGTCGTTCAAGATAATGTCTATTTGCTTTCTTTTAACTAAATCATATGTATTTATCACCCTTTAACACTTTCCTCCCCTTTTCTCCAATTGCTCTCTTCTAGGCAGCTGATGAGCGTGTTTCCATGTCATTCAAGATAATGTCTATTTGCTTTCTTTTACAAAATTTACTTACACATGACTCTTCATCTTGTATGTTCTGCTTCCGTATAGATATAAATTTTAATTAATGCTCAGATGATAATTAAATAAAATAAGCATTTGTAAAGAAAAGATTTAGTCATTTGATGTTACATATTATCTGACGGAAAGATCCTAGACAATTCTTGGAGAAAGGAAACATCATTGATAATCCTTTTTTGCATACTCTCTATGTATTTATCACTCTTTAACACTTTCCTCCCCTTTTCTCCAATTGCTCTCTTCTAGGCAGCTGATGAGCTTGTTTCCATGTCGTTCAAGATAATGTCTATTTGCTTTCTTTTACAAAATTTACTTACACATGACTCTTCAGCTTGTATGTTCTGCTTCCGTATAGATATAAATTTTAATTCATGCTCAGATGATAATTAAATAAAATAAGCATTTGTAAAGAAAAGATTTAGTCATTTGATGTTACATATTATCTGACAGAAAGATCCTAGACAATTCTTGGAGAAAGGAAACATCATTGATAATCCTTTTTTGCCACTAAATCAAATAAATAATAAATGTTTTATGCAATTTTTAAAAGTAGAACTTGTTCAATGCTTTCATGCACCAACAACAAAGTTGTCTAACCCACATCATCTCTCACTGTCAGAATTCTGACGACAACTAAAGAAACATTCGACAAGGATGCTGTATATCTGACGTCACTTCCATGTCGGACAGTCGTCGAGGAGAAAACATAGCATCCATCGGAATTCCGATGCTAATCCACCAAAATTTGTGGTCAGGGAAGAAAATATAACTGCCATCGGAGGAGTTCATAACGTCATCAGATGACCGATGCAAATGGCATTGTCAGGAAGCTTGATGATGATTTTTTGACGGTAAAATTGGTCGGAAGTTCGACGTGGTGTCGTCAAAATTCTGACAATTAGCCTTCAAAAATTAGGCCCAAATGTACTAGTATCACAAGCTTAGTAATTGTATTATATACTATGGTGCATCAGATAATATCATGGCTTCCACAGTAGCTAAATATTTAGGCATATCTCTCACAAATTCATTTGGTAGATGCTATTCCATGGATTCAAAACAAATTCCTCTCCTTGGGCAAATTAAAGTCATTCAAGTAGCTCTAGCAGCCCATCATAGTAAAAGGGAGAATTTGACTATTCTTGTGGCTGATATACCTGCCAGTTATGGCATTCTGTTAAGAAGAACTTTTTGTAAATATTTGAGTGGGGAAATTAAAATGGATTGGTCTTAGGCAACTATTCTGGTAGGAAAACAAAAAGTGGTGTTACAACCTAAAACTAAGGCAAAATTTATTGTGTTTCCTTCTGATGATCATAAGTCCCAAATATTATGTTAGGTTCATGTGACTTTGGTAATTACATGATTTCTTCTGAAGGTCAAGATGAAAACTCTATGTTTCAACCTAAACGCTCTGATAATATTTAGATCATGGAATTTGATGGTAGTTGTTCGATAACTGGCTCGGGTATAGGAGTTGTTTTTATCTCTCCTAATGATGAGAGATTTTCTTTTTCTTTTAAATTGGAATTCAAGAACACTAATAATTCAATAGAGTATGAAGCTTTATTATTGTTGTTAGAGGAGGCTAAAAAGAAAGGAATAAAGATCCTTCGAGCTAAAGGGGATGTTGAGTTGATTGTTAAGCAGGTGAGAAGTATCTTTACTATGAAGAATGAAAGGTTAAAACATTATAGAAATAGGGTATGGGATTAAATTGAAAGCTTTGATGCATTTTCAATTGAAGCAATTCCTAGAGATTAGAATACTCGAGTTGATTTGCTTGTTGTATCAACTTCTCTTATGCTCCCACATCCCGATTTTAAGGAGGAAATATATAGAATTGAGATAATTTATCATCCTAATGTTCTTGATAATTCTTAATATTGGTAGGTGTTTGAGAGTGATAAACAAATTGATAATTTTCTGGAGAGCACAGGTATGTTCATGACAACTTTCTTTGAAGGTTCTGGCTCTGAGTGTAGGGAATTATGTCATGATCTAGGAGATAATTTAGATGAAAATATAATTCAGCTAAAAGGAAAAAAAATTCCTAAGGGGTTAGTGTCTCTTGAAAATTTGCTTGATAGACATGATAGGTATATAGGAAACTATGATATTTTGCCAAGATCAAGAGCTCAATGAAAAGTACAAAATAGAGAGACAAAATATTGATAGGAATAAACTATATTCTATCAAGAGAAAATATTGATCAACTAGATCATCGACCATTACATACAATGTAGATGAGCCTTCTTATAAAGGCAAGGCTAAGAGACAAGAGCGAACACAATGATGACATGTGGCTCAATGAGATGCAAGGATAGGTAGGGGTAGGTAGCAGAAATAGTAGAATATTCCACATGAGGTGGATCACCCATCAAAGGTGGAATTATCACTCCACAATAAGTGGAAATTATAAAGTAATAGAAAGATCACACCACAAAAGGTGGAAATTCTCCTACATACACACTCCCAATGTAGCACATCTCCCTAAGTGTGTCATATGCAAACTACTATGATATGCATGTACCTAAGTAGACTTAAGTAAAGTGTAATTTATCCAAAATGAATAAATAATTATACCAACACCCCTCCTTAAGTACAACTTAGGGGAATGCAACTAAGAAATGCGAGATTGATCTTAGCTACTAGACCATGCTAGGTACTCATGTACAAATGCAAATGCAATTTCTCATAAAGCAGGGAAAGAGAGAAAAACCCAATGGGAAAAAACACTCCCCCAAAAGAGATAAAAAATATATACAAAGAACTCTCAAAGAAGTATGTGAAGGACAAAACCCCATGTGAGGAAAAAGTCCCCCCCGGAAGAGAGACTAGGTACTCCCCCCCCTCAATGTAGAGTCTACATAAATGGTAGAAGCTCGAAGTTGAATGAAGAAACTCCTCCATGAACATCGAACAATATTCCTCCACTTAGGAAGAAACAAAACCAAAGGTGTATCCATGAAGTCTCTCCAATCATTAAGGGAATATGTAGGAAAAACAATCATGATGTAGGAAGTCTCTGAAAACTGCTCAAGTGTCCCCATGTTGATACTGAAAGTTACCCCCTCCAAAGGTGGTGAACTACTCCACACTACTAAAAAAGGAACTCTAAGATCTAGTGGAGATGAATGTAGAAAAATATCCAAAGACTCACATGTCTCCTCTAAGGATAAAGATACCTCCTCAAACTATCATACAAAAGTATCTACAATCATGTCAACCTTGAGAGAATGATCATGTAGTGAATGCACAAGTTGGTCAAAGTGTTCCCTCACAACAATCGAAGAAGGATAATCTTCATCAAAGAGAAGATGAATATCATCAATGATGTCTCCCAAATCTGCAATGTAGGACTCCATAAACAAACCTGTAATGTCTGTTAAGTAGTCATCCCAATCAAATGAAGCTGGAAGAAAAGGAATATCTTGCTGCACTAAATCACAAGAAGGCAAAACTATCACACTAGTTCTATGACCAGGTGCAATAGGTGATGTGATATCAATAGGAGGAGATGAAATGCAAGGCTCAAGAATGGGGTTGTGGTGCAAGAGCACCCTTCTAGACTCCTTCTCTTTCTTTTTTTTGTTGGTAATATGGTTCTTATGAAGCCTTTGTATATAAAATAATGAGCCAAGTGCTCATAGGTCCTAGGTAGAGTCCTAGAGGTGATCTTAGGGGTCATAAGTCAAAATTATGATGGTTTTGAAAATGGAGGTTGTGTGTGTCCTGGAGGTGTTTAGGGGTCCTTCATGACATGGTGGCATCCTTAGGTTGGCCCATTGTGAGTCTAGGAGTTATGAAGAGAAAAATTGGGAAAGTTGCTCAAAAGTTGCAAAAGTTGCATGACAACTTTTAAAAGTTGTCAAGCAACTTTTCCACCATGTTGTCAAAATTGTTAGGTTGGCATGGACAACCCTAAATGTGGCACACTAACCGAGGTATGGGTAGTATAATATGTTTTAAACCCTAAGTTAAAGGGTTGGTTGTCAGAGATTGTATGAAACAAGCAAACTGTACTGACTGTGACTGTTTATGAGTTACCAGTCTATTTGAATGAAGTTACCGAGCAAGCAAATGGATTGATTTGTGATCAAACCTATGTGGAAAGTCTTCTTGAATGCATATAGTTTCATTGTGATTAATTAAGTTATCATTTTGTTTACCGGTAGAGTGTGTTTTTAAATAGTTTGTGAATTGTAGTTTTACTGTCTAATGTTGAACCGGTTTAAGTAAATGAAGTCTTGACTCCATTCCCCATTGTGGAATCACCATGAAACCATGGGGAATGGATGTGGAGACCTTTTACCATAGTCCCAAGCAAGCAGGGCCCTTGGAAATGCAAGGAGGCCAAGCAAATGCCCATTCCTAGGCGAGACTGGATAGTGCCCGATTAGGAATGGTTGTTGGTGCAGAGGTCTTGGAGAGCAAGGTTGTATAGTGGAAAGTGCAAAATTTGGAGGAGGTGCAAAGGAGTGTGTGAAGAACCACTGGCATGAAGGAGAAGTCTCCACCAATTTACACAAGGAGGCTAAGACACAAAACATTCCCTATGACCCAGACAGACCGTAAAAACCCTCACTAAACCCTTAAAAACCTTAAAATCCACCAAGGACAGAGTATGGACACTAGGGAGCCTAAAAACTAGGAAGTCTTTGAGTCTTTGCCAAATGAATGGCAGTCCTTTTTGGAAGATTGGGTTGTTTGTGCATCGGTTGTGAGAGGGAGCCCTAGAAGACCGGTTAGAAGACCTAATTGGTCCTAATCCTTGTAGCCCTATTTTGTAGGAAAAACACAAAATGGTGAAAGCGGTCAGGGGTTAGAATCTTGAAACCTCTTGGGGGCTCATGTATGGGTGGATAGACCATGAAGTAGACCGGAAACAACCTTTCTAAGACCTTGGAAGTTGTGGAACAAGATTTGCCCTTATTAGCCATAGTAAGGGGTTTTGAATCTCATGAGTAGGTGAGACTTTAGGAGCAACAAAGTAACACATTGGTGGGTGGATTGGGAAAGGTTAGGGGATTCCTCAAGCAAAGGAAATCCTAGAGACCCAAGGAAAGGGTCCTAGAGCATAGACTAGGCTAGTCTATCCCATACCCCAACCCACCAGGTCGCATGTGAGAATCCCCAAGTTCAAGTACCCAAAGTTCTCCTCGACATCTGAATCATAGAAATAGGAAGAATCAACCTCATCAATAGGACCAAAATGTGAAAAGGAGTATAACTAAGATGCATGATCAACCACCCCAGTCACAATGATAGCTCTAGTCTCCAAGTCTCTAATGATAGCTGAATCAGATGTGAAATCCACAGTTTTCGTTGTTGCCCCATGTGTGATTTGATAGATGGAAAGAAGATTGTTTGTCAAATGGGCTACACACAACACATAATTGAAGGAGTTATCCCCAATGGTAATAGATCCTTTCCCAAACACATCCATGCATGTATGATTTCCCATCAAAATCTGTGGCATGGTACAATGTTCAAAGGAAGAGAACATAGACTGGGAAGATGCCATATGATGAGAAGCCCCTGAATCATGACTTGTAGTAGCACAAAGAGATTGTCCCTTTCCTTTATCTATCCCAAAAGCGTGTTCCTTTCCTTTATCCTTTTTTTTGGAAGAAGAAGCCAATGTAGACATTCTAGAAGACAAACTCATTTTGTTCTTCTCAAGAAGATGTTTCAACTCATCAATATCCTTCTTGTAACAACGATGTTCATCATTTCCTAACTTCTTGCAATATGCACAAAAATGATTGTCCTCAGATGATTTCCTCTTAGGTGATGATGTAGAATAACCTTGTTGTGGAGAGAAGGATTGTGCTCCATCCTGTTTAGGCTTAGGTTGCTTTTGGTTCTTGCTTTTCCCTTCATTTATTTGATTCTCTTTATTATCCACCAATGCTTGTGAACTTGAAGATTTGAGAATCCCCATCTTAGTCAACTTAGATTTCTCAAGAATCAACATCTCTGTGAATGCATCAAATGAGGGAAAAGTGTATGAGGAACCTTGAGCTAACCTATGGGTGTGAAAGCTAGATACAAAGGTTGCATTATCTAATGGAAGCTTGTCCAACAAGTTGTAAACAAATTAAGCATCCTTTTTGTCAATGCCACAATCCTTTAGCTTTGCTCTTAGCTCATTTGCTTTTGTGACATAATCTTGGACTGTATCAAAATACTTGGGATCCAATGTTGTGAGTTCACTATCAATCTTGTAGCCCTTAATCTCATCAACTTGACCATACAATTTGTCATAAATATCCCAAGCCTCTTTGATTGTTGTACACTTCTTAATGTGAAAAATGAGGTCATCTGATACATACTTTCTAAGAGTTCCAAGTGCCATAGAGTTTTTGGTGAGCCATTCAACTTGAGCATTAGGATTAGCCTTAGGATCAAGTGGTGCTATTATAGTTATATTTACATGATGAATGAGTCCTTTTTCCATTAGTTTACTCCATGCCTTAATCTTCCATGAAGCATAATTATGAGGAGTTAAAAGTAGAAATTTAGGAGAACCAAAATGAAAAAACACAAGATAGAGAGAGGCACAATCACACAAGAAACCCCCCCCCCCAAAAAAATACTCAATCAAGAAACCCCCCCAAAAAAATGATGATTTGGAACTTTATACTTAGTGCATGTACAATGGGCCACTTGCAAAACAAGGCAAGGTGGACTTCTGATTTCAAATTTACAACTACCTCAAATAAGCTATAAGAGAACTCAACAAATACTATGAGTGATCTAAACTAAGATCCAAGCAAAATACAAGTACCAAATATGCCAAGAATAACCAAATACTGAAAGTACAATTTCTACTCAAAATCGCTGTAAAATAATGACATATTATGAAATTAGACAAAAAAATAGATGCGCTTTAAAAAAAAACACCATTTGAAAAGGAGGTCATATGACCCCAAACGAAGCCTTTGAAGTTGCAAAAATGAGGATTAGATAGGTACAGTCATAAAAAACTACAAATTATGAAAAATTTGTCAATAAAAATAATAAAATTCCTCCACCACTATGAAGAGCACTAAAAATTAGTCCAAATAAAAAAAAATTACACCAAAAAAGGAGCAAAACTGAGCAAGATACGACCTCCTGAAGTTGGACTGCGAAATCAAAAAGCCAAATGAGAGGGGGTAAAAAAAATTTAAATACTATTGACATAGTGCAGACATCAGAAAATGATGGGCTTAAATTTGATGCCCGTCTAGCCATCAAAAAAACTTTGCCAACCTGCCTGCATAGAATCTATACAATACGAATCAATGACATGGCAATCTCTGATTGGGTTGTACGACTGATGTGGAAGTATAGATATATTACATGGTTAGTTGTTGGAAGGTTAGGTGGCAGTACGGTTGGCCAATTAGCTGTTGACTCAACACATTCCAGATCTATGTGGTGGAATGATATTGCACCACATGGCACAAGACCACTCGGTGTAGAGATAGGAAGATGCAGACAGCGGTCGGAGAACTAGGAACCGGAAGCAGCGGGTCGGGGAGGAGTTCTGGCAGTTGGAAGTGGCATGGGTAGCTAGGAGAAAAAGGTGGTGTCAACTAGGAAATGCAGTAGGAGCTCATAGTGGGCGGTCAGGACCAAAAGGTGGGTGGCTAGCGACGATGGTACAGTGGCGGCCTGAGAGAATAGGCAAGTGTCGATGGGGAGAACAGAGCACGGTAGTGGAGGGAGACTGGTAGAGTAAACAAGGGGTGTGGCCCCCAAAACAAAACACTACAAAATATTTATAACAATCAGAATCAGTGTCGGGGGGAGTACCCTCCCGGAAATAAATAATAACTTTTGAATTTTTTTAATAACACTTTTACAACATAAATGAAAAAACTATGAAATATTTAAATATATAAATTGAAAAATGAATTTTGCAGAAAAAAACATTATATATTTTTTTTTCAAATAATGTGCATCGTATAGCCTAATAGGCTAAAAATTTCCTCGAATGCCCAAAATCGCACTTTCGCCAAATATAGGTGAATTTATACTCAAAATTTATGGAAATGGCCTCTCGGATGCAACCATGATGTCCAAATTGTTGTAGGACACCCCCCAAAAAATGTAGATCCCCAAATTCAAAAATTTAAGCCTACAAAATGTCTCCAAAAGACTAATCAATGAAGCCCTATAGGCTTTGATAGCATGTGAGATTTTTCCAAGATCAAGTGCTCAATGAAAAGTACAAAATAGAGAGACAAAATATTGATAGGAACAAACTATATTCTATCAAGGGCAAATACTGGTCAACTGGATCATCAACCATTGCATATAATGTAGATGAGTCTTCTTATAAAGGTAAGGCTAAGAGACAAGAGAGCACACAATGATGACATGTGGCTCAATAAGGTGTAAGGGTAGGTAGGAGAAATAGTAGATTATTCTACATGAGGTGGATCACCCACCAAAGGTGGAATTATCACCCCACAATAAGTGGAAATGATAAAGTAATAACAAGATCACACCATAAAAGGTTGAAATTCTCCTACATACACACTCCCAATATAGAACATCTCCCTAAGTGTCTCATATGAAAACTACTATGATATTTGTGTACCTAAGTAAACTTAAGCAAAGTGTAATTATATCTAAAATAAATAAATAATTACACCAACATAAAGAAAAAAGTACCTAGTTCTAATGAATCAGGAGATTATGAGAGGGTGAATATAGGAGATGAGGCTAACCCAAAAATTATTAATGTGGGAAAATATTGCACGCCTGAAGAAAAGTGTAGGTTTATTAATCTCTTGCTGAGCTATAAAGATGTTTTTGCTTGGTCATATGATGATTTAAAAAATTTCAAGGAAGGTCAGTTTTAGCATCATATTCCTTTGAAACCGCATACAACCGCATGCCCTTCGGCTTGATAAATTTTGGAGCAACCTTCCAAGGGGCAATGAACCTTTTTTTGGGAACTTAGTTGATAAGATAATTGTTATTTATTTGGATAATCTAACTGTCTTTTCTAGGAGAAGGAAGAACCACTTAAGGGATTTACAGACTCTTCTGTAGAGGTGCAGAAATCATGGTGTCTCTTTGAACCCGAAGAAGTCTATCTTCTATGTTACAGAAGGAAATTGGTTAGGGAATTTTGTCTCGAAGGAGGGTATCAAAATTGATCGAGATAGAGTTAGATCCATCTAGTAGTTGACCCTTCCATCCAATAGAAATGGCATTAAATCCCTCTTTGGGAAGGTTAATTTTCTCAGGAGATTTGTACTGGATTTTGCAGAGATCACTAAACATATTATGGGAATGATGGGTGAAAAAAAGGTGTTCAAGTGGAACAAAGAAGCAAAGAAATCCCTAGAAAAGGTGAATGAGGCTATTGCTCAGGCACCTACCTTGGTTAATGGACAAATTTTAAAAAGAGTTCATCATTTACTGTTATGCCTGTGAACATACTATGTCTGGTATAATTTTGCAAAAGAATAAACAAAATGATAAAGTTCCTATAGCCTTTATGAGAATACCATTTAAGAAGCATGAACTCAAATACTCCTTGATCGAGAAGCAGACATTTGTGATAGTTAAAGTTTTCAAGCACTTCAGGTATTATATCCCGTATTCTCATTCTACTATGTTTGTGCCTCATTCTGTCGTGAAGAGTATTATAACTCAACAAGAGGTTAGTTTAAATAATCAATCTATTTGGGTCTCAAAAATACAAGAGTTTGATTTGGATATCAAGCCAACAAAGCTTGTCCGAGGACAAGTCTTGTGTCATTTGATTGCTGAAAATAAGGAGAACAAGGAAGAAGAACTTCCCACAGTCTTATTTGTTGGTCTTCAAGACTCGTGGTTTGTTGACGTGGCTCATTATTTGACATATGGAGAATGTCTAGAACACTTGTCCCATAGGGAGGAGACAAAATTTGAGGTTGAAGGCAGCAAAGTATGTGATTTTTGATGATGTTTTGTACAAAAAAGGCTTAGATGGAACATTTTTAAGGTGTGTAGATAGTGATCAGTAAGAAATCCTTTTAAAGGCTTTTCATCATGAGGCATGTGGGGGTCACTTCTCATCTACCATCACAGGTTTCAAAATTCTTAGGAACTGTTATTACTGACCTAGAATGTTCAAATATGCATACAAGTGGGTAGCCAATTGTGAGAAGTGTAAATTGTTTTTTGGAAGGCCACAGTTAGCAGCACTTCCACTGAGACCTATTGTTATAGAGGACCCCTTTAAGAAATGGTATTTAGACTTCATTGGTCCCCTTTCACCTGCTTCAAGTGCAAGGAATACTCATATCTTGACTAGTACTGACTATTTTACCAAGTGGGTAGAGGCCATCCTAGTTGTGTGTAATTTTCTGAAGGAAAACATGTTGGTACGCTTCGATGTTCCTCATAAGATTGTGACTGATAACGCTCCCAATTTTTCCTCAACTGAATTGGCTATGTTTTGCTATGATCATAGTATCTTACTTTCTCATTCATCGGATTATTACCCACAAGGGAATGGACAAGTAGAGTCCAACAATAAAAACCTGATAGCTATTATGAGAAAGCTGGTGAGTGAAAACCCCAAAGATTGGCATAAAGAATTGTATGAAGCATTGTGGGAAACCGAACTTCACCCAAGTGGGCAATAGAAATGGTGCCTTTGGAATTGGTATATGGAATGGGCACTTAGTTATAATTATTTAGAAAAAATAATAATGTACCTGACCAAGATAGAGGAGAAAAGGAACGAGTTGGTTCATCATATTATAAATCATCAGGCTTAAGTTAAGAAAATATTTGATCGAAAGACCAGACCTAGGAAATTTATGCAGGGAGACCAAGTTTTGCTATGGGATAAGAGAACAGAACCTAAAGGAGCCCATGGAAAATTTGACTCTCTCTAGAAAGGACCATTTAGAATCCATCAATTATTGGGTCCTAACTCTTTTAAGTTAGAGTATCTTGATAGAACGATCTTGCCTCTATCCTATAATGAGTAGGATCTGAAACTTTATCAATTGTAAAGCATGAGTACCCTGTTTCTATACATAGTCTTAGTTTAGTTTCTTTGTTCTGGTATTTTAGTCATTTGATTTTTGTTTTTCTTGGTCCTTCTTTCCATGTTTGAAATCTAATGTGTAACCAAAGATTCTAAGTTCCCTTGTCCCCAGTCAGAGCCAATTGTTACCCCCATTTTTTACATTTATTGGTTTTACCCTACATTGGAATATTCATGCCGAAATAATGTGTGTGTCAACTTTATCATAGTCAATTTGCCTCAGTCAATGTGTCTCTATGTATAAAATAGTCATGTATTTGAACCTTTTGTTTGAATCTTTGATCTAGTTCAATAGTTCATCGATTCATTGGTTCATTAAGTCTTTATATTATGTCTTGTTTGCACCAAGTCTAACATGTGCAGAAATCTCGAGTGGGGAATGAACTTGAACCACTGAACCTTTCTTGGTTTGAGAGTTCATTGGTTCAATCGTTCAATGATTCTACATTTAAAATGGGAGCTTTGTAAAAGTGGAGGACGAGAAAGGGAAATGACTGGCATGCAAGGAATATTCTAGGAATCTCGGTGATTTATTTGAAAAGATTTTTCATGAGGTGAAAACCATTTTCCTGATAAGAGATTGCGTGAAGTGTTAAGTAATAAAAGCGGGTGTCAAAAGTGTCATCTTCACCATCACTCAACATGAGTGAATGAGTTGTAGTAATCATGAAGCCAGATTTTTAGTCATTTATATCATTTTTGTACAAAAAAAGATTTGTATCTTCATGTAGACACCTAAAATTGTCCAGACTACTTAAATAGATATTCTTTATTTATTTAATTATTTTAAGCCTAATTCTTCTATTAATTAAATGAATCTTTATTTATTTAATTAATTCATTTATCCTCTTCTAGCCTTATTTCTCATTTAAATAAATACATTTATTTATTTAAATTATTCATTTCCTACTAAATTAAACAAATATCTTATTTATTTAATTGATCCCACTTCCTCTATTAATTAAATAAATCTTTATTTATTTAATTAATTCATTAGCCTTTTCTACCCATGACACATGTCATTCATCTCTTAATTCCTACACTACCTACCCTCTAATTATTTTCTTATTTCCTCTACCTACCCTCTAATCTTAGTTGACCGTTTATCTTTTACACCTCTCAATCTTATCCCTCCATTTCTTATAGTGTCTTCTATATAAGGAGATGCTTCCTTCATTATTAACCCTAATCAATCTTGGAGAATACTCTACGCTTTCAAACTTTCATATGCAATCAAGCCTACTTGCAACCACATTTTCGTTCTTTGTTGAGCTCTTGTGCACACATAAAATCTGAGAGCAAATAATCAAGAAAGATCAATGGAGATAGGAAGAATCGAGATCCAAACCCTATTGGACATGTGGTGGTATAATATTTGTGATTTCATTTGATTTACATTGTCTTAGGTAATCTTCATATGTTATGGCGGATCTTTGTTGTTGTTAGGCTAGGGTTTTGTGGTTGAATCTATTTAGTCTTTCAATGTTGTTGTTTCCACTTTCAGCATAAATACTTCATGAAAAAGATAAATTAAAAATGCAGAGGTTCGGTGTTGGAGGTAATTTTCTTAGAATTAGAAAACACATAGTTACATGAAAGGTGAGGTGAAAATCTTCACCATCTCTATCATTTATGTGCTTCAAGGAAGAAATTGTTAATTTTTGTTGTAGTAGACGTAGTGGGTGTTATTGCTTCCTATTTTGGTTTTTGAAAATGAGACCCATCCCACCAAAACCAGGGCCAGAATCTAGTCTTAGTTGTTCTCTTCCAGAATTTGGGGATACATCCCTATCTCATGCTGATTTAGATGAATTTTTAGAAAGAGATAAGAATTCCTCTAGTTCACCCATGATGGGAAGAATTGTAGACAGTGAGTTAATAGAAGCTTCAGTTTTCCCTTCTTCTATATAGTGCCCTAAGTTAGTACTTGAGTCCATGAACAAGTATGACCCCGAACATAGATGTATCAAAAATGCAAATGGGGTCATCATGTTGAATGTGAATAGGGAAACCATCATGGTTGTCTTTAAAATTCTCGCTAAATAGCCATATGAAGATTGGACAATAACCACCTCATATGGGTTTTTATTAGAAAAGAAAACCCAGTACAAAAGTGTTATAGCCATAAATTGGCTCCTGAAGTTTCAAAAGGGTTGTTCCAAATTTCCCAAGCCCTTAACTAGACAGAATTTGATTAAAGAAGTGAGAGACATTGTCATTTTGCTACATAAGGTAAAGGAAGTTAGCAGACATTTTATTGGGAAGAATGGATGTACTTTTACATACAGGTCATATTAGATGAGAAGAGATATATAGCTTGGGTAGAATTAATTGCTGAGAGATTGCATGAAGCGCTAAGCAATTGCCTCAGAAATAGGAATTTCTATATGTCCTCATAATTGTTTTATTGTTTGGTGTGTGTTAGACCTTGGCCAGGTTTGCATCATGTAGAATGGGTGGATGGGATGAAAATTTATGAATACCATGCATACCTTCAGCTACAAAAATGTCATGAAGATTTTAGAAGACTTCATGATGTGTTTGCAAGGAGACTAGTTTGTGAACTACAAGGAAATATGAACAAGTAGTTATCTGATGAGGCTATGCAGCTAGTGAATACATACGGAAGTTATTTCATTCAGTGTCCTCGGTTCACCTATATCATGATTGGAGGGTTTGAAGGAGAACCATTTAAATTATCGAGGTTTTCCCTTGATCACTTTGTGCTAATTGAATTGTGTAGGCAACTTGCTCATATTGACAAGAAGACTATGGCTAGACAAGATTGAGGCATCTCTTTCCCAGTTAAGATGGGTTATTATATTTGTCACTCTATTTTGGATGCCTTGAACTTGGAGGTTGATTTCAAGAAGCTTAACCTTCAACACATGTTGCTCAACCAAATTTTGATAACAAAGGTTATGCTCAAGCACACTTAGCTTTTAAAGAGAGTTTCTCTCTTGTTTCACAACTTGAAGAATTCTAGGAGGATTGAGGAAATGAATTTGAAGTGAGACGAAGAACATTTTATAGGTTCACAGTAGACCAAAATATTTCCTTTCAGCTTAGAATGAATATAACAGGAATTATGGATGATAGTGAAGATCTAATTGACCCATAGTATGTAGAGAAATTACCTGGGGTTCCCCAATCCCTGAGATAGAGTGGGATAAGAAATAAGGAGATCAAATTCAGATGATAAATTTCCCTACTATCCAAGGAACTAAGAAATGGCTGTGAAAATAGAGACTGGGAAAACATGTAATCTAAGATTCTCCTATTCAAAAAAATTTGTCTAATAAGTCTATTAAAACTTGTGATGTAGGTGGTGCTAAGGTTAATCTTGAGGGAGATACTATCAAAAGTTCAAAGAATTTCCTTGTTAGCCAGCTTACAACTTGTTTTACCAGGTCAAGAACCAAGAATGAGGACAAAAAGTTTCCAGAAATTATAGTGGTGGCTGATATGGAAGGGTCTCCTGAAGCTGAGAACAGAATGGAAAAAAAAACATTGAGATACCCACCTTCGAAGTTGGAAATGTTGAAGAACCAAAAAAATAAGAAGAAGGCACTGAAGGTTCATTGATCTTGGCCATTGTAAGTGTTGAGGAACCCCAAGCAAAGAAAGATGCAGGTTCCAGTACTCATCATTGGTTAGACATTTCTCTTAGTAGCAAGAAGAAAAATGTGGTTCATGTCTTGGTTCCTATTGAAGATATGGTTAGCAAATGCTTGGGTAAAACTCCAAAACCTAAAAGACTAAAGACTATTTTGAAAATTGATTTTGATCACAATATAGGTAATTGGACTACTGAGATAGCCCACCATGTTTCAGATAAGGAAGTAGAGAATCCATTGGCAAAAGATTTCAATGTTGAAAAACTTAATTTAGATGATGGATCATGTGTGGCAGACATACACCATTTGGAGGCCTCCACCAAAAGAATAATTAATAGGACATGGAAGGATGAGAAGAATAAGCAGGATCTTAAGGAAAATCTAAGGCATATGGCAGAGTATATAGATGCCATTCATAATCCTAATGATCAGCCGATTTCATAGATGCCTATGTCATTTGATTCTAAATCGCATGTTAATCAAAAACTTCTAGGCCAAAATCACAAGAGTAAGTAGGTTACTGAGATTTTCCTAGAATGGTTGGAGGGAATCACTTAGTTTGGCACATAATACTTCAAAAATTTGAGCAAGGTGTATGAGAATGCCATAGCTATAATGAAAGAGCTAGAGACAAAAATTATCAATTGGAAGAAAGAAGAAACCAAATGGAAAGTTGTGGTAGCTCAAATGGTTGATGTACAAAAATATGACATCATGAAGTTTCTGTTAGAAAAATCAATATAGGGCCTGCATTATAACATCCTCTATGTGTGCAGGAAAAAGATTGAGTGGCAAAATTCTATAGTAGAACAAGGGTGTGGAGAATTTGCTAAAGTGCAAGACAAGTTAGATCAACTCATTCTATCTATGTAGTTATATTTGAAGTGTATAGGAATTAAATGCCTAAAAGAGGATGGGAAAACCATTGAAATTTTAGGTCATTACTCAGTCTTTTGAAGGGAAAATTAATTATGTTAGGGAAGCAAAGGCTATAACAACAAATGAATTCTAAATGGTGGCGAAGATTGAATCCCTCCTTTTCCTGTGCATAGAATACATGGGAAATCATGTGGATATCGTGGCCCAGGTTCGATGAGATAAAGAAATTTGGTGCTAGAGGATTGTAAACATCGAAATATTAAAATTTTTTGTTATACAAAACTTCTCAGCTACTCATTTACAGTGGAAATGTATCTCCAGCACAATGCAGAACTAGCCTAAAGATCCTACCTTGTAACTACAATCTCGGTCATGCAGGCCTTTGATTGTTTTGTGATGAACTGTAGGATAGTTTTAAAAGTTAGTTTTTTTGGTTCCATTATAGAACTAAATCTTGACTTAGGGGCAAAGTTATGTAACTCTATGTTTTCCTAAACTTCAGTTAGTCGATGGGTGTCTATTTATATGTTTTTCAAATCCTTTGCGAAGGTCCGACTTTTGGTTAGCTTTCAAACTTGATAGATTTTATCTTGTAGTTATCTAATGTTTCAAACAAAAACTCATTTATATGTGAATGAATGGAAGTGATTATTGTAGAAATCTCAAATCTGTGTGTTTGATGAAGGAATTGAATTTTCGTTGGAGTTCATTTTTGTCAAAATAGTCTTTTATTTCTAATGAAATGTTATGCACTTGAGAATAAATTAAGTTTGAAAGTTTCATTGAAAGATAAGTGCAAAATATAACAAAGTCTGTGAACTTTGTCATTTTAGAAATTGATTTAAATTTTTTTTTGCATTTACAGCATAGTGATGTGTAGATGTGAAAATGCCTTTCGAACTTTCTGGTTAAAAGTATATGCATAATTATTTTCTTTCTTTCATTCATTGAAAATCTAAAGAGGGAGTTGTACCTCAGAAAAATTCATAGCAAAACTTTCACAAGTTTACCTGGTTGTTTGGTTAATATTTTGTTCTTTAAGGGGCAATAGAGTGGTGTTATGTTAATTTTATTAAAGGACAAATTTGTTAACCAACGCATAGCATCTATAAGATTTGAAAAAGTTTGTATTGGCTTTTGTTTCACTAAAATGAAAGACCAAAAGGAAATGGTAACAAATGAGACTTTGAAACTTGAAAACCTTCTAAAAGAGTTATTTTTTTATTTTTGCATCACAATCTCCTATTCTAGTATCAATTTTGATGAATTAAATGTTGGATAGAAAAAATCTATTTCAACACACAGTTCCTCTTTAGGTATATTCAAAATTGTTTCACTAAAATTTGAGGCCCATTAGTCTCACTTGTGTCCCCAATATATGACAAGAATTGATGAAATTATAAGAAAGTAGAATAATCAAGCTCATTAGGCACAAAATGGGTATCAAAAATTTAGTTAAGAAAAAGAATAGGGATCTAAAACTTCATGTTGAATTAAAAACTTTAACTATCAACTCTCATAATGATAATTATCCACTCCTTAATATATAAATCATTATTTATAGAGATTATTGGTTTTGATTTAATTTTCATGATGGATGGTTCCTCAACATATAAATAAACATGGTCAAGGAGTTTGAGAAATATTAAATAACCTTTATAAATTCTTGAAGCATATATCTATACATAATAATTCCATTTGGGATAAAAGTGTCGAGTTAAATTTTTACAGAGCCATAGATATTGCACTTGCAAATATAATTTTAATGAGATAATGGTTCTATTTTATAAATGACCTAATAGCCTATTCAAAAAATACAAATATTCATTACAAATATTTTGGAATATATTTTCCAAAGATTTCTTGTATAAAAAAATTTAAGTGGATTTTTCTTGTAAAAATATCTTTCACATCTTCTCTATTTTTTCCTTATATGTCTATTGTTTGTCAATGTCTTCAAAAGGTCCAAACTCTTTTGTGAGTATTGAAGCTATAAATATTTTATTATTTTGGTGTAATGTGGTGAAAAGGTGATGAGAGGAGATCAAGTGGAAAGCTTTACCCTCCTCAAGAAAGGAGTGAAAGTTTCACAAAGGATTCCCTTCAACTTCTCATGCACATTACATTTAAAAGAGGGGGGTTGAATTCACTAAATCCAATCCCAATAGAGAGAAATGGACTGCTAAGTGAATTGTAGGGGAATGATAATGAATTTGGAAAGTAAAGTAACCTTCTTTTAAAATAGGCAAGCTGAATTAAGCAAATTGAGACTAAGTGTAAAGATGACAAAGAAATGATTATATCTTGAGATAGAGATGCGGGATTAAGTTGTGCACCTAGAATTAGCAGTAAAATGTCAAGATGAAGCTTCCCTGCAAATTTGAGAAAAAGTTGTCAGGGCTAGGTTGAAAGTGTACTTGGTCCTCCGAAAAATCCGTGCACTGAAAAGGGTTTTTTGATCTCTGAAATGAAGCCCAAACCTACAATTATAGTTGTGCACCAACAACCTACACACATTAAAGAGAGGAAATGTTGTTGGGATTGTGGGATTTCCTTCAGGTCAAACCCTATTTTAGAATTAACCAAGTGATTTAAAATACTTGCAAGTAAATTAAAGGAAATGTCTGAAGTAAAATGCACCTCAAGAGAGAATGCAATTGAAATGTTGATGAAATTTTCTTCAAAGGATATGTAGAATAGAATGTCTTGAATGTTGATAGAGATCTCCTCTTCAATGGTTTAATCCCTGACTTGAATTCAACACCTAGCCTTGAAAGGAGAATCGAAATGGTCAATGGATGCTTGAATGCTTTCTTTTGCTTTATGATCAACTTGTTGTCTCTTATTGTCACTTTTCTTATGAACTTAATGACTTGTCAAACTTATTGAACTTATCCAAATAGGAGGGGAAATGCTCCTTAGATACTTGCCATTTAGGTGTTTTTAACTAATTTTCCGTCTTAGGCCGACATAGGAAAACTTTTTCTCGCTCACCATTGACAAGACCAATGCAATATTTGATCAAGGGAGGCCCAAAATAGGGTAGGGATAGGGGCACCACACCTCTATCTTAGGAGGAAAAGGATGCCATGCCCCTATGCTGCCCCTAATTTAGGATAGACAGTGATAGAAAGCAATGCGGGGTGTAATTTTTAGGTGTTTTGAGAATGTCTCGGGTCTTTAGTCAGGTTTAGGGATTCATCCACCAATGCAAAGAACCAAATGCGATCGAAAATCACAAGGTCACAATTTTATGATGCTACATTTAGCCCCCACTTTAAAGAGAGTATAAGCATATGCCAATACTACTGAGGAAAAGTAAAAGGAAACAAGATTGAAATAATTTCACCATGTCAAGGAGGCAAGATACGCAAAGCCCCCATTGGACTAAGGATCTTACAAATTTGATTGACAAAGTAAAAGGGAAGATCAAAGGAGAGGAACCATGACTACAAGTAGTAAGGTTCACCTCACTATAAATCATGAAAAGCAAGGATACCAAAAATTACAAAGCAAAGCTAAGTTCACTAAGTAACTTTAAGTATCAAGAAGGAAAATATGAGTAGAGTGTATGCCCCCACGTTAAAGCGATCACGCACACCTTATCAGGAGTGATTGCTTTAAGGTGGGATACACCCAAGAGAGAAAGAGATGGAGCACGTTATTGCAAGGATTTAGCCCCAATCGAGGAATAAACCCAAAGATAATGAACACAAAACACAAATAATGAGGTGGCTTCACTCTCCTCAGGGTTTGTATATTTTTTATAACTCATGCATATCATGTATATATGTCCATAGAATAGTCATCATTCCCCAAAGAAAGGAAACCACCTTGGAAGAAAGGGAACACATGTGTCTTTTGAGTCAACATGAAAGAGACCAATTTAAGAGATCTCAATATTGTACATCATCCTCAAGTAAACATCACTCATGACAAAAAATACAAGAATAGGGATACAAATAGAAGAACGATCACAAAAGAGCAAGAAAGGAGAGAGAGGTAGAGTGAAGCTAGTCCAGTGCGACATCCACCTCCCAATCTTGTTGATCACTATTTTGGGAAGGTGGGAAACACACAAGAGGAGAAACATCAAGAACAATAGATGGAGCACTCACAAGATCCAAACAAGGACTATGCTCATGTGCTAAGTCACTTTATTCATTTCTAGGAGCCAAGATTAAGGCTTTTGAAAATTCTGCTGATAAATGTTTGTTGACATCAACATATTCATATTCACTATCAGAAGCATTAGGAGTTGTATTGGCATCATGAATAAAATTTTCACCTATTTCTTCATCAATATTTATTAAAAGAGGAGCTCTAACATGAGTAGAAGTAAAACCATTGCATTTTTTTTGTAACTTATGATTTGGAGATTTAGGTTCAACATCTTGCTTAGGAGAAAAGGGAATCATGTCAACTACTAGAGTTTTGGGAGATTGAATAGTTTGTTGAACAACTTCATGAGCTCAAGCATGACATTTTCATCGATGTTCGCTCGCACAACGATTTCGTCGAGTCTTAGTGGAAGGTTGAGAAGGAGGAATATTTGTTGGAGGAGGGATATTTGTTGAAGGAGGAATATTCTCATCTTTGGTAGTTGAAGGTTTAGGTTGAGATCTTTTAGGTTGAACAAGAGGAGAGATAGGTCTCTTCTCTCTATAAGAGAAAGGAAGCAAAACTATACTATATAAAGGAGGAATATTTGGTGTAGGAAGGAGACCAGGTCCATCATGAGGAGGAGGTACAGGTCTAACCTTAGGAGGGATATTATTTTTCTTCTTAGGAGAAGGGATAGTTTCATCCATAGGAATAGGTTGAGAATCTTCCTTAGGAGGAAGATTAGTTCTATCCGTTAGAGGAAGAACTTCATCTTCAAGAATTATAGGAATATCGAGTTTTGGAGTGCAAGGTTGGCTTAAGGATAAGATCATGTATTTCTTCCATTTTTCATAGGATTGAAAGAGAGCATCGCTTCTTGGTAGAAGATATTGAAATTGTTTAGGCCAAAAGTAATCAATAGGAACATCTGGGCTTCTTTTGGCTGGTCAAAATAAGCTATGGTTAATAGTTATGATTTCTCCATTGTTGGGAAATTTCAAACACTTATGGATTGGAGAAGCAACAACCTTCATAGAAGATAGCCAAGGGTAGCCTAGCTTCACATGGAATTGTTTAGATGAATAAATGATAACAAAGTTGACATCTATAGATTTAGTATGAACCTCAATAGGGAGTTTGATAGAACCAATAGTATGACAAGAAAATCCATCAAATAACTTAATGACCACATTAGTATCATCATAGAGTGGTTTATGCAAATACAAAGTATAAAGATATTCTTCAGTGATGATATTAACCATGAAAGGGGGATCAATGAGCACACCACGACAAGGTTTGTCTTGAATCTTCAAAACTATGTATAAAGGGCCATCAGGTGCTCTAATGGTCTCACTAGGGCCAAATGTAATACATGGATCCTTAGGTGTTTCTTGTTTCTCTACCATATTCACCAAATTTTGAGTCATGGTAGTGAAATAAGAGGGAGAGAAAGAGGTATGAGAGGGTAATGGAGTCATGAAAATCTTAAGATTTTGATTAGGAGGAGCCACTGATTTGTTTCCCTTATCATTCATACTTGCTATAGGTATAGTATTATTATCAATTAGGTCTTGAATCTTACTTTTTAATGCAAAACATTTCTTAGTATGATCATGATCAGGTTGACGATGAAATCGACAAAAAGAATTATTATCAAAGTAAGGTGAGGATGCCTTAGAAGGGTCAAGGTGAGGATGCCTTAGAAGGGTCAACTGGTTTTATTGGAGGAAGTTTGATAACATTTCTTTGTAACAACTGAGGCATGATGCTATGCAAAGACTCATTCAAAGGAGTAAATTGTCTTTCTCTTTGGAAAAATTTATAAATAGGAGGCACATTTGTTGTAGCATTCACATTGTTGTTGTTGATGGTGTGATTAGATTTGATGAAGCCTTTGTTTGGTTTCAACTTCACAAATGATTGTTGAGCACTCTCACCCTTATCACTCATAGCCATAGGAGTAGATTGTGTTAGGGTTCCCACAGATACTGAGAGGGGGGGTGAATCAGTATCTGACCAGTAATGAGATTTTCTTGTAATAGAACATGCAGAACATAAAGTAACAGTATATCGGTATGCAAGAATTAATGTAAATAACAGAATCAAAAACATCCACATGAAAGGAACACCATAACACAAGATGTTTAATGAGGAAACCTAGTGTGGGAAAAACCTTGATGGGATTTGTGACCCACAATATTCACTTACTGGCTAATAAGAGAATATTACTTACAATAGGGGCCTGCACATGCAGGAAGGCCAACTGCCTAGAGCACACTGCTCAATAAGAAGTCACACTAACTTACAATGAGGATTATGCAAATCCAATGATCTGTACTGCTTTACAATAGCATCTTCAATGCCAGATTCAGTACCGGTTCTTGCTCTGTTCTTTACATATACCCTTGACCTACAATTCGCACATTAGGTCTGCCTTATAATTTTCTTTATGCTTCTTATCCATATCCTACAAATGTCTACAATGATCTCTTTTATATACAAGAGTCATTTTACAATTTGCCAAGTTGGCTTACAATAATAAACAAAATATTACATATCAAAAATCCTATCGGCCTCTATGCCGGTATACATATTTTCTTCTATGCTAGTGTTCATCTTTTGTGCTAGTGCCGATGTAGAGTGATCTTGCTAATGCCGGTGCACTGTCTTGCTTGAATAATTTTTTTCCAGTATATTGTCTTGTCGGTGCCATAGGATTGCAAGGTTGCCTGTGTAATGCTTTGCCGGTATAATGTCTTGTCAGTGTCATAGGATTGCAAGGTTGCTTGTGTAATGCTTTGCCAGTATAATGTCTTGCCGGTGTCATAGGATTGCAAGGTTGCCATCAATGACAAAACCTTCAATCACACACAATGTCTCATTGGAGTGTCCATATACCAATAGATTGTTCCAATTAACTCACAGTTACCTGATAATTGTGAAGTGTTGTGCACAACTGCTTTAAGGAAGTAAACTTAGAAAGGAGGAGTTTTTTCGTAATATCTTTTTGCAAATTAGAAATGAAAATTATTTGAATATCATTATCAGGCACTGGAAAAGAAATTTGAGAACAAGAATGCTTATATCTACTAATGAAATCAGTCACTTTTTCTTTAACACCTTGTTTACAATGCATTAAATCAGTCAAAGTGATTTTAGGACCTATGTTGTTTTGAAATTTTTGAATAAAAGCATATGATAATTGTTGAAAGGAATTAATAGAATAAGAATGCAAAGAGAAATACCATTGTAAATCCTTATCTCTCAATGTTCTAGTAAACAATTTGGCAAGCGATCTTTGATCATAAGCAAATTCAGTACATAAAGTTTGGAATGTTTTGACGTGTGTTCAAGGATCACCTTTTCCATTATAGATTTCTAATTGAGGGACTTCAACATGTTTAGGAGGGACAACTCTAAGGGTATGTATAGGATCATGGTGTGCCAAAACAGATCCTTAAGTGGCAATGAAATTTCAAAAAATCAGAGTTATGCAACTTGACATGAAAAATTGAATAAGTTATGAAAATTATTTTTAAAATATGTAAGAAGAGAATATATAGAAAATTGAATGTAGTTTCTAAGCTACTAGTTGTTTTTTGAAAAAGAAATTCCTATTTGATGAAAATTTCAAATTTCAATGCAGTGGTACAAAAATTTTAGGAAAAAGATAAGAAGTAGGTGTATGTCTGACCACCATAATCACATTCAAATCATAATATTTTTTTATAAGATTTATAATATAAGTATTAGACTATGTCTGGATGTGGGACATATTTTTTTATTATTTTTTATAAAGTAAATAATTATTTATGATTTTTTTACTACAGCTTTTCAGAAATTTAGAAACTCCTACGTCAGACCACCTCAACTTGGTCAAAACCTTATGAAATTCTTTTTTTTTCCCTATAGTAGATGAAGCATAGGATGTGACGCATGTTTCAGATTCAAAAAATGTTATGCGGTTTGAAAGTTATCAGTGTTTTTCAATCAGTCTATCAATCAGAACTTTTGTCAGAATTCAATTAGAAAATAAATAATAATTATTTAATAAAGTCAAAATAAGTCAAGCCTTATATTGTTGGAAAATTGAGAACATCCTTAAAAAACCCTTTTTGTTTTATCAAATTTGGCTATAAAAAAGTCGTCAGCCACCAGTGTAAAGTCTGGAAAATCAAGAAATACTAAAAAACACGTTTTTTCAGTTGGCTTTCCAGGCTTGTCACTTCCAAGCCAAATCCCAAAGAAAACCCGAATGAAAAGATGGAGGGAAAAAGTTTTGTTTTAAAATCGGATATCCGTTAAAATCAGATATCAGATAAACATTAAAATTGGATATCCATTTTTGAAAAATATATATATATATATATATATATATATATATATATATATATATATATATATATATATATATATTAGTAAATTGGGCATAACTTTTGCGTTTTATATCTAAATTTTGATTTTTTATAAGCATTGGAAAGGTAATTAAGAGATCTATGATATGGAATAGGTATATTTTCAATTATTTGTTTTAAAAAAAAACTATAATTCATTTAAATTCATCCTTGATTTTTAAAACATAAAAAACTCATGACTTTTTCATATGATTTCCCTATTGCATGAATTTTTGTAACAATCATCTCAAAATAAACTAAATAAGTAATTAATTAATAATAGAAAATTTATGAATTTTATTGAGTTCAATAAATTTTGATAAACAATGTTATCTATGTTTTTTCTTTCTCCACCTCCCTCTCCTAAACCTATCACTCCACCTGTTTGTTTCTTCCTCCCTCTCTTTTGTCCATATTTATACATCTCTCTCTAGAACTATATCTCTAACTGTCATTGAATACCTCATTCATTCTCTCAAGCTCTATAAGGTGTTTATATTTCTACCTCTTCATAATTTCCTCCTCTATATCACTCTATCTTCCTTAAGATCTATACTAGTCTCTCTGCATTTCCTTCTCATCTCTAGCAACAAATTTTAGAGGGGACAAGGAGAGGCGTAGGGAAGTATCAAAAAAAGGAGAGGGGGAGAGAGGTGAGAAGGAGAGATTAATTGGGGAGAAGAGAGACTATGTGAGAGAGAGCTAGAGGTAATTAGGTGGAAGGCGAAGAGAGAGAGGGAGGGGTGATTAGGGTGAAGATAGAATGAGAGGGAGAGTTTGATATTATTAGGGGGTAGGTTGAGAGAGGGAGAGGGGAAAGTATAAACAACGAGAGAAGAGAGATAGGGAAAAAGGTGAAGAGAGACATAGAGATTAATTAGGGGGTGGGGAGAAGGGGAGAGGAAAGTATCTATAATCCCATAGGAGGAGAGAGGTGATCAAGGGTAATTGAGGGAAAGAAATAATGTGAGAGAGAGTTGGGTGTAATTATAGGATAATAAGAGAGGGAGAAGAGTGAGTATCAACAAAAGGAGAGAGGGAGAGATGTGGAGAGAGGTGAAGAGAGTGATAGAGAGAGGATAATTAGGGGGAGCAGAGGGGAAGAGGAAATTATTAACAAAGAGATGGACTAGAGAGAGGGTAATCAGGGGGCTCTCTCCCCATCTCTCCCCCCTCTTCCTTTGTTGATACTCCCTCCCTCTCTCTCCCCCTCCCCTTCCCCTAATTACCTTCTTTTTAGACCTCTCTTTGAACCTCTCTCCTCATCTCTCCCTATCTCCCTTTGTTGATACTTTCCCATCCCCCCTCTCCTCCCAACCCCTAATTACCCCCAACTCTCTCTAATTCTCTCTTCCCAAAATGCAATCTCTTTTTCATACCTATCCTCACCTCTAACTTTAACATATGACCCCTTAGGTGTTGTTAGGGGTCATATTGTGTCCTAATAAGTCATATGGTGTCCTATGAACCCTTAGGACACCATATCATGTTGTTCGGGGTCATATGGTGTGCTTGTTGGCAAATGCACACTCCAATGAGAAATTTTAGGTGATTGAAGGTATTGTCATTGATGGAAACCTTACAATCATATGATACCAGCAAGCACTAGCACCGATAGACTCTACACTGGCATATAGAACACCAGCACTGAAAAAGAAGATTACCGAAACCCTGGCCGATAGGAATTTTGCATATATATATTTTGTATTTAATTGTAAAATCTTTTGTAAGCCGACTTGGCAAATTGAAAAATGACTCATATATGTATGAGATCATTGTAGATCATTTAAAGATATAGGAGCAAGAAAAGATAATAGCAGACCTAATATGTGAATTATTGGATAAGGGTTTATGTATGTAATAGAGCTTAAACCAGTATGAATCTGGCATAGAAGATGCTAATTTGAAGCAGTACAAGACATTTGATTTGTATAATCCATTTTGAAAGTCAGTGTGACTTCCTTTGTAATTGAGCAGTAAGTTCTAGGCACTTAGCCTTCTTGCATGTGCAGGCCCCTATTGTAAGTAGTAATATTCTCTTATTGGCCAATAAGTGAATATTGTGGGTCACAAATCCCACTGAGGTTTTTCCCACATCAGGTTTCCTAGTTAAAATATTGTGTTATGGTGTGTCTCTTATGTTGTGGTTTCTATTCTTCTTTGTTGTATTATATTTAGTTTACCTATACACAGTTTTTATATGCTTTTCATGTTATAAGTTAAGAAAACCTGATCACCGGTCAGATACTGATTCACCCCCCCCCTCTTAGTATCTTTGGGAATCCTAACAATTGGTATCAAAGCCTAGTCCTCTATTTTCAAAAGCCTAATAGCTTGAGGAAGATCTTGACACCAATAGAGATGGAAAACCTAAGGAAGCAATTGGAAACAAATCTTACTGACTATGATGCAGAGAAAGGTGAAAAATATCAAACTTGAAGATGATCTAAAGGTTGCACATGATATCATTCAAGGAATTCAAGAAAATCTTACTATTGCAAGAAATAAGAGAAGAGAACTTTGTGAAAAGATGCAAAATAATGATGATGAAAAAGAAACTCTTAATGATTTGGTGAACAAACTAAGACAAGAAAGCACTACAATGAAGAATGAGATGCAAGATATGACTATGAGATTTTGTAAAGAAATTGAAGATAGAAAGAAGAATGAAGATGACTTGGTTAGAAGACTGAATGATGCTGGTAATGAAAACACAAGACTTAGTCATGAAAATGATATGTTGAAGATAGATTTGATGCATACATAGAATGACACAAATGAACTCATGAGACAGAAAGGAATCTTGGAGAGAGAACTGGCTGCTACAAATCGACACAAGGAGAAGTTCAAGAAAAGCTCAGAAGAACTTGTTGACATGCTGAAGAATCAGAAACCTAATGGAGATACAAATGGCCTTGGCTTTGAAGTTGGTGAAATCTCTGGTACTACAAACAATCATGATCATAGAAAACTGGTAAGATCATAGCAAACTGGTAAGACAACCTAATGCTTACAAAGTTAATGGGAAATGCTTTAACTGTAACAAGTATGGTCATAGAGAAAATCAATGTAGATCTAGAAAATATCAGAACACTAGTACACCCACTGGTCAATGTTCTAAGTGCAACAAAATTGGTCATAATTCAAAAAATTGTAGAATGAATGTAAGATGTTATGTTTGTGGAATATTTGGACATTTATCTAATCAATGTAGAACACAAACCGACATAGGATATGGGAAAGCTATTCAGAAAAACAATGTGACTTGTTATGCTTGTAACAAAATTGGACATATTGCAAAATTTTGTAGAAGTGATACATCACCGACAAATAACAAAGGTCCTAGCTTGAAAGGCAAAGAAAAGGTTGAAGAGGTAAAGAAAGAATTCTCAAAACAATGGATCAGAAAGTTAGATCAGAATGTTGATGAGAATACTCCTCCACCGGCAGAACAAAGTAACACTCCATCGACAGGAGACTCTTCATCTATCTAAAGGAAAATCCTTTGGGGGTTTAGTAACAAAATGAAAAACATTCTATTATTTCCTCGGTTGATGGTGAGAAGTGGAAATTACTTCATTACCGGTAGATGAGTTAAGTTGTGACTTAACTAGCATGCATTAAATGTGGTAGTTGGAGAAAATAACATTATAAAGCAAGTGTTTTGGCTCCTTTTTCATTCACTAAGCATTCAAATCTTCGAGAGTGCAAAAATTCCCGAGTGAAGGCATCCTTAGCAAAAAAGTGAAGCAGTTCATCCAAGCAATCATCCTTAAGGCAGGTTGAGATATTTCTAAATATGGCTTCTCCATCCACAAACCCTATTGTGATTGAGGTTATCAAGCACCCTAGACCTGTATTCAAGCTTGTTCCCAAAATTGTGAAGAAAGAAGATACCATAGGTGCATTCTCAAAAATACCTAAGGGAGTAGTCTATGTCGAAGGCCCTAGAATATACATACATTGTCATATAGAGGAATTAGGTGATGATGAGATCAAAAACATGTATAGGACTGTGATTTGTGATGTAGATGGTAATATCAAACTAGAACATAAGATAGTGGAAACCCTAGGTTTCACTGAAATCCTTAATGTCCTGGATTTTCCCAAGGATATTATAAGGATTGTGCTAAGAAGAGTCCATGGGGAATTATTTTGGTTGGATTCAATCCATAAGATCACCAAGGAAGTAGTAAAGGCAATAACAGGGTTACCTTCCATCGGTAGTAGACCTAACAGAACCAAAAGAGTCTCAAATGACACAGTGATGGATTTAATCGGTGCAACATTTGACAAAAGGTCTCTAAGGGTAAATGATGTGAAGGACTTAAATGCCAAATTTATCAGTGTAAAGTGGAAAATCGCGATCGAACCCTAAGTGTTTCCCCCACCACTCCGAAGAGAGGGGAAGGAGGTCACTAGGGTTGACGATTTTCACTCAGGGGAGACTTTACATTCAAAAGAGGGGTTGAAACCCACAAGATCCAATCCCACACAATGCAAGATTGGATTCTAAATGAGTTTCAAGGGTTAAGACAGCAAGGCTAACCTCTTTTGTAAAGAATGTAGATAGAAGGATTAAGCTAGGAATGCATAAAAAGTGAGAAAGATTCACTTATAAACTGAGATAGGGATATAGGATGAAGCTGCAGACCTAGAATTAGCAGTAAAATGTCGAGGTGGCGTTGTCCTGCAAATTTGAGTGAAATTTGAAGGGACGATGGCACCCGGCGTGCACATGGTCCTCGGAAAAATCCGCGAAATGAAGGGGGATCTATTCATCTCTACACAAGGATTCTAGATCTTCAATTACAGCCATGTACCTGCAACCTACACACAGAAAAGCGAAGACGATTGGGGGGTTAGGGATTAGGGGTTTGCCCTTAGGTCAAACCCCGGTTTTGGAATTAACCAAGAAATGAGAAATGTTGTAAATGTAAATGATTGTAATGTAAAACAAGTACTAGTACCTTGTTGTAAGAATGTTTGTATTCTTACATGCGAAGGTGTAAATGTTGTTGTATGTTGTATGTTGTATGTGATATGTGATCTTCTCTTCAATGGTTGAATCCTTGTCTTGAATGCAACACTTAGCCTTGAATGGAGACTTAGAATGATCAATTGCTTGAAGGAATGCTTGAATGCTTGAATGCTTGAATATTGTTTCCGCGTCTTGTACACATATGTCCTTCCTCTTTTCATCTACCCAAATGGGAGAGGAAAATGTAGTTTATATACTTGTCAATTAGGGTTGATAGACTGATTTTTCTGACCTTAGGCCAACCTAGGAAGGTTATTTTCTGAATTGCAAACAAAAAGACCCGAAGCCCCAAAAGAGATCGGGCCCAAAAATAGGGCCAGGGACCAGGGCACTGGGCGCCATGGTCCTGGGGGACCAGGGCACTAGGCGCCCTAGTCCTGAAGGACCAGGGCGCTGGGCACCATGGTCCCACCTCCCGGGACAGTAGGGTGCAAGGAGGATCAGGCCAGGGTACTGAAAAATGCAGTTTTTGATGTCATGAACAAGATTTGGGGTCTCCATTCAGGTTCAGTGTTGCATCGCTATCGTGAAGACCCAAATGCAGTTGAAATTGCAAGTGTCACAATTTTAGGACACTAAATTTAGCCCCCACTTTAGCGAGAGTATAAGCGTACGCTCATACTTCCGGTAAAGTACAAGGAAACAACATTGAAAGACTTTCACCACATCAAGCAGGCAAGATACACCAAGCCCCCAGTGGACTAAGGATCTTACGACTTCGATTGACAAAGTAAAAGGGAATATCACAAGGGAGAACCATGACTGTCAATAGTAAGGTTCCCTCACTATGAGTCATGTAAGAAAAATACCAAAAATTTTCAAGGCAAAGCTAAGTTCGCCAAGAAATTTTCAAGTATCCTGAAGGGATAGATGGGGTGTATGCCCCCCTATGTTAAAGCGATCGTACACGCCTCAACGGGGGTGATTGCTTTAAGGTAGTGATACATATAAGAAATAAGAAGGGAAAGGAGCACATTATCACAAAGATTTAGCCCCCAAATGTGAGATAAACCCAAGGATAATAGACACAAAACACAAAGCACGAGGTGACTTTGCTTTCCTTGAGGTCAGTATGCTGTATGATAATTCATATATATCATATGTATGTATGCATAATTGTTTTTCATTCCCCAATCAAGGAAGGTCACCTAGAAGAAGGGAACACATGTGTCTTTTGAGTCAACATGAGAGAGACCAAAAGAGATCTCAATGCTTTGCATCGTCCTCAAGTAGACAACACTAAGGACAACAAATAGAAGAATGAGAATAACACATAGAAGAAGTAACAAAAGAGAGGAGGAGAGAGTCTGCTATGCTAAATGAAACTAGTCTAGCATGTCATCTACCCCCCGATCTTGCTGATCAATGTTTCAGGAAGGTAGGGAACACGCTAGAGGAGGAACATTCAACACAGCAGATGGAGCTATCACAAGATCCAAACAAGGGCTATGTTCATGTTCCAAGCCACATTGTTCTCGTCTAGGAGCTAGGATAAGTGCTTTAGAAAATTCATTAGAGAGATGGTTATCAACATCAACAAGTTCATATTCACTATCAGAAGCAAGAGGAGTAACATTTTCATCATGAATAACATTTTCATCTATATCATCATCAAGATTTATAAAAATAGGATCTTTAACTCGCACAGGATCAAGACCATCATGCATCTTATGTTTAGGAGATTTTGGAGAAAATGGAATAATGCTTGTTGAAGGTGTTTTTGGAGATTGCAAAGTTTGAGAAGCAGCTGCTTGAGCTCTAAGACGACGCTTTTGTCAACGTTCATGTGCAGAACAATTTCATCTAGTCTTAGTAGGAAGTTGAGAAGATTGAGGAGGAGAAATATTCTCATCCTTATCACTTGGGTGTTTAGGTTGTGGTCTCTTAGGCTGGATAATAGGATAAGAGGAAGGTCTCTTTTCTCTATAAAAGGAAGGAGGAGGAACTGCTCCATATAAAGGAGGAATATTTGGTTTAGGAAGGAGACCAAGTCCATCATGACGAGGAGGTATAGGCCTACTTTTAGAAATTTTATTAGACATAGACATAGTCACACCCATAGGGATGGGTTGGGAATCTTCTTGAGGAAAGACATTAGTTTTATCTTTCAAAGGAAGAACTTCCTTCTCAAGAATGATAGGAATATCAAGTTTGGGTGTTCTAGGTTCACTTAGAGATAGGATCATATCTGTTTTCCACTTTTGATAAGATTTGAAAAGATGATCACTTCGTGGAGGAAGGGATTGGAATTGTTTAGGCCAAAAATAATCAATAGGAACGCTAGAAGTTCTTTCAGCTAGTTTAAAGAGACTATGATTGATAGTAACAACTTCACCATTATGGGGAAATTTCAAACACTTGTGAATAGGAGAAGAAATAGCTTTCATGGAAGATAGCCAAGGATAGCCTAGCTTCACACGAAATTGTTCAGATGAAGGAATAATAGCAAAGTTCACATCAAGGGATTTGTTATGGACCTCAATAGGTAATGTAATAAAACCAATTGCAGGAGAAGAAAATGCATCAAATAATTTCACAACCACATTTGTTTTGTCATAGATCACTTGATTCAATTGCAAAGTAAAGAGAAATTCTTCAGTAATAACATTAACCATGCATGAAGGATCAATAAGCACTCCACGGCAAGGTGTATTCTTGACTTTTGCAACTATATATAAAGGACCATCAGGTGCCCTGATAGTTTCACTAGAATCAAATGTGATGGAAGGTTCTTTATGGTTTTCTTGCTGCTCTACAAAGTTAATCACATTCGGAGTCATAGACACAAGACCATCAGATGAGAAAGAGGAATCATTAGTCTCAATCACATTAGAGGTATGAGAAGGTAATGGATCAGTAAAAATCTTAAGATTTTGGTTAGGAGGAGCTACAGATGTATTGCCTTTATCATTCACTCCAGAAACAGAGATAGTATTATTATCAATCAAATCTTGAATTTTACCCTTTAAAGCAAAACATTTTTCAATATCATGCCCAGGTTGACGATGAAATTGACAAAAAGATTTGTTATCAAAATAGGGTGAATTAATCTTTGTAGGATCGATTTGCTTTACAGAAGGGAGAGTAAGCAAATTTTGTTCCAATAACTTATTCATAATACTATGCAATGATTCATTCAAAGGAGTAAACTTTCTTTCTTTCTTGAAAAACTTAGAAATAGGAGGCACACCTGATGCTGCATTCACATTGTTGTTGATGATGTTTTCATTGAATTTAATGGACTCTCTGTTCGGTTTAAAATTCCCAAATGGTTGTTGACTACTATCACCCTTATCACTCGGAGCCATAGGATTTGCTTGTTCCATTTGACTAACAGTCAGTTGATAATTGTGAAGAGTTGCACACAACTGTTGGAAAGAAGTAAACTCAGAAAACAGAAGTTTATCTCGAATATCTTTTTGTAAATTAGAAATAAAGATTCTTTGAATATCATTGTCAGGCACTGGAAAAGAAATTTGAGCATACAAATGCTTATATCTACCAATGAAATTAGTCACTTTTTCTTTAACACCTTGTTTACAATGCATTAAATCAATCAAAGTAACTTGAGGACTTATATTGTTTTGAAATTGTTGAATAAAAGCATTTGCAAGTTGTTCGAAAGAAGTAATAGAATAAGAAGGCAACGAGCAATACCATTGCAGGGCTTTATCTCTTAATGTTCTAGTAAACAGTTTTGCAAGCAACCTTTGGTCATAAGCAAAATCGGTACATATTGTTTGAAAAGTCTTAACATGTGTTAGAGGATCACCTTTACCATTATAAAGCTCCAAATGCGGGATTTCAACATGTTTAGGAGGAATAGCTCGAACAATGTCAAGAGAAAGTGGGCTCGCAACATCAAATGTGGGCACACTAAACTTAGATTGATTCATAGAGACAATTTGTTGCTATAAAGAAGAGACAGTTTGTGCAAGATTGTTAATGGTCGCTTCAGTCGAAGAATTCATATTAGATGTGTTAGATTGTGATGGAGGTATTATGTTATTGAAAGAAGGTATTGATTGAGAGTAAGGTGGCGGGACACTATGATAGTTAGTCATAGGAGATGATTGGAAAGGAGGAACACTACAAGGAGGAATGGAGTGGTTAAATGAATTGCCCCCTTGCGTCATGTTCATTTGTGGAGATGTAATAGGGACACTCATTGAAGGAATTAATGAAGAAGTCGGATTGAATGAAGGAAGAGGGTTAATTGAAGAGGAAGGATTGCCCCCATGACTGGTGATCATAGGCGAAATGTCTTGTATAGAAGTAGCCATTATGTTTGATGTAAAGGTAGGTATGCTAGCAATAGAAGTTGTCAACGGAATAGAATGATTGACTTGAGTGGGAGGTTGTGTATAACCCAAAGTTTCAGCACAACTCTTCATAGGCATCACATTCGAATCCACAATGTGTGCAATACCATGCAAAATATCAATTCCATTCTTATCACTTTGAACCATACATTTTAGACCCTCAATTAATGAAAGAGCTTGACTATCGGGGTATTCTTGAGACATCCATTGCTGAAAATCATCAAATTGGTTATCCAATTTTGAAAGTTGCTCTATAGAAACCTCATAGAGAGCTTCTTCATCATTAGGAGGATTAGAGGAATTACCCGTGTCCTCGTTAAAAAGGCTATTCAAATTAGGTTCCATCTCCTCTATAATTAAACCTTGGAAAGACTTAATTCTATGGCTTCGTCTAACGGGAATAGTGTAAGTAGGGCTTATTGTTGTAAAACTCATGCACTAGAGAGAGAGAGAAGATAGAGGTAGCAATTTTTAGTAAAATCAGCCAATTTCCTAGATTTAAGTTGTTAAATGCAATCATGACAATCTCCCAAAATTTTGGAAAAAATGTGAGGGACCGTGGCGCTCGGAGTGCACACGGTCCTCGCAACTTTTTTTGAAATTTCCAGGGATGACAGTTATGATGATTTTAAAGCTAATGTGAAAAAATTGAGTGATTTTACGATTTGTAGATAGGCCAAATTAAAGTTGCAATCTCAAAATTGAACCCTACCAAGATTGTTGAAAAATGCAAAATTTGAATTTTGAAAAAGAGAGGGAAACTGAAATTTTGAATTTTATGATTTTAGAGGGAATACCAGAAGCAATCCAAGTTTTGAATTTTAAAAGTTGCCTCAATTTCACACAAAATTCAATTTTGAAAGTGGAAATCAAGGTTGGTGTAATTAAACACTTAATTTCAAAAGTCACAAATTGCAAGAATTTGAATAAAGAACTGAAATTTCGAATGAATGTTGACACACTTTTCAGATTTAGGATAGTAAGAACACAATTTTGACACAAAATTTCAATTTCAACACTTTTTGAATGATTAAAAGCCTTAATCCAAGCAATCACTAGACCAATTTTGACTTTAATTTTGAAAGTGTTGGAATTGATAAAATCAGCCAAAATTCTAGATTTTAGTAGAAAAATACAGTAAGATCTAGCTCCTAAAATTTCGGAAAAATGTCGGGGACGATGGCGCTCGGGGTGCACATGGTCCTCGCAACTTTTTTCCAAATTTTCAGGGATGAAAGATATTATGATTTTGTTGCGGAATCCAAAGTTACAGCTGATTTGGAGATGTTTTGATCAGTGAAATTGTCGGTCAAAGGTTGAATCAAGAGGGTTTTAAAAATTAGGGTTTTGACACTTAACCACTTAATTTTCAAAATTAAAGCACAAATATGATTTGATAATTTGCCATAGAAGGGTAGATCTGAAACAAGCATTAACATTTAGACATTTCGCAAGCTCAATTACTAAAAAGAAAATTTAGGGTTTTCATGCAATTAACCTCTAAAATTTGCAAAAGATCAAACATGCAAATGTAATCAAGGCATCCAATTTTCAGATCTAACCATGAATAATCAGAAAGGATGTTCACGTTGGGTTCACCAAAATGTAAAGCGGAAAATCGCGATCAAACCCTAAGTGTTTCCCCCACCACTCCGAAGAGAGGGGAAGGAGGTCACTAGGGTTGACGGTTTTCACTTAGGGGAGACTTTACATTCAAAAGAGGGGTTGAAACCCACAAGATCCAATCCCACACAATGCAAGATTGGATTCTAAATGAGTTTCAAGGGTTAAGACAGTAAGGCTACCCTCTTTTGTAAAGAATGTAGAAAGAAGGATTAAGCTAGGAATGCATAAAAAGTGAGAAAGATTCACTTATAAACTGAGATAGGGATATAGGATGAAGCTGCGGACCTTGAATTAGCAGTAAAATGTCGAGGTGGCACTGTCCTGCAAATTTGAGCGAAAGTTGACGGGACGATGGCGCCCGGCATGCACACGGTCCTCCGAAAAATCCGCAAAATGAAGGGGGATTTGTTCGTCTCTGCACAAGGATTCCAGATCTTCAATTACAACCACGTACCTACAACCTACACACAGAAAAGCGAAGATGATTGGGGGGTTAGGGATTAAGGGTTTTCCCTTAGGTCAAACCCCAGTTTTGGAATTAACCAAGAAATGAGAAATGTTGTAAATGTAAATGATTGTAATGTAAAACAAGTACTAGTACCTTGTTGTAAGAATGTTTGTATTCTTACATGCGAAGGTGTAAATGTTGTTGTATGATGTATGTTGTATGTGATATGTGATCTCCTCTTCAATGGTTGAATCCTTGTCTTGAATGCAACACTTAGCCTTGAATGGAGACTTAGAATGATCAATTGCTTGAAGGAATGCTTGAATGCTGGAATGCTTGAATATTGTTTCCGCGTCTTGTACACATATGTCCTTCCTCTTTTCATCTACCCAAATGGGAGAGGAAAATGTAGTTTATATACTTGTCAATTAGGGTTGATAGACTGATTTTTCTGACCTTAGGCCGACCTAGGAAGGTTATTTTCCGAATTGCAAACAAAAAGACCCGAAGCCCCAAAAGAGATCGGGCCCAAAAATAGGGCCAGGGACCAGGGCGCTGGGCGCCATGGTCCCACCTCTCGGGATAGCAGGGTGCAAGGAGGATCAGGCTAGGGTATTGAAAAATGCAGTTTTTGATGTCATGAACAAGTTTCGAGGTCTCCATTCAGGTTCAGTGTTCTGTCACCATCGTGAAGACCCAAATGCATTCGAAATTGCAAGTATCGCAATTTTAGGATGCTACAATCAGTATGATTTTAGGATACAAAGCTACACATGGAAATAGGTTGAACTCAGTTTCTAGCCTATGTATTAAAAGTGCATATGACATGGTTAACAATAATGCTAGAATAGATGTGTTTGAATGGCTCAAAGATGAACTAATAGACAATCTGGGGAAGATAAAGGGAGATAAGAAAGGAACCTTTAGATTTGGAAATTTTCTTGTGTACTTAATGTTGTACATTATAAAACAAGTACTTGGTATTGGTAGGAGAGATTTTGGCTTTGATATACTGGTAGGAAAGCAACTATTGGATCTATTAAACAACATGGGAGATAACAGGGAGAAAAACATAAATGAACATTTTCAAGCACTAAAAGCTCAAATGAAGACAAGGATAAGACTGTCACAAGCAATTGTGGATAAATATCAAAAAGAAATTTGCTTTGTAATTAAGAAAGATGAAATCTGGATGGAGGTTGTTATCCCTAGAACTATCTGGGTAATTGAAATGGGCTATGAAACAGATGACAACATCATAGAAACTTATGCAAAAGCCCTTCTTGAAGTACCAAAGGAACCCACTGAGAAAGTCTTTGGAAATGCAGAAATAATTGAAAGTGGAATTTAGTCAAGAAAAAGGGTTAAGAAAGTTGAAGCAATAGTAGGGAAAGGAACCTGACAGGCAAAGGCAATTACGGAAGATGTTTTGAAACAAATTGGTATAAATGAAAGTGAGTTGGAATGAATTCAACCGGAAGCTCATCTTTCCCCGGTTGGAACTTCCTCTAAGAGTGATATACCGGCAACATTCAAAAGGATGGAAAGGAAAAGAAAACCCTCACCGGCACCCTCACCTACACCCAAGAAAACCAAACAAAAGCAACAGGCAGTTAGGCTTCCTGCTAAGAAAATGACTCCAAAGAAGAAGAAGATAAAGCAAGATATCGCTCCACTAGATAAACTTCTTAGTGAAATAACAGAAGATGGAAAGTTGAAAAACATTAGCAAACTGTACAATACACTTTCTGCTGATGATAAAGAAAGCACTGAAAATAGTGTAATTTTACACTTGGATATTTATAAGAAATTTTTGATGGAAATAGTTGATGAGATACCCAATGAGTTGTACAGAAGACTAGAAGACAAAAGGGTAGCCATTGTTGAGCTGGATAAGAAAATAAAAATTGAAAAATTATTAGCAGTACATCTAGTTAACTCACCTTATGAAATAGACAAATTAATCAGTGAGACTAACCAGACAATGTTTTCAATAGCTCATCGGCATGTAGCACTGATGGCAAGAAGAGTGAATGAAGTCTCTGAAGAAATAACAGATGCATGGGACATATTCTTTGTAGAAAAAGAGAAAGAGAAAGAGGAAGAACTCAAAAAACCCAAGACCATCAGGGTATATCAAAAGGACAAGGATAAGGGGAAACATAAGGTAGGTGGACCTCCAAGCCTTAAAATAACTGATAATGTACCCCCACCTCTTTCTAATACTCCATCGGCATATACTACTTATAGTCAACTGGCCACTAAGAGTATGGAGACTCCACTAGAGGATACAAATCCTGAGTCTAAGATTTTGTATACTATGAATATAGACACCCAAGAGGTGAATATTGTGGTACACAAAGAGACCACTGAGGACAAAAAGAAAGATGTGACTACTGAGTCACCGGCTATAGATGTTGAGGTTGAGGTCAATATAAACACAGAAAAACCTACTCAGACAGAGCAACCGACAGAGTACAACACTGGTAAATCATTAGAAACACTGGCAGATAAAACTGAAAAACAATCAGGAGAACCGACAATGGACATTGTAGAGGTACAAACTGAGAAACCAGAAGTGAATACAAAGACTACATCAAAGAAATCAGCAGTTGAGAGCTCAGAGAAACCTTTTGAGAAACATATAGAGAAACAGGAACAAAAATAGGTTGAGACACAGGCTCAGAACGAGACAGTGCCACCGCCAAAAACTGAAAAGCCTAAACCTTTGCTAGTTGAAATGCAGACATAGATTGACCTACCAAAGGTCAAAACCAGCAAGGCTATCACCACAACCGGCAACAAGGATATTGTGAAAATAGTTGGGCAGACATCAGGCACTTCAATGACAGAATTTCGGCCTACAAATGTGACAGAGGTCTTACTAGATTCAATAAAGAAAATCATAGAATGTAATGCACAAGCCTATAAGGCTATTGATGACGCAATTCCCATTCTTAAATTGATAGCACCAAAGTGCATTATAGATAACAAAGATTCTTTAGGTCAACTAGACGCATTGTCTAAATTCATCACCGGCAACATCTTGATAGTTGATCAAATAAATGAGGATACATTTAAAGAGAAAATGAATAAAGAAAAAGAAAAATTCTTTGAGCAAATAGTGAAGAAGAATAAGGAGAAAATGGACACCTTATTATCGGAACTAGGAGAGACAACTTTGGATTTCAAGAAACTGTATAGAGATACTTGTAAAACAAATATTTTGATAGAAGACCTAGACAAAGAAATCAGCAAAACACAAGATGAGATTGACAATATTGCTGACAATCTAATAGGCACATTAGATTCATTTTTGGAGATAGAAAATAAAATTTCTGATCTTGAAGATAAAATAGAGATGTTAGAGAAGGATAAAGAGAAAGTTAAGCACAAGGCAAAGAGCTTAAAAAGCAAACTAGGTCATAAACTAAAATACCTCATTTCTTTGAGAAAAGAAATTTCTGAGGCTCTGGTTCCTGAACTCAAGACATCGGAAGAGAAAATGCACATACTCACCGGTAAAATTTAGAGAATAGAAGCGGCATTAACTGATAGCAAAAGATTCAGCAACAGTTTAAATTTGGTACTAGCAAACCTTTTTCAGATTGTAACCCATCGGTTACAAGGATACAGGCAAGACCCACACTCCACTGATAGTGAATGACAATCTTTGTCATTGATTTCAAAGGGGGAGTAGTGGAGATGAGAAAAATAGACAACATCTGCTCAGGGGGAGCACTCAATTTTGGTAAGACAATTTTGGCAAACCATTTTTGGATTTTTTGATTTTTCTCATGAGTGTTGCCATCAATGCCAAAGGGGGAGATTGTTGGAAAATGCACACTCCAATGAGAAATTGTAGGTGATTGAAGGTATTGTCATTGACGAAAACCTTACAATCATATGATACTGGCAGGCACCGGCATCGACAGACTCTACACTGGCATACAGAACATTGGCACCGAAAAAGAAGATTACCAGCACCCTAGCCAACATGAATTTTGCATATATATATTTGGTATTTAATTGTAAAATATTTTGTAAGCCGACTTGGCGAATTGTAAAATGACTCATATATGTATGAGATCATTGTAGATAATTTAAAAATATAGGAGCAAGAAAAGATAATAGTAGACCTAATATGTGAATTATTGGATAAGGGTTTATGTATGTAACAGAGATTAAACCGGTACTGAATTTGGCATAGCAGATGCTAATTTGAAGCAGTACAAGACATTGGATTTGTATAATCCATTTTGTAAGTCAGTGTGACTTCCTTTGTAATTGAGCAGTAAGCTCTAGGCACTTGGCCTTCCTTCATATGCAGGCCCCTATTGTAAGCAGTAATATTCTCTTATTGGCCAGTAAGTGAATATTGTGGGTCACAAATCCCACCGAGGTTTTTCCCACACCAGGTTTCCTCATTAAAGTATTGTGTTATGGTGTGTCTCTTATGTTGTGGTTTCTATTCTTCTTTGCTGCATTATTTTTGGTTTATCGATACACATTTTTGATATGCTTTTCATGTTATAAGTTAAGAAAATTTGATCACCAGTCAGATACCGATTCACCCCCCTCTCAGTATCTTTGGGAATCCTAACAATACTAAAGGGTCATATTGTGTCTCATATGTTGTCCTATGACCTCTTAGGACACAATATGACTCCTTAAAACACTATATGGTGTTGTTATGGGTTGTATGGTGTCCTAAGAGGTCATATAGTATCTTGTGACCCCTTACGACACCATATGGTGTCATTAGGGTTAATATGGTGTTCTATGGGATCATAAGATATCATATGACCACTGAGGACACCATATGACCCCTAAGGTGTTGTTAAGGGTCATATTGTGTCCTAAGGGGTCATATGGTGTCCTATGACCCTTAGGACACCATATGGTGTCACCATGGATCATTTTCTCTCATAAGGGGTCATATGGTGTCCTATGACCCCTTAGGACACCATATAACCCCTTAGGACACCATATGGTGTCACCATGGATCATTTTCTCTCATAAGGGGTCATATGGTGTCCTATGACCCCTTAGGACACCATATAACCCCTTAGGACACCATATGACCCCTTAGGACAACGTATGATCCCTTAGGTGTTGTTTGGGGTAATATTGTGTCCTAATGGGTCATATGGTATCCTATGACCCCTTAGGACACCATATGGTGTCATTAGGGGTTGTATGGTGTGCTAAGGGGTCATAATGTGTCTTAAGGGGTCATAGGACATCATATGACCACTTAGGACACCATATGACCCATTAGGTGTTGTTTGGGGTTATATTGTGTCCTAAGGGTTCATATGGTGTCCTATGACCCCTTATGTGTTGTTAGGGGTCATATTGTGTCCTAACGGGCCATATGGTATCTTATAAAACCTTAGGATACCATATGGCATATTATAACCCCTTAAGATACCATATGGCATCGTTAGGGGTTATTTGGTGTGCTAAGGGGTCATATTGTATCTTAAAGGGCCATAGGACATCATATGACTCATTAGGACACCTTATGATCCATCAAGTACCATTAGGGGTCATATTGTGTCCTAAAGGGTGATATGGTGTCTCATGAACCTTTAGGATACCATATGATGTTGTTATGGATCTTATGGTGTCCTAAGGGGTTATATGGTGATCTATGAGGCTTTACGACACCATATGGTGTCGTTAGGGGTCATATGGTGTGCTAAGGGGTCATATGGTATCATATGACCCCTTAGGACACCATATGACCCCGTAGGTATTGTTAGGGATCATATTGTGTCGAAACGGGTCATATGGTGTCCTATGAACCTTTAGGACACCATATGGTGTCGTTGGGGGTTGTATGGTGTGCTAAGGGATCACATTGTGTCCTAAGGGGTCACAAGACACCGTATAAGCCCTTAGAAACCATATGGTCCATTAGGTTTTGTTAGGAGTCACACTATGTCCTAAGAGGTCATATGGTCTCCCATGACCCTTTAGGACACCATATGACACCTTAGGACATCATATGGTATCGTTATGGGTCTTATGGTGTCCTATGGGGTCATATGGTGTTTTATAACCCCTTAGGACACCATATGACCCCTTAGAACACTATATGATGTTGTTAGGGGTCATATTGTGTCATAAGGGGTCATATGGTATCTTATGACCCCTTAGGACACTATATGATGTTGTTAGGGGTCATATTGTGTTCTAAGGGGTCATATGGTGTCCTATGATCCCTTAGGAAACCATATGGTATCATTATGGGTCATATGGTGTCCTAAGGGGTCATATGGTGTTCTATGACCCCTTAGGACACCATATGTTGTTGTCATGGGTCATATGGTGTCCCATGACCCCTTAGAACACCATATGACCCCTTAGAACACCATTTGGTGTTGTTATGTGTCGCATGGTGTCCTAAGGGGTCATATGGTGTTCTATGACCCCTTAAAACACCATATGACCCATTAGGATACCATATGGTGTCATTAGGGGTCGTATGGTATGCTAAGGATGCATTTGGTGTCCTATGACCCCTTAGGAAACTATATGACCCCTTAGGTGTTGTTAGGGTTTATTTTGTGTCCTAAGGGGTCGTATTATGTCCTAAGGGGTCATATGGTGTCCTATGACCCTTTAGGACACCATATGACCCCTTAGGATACCATTTGGTGTTTTTATGTGTCGTATGGTGTCCTAAGGGCTCGTATGGTGTTCTATGACCCCTTAGGATACCATATGACCCCCTATGACACCATATGGTGTCGTTAGGGGTCGTATGGTGTACTAAGGGGTCGTATGGTGTACTAAGGGGTCATATGGTGTCCTATGACTCATTAGGTAACTATATGGCCCCTTAGGCATCTTTAGGGTTTATTTTGTGTCCGAAGGTCTTTTATTGTGTCCTAAGGGGTCATATGGTGTCTTATGACCCCTTAGGGCACTATATGACATTGTTCGGGGTCATATTATGTCCTAAGGGGTCATATTGTGTCTTATGACCCCTTAGGACACCACATGGTGTCGTTATGGGTTGTATGGTGTTCTAAGGGCTCATATGGTGTTCTATGACCCCCTAGGACACCATATTATGTTGTTATGGGTCGTATGGTCTCCTAAGGGGTGATATGGTGTCCTATGACCCCTTAGGACACCATATGAAGCCTTAGGACACCATATGGTGTTATTATGAGTTGTATGGTCTCCCAATGGGTCATATGGTGCTCTATGACCCCTTAGGACACCATATTTTCCCTTAGGACACCATATGGTGCCATTAGGGGTTGTATCATGTACTAAGGGGTCATATGGTGTCCTATGATCCCTTAGAACACCATATGACCCCTTAGGTATTGTTAGGTGTCATTTTGTGTCGTTAGGGGTCATATGGTGTCCAATGACCCCTTAGGACACAATATTACCCCTTAGGTGTTGTTAGGGGTCATATTGTGTCCTAATGGGTCATATGGTGTCCTATGACCCCTTAAGACACCATATGGTGTCGTTAGGGGTTGTATGGTGTGTTGAGGGGTCATATTGTGTCCTAAAGGTTCCTAGGACATCATATAACCCCTTAGGACACCATATGACCCCTTAGGTATCGTTAGGGGTCATATTGTGTCCTATGGGGTCATATGGTCTCTCGTGACACCATATGACCCATTAGGACACCATATAGTGTTGTTATAGGTCTTCTTGTCTTCTAAGGGGTCATATGGTGTTATATGACCCCTTTGGATACCATATGGCCCCTTAGGATACCATATGACCCCTTAGGACACCATATGGTGTCGTAAGGGGTTGTATGGTGTCCTAAGGAGTCATATGGGGTCTTATGACCCCTTAGGACACTATATGACCCCTTAGCTATCGTAAGGGGTTGTATTGTGTCCTAATGGGTCATATGGTGTCTTATGACCCCTTAGGACACCATATGACCCCTTGGGACACTATATGGTGATATGGGTCGTATGGTTTCCTAAGGGTTCATATGGTGTCCTATGACCCCTTAGGATATTGTATGACCCCTTAGGACACCATTTGGATTTGTTATGTGTCATATGGTGTCCTAAGGGGTCATATGGTGTTATATGACCCCTTAGAATACCATATAACCCCTTAGGACACCATATGGTGTCATTAGGGGTCGTATGATGTGCTAAGGAGTCATATGGTGTATGACCCCTTAGGTATCATTAGGGTTTATTTTGTGTCCCGAGGGGTCGCATTATGTCCTAAGCGGTCATATCATGTCCTATGACCCCTTAGGACACTTATGATGTTGTTAGGGGTCATATTATGTCCTAAGGGGTCATATTGTGTCTTATGACCCCTTAGGACACCACATGGTGTCGTTATGGGTTGTATGGTGTTCTAAGGTGTCATATGGTGTTCTATGACCCCTTAGGATATTATGCTGTTATGGGTTGTATGATCTCCTAAGGGGTCATCTAGTGTCCTATGACCCCTTATGACACCATATGGTGTCATTATGCATCGTATAGTGTCCTAAGGGGTCATATAGTGTTCTATGACACTTTAGGACACCATATGGTTCCATTAGGGGTTGTATGATGTGCTAAGGGGTCATATGGTGTCCTATGACCCCTTAGAACACCATATGACCCCTTAGGTATTGTTAGGCATCATTTTCTGTTATTAGGGGTCATATGATGTCCTATGACTCCTTAGGACACAATATGACCCCTTAGGTGTTGTTAGGGGTCATATTGTGTCCTAACAGGTCATATGGTGTCCTACAACCCCTTAGGACACCAAATGGTCTCGTTAGGGGTTGTATGGTGTGCGAAGTGGTTATATTGTGCCCTAAAGGTTCCTAAGATGCCATATAAGCCCTTAGGACACCATATGACTCCTTAGGTATAATTAGGGGTCATATTGTTTCCTAAGGGGTCATATGGTGGCTTGTGACACCATATGACCCCTTAGGACACCATATCATGTCATTATGGGTCTTCTTGCATTCTAAGGGGTCATATGGTGTTATATGACCCCTTATGATACCATATGACCCCTTAGGACACCATATGGTCTTGTAAAGGGTTGTATGGTGTCCTAAAGGGTTTTATGGTGTCCTAAGGGGTCATATGGTGTCCTATGATGCCTTAGGACATTGTATGATGTTGCTAGGGGTCATATTATGTCCTAAGGGGTCATATTGCATCTTATGACCCCTTAGGACACCACATGGTGTCGTTACGGGTTGTATGGTGTTCTAAGGAGTCATATGGTTCTCTATGACCCTCTAGGACACCGTATTATGTTTTTGTGGGTTATATGGTCTCCTAAGGGGGCATATGGCATCCTATGACCCCTTAGGACACCATATGACCCCTTAGGACACCATATGGTGTCATTATGTGTGGTATGGTGTCCTAAGTGGTCATATGGTGTTCTATAACCTAATAGGACACCATATGACCCCTTAGGACTCATTAGGGGTCGTATGGTGTGCTAAGGGGTCATATGGTGTCCTATGACCCCTTAGAACACCATATGACTCCTTAGGTATCGTTAGGCATCATTTTGTGTTGTTAGGGGTCATATGGTGTCCTCTGACCCCTTAGGACATAATATGACCCCTTAGCTGTTGTTAGGGGTCATATTGTGTCCTAACAGGTCATATGGTATCCTACAACCCCTTAGGACACCATATGGTGTCGTTAGGTGTTGTATGGTGTGCTAAGGGGTAATATTATGTCCTAAAGGTTCCTAAGACATCATATAACCCCATAGGACACCATATGACCCCTTAGGTATCGTTAGGGGTCATATTGTGTCCTAAGGGGTCATATGGTGTCTTGTGACACCATATGACCCCTTAGGACACCATATCATGTCATTATGGGTTTTCTTGTATTCTAAGGGGTCATATGGTGTTATATGACCACTTAGGATACCATTGACCCCTCAAGACACCATATGGTGTCGCAAGGGGTCATATGGTCTCCTAAGGGGTCATATGATGTCCTATGACCCCTTAGAATACTATATGACCCCTTAGGTGTCATTAAGGGTCGTATTGTGTCCTAATGGGTCATATGGTGTTCTATGACACCTAAGGACACCATATGACCTCTTGGGACACTATATGGTGCTATGGGTCATATGGTGTCCTAAGGGGTCATATGGTGTCCAATGACCCCTTAGCACACCATATGACCCTTTAGGGTGCCACATTGTGTCATTAGGGGTCATATGGTGTCCTAAGGGGTCATTTGGTGTCTTATGACCCCTTAGGACACCATATGGTGTCATTAGGGGTCTTATTGTGTCTTAAGGGATCATATGGTGTTTTATGACCCCTTAGGAGACCATATGGTATCGTTAGGGGTCATATTATGTCCTAAGGGGTCATAGGGTGTTCTATGACCCCTTAGGACACCATACAACCCCTTAGGAGACCATATGTACTGAGTTTTAAATAAGGAGAGATATAAGGGTGAAGAGAGATGAAGAGATAAAGAGAGGGAAAAGAACTAAAGGAGAAGGACATAAATAGAGATATAGATATTAATGAGTAAGAAGTGAGAGGGGGAAAAAATAAAGGATGAGGATGGATAGAAAGAGGTAGAGATATCTAGATATTGAAAAGGAGAGAGGAAGATAGAGATAAAAAATGAAGATAAAGGGAGAGGGAGATGAATAGATATAGAGAAAGAGAGAGGTAAAGACATAGATAAATATATAAAGAGATGGAGAAAAATGGATAGAGATGGGTAAAGAAAGTGAGATAAAAAAATGAAGAGATAGAGAGATGTAAAGGAAGATAAATATCGATAGATAGAGAGATATAGATAGTGCAAGAGAGTGAGAAAGAGAGATAGAGATTATAGATAGGGATAGATAGAGAGGGAGAGAGAGAAAGAGGGAGATATAGAGATAAATAAAGGCACTATAGAGAAGGATGTGGGGAGAGAGCCAGAGACATATAAAGATGAAGTAAATAAAGACATAAAGGTAGAGAAAGGGAAAGACACTTCAAGAGGGTGATAGAGGAAGAGACAGAGAAGTAGATTAATCATGTATAGAGGAAGATATATAAAGATAGAGGAACATGTAGAAAGAGAGATTGATAGGGAAATAGATGGAGATGTGAAGATGGAGATAGAGATAGATATGGAAACAAAGTGATACAGAGAGTAAAACAAATAGAGGCAGAGATGGAGTGAATAAATGAGATTTAGTGATAATGAGATATAAATATACATGAAGATAGATCTATAGGGATATAGAGATAGAGGGGACAAGATAGGGAGAGAAAGGAGGTGATAGAGATAAGTAATATATAATTATAGGTATGATAAGGTAGAGGAGGGAGATAAATAGAGAGAAGAGAGATTATCAGAGAGAAATATAGAAATAAGAAGTGACAATGATTGAGTGGGAGAGGGAGAGATAAGAATAGAAATATGGAGATATATGCAAAGATGCATGTAACTTGGGAATTTATTTATCCAGATGGTATGAGAAAATAAGTGACATAAGTAGAGAATAAAGAGATAGATAAAATATATTTATATAAGTATAGATAGACAAATGATAGATAAAGGAAGTGATAGGGAAAAAATGAGACTTTGTATGCAAAATTTGTGAGTATTTAAAGTTTTAAAATTGAAGGACTAAATTTAAATTATTATAATTAATTTTTGGTCTATAATATCATAAAAATACCTTATTCATTTGATGGGTCTCTGAATTACCTTTCCAACTCCTATAAAAAATCAAAATTTTGATAAGAAATGCAAAAGTTATGCCCATTTTACTAAACTATACTTTTTATGTTGAGAAAAATGGATATCCAATTTAAAAATTGGATCTTCGATTTGAAAAGTATGACATCACAAATTAGATATCTGATATTAACAGATATCTGATTTGGTTTGTTATTACCAAACCAAATTCAAATTTTGGCTGACCCAAACAAAAAGTCAAAGCAGATTTTATCGTGTTTGGAAAGGTTTAAAATGCATTTTTTTCTCCATTGCCACTTTTTGGCCCCCCATGATCTTGCACATACCCCTAACAATATCAAGAGAAAGTGGACTCAAAACATCAAATGTGGGCACACTAAACTTAGATTGACTCATAGAACCAATTTTTTGTTGCAATGATGACACGGTTTGAGCAAGGTTATATTAATGGTTACTTCAATTGAGGAATTTATGTTAGACATGTTTGATTGAGAAGGTGGTATGATGTTATTGAAACAAGAAATTGATTGAGAATAAGGTGGTGGAATACTATGGTAATTAGGCATAGGCGATGATTGAGTAGGAAATAGGACACTAAAAGGAGGGATAGAATGATTGGATGAATTGCCCCCTTGTGTCACATTGATTGGTTGAGAGACAATATGAATACTCATTGAAGGCATAGATAAAGATGGAGGATTTATTTAGGAATAGGGATTGCCCCCATGGCTAATGGTTGTAGGTATGACATTTTGAGTTGATATAGCCATGATGTTTGAAGTGAGAGTAGGAATGCTAGTCATTGAAGTGGTCAAAGGAATATAATGATTGATTTGTGTAGAAGATTGTGAATAACCTAAGTTCTCAACACAACTCTTTATAGGCATAACATTAGAATCAACATTGTGATCAATACCATGCAATATATCGGTTCCATTCTTATCACTTTGAATCATGTGTTTTAGACCTTCAATTAATGGAAGAGCTTCACTATTGGGATATTATTGGGACACCCATTGTTGGAAGTTGTCAAATTGATTGTCCAATTTTAAAAGTTGATCTATGGAAACTCTAGTCAAATCTTCTTCTTCATCATTGGAATCATCAATTGGGTAGATAAGGATGCCATTAGGATGGGAAGAATTAGCAATATCCTCATTGAAGAAGTCACCCAAATTAGGCTCCATGTCTTCAGGAATTAAACCTTGGGAAGACTTAATTATAATGCTTCATCTAACAAGGATAGTATAGGTAGGACTAATAGTGGTAAAAATCATGCACTAGAGGGAAAATTTGAATTTTGAATTTTGGGAACAAAGTTTGCAAAATTGAATAATGCAAAATTCAAGAAAATGATGATTATACAATTTGAACTTTGTGGAAAGAAGAATGACATAATCTCCAAGAAAATTTATGATAAAAAGAGATTGAAATTTAAAAATTAGGGCCAATGTGATACCACTTAATTTCAAAATTAAAATTGACAAAATTAAGATTTTAAAATTAGGGCAGATTATAATAAACCACTCATTTTTAAATGTTTTCTTGAAAGTTACATGATGTTGAAATTGGGAAGTATTTTTTATTTTAGAAGGATCAAAATTCAACATAGTCAACCAATTTTCTAGATTTAAGAAATTAAATACAGTCATAACAGTTTGTCGAAATGTCGGGAAAAAAGCCAAGGACCAGGTTGAAACTGTACCTGGTCTGCCCAACTTTTTCAAAAATTTTCAGGGATGAGAGCTATGATGATTTGAGAGCTAACCCCAAAAACTTGATTGATTTTATGAATATTAGATAGGTGAAATTAAGGTTGACATGTCAAAATTGTATCCTATTAGGGTTTTGAAAAAGATAAGAAATTGAATTGCAAATTTGAGAAAGGTCAAACCTAATGATTAGGGCCACCTTGAACAATACTTAGAACACTAAAATTGATTGAAATTGATTGAAATTTACGCAAAATCCAAGTAAATTTGAAAATTAGGGTTTTAGGACCTAACCACTGAATTTTGAAATTGTGAATTTTGGAAAAAGGAGGGAAATTGAAAATTTGAATTTTGGGCAAGAAGACAAATCTGAAAATTAAATATAAATCCAATTTTTGCACAAGTTCAAGTTGATTTTTAAAAATTATGGTTTTGACAATTAACAACTTAATTTTGTAATTTTAATTTGCAAATTGAACAAGACAATGAAGAAATTGAATTTAACAAGCAATGCAATTTTCAAATCTAAGACAATAGATAACATTTTTGCAAAACACAAGTTCAATTTCAATTTTAACAACTAGGGGTTAGAATGAATTAACCACTAAGTTTTGCAAAAAAATTAAACTTGTAACTGAAAAATATGCAATAATTTTGAATGTCAAGCATGTAAGATGTCGTGTTCACCAAAATGTAATGTGGAGTGAAAAGTGATGAGGGGAGATAGAGTGGAAAGATTTACTCCACTCAAAAGAGGGATGAAATTTTCACAAAGGATTCCCTTCAAATTCTCATGCACATTACATTTAAAAAAGGGGGGTTGAATTGACTAGATCCAATTTCAATAGAAAGAGCTTGAATGCTAAGTGAATTGTAGGGGATTGATAATGAATTTGAAAGTAACCCTCTTTTAAAATAAACAAGTTGAATTAAGAGAATTGAGACTAAGTGTAAATATGACAAAGAAATGATTATATCTTGAGATAGAGATGCGGATGAAGTTGTGCACCTAGAATTAGTAGTAAAATGTCAAGATGAAGTTTCCCTGCAAATTTGAGCAAAAGTTGTCGGGATCGAGTTGAAAGTGTACTTGGTCCTCCGAAAAATCTGTGTGTCGAAAAGGGTTTTTTTGTCTCTGAAAATGAAGCCCGAACCTGCAATCATAGTTGCACACCTACAACCTACACACATAAAAGAGAGAAAATATTGTTGGGATTGGGGGTTTGCCTTTAGGTCAAACCCCATTTTGGAATCAACCAAGTGATTGAAAATACTTGCAAGTAAATGAAAGGAAATCTCTGAAGTAAAATCCACCTCAAGAGAGGATGCAATTGAAATGTTGATGAAATTGCTTGAAAGGATATGTAGAATAGAATTTCTTGAATGTCAATAGAGATCTCCTCTTCAATGGTTGAATCCTTGACTTGAATGCACACCTAGCCTTGAAGGGAGACTCAAAATTCTCAATGGATGCTTGAATGCTTAATTTTTCTTTATGATCAACTTGTTGTCGCTTATCGTCGCTTTTCTTATGAACTTAATGACTTGTCAAACTTATTGAACTTATCCAAATAGGAGGGGAAATACTCCTTATATACTTCCCAATAGGGGTTTTTAACTGATTTTCCATCTTAGGCCGACATAGGAAAACTTTTTCCTACTCACCATTGACAAGCCCAATACAGGATCTGATCAAGGGAGGCCCAAAATAGGGCAAGGAAAGGGGTGCCATGCCCCTGTCCTAGAGGGAACAAGGGCACCACACCCCTTTCCTTCCCTAATTTAGGACATCTAGTGATAGAAAGCAATGTGGGGTACAAGTTTTAGGTGTTTTGAGCATCTCTCAAGTCTCCAATTAGGCTTAGGTATTCATCCGCCAATGCGAAGACCCATATGTGGTTGAAAATTGCAAGGTCACAATTTTTTGATTCTACATTTGGATCATTTGTTTGTTAGCTTATCAAGTTGTTAGGGTTATCCACACCATCATATCCTTTGTATTAAACTTGAAAATCCACTCATACCCTTGTTGAATTTTGGTTGTCAGTGTTGTCCACATCAACATATCCTTCATATCAATCTTGATAATACACTTGTGCCCTTATTGAAAATTGTTTGTGTTATTTTTTTAGGCATTTCACATTGTCATGGATGTTATCCCATTCCTAAAATTTATTAGGAAGGATTGTTTTATTCATTAGAAAATTTAATTTTATTAGGGAATTGACTTATCTCTCTACTTGCATGTCTTTTTTTTTGCATCTCCAACCCTAATACCTAGTCCTTTTATTTTTTAATGTATTTCTTTAATATTTTCCAAGCCTTCAAACTTTCTCATCCTTGAATATTAGTTCCCCCTAAAACTGAATATTTTAATTTCCCAATATTGGCATCATGTTGATATCACCCTTTCATAAAAATCATGTGTTGATCTATTATTATTGATGTCATCATGGCATCATCTTAGTACAATGTTGGCATTATCCATTTTTAGATTTTTCTATTGACATCATATGACAAATTGGGTCCATCTTATCATACTATAAACTTGTGTCTTTTAGATGTGACAAACTAGGCCATCCATTTACCTAGTATCCTTTTCTATGCTTCTTAAAAGTATGATTCAAGATTAAAAAAAAATGTTGTCTTTTAGAGAAACTTTTAGCATTCTTTATCTCAATACCTATTATAAGGTCCACCGAAACCTTGACCTTAACATGTCAAAGTTTTTCTTTCTTGTCAAATTTCCCCCTTTAGATTCCCACCTTTTCACAACCCTTCCTAGTATGATTCCCTTATTATCTCTAAAGTTTGACACTTTGATCACATGCATGAGATATGAGTCTAACAAACTTGTGAGTTGATTCTTACTTGTTGATTTCATCATGACATCATAATTTTACAATGATTGCATGATCTAGTTTAGGGCTACCTATTGATTCATATGTATTGACATCACAATATTATGTTGACACAATTTTTTCATACTCCAAATATAGTTTATCTTTTATATGTGGAAAACTGCATCATCCATTAACCTAGTATCGTTATCCATTCTTCTCAAAAGTATCACTCTAACTTCAATGATTTTTGTTGTCTTTTACAAAAAAATTTAGTCATTCCTTATCTCAATTCCTTTCATTAGCCCCACTAATACTCATTTCTTGATTTCTCTCTCATTTTTTCTTATCGAGTGGGTATGTGCACAAAGATGGTGGTCAGAAAAGTGGACACCACCCAAAAAAAACATGGAAAAACAAGCAACGTGTATGTGGTTTTAAAATTTGAAATTCTCGCATACGCGCTGCTTTTAGGAAAATGAGCGCGTACGTGCTACACCTAGGAAAATGAGCACGTATGCGCTGCTCATAGGAAAATGAGTGGGTACACACTAATAATCCAAATATAATCGCGTACGCAGTGCCTAGTAAAAAAGGTTTTTTAAAAAAAACTGGGTCTCATTTACCGGTTAATAGCACATTTTTTTTTCATTTCCTCTCCTAAACCACGAACGGGGTGCTAGATTTGTCCTCAAAGCTATGGATCAAGGTTATTTTTTGTTTATTTTTGTCTTTCTTTCCCGTTTGTTCAATTTTTTTACATTTTGAATTTAATTTCATTAATTTTGATTAGGTTTTTTCATTTTTGGTTTCAAAAACTAGATTCTTCTAATCTAGAACAAGAACAACCAAATGCACCTCTTGAAAACCCACAAGAACAACCAAATGCACCTCCTGAAAACACACAAGAACAACCCCCAATTTCTCCTTTTGACCACACACCCGAAACATAGGAGCAATTAATTAATCAGTTAGGACAAAATATGTCTAAAATCAATAGACTGATTGTTAAATTCAAAACTTCTAAACTTGACCATCATCAATCCCTCACCACTAGCCTAGAAACATTAGCTAGTGGTGCCATAGTTGTTTACACATAAATTACCAAATGGGGAAGCTTTAGAGATAGGTGTCATCAATTCTATGTTGATGGGCTATCATATGATGGAGTAAAAACAAAAATATTAGTAAACAACAAATATTTGCCTTTTTCGTTGATCTGAAAACTAGTCAGTCATTACCTCTTAATGTAAAGAGGTTTCCCATACATTGGTGTACCAATGTGCAGATGAAGAATCTTTTTTGGTAGAGGTGGTGGGTGGTCTTTGATGATCCACTTTGTAATAATTATGAGGTACCATTATATTTTTTGAGAAAAGTATAATGTGAGTTTGTTCTCAATGCGTGCCCAAAGTATTTTGACATGAGAGAGTTCCATGGTAGAGGTGGTGGCTCTGCCCAAGATAGACCTAGAGCCCGTAGGTGATTACCCATGGAGAGTCGACGCCCCCTAGGACCCAAACCCAAAGTGCATCAGGTTGTCCCAGTAGAGCTGAAAGAGCCGATGGAGCTATAGAGTCTTCATGCAGCCACAACATTGACTGGTGCCATCATCCAGCATGGGACGTCATTAGTGCACCCTATTGTATTGGATGATGAGCTGATAGGTGGTGATAGAGAGCCCATCCAGCATATGTGTCTCAATTGCTCGAGGATATGCTCGGGGATAGATGATGCAGACGGTGCAGATGAATCCTCATCTCATCTGTGCACAATTTGTAGTTGTAGATGTCAGGCCCACATGGTTGAGGATTTCGTGCTGACAGATGAGTTGATGGACATGGTGTTTGCCCATGAGCCACAGACACAGGTGTGTTGATTTGAATTCATAGAATTTTATTTATCAATCACTTTAAATTTGTAATTACATAAATGAATTTTTATTTATACATCGATTTAAATTGAGACAAATAATATGCATTTCAGGATGCAGTAGTGGTATCCCATACTCCTCCCCCAGTTACTATAGCTGCAACTTTGATACCTGAGGTATAAATTTTGTAACATGTTAAAATAGAATAGTACAGTTTGAATTCAAAACAATACAAGATATACTAACTATCTTTAATGCTTGGTCCAATTTCTGGTTTGTAGGTGTTGATAGGGGATGAAATGTCCCAGATTGATGACATCATGCTCTCAGCGATCGATTTTGGCCTACAAGGCTATACAAGATCATATTTTGTACAACCCTTTTTATGTATTGTTTTGATGGAATATGCAAGTCATTTCATTTTAGATCTTTAAAATTATGTTTAATTTATTATCTGTACTAATATCTCATGTTAATTTTGTTTTTTAGGGTACCCCCTCCGCATCTAGGGATCTTCCTAAGAAAATAAATTCCTTGAAGATGCAAAAACGTGGAAAGAAGGTAATTGAACACATTTTTAGTTGTACAATTGTTTGAAAATGTTGAAATCAAGTATTAGTTGGGGTTTATAGATTGATTAGTGTCTTTTGTCTATTTTACATGTACAACGGCCATTGAGCTATGTGGATTTTTTGAATGCACTTGATTCGCCCGTGGATCAAGAGAGGGCGGAGGTATGTATCTCTACTTTATTTTCTTGATTTCATGATTATATGCACACATACATGTGAACTTGTGATATATTATAATATTATAATTTTTTCATACAGGAAATATCCATACCTATTTCATCAATGGTGAACCCTCCTCCTTGCACTAGAGAAGCATCTCAAGATCCGGTACACTTTTGTTTGATATGTATAATTAATTGTTTTTAACCTTCAATACTTATCATTATATTAATTGTATTTAATCTTTGAATATTTTTTGTATAGGTAATAGAGAAAGTTTCTACATTGATGGTGAGCCATCCTTAGTCCATTGGAGAAGCATCTTAGGCACAGGTATGCCATTGTTCTCTATATTATAGCTTTTAAGTGTTTTTGATATATTTATGTTAGTACATTGTATTAATTGTACATTTAATCTACAATAGACCCCTTCACGGCACGACCATAATGTGGATCCATTTAAGTATGTCTTCAAGAAAACTCCTAAGAGTGACAAGGAGAGGAGAGCAAAGACATTATCTCCTAGACCAGCCGATGAGGTAAGCTACATTTCAATTGCAAAGGAATTAAAGTTAAATGCATAGTTATGTTGTTAATTGTGAACTATTTTCTACAAAATAATTCTAACTTGGCTTTTTAATTGTGGTTTTGCAGCCATCTACAGAGACGCGTACTGCATCGAAGAGGCTTGATTTTGATGATCCACCACAAGTTTAGGATCATATAGTGTTAGTTTTGGTCATAGAATGACCAATACATGTAGATATATTCTACATTTTTGTTGTATATCGATTTGGACATGGCATATGCCATATTTTTGTAATAATTGTATTGACTTGGCAGACATGCCTTTTTATATATATATAAATATCGATATTCAATCCAATAAATGTGTACTGAGTTCATTATTTTTGTATTCGTTGTATTTTGTGGTTTTCCTTTTAAAAATTTAAATGAATATTTGCATATGTAATCAACAATATGAATATAATCAACAAAAATATATGATATAAAACATTGCAATTGTGGAATATGATTTGATAAAATTTCTAAGATGTTGAATTAACCCTACAAAACTCCTTATATTCAGTTCATTATTGTGTATTCATTTTATTTGGTGGCTGCCCTTTTATAAATTTAAATGAATATTTGCATATGTAATCAACAATATGAATATAAACAACAATATGTGTTTGGTGTGAGAGCACCCTCGCGCTCGCAATGGTCAAATTTTGTTCGTCGTGTTCACAAATCGATGTCGTGAGCATGTTCGGGTGGGAAGGTTTTCGCTAGGTATGCCTGTGTCATGCACCCCAAAGTGTCAAAACGTCGAGAGTCATACTGTACCAGTGTGATCTCTCAAGTGCCCTGAGTCCAAAAAATTGTCAAAATTTGATAGAATTTTTCTTCAAATCCAGGATACATATGGTCGATCTGTTTGAACTCATGGGGTTGTGTGAGGCTCCTCTATAATGGCCTATCTTGGTTTTTGATGAGTCAGAGCCATTTTCAATTGGTAGCATTTTTTCGCCTGCTGCAAAAACTATCAGATTGGCTAGAATTGATTTGGTTCATCGTGTGCACAATCCAATGTCATGAGCACATCCAGGTGGGAAGGTTTACACTAGGCATTCCCTTGTCGTGCATCCCAAAGCATCAGAATGTCAAGAGTCATACCATACTGGTGCGATCTCTCAAGTGCCCTCAGTCCAAAAAATTGTCAAATTTTGATGAACTTTTTCTTTAAATTCACAACACATATCATTGATCTGTTTGAACTTGTGGGGTCACGTGAGGCTCCTCTACAATGGCCTATATCAGTTTTTGATGAGTCAGAGCCATTTTCAATTGGTAGCATTTTTTCATCTGCTGCAAAAATCATCAATTACATGCAATGCAAAGTTGCCAGATTGGCTAGAATTGATTTAGTTCTTCATGTGCACAAACCAACATGGTGAAATTGTCTGGGCGAGAAGGTTTATGCTAGGCATTCCCCTATTGTGCATCCCAAAGTGCCAGAACGTCGAGAGTCATACCATACCGGTGCGATCTCTCAATTGCCCTAAGTCCAAAAAATTTTCAAAATCTGATGAACTATTTCTTCAAATCCAAGACACATATGGTTGATCTATTTGAATGCATGGGGTCACATGAGGCTCCTTTATAATGGCCTATCTCAATTTTTGATGACTCCAAGCCATTTTCAATTGGTAGCATTTTTTGCCTGCTGCAAAAACCATCAGTTGCATGCAATGCAAAGTTGCAAGATTGGCTAGAATTAATTGGGTTCATCGTGTTCACAGACCAACATCATGAGCACATCTGGGTGGGTAGGTTTATGCTAGGTATGCCCCTATCATGCATCCCAAATAACCAAATTATCGAGAGTCATAGCGTACCAGTGCAATCTGTTAATTGCCTTGAGTCCAAAAAATTGTCAAAATTTGACGGACTGTTTCTTCAAATCAAGACACATATGGTCAATTTGTTTGAACCCATGGGTTTGCGTGAGGCTCCTCTACAATGGCCTAACTTTGTTTTCAATGAGTCCAAGCCATTTTCAATTAGTAGCATTTTTTCTTCTGCTACAAAAATCGTCAGTTGCAAGATTGGCTAGAATTGATTTGGCTCATCATGTGTAGAAATTGACATCACGAGCATGTCTAGGTGGGTAGGTTTATGCTAGGTATGCCCCTGTCATGCATCCCAAAGCGTCAAAACATCAAGAGTTATACCGTACCAACGCAATGTAGAAGTTGCTTGACAACTTTTTTGACAATTTTTTTGACAACAATGACAAGTTTTGCTCAAATTGTATCTAGTCTCAATCTATGACCCCTATGACTCGATAATGACTCAAATAATTCTCCATGATTATACAAGAATAAATAATTCTCATGATTGACTAGGGACACATCAAATATACTCAAAACATAGTCACAAAACACTGACACACAAAATAGTAACAAAACATTGTCACATATTATTAAAAAATTTGCCTCTAAATATGGTCAAATCAGCTCTTAGCTATTTGATTATACAAAAAAATGTCTTACAAATCATCTCATGGGTGTTTATACAAAATTTGGAATTACAATATGTGTGATTCAACTTATCGTCATTTTAATATACAAATCATCTCATGGGATTTTATACAAAATTTGGGATTATAATATGTGCGATTTAGCTCATCACCATTTTAATATACAAAATTTGGCATGTACATATGTACAAATCAGCTCATTGCCATTTAAATATACAAAATTATGCCCCTAAACATGTAAAAATCAGCTCATGGGCATTTATATGTACAAAAAATGAATATAGAACAATTCGTTGATGATTTATACAAAATTCTCAAAATCATTCTACTCTGAACCATAGAATCAATCAAGTGAGCTTTTAGGATCGGCTCTAACCCATATTGTGTCAAGTATTACCTCATGGTAAGATTCACAAACTTTCCATAAAATCTTATTATGAGGTCTACCACAATACTTAATCAAATGAATATTTGTTGCAACAACAAGGTTAGAGAAATGAAGAATATGTCTGTGTGTTTAAAAGTCCTCGAACAACCAAACATCATAATTATTGATAGGGTATCTTCGAAGCCATGTTCTTGTCATGACAACAAACCCTATTGGGTACTCAATACCCTCTGCGTCAATGATTTTGGTTGTAAATTTTCTTTTTGGCTCAACACAATGACACAAATAGTAATATGTTCCTTCTTCATTGTTCTCTTCTGCAACAACTACATACAAATGACTTGCATTTTATAAAGTGTTAATTAATACCAAAAATAAAGTATGATGTACAACAAAATGAACCAAAAAGAATACTTGCAAAAAACTTAACTCAAAAAATCACCTGAATCCACTAGGTCAGATACATGGTCAAAATCCACTGATGTCTCCATCTGGCTCAATTGTAGTGCTTTGGGAATTTGATATGAATCAATGGGAATCAACAGTCTACAAGACCATTTGTCAACCCACTCTTGTGATTCACATTCTTCCCACAAACAATACATGCATGAAGAGCAAAAACATACCATCTATCTCATATAAATTACCAGTGAACTTGAGTTTGAACTCATAAATGAGTGCATGTCACTTGATCCTACAACTTTACAACAATCTAGATAGTTTTCAATGTTAGATTCAGTGATCAACCAAAAATATCTACGAACCATTGACATACCTGGATTACTTGGACCCATCTTAGACTTACACCATCGCACAATTGTTTCTGCATCTATCAACTTAGCACCACCTTCGTACTTCAATTCTTCCTTAGCTAGGGATCTTTTCACACATGCTCCTGCACCATTGTTCTCTCCCTTGCCATGTCCAACCTCAGTGAAATTCCAAAAATGTTGTACACCGCTTGTCATATGCATCCTTGTAAACCAATAAAACATCCTTCCATTCTTGAATTGTGCGGTGCAATTATCTGACCATATTAAGTGTTGGTTGTATCATATGTTCCTTTCCCTTAAACTATCATAGAAAACTTTAAAGCATCCTTGTACAAAATTTGATGAATGAGTATGATCATCACTTATATAGAAGTGATACTCTCTTACAACCTTTCTATCCTCCTCTGTGCTATCATCTGCATGCATGAATGCTATGTGTACAAAAATAGAAACTTGTGTAGAGTGATAATACATGGATTGCACTTCATTTTGAGGTTGTAATGTATAATTTTCAGTGAAATCAATGATAGAGATAATGGTGCCAAGAGGAAATGCGTCCTTACAAAACTTGAATTGCTCATCTAACCATCGAGCTCTATGTGTATGCATTATGTACTCATAAACTTGTTTCTCTTGAAAAAATTTCATAAATTGAGCTACACATATATCATTTTTCACTAGCTTACATGTCTTCAAATATTTTCCATCTTTAACTCCATATGTGATTGTCTTGTATTTTCCAAAAGAAACTAGTTTCGTACCAATTTCATGTGCGCTCTCCAAATGTACGCATCTTGGTAAACGCTGCAAACCACCACATATAGCACAAGAACCTTCCAAACAAGGCATCTTATAATAAATGCAACCATCATGTCTATTACATAGCATGCTTGAAATAAATTATCTTACTGACTTAGGAGGTGCTTGTATATTACATTCCTGCAAAACATCGTTAGTGTGCAAAGTAGAACAAATATGATGAAAAATATCATAATGCATGGAAAATTCAGTATGCATCCTACAACAACACATGGTGCGTACATGATTAATCTTAATATAAAAAGGTTTTGCCATTTCAAAAAATGTTTGAGAAATTCTTATTTGAGGAAACTTTTGAAGGAATCTTTCATAAAATTTAGTTTGAGTCATATCCAAATAGTGTTTGGTATGTGGCTCATGATTTGTAGACCCAATTCACCTTCTAACAACATCTCTTTGGTTGGGTGAAACTCTTGTGTTGTCATGCCAAAAAATTTCAATTAATGTTTTTAGTGCATCAACAACAACCTTGTCTTTGCATGGTAGTCTACCCAAGAATGCCCAAAGAGAATTATTGTTAGGTTCCTCTATTTTTTCCCACCTCTTTAATGCTTTACTTAATGTTGTTCTACTAACGTTTAATGACTTACTTGTTTTGCTTATCAAATGATCTTTTTTTTATTTTCTTGCTCATTATGGTTGATGTAATGACACGTCGAGTAGCATTAGAATCTTTAGTATGTGATTTTGAACCAATAGATTGATGTGCATCAAATAGATTTCTCACAATAGTTCTTTCACTGTTACTTTCAGATAATCTTAGGCCTAGAATTTTCATCATCTTTCTAAAATTCAAATTTTTAATCATTTGAACAATTAATTGACATCTTAAGGTTTGATTTAAGTTTTTAAAATAGTTTTGCCATATTATTTTAACCATTCTCCTACAAGTTCGTTCATTCATTTTATTGGGCATTGACTTCAATATATTCTCATCAATGTTAATTAGATACTTTGGTTTCCTATGAATGATTCTAGGAGGTGTTAACATCAGTGCATTATGTACATTCAATTCATCAAGTAGAGAAGGTGTAATATCTTCATCATTTAATTGATTATTCAATGCGGTATCTTCTTCAATTGCATTAGGTTCAAATGGTAAATCAAATGTCTCCTTTTCAATTGCATTAGGTGCATTATATTCATTTGGTAAATCAAATTGAGGTGTTGAGGATGACATACCTTCTTCTCCCATTGTTCTTATGTCACACAATTCTTCATATGTTGCCTTTGTCTTTCCTTTTGAGCCTCTCATTATTCCATCATTCCTCGCTTGTTCTTTCCCATGGTTGATATCGGTTGTCCTAAATAGAATCATATTACATATATATGTAAACAAAAGTTCATAAACAAACAAATAACCATAAATATGCATCTTATCACTATTTTTTGGAATCAAACTATTAAACAATCACAATACTATTGACAAAAACTAATAATAACAACAATTCAACCATTTTAAATCATGCAAAAACAAAAAATTCACTTACTTCTATGTATAAAACAGTGATAGAAGTGCAGACACAGTTCCAATGGGGCCTTCAATGACCTCAAAAAATTCTTTTGAGGCCATTGAGTCTCTTGCGCAACTAAAACTATGTCTATAAACTATGTACGCACTACATTAATAACCATGTATGCATTGTTAGTCCATAATTAGCGCTTACAAGTAATAATTACTATGTATGCATTCCTTTTCCTTAAAAAAGTTATGGCAGGGTAGTGAACTAATAGTTTTAGTACCCTGTATGCGCTATTGGTAGTAGAAAATATGTGAATGAAAAGGGAGGGAGGGAGAGAGGGAGAGAGGGAGAGAGAGAGAGAGAGAGAGAGAGAGAGAGAGAGAGAGAGAGAGAGAGAGAGAGAGAGAGAGAGAGAGAGAGAGAGTAGGGGGGAGGGAGAGAGGAGGGGGGCAGAAGGGAAGGAGGGAGAGAAGAAGGGGTATGGAGGAAGGGAGAGGGAGAGTAGGGGGGAGAGGGAGAGGAAAGGGGAGAGGGAGAGGAGAGAGAGAGAGAGAGAGAGAGAGAGAGAGAGAGAGAGAGAGAGAGAGAGAGAGAGAGAGAGAGAGAGAGAGAGAGAGAGAGAGAGAGAGAAGGAGGGAAAGGGAGAGAGAGTGAGAGAGAGAGAGGGGGGAGGGAAGGTAGAGAGAGGAAGAGAGGTAGAGGGGGGAGAGAAGAGCGGGGAGGGAAGGAGGGAGAGGGAGAGAGAGAGGGAGAGGGAGAGAGAGGGAGAGAGTGAGAGAGAGAGAGGGGGAGGGAAGGTAGAGAGAGGAAGAGAGGTAGAGGGAGGGAGAGAGCAAGAGAAGAAGGGGGAGAGTGGGAGAGAAGAAGGGGTATGGAGGAAGGGAGAGGGAGAGTAGGGGGGAGGGAGGGAGAGGAGAGGGGAGAGGGAGAGAGAGAGGGGGGAGGGAGAGGGAGAGGGAGAGAGAGGGTGAGGGAGAGAGAGAGGGAAGGAGGGAGAGGGAGAGAGAGGGAGAGAGAGAGGGGGGGAAGGGAAGGTAGAGAGAGGGAGAGAGGTAGAGGGAGGGAGAGAGGGAGAGAAGTGGGGAGAGGGTGGGAGAGAAGAAGGGGAATGGAGGAAGGGAGAGGAGAGGGGAGAGGGAGAGAGAGGGGGGAGGAAGAGGGAGAGAGAGGGAGAGGGAGAGAGAGAGAGGGGGGAGGCAGAGGGAGAGAGAGGGAGAGGGAGAGAGAGAGGGGGGGGAGGGAAGGTAGAGAGAGGGAGAGAGGTAGAGGGAGGGAGAGAGGGAGAGAAGAGGGGGAGGGAAGAAGGGAGAGGGAGAGAGAAAGGAAATAGGACACCATATGACTAATCTCGATTGTGAGTATAGGAATTATAGAAGAAGAGAAAGAGGGATGGGGTATGGATGAAGGGAGAAGCGGAGAGAGTGAGAGAGAGAGGGATGGGGTATGGAGGAAGAGAGAGAGACAGAGAGAGAGAGAGAGAGAGAGAGAGAGAGAGAGAATAAATAAGGAGGGGGGAGGGAGGGAGAGGAAGAGATATCGAATCCAGGACACAATATGACCCCTAACAACATCTAAGGGGTCATAGGGTGTCCTAAGAGGTCATATGACACTATATTATTCCTTAGCACACCATAAGACCTATAACAACATCAAATGGTGTCCTAAGGGGTCATAGAGTACCATACAACCCTTTAGAACACAATATGGTGTTGTTATGGGTCATTGGTGTCTCGAGGGGTCTTAAGGGGTCACAAGACTCTATATGACCTCTTAGGAAACCATACAACCTCTAATGACACCTACGGGGTCATATGGTGGGCTAATAAAATGATATATTAAATTTAAAGTTATGAATAGAACATCATACAATGAGACTCCAAGCGAACAAACAATGAGGCTTCACTAAAAAGAAAGTGTAAGAGCTTGACCTAACTGTAAGAGTACTGCCTAAGTTCTAAAACATATGATGCTATTAAATTTGCAAGGTCATAAGACTGATCTCAATTGTGACTATAGGAATTACACACTTGATTTCTTTCATGGGTATGTATCGTTCCAAGCTGTTTGACAAGTGATGATCATCATATACTCCCACTACCATGCATACAACAAACTTTAATTTCTTTAGGTGACAGGCATTGTGTAGCAATGTGGGAACTCTCACATACTCACCACTATCATTCTATAGGACATCATCTGTGTTACTCTCCCTCTTTCTCTTCCTACTTGTTGTTTCCATCTGAAAAACATATTGTAGGTACTCTGACTCATCATGTTTCTTTGTTGACACTATTTTCCACATCTGCTCTACTCATTAAAAACACATTCGAGAAGAATATTGCTGCAGGTTTCCTTTTTTGTCGCACTAATACACGCATGGTTCAATTTCAAACCCTATTTCTCCTATTTAATATACACACACAAATCCATCAGTCATTGAGACTCCAAGAGGACAAACAATGAGGCTTCGCTAAAAAGAAAGTGTAAGAGCTTGACTTAACCCTAAGAGTACTGCCTAAGTTCTAAAACATATAATTCTATTAAATTTGCAAGGTTATAAGACTGATCTCAATTGTGACTATAGGAATTACACACTTGATTTCTTTCATGGGTATGTACCACTCCAAGCTATTTGAAAAGTGATGATCATCATATACTACCACTGCCATGCATGCAACAAACTTTAATTTCTTTAGGTGACAGGCATTGTGTAACAACATGGGAACTCTTGCATACCCACCACTATCATTCTACAAGACTTCATTTGTGTTACTCTCCCTCTTTCTCTTCCTACCTGTTGTTTCCTTCTGAAAAACATATTGTAGGTACTCTTACTCATCATGTTGCTTTGTTGACACTATTTTCCACATCTGCTCTACTCATTAAAAACACATTCGAGAAGAATATTGCTATAGGTTTCCTTGTTTGTCACACTAATACACCCATGGTTTAATTTCAAACCCTATTCCTCCTATTCAATATACACACACAAATCCATCAGTCAATTTTCTTAGGAGAGCATACATGATTGTGAGATTTTTCCAAGATCAAGAGCTCAATGAAATGTACAAAATAGAGATACAAATGCAAATGAATGCAAACCAATGAAATGAAATCTCTCACAAAGCAAAGAAAGAGAGAAAAAACCAATGGGAAAAAAACCCTCCCCCAAAAAAGAGATGAAAGCTATACAAGAGAATTCTCATAGAAGTATGTGAAGGACAAAACCCCATGTGAGGAAAAAGTCCCCCCCATATGAGAGAAGAGAAGCTAGGAAGCCCCCCCTCAATGTGGAATCTGCACCAATGATAGAAGCTCGATGTATGAAGAAACTGCTCCATGAATGTCGAACAACATTCCTCCCCTTAGGAAGAAACAAAACCAAAGGTGTATCCATGAAGTCTCCCAATCATGAAGGGAAGATGTATAAAAGAAACTCATGATGAAAGGAATTTCTGAAAACTGCTCAAGTGTCCCCATGGAAATGCTGAAAGATACCCCCTCCAAAGGTGGTAAACTATGCCACACTACTGAAAAAGGCACTCCAAGATCTAGTGGAGATGGATGTAGAACAATATCCAAAGACTCACATGTCTCCTCAAAACATAAAGAGACCTCCTCCAACTGTTGTACATAAGTATCCACAATCATGTCAACCTCGAAAGAATGATCATGTAGAGAATGAACAAGAGGGTCAGAGTGTTCCCATGCAACAATCAAAGAAGGATCATCTTCATCAAAGAGAAGATGAATGTCATCAATGATATCTCCCAAATCCGCAATGTAGGATTCCACAAACAAACCTGCAATGTCTGTCAAGTAATCATCCCATGAATCTGAAGTTGGAAGACAATGAATATCCTGCTACACTGGATCACATGAAGGCAAAACTCTCACACTATCTGCTTCATCAGGTGCAATAGGTGATGTGATATCAATATGAGGAGATGAAATACAAGGCTCAAGAATGGGATCACATGTGAGAATCCCCATGTTCAAGTGCCCAAAGTTCTCCTCAAAATCTGAACCATCACAAGAAGTATGATCATCATGTGTAGAATCATCAAATGTGAAATCATCATCATCAATAAAATCTGAAAAAGGAGTATAACTAAGATGCATGGTCAACCACCCCAGCTGAAATGATACCTCTAGTCTCCAAGTCTCTAATGGAAACTAACTCAAGTGTGAACTCCACAACTCTCTTAGTTGCACCATGTGTGATTTGATAGATAGAAAGGAGATTGTTTGTCAAGTGGGGTACACACAACACATCATTGAAGGAGTTATCCCCAATGTCAATAGATCCTTTCCCAATCACATCCATGTATGTATGATTGCCCATCAAAATCTGCGGCATGGTGCAAGGCTCAAATGTAGAGAACATAGACTATGAAGATGGCATATGATGAGAAGCCCCTGAAACTAGAAGCCATCTCCTTGAATCATGACTGGCAGTAGCACAAAGAGATTTTCCTTTTCTTGTCCCAAAAGAGTGAGCCTTTCCACTTGTAGAAGCCATGAATGCTTTCCCTTTTCCTTTTGAATATGTGGAAGTGGAAGTTGATGAGTCATCCTTCTTGTAGACATTAGGCAAATCAATGTTATGTTTTTTGAGGATATGTGTGAGCTCATCAATCTTCTTAGAATGGCAACAACGCTCCTCATCACCAAACTTTTTACAATAGGCACAAGTAGGTCTCTCCCTCTTTGGTCAATTATCCCTCTTCAAAGAGGATGAATCTCCTTGTTGTGGAGAGGATGATGCTTTGTCCTTAGGCTTTGATTGCCATTTCTTCTTGTTTGAGTTGTCCTTTCCTTGATTTCCTTTGTTCCCTTGATTTGCCACTAATGCTTGAGACTTAGAAGCCTTAAGAATTCCCATGCTTATCAACTTAGTTTGTTCCATCATCAACATTTTAGTGAAAGCATCAAATGTAGGCATTGTGTAGCTTGAACCCATTGTCATCCTATGGGTTTGAAAACTAGAAACAAATGCTGCATATTCTTGTGGAAGCTTGCCCATCAAGTTGAAGATCAATTGAGTATCCTTCTTATCAATGCCACCTTGTGAAAGTACACGAAATTCCAACCCATTGCAAAAAAATTGCACCAAAAACAGAGCAAAAATGATCAAGATATGGCCATTTGAAGTTGAACTGCAAAATCAAAAAGCTCAATGAAAGGGGCTTGCAAATTTTTTGAAAAAAGATGACGTTAGTGAACTGTGGGGTTAAATTTGATGGTCGTATGACTATCACCAAAACTTCACGGCTGACTGGACGTTGACTAGGCGCTGACTGGGTAGAAGGTACAAATCCCGAAAACAATTTTCAATTTTTTTTCAAAAAAAAATCTTTTCAAACTGGAAAATAATTTTCAAATTTTTTTTTTTTTTGAAAAAAAATCCAAAAATTTCGTACCGTACCGCCTGAATTGGGAAGAAAATTTCCTCCACACCCAAAAATTGATTTTCGCCAAAATAGGTCGAATTTATACTCAATTTTTATGGAAACGGCCTCCCGGATGCAACAGTGAGGTCAAAAACACTCTAAGATGCCTCCAAAAAATGCAGTCCCTCAGATCCGAAAAATATAGAAGCCTTCCATGATGTCTCCAAAAACCAATCAATGAAGCCCCAATGGCTCTGATACCATATGATATTTTGCCAAGATCAAGAGCTTAATGAAATGTACAAAATAGAGACACAATTTAGGACAAGAATAAATTGTATTCTCATCAATAGAAAATGATCAATAGTTCAATAATTACAATGAATATGAGCCTACTTATATAGGCAAGGCTATATGGATATGTGAGCACACAAACATGACATGTGGCTCAATAAGAAACAAGGGTAGGTAGGAAATAGGTGTGGGTAGGTAGGAAAAATAATAAAATATTCCAGATGAGGTGGATCACCCACCGAAGGTGGAATTATCAATCCACAATAAGTGGATATGATAAAGTAGTAACAAGATCAACACCATAAAAGGTGAAATTTCTCCTACACACACTATCCCAATGCGGCACAAACATCCAAGTGTCTCATACCCAAACTACTATGAAATGCATTTCCTAAGTAAACTTAAGTAAGGTGTAATAATATCCAAGATGAATAATTATTTACACCAACAATGATAAAAATCAAAGAGGAAGTTGCAGACAAGAAATAAATTCACTTACTTCTATAGAAGTGCAGACATAGTTGCAGTGGGGTATTGAGGGAGGGAGGGAGAGAAGAAGAGAAAGAGGGATGGGGTATGGAGGAAGGGAGAAGGCGAGAGAGTAAGAGAGAGAGGGATGGGGTATGGAGGAAGGGATAAGGGGAGAGAGGGAGGGATGGGGTATGGAGGAAGGGAGAAGGGGAGAGAGGGAGGGAGAGACAAAGGGAGAGAGAGAGGGATGTGGTATGGAGGAAGGGAGAAGGGGAGAGAGAGAGAGAGAGAGGGGGTGGGGGGTGGGGGGGCACCTTGTATGTGTTTGAGAGGGGGAGACAATACACTTACATGTGTATATATATGTTTAATATATTATATATATACATATATTATATATTAGCAGGTATCTGGTTGGAGTTTGATGTTTCCTATGATGATACCTTTGCTTTCGCTATCTATGGTCCAGGCACCTTTGCCTATTGTATATAAACATATTATGTATACAATATCATATTATACACATATTATATATAGAATATCATATTATACAATAACATGTACGCACTGCTTACACCATAAGTACCCCCGTACGCTCTTTTTAAACCATAAGTACCCGGTACGGGCTTTTGACTGTTTTGGCTTGAAAATAGGCCTGGATGACAAAGCTATGGTCTGGAAGTTTGATTTCCCTCCATTTCTCTTATTTTTAACGTGTTTTATTTTATCAACTTGGTTTATCGACTTTGTCATCATCAGGTTTACACTTCATAAAGTGGGTATTTCTAAAATTGCCACTATATTTTCACCCATCTCCTGAGCTTTCTAACCATATAATTTTTTTTCAATTTGAACAACAATAACATACTATTATTGAATTTCTTTTACTAGTGTCTCCATAGTTCGCACAGACATAGGTGCACCATTTTTTTGAGTAACTTTTGATATACTTATCCAAATTTTAAAAAAATTATATATTATTGTAGTGCACTTGATTATTTACAATTTAAAAAAAATAAAATTGCATTTTGGATTTGTTTAGTGCAACTTATGCTTTGCGCACGAACAATTACCTAATTTTCAGGATTTTCTCGATTGGAAAAATCATAAAAAAAAAAAAACTCAACAAAAAATTATAAAAAAGTACACATCTTCTAGTGCTCACTCTTAACTATCTTTCTACCAAAGGATTTGTCAAAATACTAAATCTAACTATGACTTTTTTGATGTGCACGTTAGACACTATTTTATGTTTTTGCAAAAAAAATCAGGGTCATTTTTTCGTGCGTGAAGGATTTTACCCCCTTAATATTATCCAATTTTGAAAACATTTAGTATTTTGGAAACTAGATTCAAAGTACTACAATATTTGTTCTTTGATTATCTTCATATCTTGAGTGGATTACTTTCAAATTTTGCCTCCAAGTTCAGGTTCACCTGATTTCAGAAAAAAACTGTCCACTTATATCCCCCTTTTTGACCACCATCATTGTGCACTTACCTGAGTTTCCTTTATAGATTCCCTCTCCACATCCCTTCCTATAATTGACAACCTCCAAAGTCTAACATTATAGCTCTTTTTTGCCAATTTCTCTACAACTCATTGGAAAGGCTTGAAAGGCCATATAGATGCATAACACGAGATTGACATGCTAGAAAGATACTGATAGTTGACAACAATGAATTTTTTACAATCTAAGGAGGATTATACATGGTTCTACAATGTGATTTTAGTAGTTTTAATAGCAATCACTAGATCTAGTTGACAATGCCATTTATTATATGAAGATGCCTTATACCTACTAGAAGAACTTGCAAAATCACCTAATTTTACCTAGTTCTTGCATATTATCCATAGAATGGTCCCACTACCATGTCAAATTTATTATAATAAATCAAATCTTATGGGGAACAAATTCTCAAACCATTTTGAGTAGGTTTTTCCATAGATTTCTTAGATATTCTAGTCATTTTGTTCATATATTATAATTTGATTAGTGAGAAACTTAATGAAAAATCTTCATGGTAGGATTAGGATGGTGCTTGGAAAGTTATTTAACCTCAAACATTGCATTTTTCAGACTATAGAATGCAACATTGTGTCCATGTTCCAAGATTTTTATAGTAGTTAAGATTATAGAACCCAAATATCCATGACATCTCTTGACCACTATCTTAGTCAATTATAAAACCACTATTGTCATCATAACACTCCAAATAATTTAAACAACACTAATCCCAAAGTCCTAAGAAGAATGAAAGAGGTTATAAGTTTACCAAATTAAAAAATAAATAAAAATATTTTCCGGTGACACCATAAGATAAATGAATTAAATAAAATTTATAAATAAATACTTAAAAAAAAGTACTAAAATAACTTTAACTCTAATATGGATTTTTGGAATATGGAGTGAAAGATTTATATTGAATATTTTGCATATACATAAATCCTTACATGTTTTAGATGAGTAAAGATTAAAGGAATCCTCTCAAAATAGATATAAAAATTTATCCTCACTTTTAACTTCACATTCTCTTTTTTTAATATATTGGAATAAGCAAAGAAAAAACAAATTATAAATTATGGAACTTGCTACATCAACAAGAGATTGGATGTAGCATGCTGAAACTACATAGAAAGCTTTCTACAACAACAAAAGATGCTAAAACCATCTTTAGACAAAAAAGTTACACAACACCTACCAGCAAATGATTTGTTGCACTATAAAATAAAACAATAACCATACATTCTGCAACAAATACAAACCAATATCCAACACATTCTTGTAGCAGCGAATGGAAGCTCAAGAAGTTAAAACAACTAAGTATAAAGAAGCCCATATCATGGATATTTCCTGCCATGTTTTTGTCATTGTCGTCATGAGTTCCTTCCTACAAACATGAGTTGATTTGGACTTCTTCCATGGGGAAACAAAATTCATGCACATTTTGCAATCTTTATAATCCATAAAAGCTTTGAAGATCACCTCCTTGGCAAATAATAAGTCAAATGTCCTGATTTAAATAAAGATGTAACCATTAAATTCATCAAGGTGTTATGTTGAGTACTAGGCATGATGTTGATTTGAAGTTGAGACTTCAAACATATTGCTTGGTGGTAAAGATCATCATTGGTAGAGTTGCTCTCATGCAAATAAGATGTTATTCTCAACACTTGGATATGTAGGTTGGAGAGATGGTGAGGATTTCGATCTCAAGTGGTGAGAATGAGTGAGACAAGGTAGCCTGGCAATGAATTTTCCAAATGTTTTTTATGATAATAAGCTGACAAGAGCTAGTTAATAAGTTATGAGATTTAGAAGGCCTCAGGAGGTTAGTATTCCATGAAATATAGAAATGAAAGATGATGGGTAATGCTACCATAAGGGCTTTCCATAATTATTTAACATGAGGACAAAATTGAAAATAGTGTTTGAATGTTTCAATCTTACCACGAAAAGGACCGGAAGGACAAGGTTGTAAGAACTTGAGAGGAGATCCAATACAGAATCTAGCATGCAACAACTTCCAAGCGATGAGTAGAGATTGTGGATTAACTTTTTTTTTCCAAATTTGTAGGCTAAGTTTATTCTAATACGATCTGCTAAAGTTATAAATCTAGATTTAATGTTGAGCCAACATGAGAGAGGCAAGCATGGCACAAGATGCTTATAGAGGATTTTAAGAGGAAAAGTTATGATGTTGCAACCATTAGGCCACCTCTAGTTCTTATATGATGTAGGAGTTGTTGGAATCCAAGAACACTGAGAGGGGGGGTGAATCAGTGTTCTACCGGTGAGATTACTTTTAACCTTATTAACAAAACAACTCAGTAATCAGTATGCATAAAATTAAATAATAGAAAGTAGTAATAATGTAACTACCAAGATAAACACCATAACATGGATATTTATACGTGGAAAACCTCAAAGAGGAAAAACCACGATGGGATTAGTGACCCACAATATCTATCCACTGGCCAAATGAATAAATATTACAAGAGGGTCCTACACATGTAGAAATGCACACTACCTAGAGCGCACTACTCAATACAAAGGAGCCTCACTGACTACAGATATGAAATATTGAATTACAAACAAAATATGAACTCTAAGTGTGCATTTGGTATGCTGGATGAGTTCTGGTTTAAGCATTGTTTGTACTGGTTAACATTGTTTCCTTCCTTACCGGTAACCTGATTTGCTTTTTAGTCCTCTTCACAAATAACCAAGACCGACTACATATCAATTCATTCACATTATGTTGATCAAGATCTCACTCACATAATATCACATAACCTATCATATCAAAATGACCTAACCGGATTGACTTATATACCCTTACATACATAAACATAAATGCCTTATGTCAGATTACAATCATATTACAAAGTGATTACATGTTGACCTAGACAAAAGTATAAACATTAATCTTTGTGACTGTTGTCGCCTCCATGTTTGCCGAATAAATCTCCTATGTTGGCCTCTAAATATTGGTTCCTAGTTTTTTGGTTTCTCTGAATGTTGGTTTCCTTGAATGTCGGTTGTCTTGAATGTGGATTGTTGAGCCATGAATACCGGTGAGTACCGGATAAGTAATTAACCCAAAATGATGTGTGTTGCCATCAATGACAACACCATTATGATAGATGAGTGTCAATTTCCAACAATCTCCCCATTTGGCATTGATGGCAACACTCATGTAAAAAATGAATCAGTGAAGTGATGTTCCGGTTCCTTCCCAAAACCGATCTCCCAAAGCTAGTCTCAAAAGGCTACTCCCCCTGAGTTATACATTACTTCTTATGTCCCTTAACATTTTTCACATCTAATGTCTCCCCCTTTGAAAATAATGCCAAAGTCAGGGTAAAGAACAATGAAAGAAAGAATGAAATCAAAAACTGTGATTACTAGATCTAGATGTATTTGAAAATATCCAGATAAGAACCCTTCAAAAATACCAACTAAGTATCCCAGCTAGTTTTTAAAGTTCTCAAAATTGATACCAACCCATTTAAAATGTATGCATGTAATTCTTCTTCTATTAGGTCTGCCGATGTGGGCTTACTCATTTGATCTATGCATTCCCTCTTATGAAGTAATAAGGTATTAAGTCAGGGACTGACCAAACCTCTTAATTCTCTGGTTCATCGGATTAACCTATCCTTGTCCTTCTCCAGGGCTGAAATTTTAGATTCAAAAAGTAAAATTTGACCATCAATAGAGCTGGTCAATGACTCAATACCATAAAAAATGACTACAAGTTGTTCATTCTTATCCTTATCCACCTTAATTTTATTGTCTAGGTCTTGTGTTAGTTTAGTCGTGGTAGTGCAAGACTGGTATATACAACTACATTGATGAAGAGCTTCATCAATCATTATTAGTTCTTCTGTCAATTTAATCTTATCTATTGTGATCATGTTATCATAGGTGACCTTCCTTGTTGCATTGCATCTCTCCACCAATTGTTAGTTTGACACTTGTTGTTGAGTTTTGCACTCCTTTTCAATATGTTCAATTAAACCTTTTAACTTACTGTAAGCGCTAGCTAGTTGATTTATCTTGTATTCTGGTGCAAGTTGCTGCAAAATTGGAATGGCTTTCTCAATAACCTACTTGTCTTCTAATCCTGTCTTCATTAGTTTCTGAGCTGCAACAAACATCAACTTAGAACTGCTTAACTACTCAATTTTCTTTTTCTCAAAATGACTAAAATCTACTTGATCGGATATGTCAAGTGCCAACAATGAGGGACCAACAACTGGTGAAGGTGTCACTACACTGACTTTAGTCTGTTCAACCTTTTATTTCCCCTCTTTCTTCTATTCTACTTCATTTTTCTATTCTTTCTCCTTAGCACTGGTGGCTTTGCCACTTGGTGTAGTTATTTGTGCTGCATGTATCTCATGAATCTCAATTGTATCAACATCAATTGCTGGAGGAAAATTATCCTCAATATTATCCATTGGTTTATTGATCTCTACATCCTATACATGTGTAACTGCCAGAGGAATGTCCTTAGTTAATGTCTTTCCCAAAACTGGTAGATTTTCACCTAATGTACCTTTACTCTTAGCATCAACCAAGATGTCTGGAATGTAAGACTTAGGAGGTACATCTAGTGATGTAAAGAATTATGGATTATCAATAAATAATTTTATCCATTCCTCATGAGTTTCCTTGACTATTTCATTTATTCTACCTACCATAAGACTCACATGCCTGTTCCTAATCTGGAAAATTATTTTATTTTCAGATTCAAGGCACATTTGCATTTCCTCTTCAATTATTGCACCATAAACAGTTAATAATTCTTGAATCTTAATATGCTTATCTTCCTCAAGTCTCGACAGTCTTCTAGCATCTAACTTACTATATGAATCTATCGGTATTTTCTTCTCTATCTCAATTAAAGCTTTCTTATATATATCTAAGTATAACAAAACTACTTCCTCAATTTCCTTTTCTTCCTTATCATCCATCTTTACATAATAATGTTGTATATTTCTCAAAATTCCATTCATAGTAATCTAATCTACCAATTCATCTACAAATAAAGGAGGGATAAATTTAATTCTTTTACTAGATTCAAGAGCTATATCTAAGTCTAATTTCTTCTTCTTATCAGGAGTAGGAGTTGTCTCTTTTACCGGTTTCCTCTTCTCTGTAGGCTTCCTCTCCTTCAAATTTTTCTTTTGGGTTGTCGAAGGAGTGACCTTGGTTTTCTACAGCTTTCCTTCCTTGGGTTTATTCCTCTAAATCCTCATGTAGATTTTAGGAATCTTGGAGGGCTCTTCTTCTATCTTAGATCTGGAAGAAACATTGGCAATATAGGTTTCTAATTTCTTTCTCTTCATCACACCCTTTTCAGTTGTTGCTGCTGGTGAGGCTTGAACTACTACCAGAGAAGATTCTTCTGCTAATCCAATGAATTGTTTGATCTCGGAGGATATCTTCTGGACAACTTGTCCAACCTTCTTTATTTGCCCTTCCTTCTTCTTCTTGTTAAATCCTATATGTACTTCTAATTCCTTTTGCTTTGTAGTTCCAAAGGTCTTTTCCTTATCATCAATTAGGGCATCAATAAGAATCTTTGCATACAAGTCCAAGATTTGTGCATCAACTTCGTAGCCCATCTCAATCACCCATATTGTCCTAGGTTGCACCGCCTCCATTAGAGTTTCATCCTTTTTAACCATAAAATATATTTCACTAGAGTACTTGTCAACAATGTGCTTAGGTACTCTTTCCCTCTACCTCATTTCCTTCTAGAAAGCTTTGAAATAACCCCACAAAATGGAGTCTTTGTCCTATCCTAAGTTCCTCAAGTCATCCTTAATCTATTTGCCTACCAGTATATCAAAGGCCCATTGTCTCTTACCGAATCCCAGTGTCTCATTAAGAAAGAAGAGCATCAAAAAAACAATAAGATTACCGTACTGAACACACCTTTCTTTTCTCCCTTAATCTTCCCTAGATTCAAAATTAACTCATCACACATCCACTGACAGAGATCATATTTCTCATTCTCCTTAACCATCTTATGTGCACAATAGATACAAGAGCTAGAAACATAGTTCAACCGGTTGGATTGGCTTACCTTGTAGCCAATGATCATGCTAGCGAATTGAACGTTCTTATCTCTAATTGTGCTAATCCTCATAGACTGGTTATCAAAGGTAGCACTAGTTAACTTCTCTTCATTGTTTGAGGTCTTCTTCTTTCTCGATGTCTAACGAACCTGGGGCAAACCGGTGATTGCACCAACAACTTCCTTGGTGATTTTGTAGGGCTGGTCTACGCACAAGAATTTTCCATGAACATGGCTCATCACATATAGGATTATTTCATCTTCAAACTCTTCCTTCTCCAAAATATTGGTGAAACCCTGATCTTTCATATTTTGGAATTCAGGTTTGATTATGCCATCCTTATTCAAAAATGTGGTCATGTACAAGGTTTTGATTTTAAATGATACCAAATCCTCTAAAGTATAGTGAATGTAAGCTCGAACATCCTCAACATATTGAACATTGTCGGGAACCCTTGAAAATGCATCAACTGAGTCATCAACCTTCACAATTTGAGGGTATTCCTTGAATATGAGGCATGGATGATCTTTAATATCGACCACAATAAGGGAAGCCACATCTTCTAGAGGAGTAGATTCTGAAGCCATTGTATTTGAAAAGATAGCTCGAAAACTAAGAAAATACCTCACAACCTTCACTAGTGAAAATCCTTGAAAATCTGCTCGAAATGCACTGGAATTTGCTTGAAGATTCTCTTGATCATCTTAGGTCATCTTAAACTCCCTCTGGTTTGTTCTAAATGTTGTGTGATAAAAAATGAAAATAACTTTTTGACCTTTAATTCTGCGAAATCCTAATTTCTCATTGACATAAATGGGTAATGACATATCATACCGGATTCAAAATCCATTATCTCAGTGTCGATGAACCTTCAAAATGACTTCTCCAAGATCTGAAACAAGCTTTCAGACCACTACTAGGGGAAATTTAAGATCTATCATTATTTTGCCTCCTCCTAAGGCTAATGCCTTAGCTACCAAATGAGTTTCCTATCGGTGCAAGAACATTCTACTCTGTCGGTTGAGTAACTGGGGTATTTGCCTCTGTCAGTTGATGTTCAGATTTCTTAACCCACTATTTAGCATGATCTTGTCGGATTTCATCAATCTTTTGCTTTTCCTTCTCATTGGATGTGTCATTCCTTTCTAGTGTATTCTTGCATCTACAATATTTGGGAATGTGTCATATTTTGTTGCATGCATAGCAAGTGACATTGTTCTTTTGAATTGCCTTGTTGTATCCTTGATCATTTCTTGACCTACATTGATTAGTCATATGTCCAAAATTTCCACATGAATGAAATTTCACATTCATTCTACAATATATTGTCCTATGAACATATTTCTTACAATTAAAACACTGACTGGTACCTGAATTATTATTATGATTTGCTCTATTTCTTTATTGACTTTCAATATGACGAAACCTATTGCAAACAAAACATCTACCATTGAATTCATGGGCATTCATTTTCCTTACCAGTGATCTCTAATTGTGGTTGATAGGTGGATTTTCCTGATTGTCCTTCTGACTGGTTGCATCATCCTCATTTGCAATGCCTTTGGTAGATAAGTTGTCAGAGCTCATGGTAGTTTAATTCTACATCTAGTTTAGGGTTATAGGCTCAGGCTGTATAATTTGGTATTATTATTTCTCAAGATGGATACTCCTATTTGCTTGAGAAGCATGTCTGTGGAGGACCAAAAGGGATTTTTGGGTTCCGTTTAAGTGTATTGGCAATTTTTATCCACAATTTGAAAATTATTTAATTTTTTTGGCTAATATTTTGTTATGTATGGAAAAATATATATTTTATTAGCGATTTCATGAATTCATTGTCATTAATAGATAAGTCACATCACATCACATCACATTGATTTAGGACTCTGCATGATGTATCGATAAGTGCGACCTCATTAACACCACACGTACCTAAAATCCGTCAATGATTTTAAACCGTTTGATGATCGTAGATCAATGACTGAAGTTTAGTTTTGGCCCAAATTTCTGAAGAGAAAGTAGTTCTCCAAAAAGTGCCTAGAATGGAATTGAATTCAATAGACACGTATCAAATGTCATAATTGATAATGCTGGTCATTTAATATATGTCTTATCACTAACTGCAATCCACTCTACCCCCATGACTTCAACAAAACTTCCAATATGGTATTTGGTACTGGTTTAGAGTTGTTTCCAATTTCGCACACTAGTGAAATTATGGGAAAGATTTGTAGAGATATACAAAAGATCTAAAAAAATTTAAAGGAATTTATACGGTTAGAGAAGGAATTATTACAATCAAGAGCTTCTTCTATTTATAGACGATCTTTGCTTCTTTCATCTTCAATTAGCCTTTGGTAGATAAATCGTTAGAACTCGTGGTAGTTAAATTATGCCTCTAGTTTAGGTTTATAGGCTCATGATGTATAATTTGGTATTCTAATTTCTCAAGATGGACACTCCTATCTACTTGAGAAGCATGTCTGCGGAGGATCAGAGGGCCTTTTTGGGCTCCTTTAGAGACCCAACCCTCCAATCAATCTATAAGGAGGTTGAGATGTTCACTAGTGAGGTTGTGAGGATGGTGTTGGGCAGAGAGTTTCTGTGAAATGAAAATAGATACCATGTTAACACAAAAGTTACATCCCGGTTCTTGGTGTCTCTTCTGGACCTTGGAGGAGATAAGGTGGATATGTTGTTGCTGTTAAGGAAGGTGTTTAAAGAAGACTTCCTTGGAGATGACATTACTGGTGTCATCTTTACAAAATTGGGGTGGGAATCCCTTGGGCGAATGAATTAACCAGACTTCTCCTCCTTGACCAAACAGTGGCTAGGCAACCTTGTCTTTTGAACCTGAATGTGGAGAAGTTGACGTGTCATAGGAAATGGGCACGGATTGGTAGGGACTTTCTCTTGGATGACTTTCTAGACTACATATGGCTTGAATAATTCTCACATCTTATAATGTCTAAAGAATTATACATAGAGGGAGGGAAAGATTCTTAGGGTAAACCATGAATGTGTCCATTGCCTCTGCCCTAGCCCTGACCCCTAGTAGTTTTTTTTTTTTGGCTATTTCCTTGTAACCTTGCACTTATTTTGGATTTAAAGTATTTGAGGGACTCTAACATGTAAAAATTGTAAATTTGTGAAACATATATATTAATGATAATTTTGCAAATTCCAGTTCGTTTCAATTTGCCTCTTATGGATATAAAAATGTTTTCTATTTCATTTTATTATTTGTTCCTGCCGTCATGCCATGAAAGGATACTTAGCATAATCATTATGTTTTGAAATAGCTTGAATAGTTATTAATTTGTGTCGATATAAGAATTAATTTTCACCATAAAAAAATAGCAGGTCTAGTCTAATTTCTTCTCTAAAGTTAAAGAGCTAACTCAGTGTCACTTTTGAGACGACCTTTTCTAAAAGATATTTGAAGTGCTTAACAAAGAAGTATTTAAAAAAATATAATGCCAAGGATTGGCTGCAAGTGATAGCATCCAATAAGGATCTCAATGTTTATGAGATAGGTTATTTCAATATTTTGTTAAACAATGGAAATAAATTTAATACCGTGATATTTTTTATGTAATGTTTCTTCCTCTATATTTAATATTAAAAAATAAATCAAGTTCATTTAATTAATTATTTGTACATTGATTATAAATATAAAAAAAAGATGTTTATCTCATGAAAAACAAGTGAATTAAAAGTCCAACTAACTTGTAATTTTTTATACATAATTTCAATATAAAAAAAAAGTCCAACTAACTAGGTACATGCACATGTATTTACAATCCTATTGAATATAATTCAAAGGCTTAACTTAAAAAAGAATTCACATAGTTAAGATAATTTTTTTAATATGTTTTAAGAGTTTTATTTTGGGAGTTAACAATTCGTATAGATGTCGAAACATCTCTTAAAATCATTTATATTTAATTTTTTTTTTTTTGATAAAAGTGGATGAACCATTGAAATTATATTAAATCTTTATATTTTTTACATGGTGTATGGTTCAACGAGCACTAAAGGGAAAGAACTAGTAAGAAAACCCTTTAGTATTGCTAAAAAAACAAAAGCCTGTTTACCCATTACAAAAGCCCATAGGCAACCCAGATACAACCCCTGATTACAATATCAATCGCATTAGATATAAAGGAAGCTTGGAAAAAGCTTATAGGAATCAGTGAAGAAGATGGCACCTCAAAATGAGACCACCATGTCCACAAAAATAGTGTCATCACCCAAAAGGGACCAAACCAGGTCTATGCACCACATGACTCCAAGGCCCTGCAGAGAACAAACCCATAGCTAGAAGGGAACCAAGTAAAAGCAGTCCTGACAACACAAGAATAGTTAGCAAACATATGCCCATCCATATAATAAGTAGAGAACGATGGAAAAAACCCTCAGGAATCAGGGAGAGGCCTATCCATAAAAGAATCCAAAACAAAAGCCATAACAACAACAAGATAAGGAGCCATCTGCACCACCAAATAACCTGTCCCTCATCTGGAATATAATAGAGAAAAGGATAACCAATGTATGATTATCTCAACATCATGAGAGAAACTGCCAAGAAAGAGAACTCATATGAAAAGATGAAAATAATTCCCTCATATCTTTACAACAAACCGAATCATTAAAGCAACTACCTAACTAGCAGGATACCCACAGAACAAAATGATTCCACAGAAGGACCAACTCTACATAGTGTGAAATGAAAGCTCATGGTAAAGTTACCCATATCTAACCATAAAGAGAAATGATTACCAAAAAAGAAGAAAATTAGACTCAATGTATTTTAATAGAGTCCAACCATGAAATTAAATGACTGACATAGAAGATCCAATACCAAAGAAATCCTCAAAATATCCAAAGGAAACCAAGGTATCCATCTACTGTGATAATAAACTCGTAAGCCCAGAATGAAGCCTCATGGGATAGGTCAATGCCAAGCAAGAAGCCCAAAAATACCAAAACTGCTAGCCAAACATAAGATATCCCACATCTGACCATAAAGGACAATAATTACACATGAACCCATACAATCTCACTCTTATAAGTGACAAAATGGCAAATCTAGAAAAAGAAACCACAACAAAACTCTCTCCTTAATGAGGAGATTCTCCCAATAAATGTCAGTAGCAAGGATATTGCCCCGAAGGCCAACACCCTCATTATAGGCACTTACGAAAGAACAACCACACCAAGAATAGGGAATGAAGGAAGTTTCTGAATGAAAGGTCTGTTAAGAGAGAAGTTTCACGCAAGAGATAGGAAAATCCAAAGGGGCAAGTTCTATATGATCAACACCCTCAACAATAGCCTTGTTTGCAAGAAAATCCGTGAAAGCATTAATTTCTCTAAAATAGTGAGAAATAGAGAAAGTGGAAAAGCCATTTAGTTGAAGGAGAATGTGCTCTAAAAAATATTGCAAGTGCTAAGAGAGACACTTTTTTCTACCAACCGCCTGAAATACCAGCATTGAATCACCTTCAATAACAATGTCCTTAATGTTTAAAGAATGAGCAAGATCAAGTCCAAAGGATAAGGCCTAAAACTTAGCCACATTATTAGTGCCATGACCAATATATTTACCCACTACTTTGATGATCTTTGAGGAATGATCAAAAATAATTACCCCAACCCCAGACCTCCCCGAATTACCCTTAGAGGCCCCATCAAACTAAAGTTTGAATGAAGGAAAAGGAGGAGGACTCCATTTAGCCATCTTACGCTTAAGAGTCGAAGAAACTCCATCTGTTATAACCCCATGAGAAGGCATCAAATGAAGTAAAGACCATCACCAAGTGACCCGATTATCCCAATGAGAAAAGGACCTGAGATGATCTAAATTTCTATGAATGAAAGCAAGCACCACTTCACTAATGGAAGCTTGAATTTTACCAATTATGACTGTCAAAGATGAGGATTTATGTTTGAAGATTCTTGAATTCCTTTCAAGCCAAAGATTCCAAATTAGCAAAGATGGAGTGACAACCCAAAGAGATGAATAGAACGAAGAGGGAAACAACAAGGGCCATGACATAAATTGTGAAAGTAGATTTGGACAGAGAGTAGAAGACCATCCTAACATATCAAACAACCAATACCAACACTCAGAGGCAAAAGGACATAGCCAGAAAAGGTGATCCATCAATTCCATACAATAACCACAGAAAAGACAAGGAAAAACTATTGTAATCCCAAGTCTATCCAACCGCATTTCAGTAAGGACTTTATCTTGGACTGCCAACCAAGCAAAAGCCCTTGCCTTTGGAAGACAAGCAGGATGCCAGAAAAGCTTAGTAGGCCAACAAGATGGCAAGGGGGCCTGAACCAAAGAATTGTACCCCTCTTTAACTAAATAAGAACCTGTAGCATTTTTAACCCAAACCAAAGAGTCCTCCTTCATATGGAAAAGTAAAGGTCTTTTACAAAGTTCTTCTATAAAAGCTAAAATAATACCATTATTAATAGATAGGGGAAGGATATCCTTCCATTTAGCCACTAAACATGGACCTGAGGTGATAATGTTGAAATAATCTACAACAAAAGGTCCCCAAAGATCTGACAAAATATCCGGTAAAGGGGACCAGTCACAAATAGCTGAGAGAGCAGGATGCCCATTCCAAACTTCATCCAAAAAATGAGCCCTTTTGCCATTATGGACCACCCAAGATAAATGTGGTAAGATCACCTCCCTACAAGAAATCAAAAAATTCCAAAACGCAGAGCCCTTTGGAAGGGATGTTGCAGTAAAAATCCTTTCGTTGGGTGCTCCCCTTAAATACTTGGCGAGCATGATAGAAGCCCATTTACTCTAGGGGTTTGCATATAACTTCCAAATCAATTTATTCCACCCCCACCTCCTTGGGATGACATATTTTATCCCACCTCCTTGGGATGACATAACCCCCACCTCCTTGGGATGACATATTTTATCCCAAGCAAGAAGAGGGATCTTCATTTATCCTCCTAAATTGTCACTCCAAAGGAACGTCCTGAGGGAAACCTTAATCTTCTTAATGACTTGAGAAGGCGCCTGCAGGATAGACATCAAGTATGTAGGAATGGCACTCAACACTGATTTGATTAGAAGGATCTTACCAGCCATTTTTAGCCACTTATGATTCCAAGAGGTAATTCTAGAGGTAATAGAATGGACTAATTTATCCCAAAAGGAGGTCTTATCCGAACCCAAAAAGAAAGGGATGCCCAAATACATATAGGGAAAGGTCCCAACATGAAAGCTCCAAAAGTAGGCAAGATTGTCCCAAACTAATGTGGGGACATTCACAAAAAAGACTTTGGACTTCTGATTATTAACCTTTTGACCAGAAAATGCAGCGTAATTAGAAATAATTTTTTTAATAACTCGAGCTTCCCTCATAGAAGCCATCCCAAATAGAAGTGTATCATTAGCAAATAAACAATGAGATTGTGAAGAAGGGAGGCCATCCACTCTGATACTTGACCATAGACCCAAAGTCATAGCATTAGATATAGCCCTGCTCAATGCTTCTGCCAAAAGAATAAACAAAAAAGGGGATAGAGGATCTCCTTGCCTAATTCCCTAGGAGGAAGCAAAAAAGTCTGAGGGAGAACCATTAATCAAAATTGAAAAGCAAGTAGAGGATATACATGAAAAGACCCACTTGACCCAACTATGGGAAAACCTAAAACGATACAAGACCGCCACCAGGGATTGCCAATTAACATGATCATAGGCTTTAAGCATGTCTAGTTTAAGAATCATTACCGAGACCTTTTGCTAGGATATGGAGTGCAGGATTTCATGCGCTACAATAGCACCTTCAGGAGTTTCCCGTCCAGGCACAAAACCACCCTGCTCAAAAGAAATTATCTGAGGAAGGAGTTTAGATAGCCTAACCAAAATTGCCTTAGTAAAGATTTTGTATAAGGTGTTACACAAGGCAATTGGACGAAAGTCTGAAAAATAGGTAGGATTATCTACTTTTGGAATAATAGCTATAAGAGTAGTATTAATTTCTCTTAAGATCGACCTATTCCTTCTAGACTCCTCCAAGGCTAACAACAAATCCTTTCCAATAAAATCCCAACATCTCTGAAAGAATAAGGCTGTAAATCCATCCGGACCTAGAACCTTTTCCGGATGCATGGAAAAGACTATCTCTTTCAATTCAGCCAATGAAAAGGGGGCCATAAGCAACCTATTATCCTTAGGGGAAACTAAAGGGGGGATCAAATTTACAAACTCATCATCAACCACCACCAGCTCCACTGAAAGAAGAGACTTAAAGAACCTTACAGCTTCAGCGGTTATATCATCCTCATCTATCAGTGTATTACCATTAGAGTCGTGAATACAAGAGATTCGATTGCGAAGTCTCTTGAGCTTAGAAGAGGAATGAAAGAATTTAGTATTTTGATCGCCTTCAGAAAGCCAAAGATCCCTAGACTTCTGTCTCCAATAAGATTCTTCCCTAGCCAAGGTCTCACTCAACTGTAGGTTCAAAAACTTTAGCTTATCATATATTGCAGGAGACAACCCTGAAGCAACAATGCTTTCATTAAGCTGCTCAATTTCCTCCTAAATCTTGGCCTTTTCACCAAAAATATTCTTAAAATGCATCACATTCCAATCCTTAATCCTTGACTTTAAAAAGCCTAGTTTCTTAACAAGCTGAAACATCCATGACCCAAGAAAAAATGCAGCTGAATACCACCAATGTTTTAAGGAAGGCAAAAATGATTGGTCCCTAAACCACATTGGCTCAAACTTGAAAGGTAACTTTCTAGGAGCCCTATCCTCAAAAATAGAAAACTGAATAGGGAAATGATCAGAGCCAGTAAAGGGGAGAATTGAGGACACAAAATCTTGACCTGAATTGAACCAATTATCTGAAACCATAAAACGATCCAGTCTTTCTGAAATTTGGCAAAAGTCCCTACGCATATTAGTCCATGTAAATGACCCATTAAGAGGTTTATGATCAAACCAAATTCGAGTGAATGAAGTTGCAAAAGTCTGACATACCATGCTTATTAGGGATGATTCCCCCAACCTTTTCATCCCTACTAGTAATTGCATTAAAATCTCCCCCAAAAATCAGAAAAACATTCTACAGAGGAGTGGCAAGAGAAACCAAGTAATTCCAAAGTGTTCTTTTTTCTAGAACCCCCAATGGACCATACATATTAAATAACCAAAATTTTAACTTTGACAACCTGCTCTTAACTACCCCAAGCATCCAATTGGATGAGGAAGCAATTAATGAGAAATGTATAGTAGAATCTTTCCAAAGGATTGCCAGCCCACCCAAAGCCCCAGAAGAGGGAGATGAGCAAAAATTCCAAACTTTCCAAGAGGAAAAAAACCTATCAGCCAAAGATAGATTTAGCTTAGTTTCTTGTAACAACACCAGATCACACTTCATTAAGTCTAATTGTGACTTAATCAAGAGTCATTTGTTAGGAGCGTTTAAGCCCCTAACATTCCAGGATATAATCTTCATTGGGCCTGAGGGGAAGCATCAGCTCCCCTCGAAATATTCAACGATACTAGCGAAACCAATCCAACCAAAAAAACCTTATGCAGACTTCGTTTAGTAGCTAAGGCTCTTGTGGGAGGTGGACTAAAGGGTTTCTTTGATCTTTTCTTTCTAGAAGTCTCCAAAGAGGAAAGAAAAGTTGATTGAATTCCCGCATCGATTTCTAATTTAGTCTTAATATGCTTAGGCTTGTGACCCCTTTTCCCTGGAGTAGACAAGGGTGAAGTAGGGATAAGAGGGGTTTGAACCAAAGGAAGCCCAGGAGTGACCTCCACAAGTGCCTTATCTACCCTAACCTCCTCCTTTTCTGAGACCAAGGGAGCAAGAGAAGACACAAGACCTGAAGCCCCCAAATTATTATCCATATTGAGAAGCTCAAAAGAGTTATTGGTGGGAAAAGTAGCCAAATCATTCTCCAAAGTCTCCAAATCAACCGAAATCGAAGAAATTACCTTATTAGCTAAAGGAGAATTAAGAGATACCTTATTAGTATTAACAATATCTTATACCTAAGCAATGAGATGCTCATCTGGAATAACATGAACCTCCACGGGTTTGTCACTATCTATCAAAACCTCTAGGATTCGTGAAATGGTCTCTAATAAAATACCCACATCTGGAGCAATATCCCCACCCATGGTTTTATTCAAAACAACAAGGATTCGGGACTTAGCCCCTAAAATATTACCCAACTCAACCACAGGCTCAGAATACACTTCCTATTTGTAGTGACATTAGAAATTTTTAGAGGGGGAGCATTCGATAGACCAATCCTCGAGGAAATAATAGAGATTTAGGAGCCGCTGCGACATTAAAGTTTATTTTTTAAAATAATTTAATAAATATATAAATAAAAAAAAAAATCCAAATATTTAAAATTGATTTAATAAATATATAATTAAATAAAAATTAATTTAAATGTTTTAAATTAATTGAATTATATCCCTTTAGAGCAGTCACCTTCTTATCATTAGTTTCCAGTTTATCAAAGGTTACTAAGGCCTTCAAATCAACATTCAATGTGTGATTTTAGGCTAATGTATAATATTAAACTTCAATTATGCTTAAAAATATATCCTCTCATTAAAATATTATACCATAAAAAATAAAATAAAATATTTTGAGAGAATATAAAATAAAATAGAGAACATAAAATCTTTATTGATCGGTTTATACTGCTTTATTATATCATATTTATTCATCTTTTCATTTATCTTTTTTATACTCATATGTATATATATTTTGTTTTATATATTCTGTTATTTTTATTTTTTTATATCTTTTCTGATGTTTTCTTTATATATATATAATTTATTATTTGTGTCATTGTTCCATTGATCTTTTATATATTTATTTACTTATTTATCTCTTTTTTGTTTCTCTCCCACATACTCTATTACTCATATGTGTATGATTATAAATTTATACATGGTCTATAGTGACAACAGCTATGCAACCCTTACATTGCACCATTCAAAAAATGACAACATACATCATAACTGCTAGTTAATCATTGTTAATGCTGGAAAATATCCTTAAAGATATTTAAGGGCTGCGTAACCATTGTCATCTATAGTAATGCATTTATTATTGAGATCCTTAAAGATCTCATCCAGACTCCACCTTCTATTGCCAATGCAATTCGCTTTTTAGCGATTTGAAACTAGGCTAGCTTTGACATAGTAATGATGATACGTATCACTCATTCTCTATTGTCGAGGAATGAAGTTGGATTTTGTCCTTCTAGCAGCGGCCTTTGAGGCTGGATATTGATTTCTCTTCTATGTGGTCGATCCTGATTCCTGACCTTGTCCTATTGCTTGTTTCATATGAGGCTTATGTGTAAAGGCTGACAGTCACAACTCACTCATATTTATGATATGACCCCTCGGAATTTATTACTCAAGGTAAGATTTCACCTTTAAATTCAACATTAAGGAAATGTTTGATCACACCCTGACGTCTAAGATTAAGTTCAAAAAGCTCCTTATTGTAGATGGATACTTCGATAAGACTCAAAAGCTTGAAAAGGCAAATGGTCTTCTGGGGAGAGATTATGAATGAAAGATTGCTTAGCATCTTGCAATATCCGCATGAAGTATTTATGCATGTAGTGGCCAAGATATTAGGAAATGATTTCATGAAAAGTGATGACAAGAGTAGGGCCAATCCTGATATTGCTACAATGTTTCTTGTGGTTGCCATATATACTGAGTGGGATAGAGAAGTGGTTGACTGAATCTACAGGGAGGTTTTCATCCCAGCAATCCTTGTGGAATTGGATAGAGTGTTGATTAATTTTGATGATGAATTAACTATTCCCAAACCAAGGCACTATGATAACCTTATACTAAACAACCGTTTGATCCCAAGGATGCCCATTTTGACAATTTTTGATGTAGGTGAATTTGCATTGAGAAGAGATGAAATTAGGCAAAGCCTAAACTTTCTCCTCTGGCTCTTTCAAGTCCAAGGACCTAGTTGTAAGGATTGGTTTGAAAACCACCTCATAGAAGAAGGGATTTGGGTAAATGAGAAACCAAAAATTCTGGCTAGGGTGTAGGCCTGGCTTAATGGGTAGCCTGAGAAAGAATTTTGTTAAAATAGTTATAAAATCCAAACCCTCAAAATATTATTTTTGCTTTAATATATTAGCTCTGTCTGACTTTGAAGCGATGTAGTTTAATAGTAACTTTGAAATTTTACAGTTAATCATACTTGATATAAATAGGTAATCATACATGGGTATTTTGGTAATTTGAAGACATTCTGCATTATGCTTTTGATAATTCATAACTGTTAAAGTTGTCTGATTGATGATCACTATGGATTCATATACTCTATTTTATAAGCCGGTGAAGGTGTCGGTACCCTAACATCAGTCTATTCAACCTTTTATTTCTCCTCTCTCTTTTGTTCTACTTCCTTTTCCCATTCCCTGTCCTTAGCACCAGTGGCTTCGCCACTTGGTGCAGTTATTTGTGTTGCCTCTATCTCATTAATCTCAATTGTATCAACATCAATTGCCAGAGGAAAATTATCCTTAATATTATCTACCAGTTTATTGATCTCTACATCATGTACATGTGTAACTACTAGAGGAATGTCCTCAATTAATTTGTTGCCCAAAACCAGTGGATTTTCACCTAATATACCTTTACCCTTAGAATCAACCGGGATGTTTGGAATGTTAGACTTAGGAGGTACATCCAGTGATGTCAAGAGTTCTGGATTATTAATAAATAATTTTATCCATGCCTCATGAATTTCCTTGACTATTTCATTTAATTAGCCTACCACAAGACTCACATGCCTATGCCTACTCTGAAAAATTGTTTTATTTGTAGATTCGAGGCACATTTGCATTTCCTCTTCAGTTATTGCACCACAAAATAGTTAATAATTCCTGAATCTTAATATGCCTATCTTCCTCAAGTGTTGACAATCTTATAGCATTTAACTTATTATATAAATCTGTCAGTATTGGCTTCTCTATCTCAATTAAATCTTTCTTATATATATCTAAGTATAACGAAACTGCTTCCTCAATTTCCTTTTGTTCCTTATCATCCATATTTAATGCATTCAAGAGCTATATCTAAGTCATATTTCTTCTTCTTACCAGGAGTAGGAGTTGTCTATTTAACCTGTTTCCTCTTCTCTGTAGGCTTCCTCTCCTTGAAATTTTTCTTTTGGATTGTTGGAGGAGTGACCTTTGTTTTCTTCAGCTTTCCTTCCATAGGTTTCTTCCTCTAAATCCTCATGTAGATTTTAGGAATCTTCGAGGGATCTTCTTTTGTCTCAGATTTAGAAGCAACAAGAGAACTATAGGTTTCTGGTTTCTTTATGTTCATCACACCTTTACCAGTTGCTACTATTGGTGAGGCTTGAACTGCTACCGGAGAAGATCCTTCTACTAATCCAATGATTTGTTTGATCTCAGAGGAAATCTTCTAGAAATCTTTTCCAACCTTTTTTTTTTGCCCTTCCCTCCTCTTCTTTTTAAATCCTATTTGTACTTATAATTCCTTTTGCTTTGTAGTGCCAAAGGCCTTTTCCTTTTCATCAGTCGAGGCATCAATAAACATCTTGGCATACAAGTCAAAGATTTGTGCGTCAACTTCATAGCCCATCTCAGTCACCCATATCATCCTAGGCTTCATCGCCTCCATTAGAGTTTGATCCTTTTTAACCATAAAACATATTTCACTAGAGTACTTGTCAACAATGTGCTGAGGTACTCTTTCCCTCTAATTCATTGCCTTTGGGAAAGCTTTGAAATAACCCCGCAAAATGGAGTCTCTTTCATGTCCTAAGTTCCTCAAGGCATCGTTAATTTGTTTGCCTACCGGTATATCAAAGGGCCATTGCCTCTTACTGGATCCCGGTGTCTCATTATGAAACAAAAGCATCAAACAAATAATAAGATTACCGTACTAGAACACACCTTTCTTTTCTCCCTTAATCTTCCCTATATTCATAATTAACTCATCACACATCCACTGATAGAGATCATATTTCTCATTCTCCTTAACCATCTTATGTGCACATCAGATACAAGAGCTAGAAATAGAGTTCAACCGGTTGGATTGGGTTACCTTGTAGCCAATGATAATGCTAGAAAATTGAACGTTCTTGTCTTTGATTATGAGCTAATCCTCATGGACTGGTTAGCAAAGGTAGCACTGATTAACTTCTTCACTTCATTGTTTGAGATCTTCTTCTTTCCCAGTGTCTGACCAACATGGGGAAAACTAGTGATTGCATGAATAGTCTCCTTGGTAATTTGGTAGGGCCGATCTAGCCACAAGAATTCACCATGAACACGGCTCAACACATATTAGATTATTTCATCTACAAACTCTGTCATCTCCAAAATATCGGTGAAACCCTGATCCTTAAGATTTTGGAATTTAGGTTTTATCAAGGCATCCTTGTCCAAAAATGTGGCTATGTACAAGGTTTTGATTTCAGATGAGCCCAAATCCTCTAGAGTGTAGTGAATGTAAGCTCAAATATCCTCAACATACAGAACACCATTGGGAACCCTTGAAAATGCACCGAATGTGCCATCAACCTTCACAATTTGTGGGTATCACTTGAATACGGGGCGTGGATGATCTTTGATGTCAACCACAATAGGGGTAGCCATATCTATCAGAGTGAGAGCAGATCTAGAAGCCATTATGTTTGAAAAGATAGCTCAAAAACTGAGAAAATACCTCACAACCTTCGCTGGTGAAAATCCTTGAAAATCCGCTCTCAATGCACTAGAATTCACTTAAAGATTCTCTTGATCACCTTAAACTCACTTTGCTTCATTCTAAATGTTGTGCATAAAAAATGAAATAAATTTTCCCTTTTATTATACAAAACCCTAATTTCTCATTGACATAAATTCATGTCGGCATATCATACCAGATTCAAAATCCATTATCTCAATGTCGGTGAACCTTCAAACTGACTTCTCCAAGATCTGAAACAAGCTTTCAAACCACTACCAAGGGTAATGCAAGATTTGTCATTAATATGCCTCCCCCTAAGGCTAATGCCTTAGTTACCGAATGACTTTCCTGCCGATACAGGAACATTCTTCTCTACTAGTTGAGTAACCGGGGTATTTGCCTCTGCCAGTTGATCTTTAGATTTTCTAACCCACTGTTTAGCATGATCTTTCTAGATATCATCAACCTTTTTCTTTCCCTTCTTATTCGATCTGTCATTCCTTTCTAGTGTATCCTTGCTTCTGTAATATTTGGCAATGTGTCCTATTTTGTTTCTTGCATAGCAAGTGACATTATTCTCCTAAATTGTCTTGTTGTATCCATGATCATTCCTTGACCTACATTGATTAGCCATATGTCCAAAATTTCCACATGCATGACATTTCACATTCATTCTACAATCTATTCTTCTATGACCATACTTCTTATAATTAAAACATTGATCGGTACTTGAATTATTATTCTGATTTCCTCTATTTCTAGATTGACTTGCCATATGACCAAACTTATTGCAAACTGATGCAGAGCATCAAGGCAATATTCTCAATTCCATGGATTTGAACTAAATATTTATCTATTCACCTCCAAGAATCCCTCATGCCTACATGCATCTTAACCAACAACAATATTTCTCATCCCAAGCATAATCAATGCTTTTCTTTACATGTATTAGCCCTGATCAAGTTTAGAAACTTTAAGTTTGTTAATTAATCTTAACACTGTTACAATCCTAACTCTCTGTGACTGTTATAATAGTTGCAAATCTCGATCCTGAAACAATCAAAACATTTGGAAACATAAACCTTTGCATTTTTTTGGAGTCCTCCACCTTCCTTGGTCATTCATAAACATTAATTAACCTTTCAAATCCTTTTTGCAAACAAATATTGTCTTAGACATTAAATTGCACTCTCAAAAACTATAGAAAGCATTGCACAGTTTTATATACCTGTATTTTGTACCACGTATATTATAAACCAAAAACTATTAAGAAGATCTCTTCAGTCAGAGTGTGGATAACTAGGTTTTGTCCATCATATAAAACATTTGGAAAGATCCAATAGTTTAGTTAGGATAAATGACCCTAGTATTGAGACTATTCTTGACTGTCATAAGGACTCAGAAAATTACTACTTCATACTGCTAGGGCTTGAAAGTACTTAAATGATACTTAATGGATAGACATGAGACCACATTCAAATAAAAGATAAATGAATTATCTCAAAGATTCCAGGTTTGTAGGATTTTTGAATTATTACAAATGTATTTATGGGCAAATCCTCTTGGACTGCTCAATTATAGAGGGTTCTTTGACAGATTTTGAGAAAAGCAAATAACAGTGGAAACAAAATAGTTTGCTATTCATTAAAATCATAAATTATTCATAATACATTCAAAGGGATGGAGAGATACACTTCATCCATCGTATTCAACATTCAACATGAGAATTCCTCCTTCCTCTATGGCTGTCCTCACTACTATCTACAGATTCTGTGAAGGAACAGTCAAAGGTTTAATTCTTTATCTTTTAGTTGTGACCGCCAAACTGATCTTCTCCCTTCAAATCGACCAAGCAAGGTTTATAAATATTTTTAACTTCCTTTGGTAGTTACAACTACCCACAAGACCAAATTACATGACCTTACAACTTTTTGGCAACTTTTACCACTTTTAACAAATTTTACATTTTTGACAAAATGGACTCAAACTTTGTTTAAACACTCTTGACACCTTACAATGGACCTTAAATGACCTTTTATAACTTTTATACCCTTCCATGGGTCTTTTGACTCATTTTGACCATCTTGACCTATAAGGGCCTATATGGATAACTAGGACATAATCAGGACTTGCTTACATTTTTATGCTTCCAAGCCTTACAAATCATTCCAAATGGATACAAATACATTATAAGTGACCTTCAAATATCAATTATATTTCAAATGATGACTTTTTCCATATATTTGCCTTACACTGTGGGTGCTCCTGCACCATACTACCGGCCTTGAAAGATTTCCAAGTCTCTTGGAAATGAGTAACATGACCTGCAAGGAGAAGAAAAAAAATTTAGACGAAAAACATGTTCATCAATGCTGCCACATCACCATTTCCTTTTGGTTTTTCTTTGTCTTCTTCATGCTTCGTGATGCCTCTGCTACATTCTGCTTCAATCAAGACTCTTATCAATGGAGTTTATACTGGCTACTTCCAATGGTGCATCTCTCATCTAAAGTCCACTCCTCCAAGCTGCTACAAACACCCAAAAACTTTTGTCCCTCACCTAGGAGTCCTCTCTTGCCTCTCTCCCCAAGACTCTTGGTGACACACTAGACCTCCTTCGTAGGCCCTTTGGACCATCTCCTATGGCCCCCTTTGGTAGACCTTCCTGTCCACCCACTTGCAGCTAAGTGAACCTGTACCAAACCTAAAACCAAGAAAATTTAATCACAAGAATCAAATAAACAATCTCATGGGCTAGGTCCTGGTGTGAACTTCTCACACTCTCAAGAGATTCTAGCTTTGATACCAATTTGATGCAGAGCATCAAGGCAATATTCTCAATTCCATGGATTCAAACTAAATATTCATCTATTCACCTCCAAGAATCCCTCATGCCTGCATGCATCTTAACCAACAAAAATATTTCTCATCCCAAGCATAATAAATACTTTTCTTTACATGTATTAGCCCCGATCAAGTTTAGAAACTTTAAGTTTGTTAATCAATCTTAACACTATTACAGTCCTAACTCTCTGTGACTGTTATAACAGTTGCAAATCCTGATCCTGAAATAATCAAAACATTTGGAAACATAAACCTTTGCATTTATTTTTTTGCATTTTTTTGGAGTCCTTCCACCTTCCTTGGTCATTCATAAACATTAATTAACCTTTCAAATCCTTTTGGCAAACATATATTGTCTTAGACATTAAACTACACTCTCAAAAACCATAGAAAGCACTGCATAGTTTTATATACTTGTATTATGTACCACGTATCTTATAACCCAATAACTATTAAGAAGATTTATTTAGTCAAAGTGTGGATAAATTGATTTTCTCCATCATATAAAAAATTTGGAAAGATCCAACAGTTCAGTTAGGATAAATGACCCCTGTATTGAGACTATTCTTGACTGTCATAAGAACTCAGAAAATTACTGCTTTATACAACTAGGGCATCAAAGTACTTGCATGATACTTAATGAATAGACATGAGACCACATTCAAATGAAAGATAAATGAATTATCTCCAAGATTCCAGGTTTGTAGGATTTTTGAATTATTACAAATGTATTTATGGGAAAATCCTCTTGGACTGCTCATTTACATAGGGTTCTTTGACAGATTTTGAGAAAACCAAATAACAGTTGAAACAAAATAGTTTTCTATTCATTAAAATCATAAATTATTCATAATAAATTCAAAGGGATGGAGAGATACACTTCATCCATCGTATTCAACATGATAATTCCTCGTTCCTCTATGGCTATCCTCACTACTATCTGCAAATTCTGTGAAGGAACAATCAGAGGTTTAATTCTTTATCTTTTAGTTGCAACCTCCAAACTGATCTTCTCCCTTAAAATCAACCAGGAAATGTTTATAAATTCCTTTTAACTTCCTTTGGTAGTTAGAACTTCCCACAAGACCAAATTCCATGACCTTACAACTTCTTGGTAACTTTTACCACTTTTCCAAATGTTGCATTTTGACAACTTTTAACAAATTTTACATTTTTGACAAAATGGACTCAAACTTTGTTTAAACACTCTTGACACCTTATAATGGACCTTAAATGACCTTTTATAACTTGCATACCCTTCCATGGGTCTTCTGACTCATTTTGACCATCTTGACCTATAAGGGCCTATATGGACAACTAGGACATAATCAGGACTTGCTTACATTTTTAGGCTTCCAAGCCTTACAAATCATTCCAAATGGATGCAAATACATTATAAATGACCTTCAAATATCAATTATATTTCAAATGATGACTTTTTCCATATATTTGCCTTACACCATGGGTGCTCCTGCACCACAAACAAAGCTTCTACCATTGAATTTATGTGCATTGGATTGCCTTACCAATGATCTCTGATTGTGGTTGACATGTGGATTCTATCGATTGTCCTTCTTATCAGTTGCATCATCCTCATTTGCAGTACTAGAGCTTTCTAAATGCTCAAATCCAAGACCTCTAGTGTCTCGTTTATGCCTTTGATCCTTCAGTAATTCATCAAGCTTTGCAGAACTAGCCTTAAAATTGTCTTTAAACTCATTTACAATATCCAAATCTCCTCTTAGGACTGTCATCATTCTTTCCAACTCTTTCTCATTGTTTTCAGATTGAACCAATTCAGTTCTCAACATATCATTCTCATGCCACAACCTAATGCATTCTTCATATCTTTCTTTCAAAGATTTGGCAAGATTTTATTCATTCTTCTTCTAGTCATCAATCTCCTTGGACATCCTCATTTTTAGGGCTTGCATTTCATTCTTCATGAAACCATTCTTCTAAGTCAGCTTTTGACATAATCCTTAAGGGTATTCTTCTCTTCATCATCCTAATTTTGTAAGAGTTCCTTCCTTTTTGGCTTGAGTAGATGACAACCTCTCTTGTAGGGTAAGAATGAATTCCTTTGTAGAGTTCAACTCATTTTGCAACTTTATGTTTTTCAACCTTTCAACATCATAGCCTTCAAGTGCTACTTCAAGTAATTTCTCTAGACTCATCTCCATGGATTCCAGATTCAGGATCTTCCTCAAGTTGTTAGACTTATTCTGAGGCACAAGGCTCTGATACCAATTGTTGGAATCTAAGAACACTGAGAGGGGGGGTCAATCAGTGTTCTATCAGTGAGATTAATTTTAACCTTATTAACAAAAACAACTTAGTAACTTGTATGCATAAAATTAAATAACAACAAGTAGTAATAATGCAACCACCAAGATAAAAACCATAACATAGATATTTATACGTGGAAAACCTCAAAGAGGAAAAACCACAGTGGGATTGGTGACCCACAATATCTATCTATTGGCCAAATGAATAAATATTACAAGAGGGGCATGCACATGCAGGAAGACACATTTCCTAGAGCGCACTACTCATACAAAGGAGCCTCACTAACTTTCATATCTGAATTACAAATAAAAATCTGAACTCTGAGTGTGCATCTGGTATGCTGGATGAGTTCCAGTTTAAGCACTGTCTGAACTGGTTAACACTATTTCCTTCCTTATCGGTACCCTAATTTTCTTCCCTTTCCTCTTCACAAATAACCAATATCAACTATAGATCATTGCATTGACATTATAATGATGAAGATCTCGCTCGCATAATATCACATAACCTATCATATCAAAATGACCTAACTGGAGTGACTTATATACCCTTACAATAATATTTGATGCTCTACAAAATGGACAAGTTAGATTAAAACATGTGATAGTATAACACACACAAACAACAAGAAACAAGATTAATGTTAGTGTTATTCAACCAAAGATTAACCTAAGCAGGCATATCAAAAGAGATACTAAGATCATGCTAACATATTCAACAAATGAAACAAATATAACAAGGCATCTCCAAATGCCTCTTAACATGCTCTTAGCTCCTTCTCCTTTGTTCCTCTCCTCTCCAAGTTCCAAACTAGTGTAGCTCTCAACAGTTTTTTGCACTATGGATGCTTATGGAGGTTTGAGATTGTAGATGATTACTCTAAATGCTATGCAAATGTAGATAAAAGTTAATATTAGATGCTATAATGCTAAAATGATTTATTTTAGGCCAAAATAACAATTATATTAGTGGTTTATGCTAAATTCTCTCTAGAATTCACTATAGCTTAAATGCATACAAGTTTTTAGGATTTGGATTATGAAAAAATGGGCTCTATTTATAGGAAAAATCGAGCAATGGATGGTTGAGATTGAGTAATCTCAACAAGGGTCAAGATTGAATGATATTCAATCCATGTGAGGGCTTTCAACCCAATCCCATGATGACAAGTGTCAATATGAGATAGGTTGAGAGGAGAGGGAATAAGCATTAAATGCTTGCCATGACCTGGGAGTCAACTTGGGGGTTAAGGTCAAGGTTGGGTTGAGTGAATAAATTCTTTATTCAAAAAATAAAGCTTTTATCCAATGGATAAACTCTTGTGCAAAGGCAAAAGGGATAACTATGGTCAAAGCAATAAATTCTTGAGTAGACACATGAGTCATAGTTGAATTAACCATAAATGGTTATGTAAGAGCCATTAATGGTCATGTAAGAGCCATAAGTGGTTTGGAAGACTTTGGAGGTTAATTTGTTGAACACACAAAGCATTAAATGCTTTTCAAAGACTTTGGAGTCTTTGAGAAGTGACTTCAAGTTGCTTAGGATTATGACAATAATTAGGGAATGGATTAGGCTAATTAGGAAGGGTTTAGAAGAATCTAGAAGGGGGTTTAGGAGTGCAAGTGGATTTGGTGGGTGAGGGAAAATAGGATTTTAATTAAAATAAAATTAATTTATTTCAATTTGTGTGCAAGTTGCATTTGCAGGAAAATGCAAGTGGGGGGGGTTTAATGATTTAAATAAATGTTAATTTATTTAAAAGAGGAAAAGGGGATTTTAATTAAATAAATAGATTTTATTCATTTAATTGATTGTGAGTTTGGTATAATGAATTAATTAAAATAAATTGAATAATTTATTTAATTAATGTTTGAAGATGAATTAATTAAATATTAATTTAACTAACTAATGGCAAGTGGATTTTTAATCAAATAAATAGAAAATATTCATTTAATTAAATTGGACAGATTTATGTGACTACAATATTATAAAGTGATTACATGTCAGCCTAGAAATAAATATAAACATTAATCTTCGTGACCATTTTCGCTTCCACATTTGTCGGATCAATCTCCTATGTCGTCTTCCAAATACAAGTTTCTAGTTTGCCAGTTTCCCTGAATGTTGATTTCCTTGAATGTTGGTTGTCTTGAATGCCAGTTGTAGAACCATGAATACTGGTGAGTACTGGATAAGTAATTAACACAAAATGATGTGTTTTACCATTAATGACAACACCATTATCCTAGATGAGTGTCAATTTCCAACAGGAGCATCCTTGGTCGATGAGAAATCTTGCATCAACCAACAATATATATTTTGCTTTTCAGTTGTTCTTGTTTTCTATTGCAGTTTTTGTGCTACTTCTGGAGTTCTCTGGTACTTGTTCATTTTCTATTGTGGATAAAATTCATGGCTTCTAGATATGTTCTTATTCATTGCTCTATTTTTTCAATTCGTTTGGACTCTTTTCCGGCAAGTTATTGGTTACAGATTAGCTATTCTTGGTTCCTGGAGCATTTTTGAGCTTAACGGCTAGTTGGTGATTTCTTCTCATGTGGAGCAATTTCTTGGCTTGCAGATCTAGTTGGTGCCATTCTCGATATTATTGGGCCCCCGGCCAACCTTCCTTGGTGGTCCACACTTCATTTGCATTCTTGGTGGAGGAGATCTTCATGTTTTGGGGCTAACCTATTTCACACATTTCATTTTCTTGTTTTGGAGAATGTGATCTTTTGTGGCAAACCCTAATGTGTTTCGAGTGCTATATATATTATTGTAATTGATTCTTTGAGAAATAGCGAAGGGAAGATAGATGATGCTTTAGATTTATGATTTGTAATTTGAACCTCTTGGAGGTCCGGATGATTGTATTCTGAAATTTACTATGTTCTAGGCCTATAAGCCTATATGTATACCGAATGTTGCCAGTTAGTTTATGATGAATCTATGATATTGTGGATGTCTGATTTCACATTTTCTCTATGTGTTGTTGTTACTTCTGTTGTGTTACTCTTACTGCATGATCTGGATTTTTCTTTTTGAGGATCCTATGGGTTATGGTTACGTCATTATAGAAGAATGAGATACAACTAGAAGATGTGAGAATTGTGAGATTAGGAGGCACCATTCTTTGGAGTTCCAATACCATGACCTTGTCTCTATAATTAATATTAAAACATGCCTAAGCCGGTTCCATGATTTCCATGCTAAGGTAGATGGATCCCATATATCTATAAACACATGGATGCCTTTCTTAAAAAGGTGTTTGGCTTTGAACATCGGAGCCTTGGATAAAGGTGAACCAAGGGACAATCACAAGAGAGCTTAATGGTTATATTCAATGAAAATAAGCATAAAACATATAATCAAATGCAATAGAAATTATTATACCTTCATGTGAAGCTCTATGTTCCTTCCATTGAGCCTTTGATGAAGTGGAATGCACCCAAATGCTCCACTTGATTGGATTGGCTCCGAGATGGGATGTGGATTGCTCTCCACACACAACAAGATTAGTGGATTTGGATTGGATAGGATTTGAATGATGATGATGGATGAGAGGGATTTGGCTTGGATGAGGGAATATTTGGGCTCTATGATGACATGACGGATGATTTTAGATCTCAAATCGTCAGCATAAGATTACATGAAAGGTGGATTTCATGATTTGTGAGGAAATGAGACTCCAATTTATAGATTGGAGGAGGCCAAAATGAAGGGCCAAAATTGACTTTGGGATGAAGGGTTGAGATTGATTTGAGAGGGAGCACATGGATTGAGAGGAAAAGGTGTGGAGACCAAGAGATTTTCTATAAAGGCATTTCTTCTCTCCACACCTCTCAAAGTTAATGGGGAGGAACTCCCAAGTACATTGGGAAGAGAAAAAGGAATTAAAAATTCCTTGGAGAAAGGGGAGAGGAATTAAAAATTCCAAAATAAGATATGTGTGGGAAGACTAAATGAGAAAAAGAATTAAGAATTCCTTGGGAAGAGCATGCATGGGAGATTCAAAGAATTTGAATTCCTTTGAAAGGATCAAAGTGATTAGGGATGTGAAAATGATTAAGGAGATTGATTATTGTTAGAATCAGGGATCACTGAGATGGGGGGTGAATTAGTGATCTATTACAATTAAAATCCACAAACTTATTCTTTATCCACCAGTTAGCAATGTATAATAGTAAAGAAGATAGACAATCAATAAATAAACCACAAATCCACAACACTAGAATTTTTATGTGGAAACCCGGAAAGAGAAACACCATGGTGGGGTTGGCACCCACGATATTCATATACTATGGCTAAGAGTACATAAATATTACATAGATGGAGAATGTACTTGCACTTAGGCTTACTGCCTAGAGCTTATTGCTCAATTACAATAACTCGAAAGACTACAACCTTCAAGTAAGTCTCACTGACTTACAATTTTATTACAATGAGGAAATATAATGGAATGAGCTCTAAAATAACATCAGATAATGCAAGAATGATCCCTATTAAGCACTAGATTGTTGATACTCTACACTCAATGAGAATATGGTTGATGTTGTCATTGATGGCAACCTACCGGTAACAAGTTTCTACACATACACTGGCATCACATACATCATACATCTGCAGGCACCGACACCAGCAGGCACATTCATCGGCATCCAGATTGCACCGGCAATGAAGTATACCGGCTCTCAGGATGACATGAGACAAACTTTTGTTTATATGAATTGTATTGTAAATGTAATTAATTATTTGTAAGCCACTATGATGTATTGTAAAGACTTATATATGTATGAGATTTGATAGATCATTTTGTATAAGGATAGGTGATTATTATTATTGGTATATGTAAGATAGCAAAAGGTTTTTGGTTAAGGTTTATGATAGAGCTTAAACCAGTAATGAATCAAGCATTGCAGATGCTATTTTGAGTAGTACATTGTATTGGATTTAATTATCCATTTTGTAGTCAGTGAGACTCTTCTATTAAGCAGTGAGCTCTAGGTTGTTGGCCTTCCTGCATGTGCAGGCCCATGTTGTAAGTAATATTTATTTATATTGGCCAGTGAGTAAATATTGTGGGTTGCAAATCCCAACGAGGTTTTTCCCACACTAGGTTTCCTCACCAAAATATCTTGTGTTATGGTGTGCATTTATGTTGTCTCTGCTATTTCTATTTGCTGCATTATTTCTTGTTTATCGGTACATTAATTTAAGTTGCAAAGTTATAAATAAGTTCAAATATTCGATTAACTAGTTAGAAATTGATTCACCCCCCACTCTTAGTGTCTTTGGGACTGTCATTGCATCTAACAATTAGTATCAGAGCCTGGTCCTCTATTAGCAAAAGCTTAATAGCTTGAGGAAGATTCTAAAACTGGTACTGATGGAGAGTTTGAGAAAACAGTTGGAAGGAGCTCTTGAAGATAGTTGGAAATGTGCCTCTAATTCAGTTGACATGTTTGGGTTGTTTGGGCTACCCTACACTGATGGAACAATAGAGTGGAATAATGCATTAGAGTTGTGTCGATGACCCGATGGAGTTGTCTTAGGCGGTTCGGGTTTGTCATCAGCTATCAGGTGTTCCTATTGGAAGCTATTCTGATACCCGATGGAGCTGTCTTAGTCAGTCCGGGTTGTCATTGGCTATCAGGGGTTCCGGTCTGGAGTTAAGCTAATACCCGATGAAGTAGCCTTCGGTGATTGGGTCAATATCGGCTATCGGGTTAATATGTTGAAGGCTACGTTGATGTCCCGATAAGTCTATCTTGTTCTATCTCGGAGTGCTTCACTCATCGGGATAGATTTTTTGGGCTTGATCTGATGAGACTACTCTCTATTATCGGAGATCTAAGTAACCTCATAATGCTTGTGTCGATGTCCCAATGAGACCACCTTAGGTTATTGGGATAACATTTCATGTTGGGGTAACTGTGTAGGGTTAGTGCCAATGTCCCGATGAGGTCTGCTCTTGTCTATCGGAGATCGGGATGACATCTTACATGCCTTACCGATGACCCGATGGAGTCGTCTTCGGCAATCAGGTATCATTGGGTGATCGGCTTTACTATTTGAAAGCTATATTGATGGCCAATGGAGCGAAGACTGACTACGAGAGCCAGATCGAACCGAGATCCAAAAAGGGTACCTCTCGGACACTAAGGATGCCACTATCAGTGTATTTGAATACGAAACAACTCACCTCCTTATTACATGTTGGATAATTGATTTTCCATGAATGCAAACTAATGCAGGCAAACGGTTAGACTTCAAGCCATTGGTGCAGTTTCTTAGATAAATCGTCGACCAGTTTGGTATTTGAAGAAAAATGTGAACTAAATGTAAGGTTACAAGTTACGATAGATATTGAGCGTTCTGTAACTATTGTATGTTAATCTGAAATGGTTGTATGACAGAGTCAAGGAAGTCCACAGGCTAGACTTTATTGTATTAATTTTTGACATACTATTAATAAAGTCAATCATCTGTTGCTGGTGGGTTTTTCTCCCGAAAAGGTTTTCCCACATTAACTCTGTGTGTTATATCTCTATGTTGTTTATTGTGTATGCTCATGCTTGTGCCATATTCTGTAAATGTTGAAAAATTGTATACACTAGTCTATTCTTCCCTACAAATTGACATTAGGGAAGCAAATTTCCACACTTGCTTTCCTTCCAAGTAGTATCAAAGCTTGGCCCATTTTGTTATCCTTGTTGGGTAGGGTTGGTTTTTTGTGTCAGTCCTGTTTTAGTGGGAGTCTTGCAGAGTGTCTACTTGTTTTATAGTTTGGGATGGCAAGCACCTCAGTGTGCATAGACATGGAGAAGTTTAATGGTTCTAGTTTTGAACTATGGAAACTCAAGATGGAAGACTTGTTGGTCGATAAAGATCTTTGGGGTATTGTGACTGTAACTTCTAAGCCTTCAGGCATGAAGCAAGAAGATTGTGATCTAGCTGATCAGAAGGCAAGGGGTTTAATCAGGCTATGTCTTGTTGATTCTATTCTGTTAAACGTCCATGAGGAGAAGACTATAGATATTCTTTGGAAAAAGTTGGGAGATATTTATCAAGGCAAACCCTTGGTGAATAAACTTTTCTTGAGGAAGAAGTTGTACTCTCTGAAGATGGATGCAGGAACACCATTGGCAGACCACTTAAATGAATTCAAGATGGTTCTTGCATAATTAACTTATGTTGGTGTGTCCATCCAGGAAGAAGAACGTTGCATGTTGTTGTTGTGTTCATTGCCTTACTCTTGGGAACACTTAGTGATGGCTATCAATAGTACTACGACCTAGCTCAAGGTGGATACTGTGGTTAATACTCTTTTGTCAAAATAAATAAGGAATAATTCTTCTAAAATGACAAAAGATGCACTCTTTGTTCGAGGAAGATCGAAGGACAAAGACAAGAAGAAAGGCAAGAAGTTCAAGTCTCAAGAGAGATTTAAATCTCCAAGCAAGAATTCAAAGGTGAAGTGTTGAAACTATGGGTAGAAAGGGCATATCCAAAAGGATTGCAAGGAGGAGAATAAGAAGAATTATTCTGACACTGAATCTTCTCAAAGTGATGTAGATGCATTTGTAGCAGCCCTGGCAGTACCTACTTCATATGACACCTGGTTAGTAGATTCTAGTGCATATTTCCACATGACCTCCCACAAGGAGTGGTTCTCAAAATATGAACCATATGCTAGTGGAAAGGTATAGTTGGCTAGTGATTATACATTGGAGATTATAGGGAGAGGCAGAATCAAAATTCAGTTCCCAGATGGTAGAGTGAAGGGGATAAATGGAGTTCTTCATATACCAGGTCTGGCTAGAAATCTTCTCTCTGTAAGTAAAATTAATGATGCTGGAGTACAAGTTACATTTGTTTCTGGTGGTTGCAAGATGACTAGGGGCTCCATTGTATTGGCAAAGGGTGATCATTTTGGTACTTTATATAAGTTGAATGTTGAACCTATATGTTTTAATATGGCCTCTAAAAATTCAATTAAGACAACTATAATGATACATAATGCTAATTCATTGGAAGATAAACTTCCTACTGTGAAAACAATGCTTTGGCATAATAGGTTAGGCCACATAGGTGAAAAAGGTTTAAAATCCTTGAAGAATAAAAATCTAGTTGAAGTTCTGGATGATTGTAGTTTTGAGTTTGATTTCTATGAACATTACATATATGGAAAACATAACCGTGATCAGTTTTATTCCAGTTCTCATAAGTCTTCTGATATTCTGAATTATATTCACCCTAATGTGTTTGGTCCAGTGGATGTACCTTCTTTGTCTAAGTCTAAATACTATGTATCTATTGTAGATGATTATTCAAGAAGGGCATTTATGTACTTTCTTAAAAGTAAATCAAAAGTGTTCAGTCGATTAACCATATATCGGTAACTATTTGCACAGTTTACTATTTGCCAGTGAATGTTGCTAGATCTTCAAAGTGGGTGTATTTAGCAGGTGTTGACATCAATGACAAAACCATACCAAAATAACAACAATCTCCCCCTTTGGCATTGATGGCAACACAAGATGGAAAAACCATCAAAGTGCCAAAACAGAAATGCCAAGTACAAAAATCAACAATCTCCATTTCTCCCCCTAGGAGTAATATGTGTTTATACCAAACTCTCATACCAATCTCTCCTCAAAAAGATAATTCATTTTCATACATCTCTCCCTAATGTTTTATCTCTCCCTAATGTTTTTCCATATATCTCTCCCCCTCTGACGTCAAATGCCAAAGTAAAAAAAAGATCAAGTTCATACAAAATACCAACCAATTCGATATACCAACTACTCCCCCTGGGAGGTAGCTTCCTCATCAAATACCGAAATAAAAGATTTGTCCATTTAATTATGCCGGTTGATGATAATCATCAACTATCTAAGTCTCTACGGGTGGAGCTAAGACTCTGAGCTAATCTCTGAGATACTCAAAAGTTTCCTTAGGCAAAGGTTTTGTGAAATTATCTGCAAGCTATTCTTTAGTATTCACATAAACCAGTTTTATCTCCTTTTCTTCAACTTTTTCCCTTATAAAATTTAGTTTGATAGAAACATGTTTTGTTTTAGAATGTAATACTGGATTCTTAGATATATCAATTGTTGCAGTGTTATCACAATAGTTAGTAATAGGTTCCTTGCATTTTACTTTTATGTCTTTCAACATTTGTTTAAGCCAAAGTACCTGTGTATAGTTTGTTGCTGTTGCAACATATTCTGATTCTACTATTGATAAGGATGTACAACTCTATTTCTTACTTAACCAAGAAACTAATCTCTTTCTAAGAAAGAATGCTCCTCTAGTGGTGCTTTTTCTATCATCCACATCTCTTGCCCAATTTGCATCCGTGTATGCATATAGATCAAAATTTTCATCTTTAGGATACCATAGTCCAAGATTTGTTGTGCCTTGTAAGTACCGGAAAATTCTTTTTACTGCTGATTCATGATTTTCCCTAGGATTACATTGAAATCTAGAAACTATACATATTGCATTCATAATATCAGGTTTGGTTTATGTCAAATACAGTAAACCTCCCATCATAGATTTGTATCTAGTTGGATTAATAGGTGTAGATTCATCCCTTTGAGATAATTTGTCATTTGTAGTCATAGGTGTGCTTACCGGTTTAGAGTTCTCCATCCCAAATTTCTTGAGTAGCTCCTTCAAGTACTTAGATTGATTCAAAAATATGCCTTTATCAATCTGTAAAATTTGCAAACCTAAAAAAGAATTTTATTTCTCCAATCATAGACATTTCAAATTCATGCTGCATTTTAAGAGAAAATTCTTTGCATAATCCATCTTCTCCTCCAAAGATTTTATCATGAACAAATACTTCCATAATCAAGATGTCATCATTAGTTACTTTGTAATATAAATTGTTATCTGCATTTCCTTTAGTAAAACCAATCTTTAAAAGATACTTATCCAATCTTGCATACCAAGCTCTTGGGGCTTGTTTTAATCCATACAGAGCTTTTCTTAATCTGCAAACCATATCATTGTCATTTGTCAAAGAAAATCCATCAAGTTGTTCAATATAGACTTCCTCTTCAAGATCTCCATTCAAAAATGCACATTTAATATCCATTTGATAAACTTTGTAATCCTTGTGAGCTACAAAGGCCAAGAATAATCTAACTGCCTCAATTTTGGCTACCGGTGGAAAGGTTTCATTGTAATCAACTCCTTCTTTCTGAGAATATCCCTTACACACTGATGCTCTACAAAAAGGATTAGAAAATCTGTTTGATGGCAACACACACAAGAGCACAAGAAACAAACGTTAGTGTTAGCAACAAAAGATTATCCTAAACAGGCATATCAAGAGAGATATGAAGCATGAAATAAAAAGCATATAAACATAGAATAAAATAGCTAATCAAGATGTTCATAGTTGCTCCTCCCTTGTTCCTCTCCTCTCCAAGTCCCAAATGAGTGTAGCTCTCAGCTTTTAGCACTAGCCATGGATGCCATATGGAGATTCAAGATGGTTGAATATGATAAGCAAATGCTATGCAAGTGTAGATAGTGATGCTATGAAAAAGCTCTATGCTAATGCCAGTATAACAACAATACTCTAAATGCTTCCTCTTTTGCTTGAGGAGAAGGGTTCTATTTATAGAAGAAATGGGGAAATGAAGGGTTAAGATTGAATGGTTTAATCAAGGGCCAAGTTTGAAAGTTGGGGATCCATGTGCACAATTGGCACCAATAAAATGGTGACAAGTGTCAACATAGGATTGGGTTGAGAGAAGAGGTTGGAGGCATTAAAGGCCTGAGAAGACCTCATGGTTATCTAGAGGCTAAGGGTCAAGTCCAAATTAAGATTACCCACTGGATTAAGAGTTAATCCAAGGATAAACCTTTGTGCAAATGTTTAAGACATAATCATGGTCAAAGCATTAATGGCCTGATGAGACCTTTGGGTTGGGTAGAGGTTGAGTCAAAACAAATGTTTTAACCATGTGGGAGGGTTTGAGGTAACCATTAATGGTTATTGGAGACTTTGGGGATTAAGTGGTTGAAGGTTGAAAGCCTTCAATGGTTATCAAAGACTTTGAGCCATTTAGTGGTTGAAGGTTGAAAGCCTTTAATGGTTATCAAATACTTTGAGGGTTTGAGAAGTGACTTCCCTTTTGCTTAGGAATGTGACAAAGTTTAGAGAAGGGGTTAGGTTATTTAGAAGTGATTAAAAAATTCTAGAAGGGGTTTAGGCATGCAAGTGGATTTTGTAGGAAAATGCAAGTGGGAGAAATTTTGGTATTTTCAATTAAAATAAAATCATTTATTTCAATTAAATGGTGTAATTTGCATTTGGATAAATATTCAAATAAGTATTAATTTATTTAAATGAGAAAAATGAAGATAAAGCATTAAAATGCTTGAAGACTTTGAGGGAAACCATTAAAGGCTTGAAGACTTTTAAGGAAAACCCTTAAAGTCTTAAGAAGACTTTAAGGGAAGCCATTAAGTTTAAAGCCATCAAGTTTGAAGACTTTAAGGGAAACCATTAAAGGCTTAAGAAGACTATAGAAGGAAGCCATCAAGTTTGAAGACTTTAAAGCCATCAAGTTTGAATACTTTAAGGGAAACCATTAAAGGTTTCAAGTGGGTGAGGATAAATAGGATTTTAAATAAATAATTTATTTAAAATAGTTGTGCAACTTGCTTTTGTAGGAAAATACAAGTGGGTGGAGGATAAAGGTGATTTAAATAAATTATTTATTTAAAATAATTGTGCAACTTGCATTTGTAGGAAAATGCAAGTGGGTAGAGGATAAAGGTGATTTAAATAAATGTTAATTTATTTAAATGTGAGAGGTGGGATTTTGGGGGATTTAAATAAATATTAATTTATTTAAATGTGAGAGAATATTTAATTAAATAAATATGATTTATTTATTTAATTAATGGTCTGAATTTGGTTAAGTGAATTAAATCAAATAAATTGAATAATTTATTTAATTAATAGGAGAAGAGGGTTATGATGAATTAATTAAATATTAATTTAATTAATTATTAATTGATGGTTAAGTAATAAAATAAATACTAAGTATTCATTTAATTAAGTGGACAGATTTATGTGACTACACACACTAGTCTTGCTTTATTTCTGACAACCTTACCATCTTCATTGAGTTTATTTCTAAATACCCATTTGGTTCCAATTACATTTTTATTTTCAGGCCGGCGAACTAATGTCCAAGTATTATTTTTCTCAATTTGTCCTAATTCTTCTTCCATATCTTTAATCCAAAATTTATCTTCACATGCCTCATTGATAGATAATGGTTCAATTTGAGAAATGAGACATACCTCTTCATTCGCCAATATTCCTCTTGTCATGACTCCTTTAAATTTTCTTCCAATTATCTGATCTTCAGAATGATTCAGTCTTACATACCGGGGTGTCTTAGTTTGTTGTTGTTCTTCAATTACTGTGGAATCCTCTGATGATACCAGAGTAACTGGATCATCATTCTGTACTGGTGGATTTACTGTTGGTTCATTTGTCATAATTTCTATTACCAGTTCAGAGTCTATATACCTTGAAGTTCCTCTGAATTGTTCATCAATTTTTACATTTGTACTTTCAACAATTTTCTGTAATCTTTTATTAAAACATCTATAAGATTTACTCTTAGATGAATAACCAAGAAATATTCCTTCATCACTTCTAGGATCAAACTTGCCAATATACTCATCTCTTCTAATATAACATTTACTTCCAAAAATTCTGAAATACTTAAGACTAGGAGTATTACCAAACCATAGTTCATGAGGGGTCTTACCGGTTTCACCTTTGATGTGAACTTTGTTGAATGTATAGACAGCAATTCTTACTGCCTCTCTCGAGTACACATGTGGTAGATTTGCTTCTGATAACATACTTCTTGCTGCATCCAAAATAGTTTTGTTTTTCCTTTCAACAACTCCATTCTGTTGTGGTGTCCGAGGTGCTGATAATATTATTTTGATTCCATTTACTTCATAGAATGTATTAAAATCTCTAGATGTGAATTCTCCTCCTTGATCTGATCTTAAACATTTAATTTTCTTACCATTTTCATTTTAAACCATTGCTTTGAATAGTTTGAACTTCCCAAGTGCTTCTGACTTTTCTCTGAGAAAAGTAACCCAACACATTCTAGAATAATCATCAATAATTAGCATGAAATATCTATCACCTTGTAAACTTTTAGTTCTAGCTGGACCACATAAATTAGTGTGAATTAAATCAAGAGCATTATTGGATTTTTCTGGAATACTTTTGAAACTAGCTCTAACCTATTTTCCAAATTGACATTCCTTGCAAATTGTATTCTGAGGTTTCAAAATTTTAGGTAGATCTCTAACTGCCTTAGAAGTACTGATTTTTACCATGCAACCAAAATTTACATGACATAGTCTTTTATGCCATAGCCAACATTCATCTATATGTGCAATTAAGCATGCCTTTTCACTGTTATTCAAATGAAAGATATTACCTCTAGTCTAATTACTGGTTGCAATTTCCAAACCAGTTCTATTCATGATTTTGCACTTTCCATTTTTAAATTGTAACTGAAAACCTTTCTCGACTAATTGATCAACACTTAAAAGATTATGTTTTAATCCTTCAACATAGTAGACATTGTCAGTGTTATGTTTACCATCAAGAGATATTGAACCCTTACCTTTGATTGAATAGGCTTTGTCATCTTCGAATCTTACTAAACCTCCATTGTATTCTTGAAAGTTCAAGAATTTACCTTTCTCTCCAATCATGTGATGTGAGCATCCTGAGTCAATAATCCATTCATCATTTGATTCAACTTTAGCTGCTAGGGCTTGTTCTACTGGTTGATTAATAGGTACCAGTTGATCTTCTGTTATAGAAACAAAGACCCATCCATTGTCTGCTGGATCCTCATCAGAATCATCAACCACACCTTCATCAGCAATGTAACAAGATTTATCTTTGTTTCTCTTAATTTTGTATCTTTGATATTCAGGATTAGGTTTGTATGTCCTTCCAGCTTCTTCTCTTAGTCTAGCATGTCTATCAGGACATCTTGAAGCCATATGACCAATCTTATTGTAGTTGAAGCATTTAAAGGGTGCTTTACCTTCATACTTACTTCCAATTGGACCTTTTGGCATTTTTCTTGCAAATAGTGCTTCAAGTTCTTCAAGCTCTTCATTCTTCTTCCTGGTTTCTTCAAGTTCTCTTGCATAAAAGGCTCTCTAGTCTGATTTGTCAAAAGATGGAGCAGATGATGTTGATGCTTTGAAGGCCAAATCAATTTTTATAGTAGCAACAAGACCAAATTCCTCAATTTCAAAATCTGAAAGTTTTCCAATCAATGTATCCCTAGTTACTGATGTATTAGGCATTGTTCTCAACTCATTAATAGCAGTAACCTTCATTTTATATGCTGGTGGCAAACCTCTTAAGATTTTTGAAACAATCTCATCTTCACTCAAGGTTCCTCCACAACATTTGATACCCAAAACAATTTCATTTACTCTTTCCATAAAAGCATAAATCCTTTCATCTTCTTCCATTTTTAGATGTTCATACCTGACTTGGAAGCTTTCAAGTTTTGCAATTTTGACTCTGGAATCTCCTTCATTCAATGTTTCCAAATGATCTCAAATAGCTTTTGCAGTGGATCTATCTGATAATCCCATGATTTGTTGATCTGATAATGCAATCAAAAGTGCTCCTCTTGCTTTGCAATCATTTTCTTCATCTTTAGCTAAAGTATTGGGAGCAGTCTGACTAGCTACAGCAGTAGTATAACCATTCTTAGTAACTTCCCAGATGTCTTTACCAATGCAATTCAGATGTGTCTCCATTCTAATTTTCCATATTCCATAGTTGGTTCCATCAAGTTTAGGACTATCCTTTCTGAAATAATTAGTAGACATTGGATCTCCTCAAGTTGTTAAACTTCTTGCAAAAAGGGGACTAGGCTCTGATACCAATTGTAGGTCTCGAAGACAACTGAGAGGGGGGGGTGAATCAGTTGTTAAATAAATTCAAATCAAAATCTTATTAATCAACTTAATGCTTAATACCGGTAAGACAATTAAGTATGCCGGTAAACAGTGTTAATAGAAAATTTCTATACTGGTAAGAATTAATGCATGAAACATAAACATAAAGTCATCCACAACACATGACACCAATATTTGTACGTGGAAACCCTGTAAGGGGAAAAACCACTGTGGGAAACCTTACCCACAATCAGATGATACTACTGTAGATAGTAAGTGTACAAAGAGGGGTCTGCACATGCAGAAAGGCCAACAGCCTAGAGCTCATTGCTCAATCACAAATGGGAGTCACACTGACTACAGTTGGATGGTTAAATCCAATGAGAATGTACTGCACAAAATAGCATCTTCATATGCTGGATTCAGTACCGGTGTAATGCTGATATGCTTCTATAAAAACCTAACTTCACCTTCAAATGATGTCTTCATGTATATCTCTACTTGATCTCGCATATACCCTTCCTTAAATATTTTTCCGCATTCCACACTTGATCTTACAAATAAGATCTTACATTTATACCATACCCTAAGACCAATTTTAGTAGGTCAGCTCTACAAGATATTACAATAAAAACATTTACAAATAATACAATATCCGATGCAATAACTGATTGAACATGTCAGCTTAATGCATTTACAACAATAATAAATCATCTCCATAGCGTGCCATGCTGATCTGGAAAAGATAAACCTGTCGGTGTAATCCTAGATAACCTGGACCTATTTGCCGGTAAAAGCAAATATGCAAATGAGAATATACCAATGATTATTACTTCAAAGTAAAGTGTCCACATGATGTCTTCGACATTACCAAGTGTCTTCCATGTCATTGTAGGTACCGGTGAACATTATATCCTACCGGTTAACCATATACCAGTAATTGTTTGCACAGTTTACTGTTTGCCAGTGAATGTTGTTGGATCTCCAAAGTGGGTGTATCTAGCAGGTGTTGACATCAATGACAAAACCATACCAAAATACCAATAGATTATAGTTTTGAGTTTGATTTCTGTGAACATTACATATATGGAAAACATAACCATGATCAGTTTTATTCCAGTTCTCATAAGTCTTCTGATATTCTAAATTATATTCACCCTGATGTGTTTGGTCCAGTGGATGTACCTTCTTTGTCTAAGTCTAAATACTATGTATCTATTCTAGATGATTATTAAAGAAGGGCATTTATGTACTTTCTTAAAAGTAAATCAAAAGTGTTCAGTCGGTTTAAGGAGTTTAAGAACCTTGTTGAAAACCAGATTGGGAGAAAGATTAAATTTTTAAGAACAAATGACGGTGGTGAATTTTGCAGCGCAAAATTCAACAAGTACTGTGTTGATCATGGAATTAAGAGACATAAGACTATACCTTACACTCCACAGTAGAATGGAGTTGCAGAAAGGTTGAATTGGTCTCTAATGGAGAAAGCAAGAAGCATGTTGAGCAGAGTTGGGCTGGAACAAAAATTATGGACTGAAGCAGTTACTATAGTGTGTTACCTACTAAATCGTTCTCCTACTTTAGCATTGGTTGACAAAACACCTATGGAAGCATGGTCTGGTAAGAAAACTTCTTTAAGGAACCTTTAGATTTTTGGTATAGAGGTATATGCTCATGTGCCTGATGTTAATAGATTGAAATTGGATAACAAAGCAGTGAAATGTGTCTTCATTGGCTATGGAGTTGGTGTGAAAGGATACAAACTTTAGAATCCAGTGACTAGTAAGGTTGTGTACAGTAGAAGTGTGATCTTTCATGAGCTAAAGCCTATGTCACTAGATCATAAAATAGAAAAGAAAGGAGAAGCTGAGGTTGAAATTCCTTCAGCCAAAGAAGAGTCTCTAGAGATACCTAAAGATGAGGAGAGTTCAAGCAGTTCAAGTAGTTCTGAAGAAGAACATGATGATGGGCCTCCTGTGGAACCTCAAGAAGCCTCAACACCAGAGTTGAGAAGATCTACTCGAGAGAGGTGGTAACTTAATAGGTATACACCTAATAAGTACAACCATTCTATGTTGAATCTTAATTGTGCTTATGCTTTACTTGCATATACAGATGAGCCTAGGACTTTCAAAGAAGCAATTGAAATGCCTGATTCAGATTCCTGGATGGAAGCCATGAATGATGAAATGTCATCATTGGATAAAAATGGAACTTGGGATTTGGTGCCATTTCCTAAAGGTAGAAAGCTTGTAGGCTACAAATGGGCTTTCAAAAAGAAGTATGGTCTAGATGTAGCATTGACAAGTACAAAGCAATAATGGTTGCAAAAGGGTATTCGCAAAAGGAAGGTATTGACTATGGGGAAATATTCTCTCCTATAGCCAAGATGACATCTATTAGATTTCTCTTATCACTTGTAGTAGCATATGATTGGGAGATTGAGCAGATGGATGTGAAGACAACATTTCTTCATGGTGATCTTGAAGAAGAAATTTATATGTCCTAGCTTAAGCATTTTGTGGGAAAAGGTAAAGAACATCTAGTATGCAAACTCAAGAAGTCTCTGTATGGTTTAAAATAGTCTCCTAGAATGTGGTATCAAAAGTATGATATATTTGTTTTGTCTTTGGGATTTGTGAGGTCAAAGGTTGATCATTGTGTTTACTACAAAACTGATGGTGATAGGATTCTTATCATAGCTTTGTATGTAGATGATATGTTGTTCATAGGAAACACAAAAGGTATGATCCTAGATTTAAAATCTTAGCTTTCTATGAAATTTAAAATGAAGGACTTAGGACCAGAAAATTACATTATGGGAATGGAGATCAAAAGGGATAGATCTAAGAGGAAACTTTGGCTCAGCCAGAGAAAGTATGTAACCAAATTTCTTGACAAGTTTCATATGTCTGACTATAAACCACAGGTTATTCCCATCTTGCAGGGAACTAAGTTGTTTGTGTTTGATAGTCCAAAATATCCAAAAGAGATTGAAGACATGAAAAGTTTACCTTATGCAAGTGTTATAGGCAGTCTGATGTATGCTATGGTCTGTACAAGACCAGATATTGCCCAACCAGTGGGAGTACTTAGCAAATTTATGTCGAATCCAGGAAAGCCACACTGGGATGTTGTAAAGAGAGTGTTTAGATATCTGAAGGGTACTTCAGACTTTGCATTATGTTATCATGGTAATCTAAAGGATTCAAAGAGAACTCTCAGCATTTGTGGTTATACAGATTTTGATTAGGCAGGGGATATTGACAGAAGGAGATCCACTAGTGGATATGTTTTTGTCCTGAATGGTGGAGCAATTAGTTGGATGAGCAAGCGGCATGCTATAGTCACTTTGTCCACTACAGAGGTAGAATACATGGTGGCCACACATGCCTATAAAGAAGCAACTTGGATTAGGTGTTTGAGTTTAGATGTTGGTTTTGATGCAGCGTAGATTGAAATCTGGAGTGACAGTCAGAGTGCCATATCTTTGGCAACGAATCCTAGTTTCCATGCCAGATCAAAGCATGTTGATGTTTAGTATCACTTTTGTTCGTGACATGGTGGAAGATGGAAAATTTTATCTTAACAAGGTAGACACTCTGGAAAATGTTGCATATGCCTTGACGAAACCAGTGAGCATGCACAAGTTCAGGTGGTGTTCAAATTCTATGGGTCTTCATACCCATGTTCTCAGTAATGTCTGAAATGGTATTCAGTCCAGTGAATTGCTCATCAAGTGGGAGTTTGATCTAAATGTGCCTCTAATTCAATTGACATGTTCAGGTTGGTCGAGCTAGCCTACACTGATGGAACAACAGAGTGCAACATTGCATCAAAGTTGTGCCGATGACCCGATGGAGCTGTCTTAGGCAGTTTAGGTTTGTCATCGGCTATCAAGTGTTCCTATCAGAAGCTATTTTGATACCCAATGGAGCTATCTTAGTCAGTTTGGGTTGTCATCAGCTATCCGGGGTTCTGTTCCAGAGTTAAGTCGATACCCGATTAAGTCACCTTCGACGATCGGGTAGATATTGGCTATCGAGTTAATATGCTGAAGGCTACATTGAAGTCTCGATAAGTCCATCTTGCTCTGTCTTAGACTGCTTCACTCATCAGGATAGATTTTTTGGGCTTGATCCAATGAGCTGTTGAGACCACTCTCTGTTATCAGAGATTGGAGTAACCTCGTAGTGCTTGTGCTGATGTCTCGATGAGACCACCTTAGGTTATCGGGATAACATTGCATGTCCGGGTAACTACACATGGTTGGTACTGATGTCCCAATGAGGTTTTCTCTTGTCTATCAGAGATTGGGATAACATCTTACATGCCTTACCTATGACCCGATGGAGCCACCTTCGGCAATTGGGTATCATTGGGCGATCGACTTTACTCTTTGAAAGCTATACCGATGGCCGATGGAGTAGAGACCGACTGCGGGAGCGAGATCAAACCGAGATCCAAAAAGGTTAACTCTGAGACACTAAGGATGCGACTATCAGTGTATTTGAATATGAACTAACTCACCTCCTTGTTGCATGTGGGATAATTGATTTTCCATGAATGCAAACTGACGTAGGCAAATGGTTAGACTTCAAGCCGTTGGTGCAGTTGCTCAAATAAACCATCAACCAATTTGTTATTTGAAGAAAAATGTGAACTGAATGTAAGGTTACAAGTTACGATAGCTATTGAGAATTTTGTAACTGTTGTGTGATCTGAATGTTGTATGTTAGTCTGGAATAGTTGTATGACAGAGTGAAGGAAGTCTGCAGATTGGACTTTATTGTATTATTTTTTGACATACTATTAATAAAGTCATTTATCTATTGCTGGTGGGTTTTTCTCCCGAAAGGATTTTCCCATGTTAACTCTATGTGTTATATCTCTATGTTGTTTTTTGTGTATGCTCATGCTTGTGCTATATTCTATAAATGTTGAAAAACTATATACACTAGTCTATTCTCCCCTGCAAATTGACATTAGGGAAGCGAATTTCCGCACTTGCTTTCCTTCCAAAGATTTTGATGCAGAAAAATTGAAGAATATCAAACTTGAAGATGATCTGAGGACTGCTAAGGAATTCATTAAAGGACTTCAAGAGAACCTAGTTATAGCACAAAACAAGAGGAAGGAACTTCATGAGAAAATGCAAAAGCATGATGATGAAAAGGAAACTCTTAGTCATATTGCAGAAAAAGTTTAGACAAGAGAACACTAACATGAGGAATGAAATACAAAATTTAACCATGAAGCTATGTAAGGATATTGAAGACAGAAAGAAGAATGAACAAGACTTGACTAGAAGACTAAATGATGGAGAAAATGAAAATCTAAGACTTTTTCATGAGAATGATATGCTAAAGATAGATCTAATTCACATGCAACATGATAAAGAGGAGCTTAGGAGACAAATTGGCATTCTAGAAAATGAGTAGAACACTGCAAATGAACACAAAGACAAATTGAAGAAAAGTTCAAAAAGACTTGATGACATGCTGAAAAGACAAAAACCTGATGGAGATACAATTGGACTTGGATTTGAACATGGAGAAAGTTTTAGGACTACAAATAATCAAGATCATAGTAAACCGGTAAGACAACCTAATGCTTATAAATTTAATGGGAAATGTTTCAATTGCAACAAATTTGGTCATAGAGCTAATCAGCGCAGATTTAGAAATAATGATAATACAAACTCACCCACCGATCAATGTTCCAAATGCAATAAAGTTGGTCACAATTTATAAAATTGTAGAATGAATGTGAAATGCTATGTTTGTAGTAGATTTGGACATTTATATAATCAATGCAAAACACAAACTGGTCAAAGATATGGAAAAGCTATTAAGAGGAATAATGTAGCTTGTTATGCATGTAACAAGATTGGTAATATTGCAAAATTTTGTAGAAGAAAGACTATATCGGCAAATAATAAAGGATCTAATGAGAAGGGAAAAGAAAAGGTAAATAAAATAAAGCAAGAATGTTCAAAACAATGAATTAAGAAGAAAGGTTAGAGAGTTGATGAATCTATCTCTGCACCGGTAGAATAGAGTAACTCTCCACCGATAGGAGATTATTCATCTAACTAAGGAATAATCCTTAGGTGGTATGGCAGCAAGTTGAAAATCATGCATTCTACCCTCGGTTGATGGTAAGAAGACACATTTCTTTATCAGCAGATGTGTTAATTGTTTACTTAACCGGAAAGCATTTAATATAGTTTCTGAAGAAGTTTTTGGATATAAAGCATCGTAAAACCCTCATTTCAATCCACCAAACATCCAAGCATTCAAAGAGTGTGAAATTGAGAAAAGGCATCCTAAGTTGAAGCAACAAAGTGTTTTTCAGGCATTCAAGGATTTCAAGCAAGAGGTATTTATCTTTTGAAATGACATCTTCATCTTTTGCACCTGAGTTTATTGCAAACCCTACTATGGTAGAAAACATTAAGCACCCTAGGCCTGTGTTTAAGATCATCACTGAAATTGCCAAGCAAGATGATTCTATCAGAGCTTTTTCAAAAATTTCAAAGGGACTCGCTTTTGCCGAAGACCCTAGAATCTATATTTACTGCAACATAGAAAATTTAGGGATTGATGATTTGAAAAACATGTAAAATGGTGTTATTACTGATGAACAAGTTTTTGTTAAATCGGAGCACAAAATTGTAGGAGACCTAGGATTTGTTGAAATTATGAACATACCTAAATTTCCGAAGGAGGTAGTTCATCTTGTACTGAGCAGAGTTCATGGAGAGTTCATTTGGCTAGACTCTATTTTTAAAATCTCAAAGGAAGCAATCAAGGCAGTTGCTAATTTACCCTCAACTGGTAGTAGGCCTGACAAAACTAAGAAGATACCTAACAAGGGTGTTATGGACCTAATCGGAGCTACATCCAACAACAAATCTCTTAGGGTTAATGAGATTACTGATGCAAATGTGAGATATGTGAGCATGGTACTTGGCTATAGAGTAACTCATACAAATAGATTAAACTTTGTTTCTATCTTATGTATTCATAGTGCATATGAGATGGTCAAGAACAATGCTAGGATTGATATATGTGAATGTCTTAAGGATGAACTGATTGATAACTTGAAGAAGATCAAGGGTGACAAGAAGGGGACATTCCATTTTGGCAACCTACTTGTGTGTTTGATGTTTTACTTCACCAAAGAGATACCCACCATTGGTCATAAGGGCTTTGGTTATGACATCCTGGTAGGCAAACAAATCATGGAAGCTATCACTGTGTTGGTAAACAGATTTGTCACTATGGTCATTTACCTAAAACTGACCCTGTTTTCCCGATGAGCAGTGATAAATGTTCCAACAGTTGGAGAGATCATTCTATGAAACATGATCTTCCTCTACATTTGAGAGGGGCAGCTCCCTCGTATGATAGGGGTATTTAGGATTTTGTGTACTTTTAAGCTGAAAGTACATAAAGGAGAAAACATAAAACTAAAGAGAAATAAGGATAGAAACCCCAACAATAGACATATGACCATCGACTGAGATTTCCCAACATTAGCAGCAAATTACAAGGGGAGTTCATAAGGTAATATGCTTAGCCATGACATGACAATAAAGAAGAATGACAAATCTCAACATACGAAGAGATAAGATACTTCAACACATTCAAACTGAGATACCAAAGGTTGCCTATGCATCATCACATCAATTGTACAGATCACATATGCATAAAAAGACTACCAATTTGACATACGAGAAATCAACAATAATAACACATGAATACATTTAGAACATACGAACTAAGACGTATTCTTCATTATCCTTTTGGAAATATACAAGTCCAAAATCCTTTCTATACATAGTGCAAATCAAAATGTCATTACAAGTTTCTCCTGGAATTCCAGCAGAGTTTTCCCCTCTGTAAAAAGTCCCCCGTTACATTACAAAAGCCTTGTATTTATAGGCTTGCCAAAATAACCACCTTAGTAACTAACTTTAACCCTGGGTTAATAACTAACTCTTTTCTGCGTAAAGCTCAATGAGTTAGTAACCTACACTTTTATGCACAAAAGAAGTCAACTTTCTAACCTTTGGTTACAGTAAGTGACATAAGTCACTTTCTATAAAAATAATATCAAACCCATTACATTGAAGAAATAATTCATTTGTCAATTTTGTCGAGGTGGCATCCATCTTCATTTGCTTCATTTGATCTTGTAATCACTTTGCTAGCTATTTCATATGTCGGTATCTTGATCATTGGAACAAGGTATTCATCTGCCAATATCTTTCGTTTCGAGGAAACATCCATTATGATCACATCAACTAGAATCCTTTAGTGCCATCTTCCATGTTTGTTAATTATTTGAAATTCACCACCACTCTAGAAATTCAACTAGATATGAATCAAGAAGAAGACTGTTGCAATGTAAGATCAACTTCTTGACAGAAATGATGGCATCTGGTCTCGAAATAGTGAATGTTGTCTACATTTGGCCAATAGGTTAACCAGATGGAAGCTTGTATTTTCCATTTCAACGTTTGTCCAAACTAGCTTGTAGTGTGGCCTCACTGGTGCTTGAGTTACCAATGTATGTGGTGGGGTTAGCCGATGACACACTCAGGGAAATAGATTGAATCCTGGATGTTCATTCTTAGGGCCAATTGTCAAACAAATCCTAGCCGAGAAGTGTCATTCATTTGGTAAACCATGTATGCTCATATTATCTGAAATTTTGTTCAATGGAAGCATGTCGCACCTGACATTATCCAGATACAAGGAAACTGATATGTAATCGAAGTAGACGTTGATGATGGGTTGGAACTGAAGAACGCATTGTAGCTTATCTTATGACCATCATAAGAGATAACATCGCTTTGAGGAATTTTGTTAAACTATTCTCATGCGTTGTTTGTGCTTTCCCTATGCTCCACGATCTACAGCATATGACACATGTGCATCGCTATACTTTGATGGATGTAATACCTATTTCAAAATCAATTTTGTGGATAGCCTACAATCATTGCATTTTATAAGACCACATTTTTGCAATCAACACATTCCAGGAAATACGTTTCAATGCAAAACTCTGTCGAACAGTTCACATGCATTGTCTGTGCTTCCATGGTTTGCAGCTTGGGTGACACGATATCCTGCAGCCATCGCATGTCATGAGACCATAGTGCTTAGATTAACACCTGCCAAAGAGACATTTCTTTGAGAGATTCTATCAAACAGTTCACACATTGCTATGTTTCCACCATTGCATTTCATGTGGTGTTTTGCCTAACACTCCATGTGCATTGTCTACACCTTCCACATTTCGTAACATTTCTACCAGAGCAGTGGCAATCATGACATCTGAAGAAGTTTCTTTATCTTTATGTAGGCTGAAAGGATACTTGCAAAGGTCATGGAATTCGGCTATATACATGCCGATTGCATCTCGTTGGAGCATTCTATCATATAGTTCACCTGCCTTGTGTGAACTTCCATGATTTGCAATTCTGTTATATACCAGAGCAGCCATGACTATGTAATTCCTTTATCTTCTATGCTTTACCTAAACCATGACCAATTTGATGACTTACCTATTGGTTTGTGGCAGAAAGATCACCATCTTTGATTTCTGTGGATTCTCTTATAAATTATATTACATTTCTTCAAGGCATTCGGTCAAACAACTCGCATGTTGTTAGTATGCTTTCCTCATCCTACACACAATCCTCCTGAAACATCATGTGATATACTTCATTTTGCTCCCATGGTTTACATGCATATCAAACTTCAATGTTTGAAAAAAACAACCTGTATCTTCAATCTAGTTCGAAGCTTCCATTGGCGAAGGCGTGGGTGATTGTCACTGTCGTGTTCCAAAGTTCCCTTGTTGCACAGGCTAGTATGATGGAGTCAAAAACTTGATCAATTACAAGCATCAACAATTTTATCCAACATAGATTCAAAACCTGGAATTTGTAGCTCTTTCCTCTCTTTTATTCTTTCTTTTTGATAAATTCTATAAGAGATTAAGAATGCTCAAAAACTGAGCATTTCTAACCTTCTTGACAAGGCGGGCCTACAAGGTTAAGAAATGAGGTTAGAAATGCTCAATTTTTGAGCATTCCTAACCTTTTTGTGATAGGTTAGAAATATGGGTTGGAAATGCTCAAAAAGTGAGCATTTCTAACCTTTTTGACAAAAGGTTGAAAAATGAGGTTAAGAATGCTCAAAAAGTGAGCATTTCTAACCTCCTGCTTCAATGAACAATCGAGTAAATCTTGGAAACCATTGGCCACCGAGAGGAAACAAGGGAGAGTGAATCTAATGCTTCTGAACAACTTTTTAAGCACAAACGACCAGATATATTAAAATAATTTAAAATATTAAATTATTATTTGAGAAATAATTTAAATATTTTAAATATATTGCTTTGGCTGGAGAAAAATGGTATAACTTTCAAATGGTAGGGAGTTAGGTCCTAAAATTTGAAACACATGTTAATGGTAGGGAAATAGACCCACACAATTATTTATACCTCATTATGAAGTATTAAATGAGATATTTTAATCATTTGGGGGCAACAGACACCAGAAATTGAAAGTTTAAAATACGACAAAGTATGAACTGGGTTCAAGTGAAAGTTGGCCACACGATATAAAATGACATTTAGATACTGATTGTCAAGTGATTTCCCTAAATTTGTGATAATTTTCAAAATTCTTCCATTTTCTAGATTTTGACTAGCAAGGACCTTGGATAACGCACTCATTACCTATGCGTAAACTCTCATTGGACCTTTACTCAACATTAAGACTGATTTGGAGTTCAAATTTTATGTAGGCCAAATATGGGGGCAAGACACTAGTATGGGCTCTAATAGTGACAACATTATAGCGGACTACTTCAAAAACTTCCAAACTAAGATGAAAGCTAGAGAAAGGTTACCACAAAGCATAGTAGATAAGTATGATAAGAAAATCTACTTTGTAATCAAACGAGATGAAACATGGATGAAATATGTTACTCCTATAACTATTTGGATAACAAAAATGGGTTATGAAGTTGATCTTAATATTCTTGGAGCATATGCTAAAACACTTCTTAATGCACCTAAGGAACCATCTGAAGAAATTTTTGGTAGTGTTGAGACCATTGAGAGTGTTGTTTCAATGTAGAAGCAGAGAAAAAGAAGAGAGAAATTTATCAGATATGGATCCAAGATGGCTAAGGAGGTTAAGGAAAATGTAATGAACTTGAGTGGTATATCTACTAGTGAGCGAGAAGGACTGAAACCGGAAGCTCATGTTTCACTAGTTGTCACTTCTTCAGATACAGACAGTGGAAAAGCTACCAAGTTCTAGAGAGTTGAGAGGAAGAAGAGGAAAGCCTCACTAGTACCTTCTCCTTCTCCTAAAAAGGCTAGGACTTTGAGGAAGAAGTAGCAAGTTGTAAGGGAGCCTAAGAAGAAACTAACTCCAAAGAAGAAACAACAAACTAAGACACCAAATATCCTTACACTGAAGGAACTGGTAAATGAGATAACATGAGAAGATAATCTTTGCAATGTAAATAAATTGTATCATTGATTCAAAGATTTTGACAAGGACACAATAGAGGCTAGTATAATTTTGCATTTAGACATCTATAAGAAGGTTTTCATTGAAGTTGTAGATGATCTCCTGAATGACTTGTATCTAAGATTAGAAGCTATAATAATGTCAGTGATGAAATTAGATAAAAAGTTAAAAGTTGAAGCATTATTGGCAATGCACCTTGTAAATTATAAAGAGGAAATTGATGAACTAATTTCTGAAGCAAATCAGCTAGTTTTTGTGAGTGGACACCGACAAGTTAGCCTAATGGCTGGGAGAGTGAAAGAAATTGTTGATGAAACTGCAGATAAACGGGACATATTCTTTGTTGAAAAAGAAAAGAAAGAGGAAAGGGAGAGACAAAAAATGAACAAATATTTTGCGAAGGTATACCAAAAGGACAAAGGTAAAAGAAAAATTGGTAGTATACCTATTATAAAGGTCACAGATAACATTCCTCCACCAACATAGGATACTCTACCAATAACTTTAGATACACCGATACATATAGACAATCAACCGAATAAGGCAACTGAAGAAGTTACACATGATGACACTAACCTGGATTCTAAAATTCTTTTCACCAAGAATGTAGATACACAAGATATTAACATTGTTGTGGATAAAGACACTGCAAAGGTTAAGACAGTCAATGTTAAGAACAGTGAGATCTCTGAGTCACCGACACACACTGTTGACTCTCAAAACATTGAAATGTTAGGCCCAATATGGAAAGCTAATGTATTGAGAGGGGAGGGGTGAATCAGTACTTCAAATCTTTTCTTCAATAATAACTTTATTGTTAAGCATAAACTGAATATTGTTGTAACATAATATAATGCTAAAACAAATAAATAACAATCATACATGATTCACTCCATAACACCTATATTTTAGTTATGCAGAAACTCTTGGTTAGAGAGAAAAATTGTAGTGGGGATGACACCCACAACTTCACTACTGCAATAATAAAGGTTGCTCGGTTAGAGCTACATGTTTAGCTATTTCTGATAGCTTACCCTGTTAGGAGTATCAAGATCTTTAGATCTATCGTGCTAAAGGATTTTTACAACACTTATACTAAATGTTGCACCTGGTTAAAGGCTTTACAATTTATAGACTTTGTTAGAGTCTTTTACCCTATTAAAGGTTTCTCTTACAACTCAAAATATTACAATCAAAATCTTACAAAATATTTGCAACTTCACATCTGAAATGTTATAGCAGATTCTATGTGCTCAATATGAAATTACCTTGCTTATAGCATACCTCGGTAATTGATAAATCAACTCAGTAAACTCTTTTGTTTACTCTGTTCCTTGACTGTTCTCTGAAATCCTTCTCAGTGACCTCTGTGTATCTTTGTCAATCATAACAGTTATAACACATTGTGCTTTCCCATAATTTTGCCTTTCAGCTTATCTATCACACATGTCTTGCTTCATACACACACATAACTAATCCTCAATTCATGTTGTATAAATAGATCTCTTATGATGGTGATCTTGTTCATGCTTCGATCTTACAAACATGATTCATTAAATGAATAACCATACAAAATTATTTCATTGGATAGATGTCCTCAAAATCATACAAAATCTTAAAGTGCAATTTCCAATGTGATAACGGTTTCCTATTCCTTGATCTTTGTAACACGTTTCCCATATGTGTCTATGTTCAATGAATCTGGTAACACATTTCACTCGGTTCATATTAACTCAGTATACCATCTTTGCTGCTCGGTAGACATAGAGTGTTACTTGGTAGACTGCTCGATGTTTACTAAACTCTGTGACTTTTAACTTTTGTAACCAACTGCTCTGTGCTTACTGACTGAATATTTCGGTAGTAATAACCTACTAGAGTATATAGAATGACTTTGGACATAAAATAATGACAACTTAGTAAATAGTAACAATCTCCCCTTTTGACATTAGTTTTGAAATGTTTGACAAAACTTCTTTCAAAGTCATAACTCAAAAAATTTATATATTAACAAAATTTGACTAAACTTATAGTATATACAATTGTCAATAAAATAGTATACTCAGATATAGTCCCCTTATCAATATACTATACATAACTTTGATTATGCATGCGTTGTGATCAATACTCTATGTTCACTGCTCGGTGATCACTTCTTCCCCTCACAAAATTATCTGTATACTCGAATATGTTGATCTGCTCGGTATACTCCTCTTGTATACACTATACTCGGTACACTCCCCCTTTTTGAAAAACATCAAAACTAGTTACCATTCGGTGGAGGCAACTGGTCAAAAATGGATTTATACTTGGTTCTTGCATTGATGAGAGCGGCAGAGAGTGCATCCTTGACACTATCCATGAGTGAATTTTGAGCTGTAATATCAGCTAACAGTGAAATCAGACCATCTAATGTGCTTCCCTCTTATTGAGTGGATAAAGAGGTAGCTCGGTTAATCTTCTCTTGAACGGATGACAGATGTGGAATGAATAAGGTTTGAAGAGTCATAATGTCCATCATTAGTTGTGCTCTTCATTCCTAAGTTCCAATTGTTGAGCCATGAGTGTTTGTAACTTGGTATAAAAATTCTAAATAGAATTTGGCTCAGTGGTCAATTTATTGGAGAGATCAGTGATCTCTTTCTCAATCACTTCTATTTTATTCTTGATATCTTTAATGAATAAGGAAAATGTACAGAGTTTTTGAAATAAATAAAGAATATGTTTGAGTTGAGGGGACAACTTAACAATGAGTCCAGTGAGCTTAACTTTACCGATAGCAATGGCTTTCTATACCTCTTCAATCATTTTGGCAGTGAGCTCTTTGTCCTTCAATTTGCTCAGGTATGCAGATGCGTCTACTCCAAATGCTTCTATTTTAGTGAGGAGTTCATCCAATTGAATATGGATGGCTACATCTATTGTCACTGTAGCTTTAGGTAGCATATCTGATAATAGGGCTTTGACCTTCTGAAGTACTCTATTTTTCTTTTGTATAGCCATTTTTTTCTCTTGTTTGGCTTTGGCTTTGCATAGTTCATCGAATTCAATAAGTGCTTTCCCTTTTAATTTGGATATGTCTACATTTAGCAACACAATCGGTTTTGACAAATCTAACTTAAAACTATGCTTTTCATTTTCTTTTCTTTAGAGGAGGAGGCTTTCATCGGTTGAACTAATACAATGGCTTGAGAGGCTTGTTCACCCTCGGTAGGTTGCTCGGTAGAGGCAACACTTTTGTTGGTTTCTTTAGCCTCAGATGTAGCCTTCAATGATTCCTTGCTTGGGGTCTCAGTGGTAACAATTTCAGTGCTTGCTAGGACTTGAGAAGTTTGTTCCCCAATGGTCTGAGAAGTAGCTTCTCCTTTGGTAGACTATTGACCCTCTTTTCCTTGGTCAATATCCTGAGGTGTCTCGGTTGAAACATGTTGACTTACCAGAGGATAGGATTTGACTTGTTCCAAAAGTGACTCACTTGATACCAGTTTGGCATAAACATTCCCTTTGATCAGTTCCTGTTCTTGAACCTCAAAATTCATGATATCCTCATCAGGTTGTATAGTTTCAATGGGATCTTGCTCAGTGATATCCACTATTTCAACTTCACCTTGCTCAACAGTACTCTTGATTCGAAAGTGTAGCATCCTAAAATTGCGACACTTGCAATTTCAACTACATTTCGGTCTTCACGATGGCGATGCAACACGGAACCTGAATGGAGACCCCGAAACTTGTCCACGACACCAAAAACTGCATTTTTCCAGCACCCTGGCCTGATCCTCCTTGCACCCTGCTGTCTCGGGAGGTGGGACCAGAGCGCCTAGCACCCTGGTCCTTCAGGACCAGGGCACCCAGCGCCTTGGTCCCCCAGGACCATGGCACCCAGCGCCCTGGTCCCTGCCCCTATTTTGGGCCCGGTCTCCTATGGGACTTCGGGTCTTTTTGTTTGCAAATTGGAAAATAACATTTCCTGGTCGGCCTAAGGTCGAAAAAATTAGTCTTTTAACCCTAATTGACAAGTATATAAATGACATTTTCCTCTCTCATTTGGATGGATGGAAAAAAGGTGAAAGCGATATTCAAACATTCAAGCATTCAAGCATTCAAGCATTCAAACATTTCTTCAAGCAATTGATCATTCTAAGTCTCCATTCAAGGATAAGTGTTGCATTCAAGACAATGATTCAACCATTGAAGAGGAGATCACATACTACAACATACAACACACAACAAACAACAACATCTATACCTTCACATATAAGGATACAAACATCCTTACAACAAGGTATTAGTACTTCTTTTACATTACAATCATTTACATTTACAGCATTTCTCATTTCTTGGTTGATTCCAAAACTGGGGTTTGACCTAAAGGCAAACCCCTAATCCCTAACCCCCCAATCGTCTTCGCTTTTCTATGTGTAGGTTGCAGGTACGCGGCTGAAATTGAAGATCTGGAATCCTTGTGCAGAGACGAACAGATCCCCCTTCGTTTCACGGATTTTTCGGAGGACCGTGTGCACGCCGGGCACCATCGTCCCGTCAACTTTTGCTCAAATTTGCAGGACAGCACCGTATCGACATTTTACTACTAATTCCAGGTCCACAGCTTCATCCTATATCCCTATCTCATTTTATAAGCGAATCTTTCTCACTTTCTATGCATTCCTAGCTTAATCATTTTATCTACATTCTTTACAAAAGAGGGTAGCCTTGCTGTCTTAACCCTTGAAACTCATTTAGAATCCAATCTTGCATTGTGTGGGATTGGATCTTATGGGTTTCAACCCCTCTTTTGAATGTAAAGTCTCCCCTAAGTGAAAACCGTCAACCCTAGTAACCTCCCTTCTCTCTCCTTGGAGTTGGAAGAGGGGAGAGCGATTAGGGTTTGATCGATTTTCTGCTTTACATTTTGGTGAACCCGACGTGAACATCCTTTCTGATTATTCACGGTTAGATCTGAAAATTGGATTCCTTGATTACATTTCCATGTTTGATCTTTTGCAAATTTTAGAGGTTGATTGCATAAAAACCCTAAAATTTTCTTTTTGGTAATTGAGCTTGCGAAATGTTTAATTGTTAATGTTTGTTTCAGATCTACCCTTCTATTACAAATTATCAATTCATATTTGTGCTTTAATTCTTAAAATTAAGTGGTTAAGTGTCAAAACCCTAATTTTTGAAACCCTCTTGATTCAACCTTTGTCCGACAATTTCACTGATCAAAACATCTCCAAATCGGCTGTAACTTTGGATTCCGCAACAAAATCATAAAATCTTTCATCCCTGAAAATTTGGAAAAAAGTTGTGAGGACCATGTGCACTCCGAGCGCCATCGTCCCCGACATTTTTTTCGAAATTTCGGGAGCAAGATCTTACCGTATTTTCCTGCTAAAATCCAGAATTTTGGCTGATTTTATCAATTCTAACACTTTCAAAATTACAGTCAAAGTTGGTCTTGTGATTGCTTGGTTTAAGGCTTCTAATCATTCAAAAATTGTTGAAATTGAAATTTAGTGTCAAAATTGTGTTCTTACTGTCCTAAATCTGAAAAGAGTGTTTGCATTCATTCAAAATTTCAGTACTTTATTCAAATTCTTGCAATTTGTGACTTTTGAAATTAAGTCCTTAATTACAACAACTTTGATTTCTGCTTTCAAAATTGAATTTTGCGTGAAATTGAGTCAACTTTTAAAATTCAAAACTTGCATTGCTTTTGGTATTCCCTCTAAAATCATAAAATTCAAAATTTCAGTTTCCCTCTCTTTTTCAAAATTCAAATTTCGCATTTTTCGACAATCTGGGTAGGGTTCAATTTTGAGATTGCAACTTTAATTTGGCCTATCTACAGATCGTAAAATCACTCAATTTTTTCAGATTAGCTCTAAAATCATCATAACTTTCATCCCTGCAAATTTTGAAAAAAGTTGCGAGGACCGTGTGCACTCCGAGCGCCACAGTCCCTGACGTTTTTTTCGAAATTTCGGGAGATTGTCGTGATTGCATTTAACAGCCTAAATCTAGAAGATTGGCTGATTTTACTGAAATTTGCTACCTCTAAAAATTCAAAATCTTCTCTCCCTCTCTAGTGCATGAGTTTTACAACAATAAGCCCTACTTACACTATTCCCGTTAGACGAAGCCGTAGAATTAAGTCTTTCCAAGGTTTAATTACTGAGGAGATGGAACCTAATTTGAATAGCCTTTTTAACAAGGACATGGGTAATTCCTCTAATCCTCCTAATGATGAAGACGCTCTCTATGAGGTTTCTGTAGAACAACTTGTGAAATTGGATAACCAATTTGACGATTTTCGACAATGGATGTCTCAAGAATACCCCGATAGTCAAGCTCTTCCTTTAATTGAGGGTCTAAAACATATGCTTCAAAGTGATAAGAATGGAATTGATATTTTGCGTGGTATTGCACACATTGTGGATTTGAATGTGATTCCTATGAAGAGTTGTGCCGAAACTTTAGGTTATACACAACCTCCTGCTCAAGTCAATCATTCTATTCCTTTGACAACTTCTATTGCTAGCATACCTACCTTTACATCAAACATAATGGCTACTTCTATACAAGACATTCCTCCTATGATCACCAGTCATGGGGGCAATCCTTCCTCTTCAATCAACCCTCTTCCTTCATTTAATCCAACTTCTTCATTCATTCCTTCAATGAGTGTTCCTATTACATCTCCACAAATGAACATGACGCAAGGGGGCAATTCATTTAATCATTCCATTCCTCCTTGTAGTGTTCCTCCTTTCCAATCCTCTCCTATGACTAATTATCATAGTGTCCCACCACCTTACTCTTTACCTTCTTTCAATAACATAACACCTCCATCTCAATCTAACACATCTAATATGAATTCTTCGACTGAAGCAACCATTAATAATCTTACACAAACTGTCTCTTCTTTACAACAACAAATTGCCTCTATGAATCAATCTAAGTTTAGTGTGCCCACATTTGATGTTGCGAGCCCACTTTCTCTTGACATTGTTCGAGCTATCCCTCCTAAACATGTTGAAATCCCGCATTTGGAACTGTATAATGGTAAAGGTGATCCTCTAACACATGTTAAGACTTTTCAAACAATATGTACCGATTTTGCTTATGACCAAAGGTTGCTTGCAAAACTGTTTACTAGAACATTAAGAGATAAAGCCCTACAATGGTATTGCTCGTTGCCTTCTTATTCTATTACTTCTTTCGAACAACTTGCAAATGCTTTCATTCAACAATTTCAAAACAATATAAGTCCTAAAGTTACTTTGATTGATTTAATGCATTGTAAACAAGGTGTTAAAGAAAAAGTGACTGATTTCATTGGTAGATATAAGCATTTCTATGCTCAAATTTCTTTTCCAGTGCCTGACAATGATATTCAAAGAATCTTTATTTCTAATTTACAAAAAGATATTCGAGACAAACTTCTGTTTTCTGAGTTTACTTCTTTCCAATAGTTGTGCGCAACTCTTCACAATTATCAACTGACTGTGAGTCAAATGGAACAATCACATCTTATGGCTCTGAGTGATAAGGGTGATAGCAGTCAACAACCATTTGGAAAGTTTAAACCGAACAGAGATTCCATCAAATTCAATGAAAACATCATCAACAACAATGTGAATGCAGCATCAGGTGTGCCTCCTATTTCTAAGTTTTTCAAGAAAGAAAGAAAGTATACTCCTTTGAATGAATCATTGCATAGTATTATGAATAAGTTATTGGAACAAAATGTGCTTACTCTTCCTCCTATAAGGCAAATTGATCCTACAAAGATTAATTCACCTTATTTTGATAAAAAAAATAAATTTCAATTTCATCATCAACCTGGGCATGATACTAAAAAATGTTTTGCTTTAAAGGGTAAAATTCAAGATTTGGTTGATAATAATACTATCTCTGTTTCTGGAGTGAATGATAAAGGCAATACATTTGTAGCTCCTCCTAACCAAAATCTTCAGATTTTTACTGATCCATTACCTTCTCATACCTCTAATGCGATTGAGACTAATGATTCCTCTTTCTCATCTGATGGTCTTGTGTCTATGACTCCGAATGTGATTAACTTTGTAGAGCAGCAAGAAAACCCTAAAGAACCTTCCATCACATTTGATTCTAGTGAAACTATTAGGGCACCCGATGGTCCTTTATACGTAGTTGCAAAAGTCCAGAATACACCTTGCCGTGGAGTGCTTATTGATCCTTCGTGCATGGTTAATGTTATTACCGAAGAATTTCTTTTTACTTTGCAATTGAATCAAGTGATCTATGACAAAACAGATGTGATTGTGAAATTATTTGATGTATTTTCTTCTCCTGCAATTGGTTCTATTACATTACCTATTGAGGTCCATAACAAATCCCTTGATGTGAGCTTTGCTATTATTCCTTCATCCGAACAATTTCATGTGAAGCTTGGCTATCCTTGGCTATCTTCCATGAAAGCTATTGCTTCTCCTATTCATAAGTGTTTGAAATTTCCCCATAATGGTGAAGTTGTTACTGTCAATCATAGTCTCTTTAAACCAGCTGAAAGAACTTCTAGCGTTCCTATTGATTATTTTTGGCCTAAACAATTCCAATCTCTTCCTCCGCAAAGTGATCATCTTTTCAAATCTTATCAAAAGTGGAAAACAGATATGATCCTATCTCTAAGTGAACCTAGAACACCTAAACTTGACATTCCTATCATTCTTGAGAAGGAAGTTCTTCCTTTGAAAGATAAAACTAATGTCTTTCCTCAAGAAGATTCCCAACCCATCCCTATGGATGTGACTATGTCTATGCCTAATAAACCTTCTAAAAGTAGACCTATACCTCCTCGTCATGATGGACTTGGTCTTCTTCCTAAACCAAAAATTCCTCCTTTATATGGAGCAGTTCCTCCTCCTTCCTTTTATAGAGAGAAGAGACCTTCTTCTTCTCCTATTATCCAGCCTAAGAGACCACAACCTAAACACCCAAGTGATAAGGATGAGAACATTCCTCCTCCTCAATCTTCTCCACTTCCTACTAAGACTAGACAAAATCATTCTACATGTGAACGCCGACGAAAGCGTCGTCTTAGAGCTCAAGAAACTGCTTCTCAAACTTTGCAATCTCCAAAAACACCTTCAACAAGCATTATTCCATTTTCTCCAAAATCTCGTAAACATAAGATGCATGATGATCTTGATCCTGTGCGAGTTAAAGATCCTATTTTTATAAATCTTGATGATGCTATAGATGAAAATGTTATTCATGATGAACATATTACTCCTCTTACTTCTGATAGTGAATATGAACTTGTTGATATTGATAACCATTTATCTAACGAATTTTCTAAAGCACTTATCCTAGCTCCTAGACAAGAACAATGTGGCTTGGAACATGAACATAGCCCTTGTTTGGATCTTGTGATAGCTCCATCTGCTGTGTTGGATGTTCCTCCTCTAGCGTGTTCCCTGCCTTCCTGAAATATTGATCAGCAAGATCGGGGGGTAGATGACATGCTAGACTAGTTACATTAGCATAGCAGATTCTCTCCTCCTCTCTTTTGTTACTTCTTCTATGTGTTATTCTGATTCTTCTATTTGTTGTCCTTAGTGTTGTCTACTTGAGGACGATGCAAAGCATTGAGATCTCTTTTGGTCTCTCTCATGTTGACTCAAAAGACACATGTGTTCCCTTCTTCTAGGTGACCTTCCTTGATTGGGGAATGAAGAACAATTATGCATACATACATATGATATATATACATGACTTATCATATAGCATACTGACCCTGAGGAAAGCTAAGTCACCTCGTGCTTTGTGTCTATTATCCTTGGGTTTATCTCACACTTGGGGGCTAAATCTTTGTGATAACGTGCTCCTTTCCCTTTTCATTTCTTATGTGTATCACTATGTTAAAGCAATCACCCCCATTGAGGCATGTGCGATTGCTTTAACGTAGGGGGGCATACACCCCGTCTATCCCTTCAGGATACTTGAAAATTTCTTGGCGAACTTAGCTTTGCCTTGAAAATTTTTGGTATTTCTCTTGCATGACTCATAGTGAGGGAACCTTACTACTGACAGTCATGGTTCTCCTTCGTGATCTTCCCTTTTACTTTGTCAATTGAAGTCGTAAGATCCTTAGTCCACTGGGGGCTTGGTGTGTCTTGCCTCCTTGATGTGGTGAAAGTTTTTTCAATGTTGTTTCCTTGTACTTTACCGGAAGTATGAGCATACGCTTATACTCCCGCTAAAGTGGGGGCTAAATGTAGCATCCTAAAATTGTGACACTTGCAATTTTGACTACATTTCGGTCTTCACGATGGCGATGCAACATGGAACCTGAATGGAGACCCCGAAACTTGTCCACGACACCAAAAACTGTATTTTTCCAGCACCCTGGCCTGATCCTCCTTGCACCCTGCTGTCTCGGGAGTTGGGACTAGAGTGCCCAGCACCCTGGTCCTTCAGGACTAGGGCGCCCAGTGCCATGGTCCCCCAGGACCATGGTGCCCAGCGCCCTGGTCCCTGGCCCTATTTTGGGCCTGGTCTCCTATGGGACTTCGAGTCTTTTTGTTTGCAAATTGGAAAATAAAATTCCTTGGTCGGCCTAAGGTCGGGAAAATCAGTCTTTTAACCCTAATTGACAAGTATATAAATGACATTTTCCTCTCTCATTTGGATGGATGGAAAAAAGGCGAAAGCGATATTCAAACATTCAAGCATTCAAGCATTCAAGCATTCAAACATTCCTTCAAGCAATTGATCATTCTAAGTCTCCATTCAAGGCTAAGTGTTGCATTCAAGACAAGGATTAAACCATTGAAGAGGAGATCACATACTACAACATACAACACACAACAAACAACAACATCTATACCTTCACATATAAGGATACAAACATCCTTACAACAAGGTATTAGTACTTCTTTTACATTACAATCATTGACATTTACAGCATTTCTCATTTCTTGGTTAATTCCAAAACCGGGGTTTGACCTAAAGGCAAACCCCTAATCCCTAACCCCCCAATCGTCTTTGCTTTTCTATGTGTAGGTTGCAGGTACGCGGCTGAAATTGAAGATCTGGAATCCTTGTGCAGAGACGAACAGATCCCCCTTCGTTTCACGGATTTTTCAGAGGACCGTGTGCACGTCAGGCGCCATCGTCCCGTCAACTTTTGCTCAAATTTGCAGGACAGCGCCGTATCGACATTTTACTACTAATTCCAGGTCCACAGCTTCATCCTATATCCCTATCTCATTTTATAAGCGAATCTTTCTCACTTTCTATGCATTCCTAGCTTAATCATTTTATCTACATTCTTTACAAAAGAGGGTAGCCTTGCTGTCTTAACCCTTGAAACTCATTTAGAATCCAATCTTGCATTGTGTGGGATTGGATCTTGTGGGTTTCAACCCCTCTTTTGAATGTAAAGTCTCCCCTAAGTGAAAACCGTCAACCCTAGTAACCTCCCTTCTCTCTCCTTGGAGTTGGAAGAGGGGAGAGTGATTAGGGTTCGATCGATTTTCCACTTTACAGAAAGATTTCTTGCCACTTTTCTTTTGTCTCCTGCTATACTTCAATATAAAGGTCATTCATCAGTTTCAAGGCTCTTTACTTGACTAGGAAGTTTATCTGGTAGTTTTTCAGATGTTCCTTTATCTCATCTACTGACATGTCTAGAAAGAGATGTACCAGACTTCTTTCTCTTATCTATTTTTCCAAGTCTATGGCATATTTCCACCTATTATCAATATGTAAATTCAATTCTTTTGGAAGAGAATTAGTTACTTCCAATGGGACCAATCAGAATTTCAGAAGAGTGCAGATTACAGCTTCTTCTATTTGTCTCTTATCTGCATCAAATCTGGAGTCATGTTTTACATATCTAAATTCTCCAAATCCACCATATCATTTGAGATTTGCACAAAAATTATCAACACTATGTACATCTTTCTTTGTGCTCTTGACAATCTGAAATTTGTTTTTGTCTTCAGATTCGGTGTCACTCGACTCTTTATTCAAAATGAGTCTCTGAGTATATTTCTTGTAAGTTTTTGTTACCTTTGGAATGGCAACAGTTTTCTATTTCTTGCTCAGTGACACTGCAGATGATCTAGTGTATGGGCGCTTTACTAAAGGAGTCGGTGATACCTGTGATGTATCCTGTTTCTTTCTTTTCAAAATTTTCCCTTTTGGCAACTCGGTGCTCAATGTAATAGCTGCTTCTTGGGCTTCAGATTCCTCCTTGGTGATGGCTTGAACACTTTTGACAGGAGTGGAGGAAGAACCTTCTCCAAATTTCTCCGTTAATGCTTTAATCATTTTTGTTGCTTTCCTTGTAGCCTTTGGTACTACAATGCTCATCTTAACTTTTTCTTTAACTTCTTCATTTGTATCGTATCTAAGCTTGGTAGCATGCCTTGGTAGTACAAGAAATGCATTTATCTGCTACCTTGTAATGTCAAAATCAATCTCATAACCCATAGGCGGCAAAGATTGAGTTCTTTGTTCTACAACATTAACATAGCAGTAGTCGGTGTCCACTTCAAAACATATATCATCCTTATATTTTTCCACTAACTGGGGTGGTATTATGTGCCTATTATGCATCTTTTCTTGAAACTTGCTAAAATAATCATCCATTGTATCATTGAAGTTATCACCTAGCTTTTTGATGAAGTCATTGATTTGATGGGTGATTGGTTGGTGTAACTCCCAAACAACATTACCGACTGATGGAAAGAATTTCTCAAAATAGAAAAACATGCCTACCAAAAGTGATCCAAACTTCAGTGTGTTTGGCGAGTTGTTCTTCTTCATCTTCCTTATGGTGTTGAGATTTTCAAACAGATTTTTCAACAACACTTCGCATAGATCAATCTTCATACCTTTCTTCACAATTTTGTAAGCTAAATAAACAACAGCATAGGTCACACTTTTTTCCCTTGCCGATTAAAAGAAACAATAACCTATGACTCTAATTGCAAACTTCAGCTCTGCATCTATGACATTGTTTAGTTTCAGACCCCTGCAATCAGATTCAACTCTGGTTAAAGTGATCAATTCCTTCTGTGAAATCATTTTCTGAGCTCGGGCATGGTCAAAGATAGGGTAACTGGTGATCAAGTGGATGATTTCCTTGGTGAACTTGAATGGTTACTCCTCTAACCACATAAATTCATCATGAACTCTGCTCAAAACAAATTTAACCCATTGGGGTTTGAAGACTCACAGGTAGGTTAGGGCTTCGGTCAATCCCTTGACTTTAATATGTTCAAACTTGCTACCTAGTTTTCCATCGGTGCACAATTCATCATACGTGTCCTTGATCTCAACATGACCTAGTTCCTCAACCCGACACTTAATGAAGAATCTAACATCCTCAACTAATAAAACCCTATTCGGAATGAGTGAAAATGCAGTTTTATCATCCGATTCAGATGCTACTTTGGAAGGTAGTGAGTATTTCAGTGAGGTCTTCTCAATGTTCTCAACAACAATGGGTTTCTGAATCTTAGGAGCCATTACAAACTTTGGATGATCACTAATGAAAGAGTCTTAGGGTTTGAAAAATTTTAACCAGCAGACACTTTCCACTTAGTAAATATGAAACAGATATTCACAACTAATATGATTGGTTAACTTGCTTGACAATGCATTGTGATTGATATAAATACCTTGAATTTCTCTTCGAAAGAGGTTTGATCACCTTTGAATCGCTTCGCTCTATTTTTTGATAACTTGGTGAGTGTAAAATGACCGTGTAAAAGCTTTAAGTACACATTTTACCTTATCGGGCTCCATGCAGTTAGGTCAAAAAACATTAAATGCACTTAGTTCCACTAAACCAATTTGCCTTCCTTTTTATGCTTTTGCTGAGTAGCCAGACTTCCTGCATTTGCCGACTTGATAGGTTTCCTACATTTACTGACTTGACTAGTACTCCAAAAGACTTGTTAAAATTTTAAACTTGCTAATGCATCTTAGCTATGTAGATTTTTGAATTAAGTATATGATAAAATAGGAACTATTGAGATTTAACCTTGAGAGAATGCAGCCCCTTCATACCTTTACCAATTAATTTGGAATAGATGCACCTACCTCAGTAGGTAAGGTGCTTTCTTCATTAGTTGACATATTTTCCTTCTTTTTCCAAATCATCTGTAATTTGCTTCTTATTTCCTCAGTATCTCCTCTGGGTTGATCTCTGCAATCTCTAGCCAAGTGTCCAGCTTTGTGACAATGAAAACATGCCATACCAGGATTTCTCCATGATCTTCGGTTGTTCATTCCAAACCTTATAAAGTAGTTGGCACTTATATGTCCATACCTTCCACAACATTCACACCATATCCTTGTATTATAATCCCATGGTATTGCTGTGTGTGTGAAAAGTGGTATGAGAATCTATATCTGCAAGACACAACACTTCAATCAAGTCATTACATGCATGGTTAATTAGATATAATCAATGAATAAATAACCATAACAAATCGACCCATTGCCTTCTAAAATATGCGAGTATAAGATTGCTCTCAGATTATAAGCAATACCAGTGACTAGACAACATCAAGACGAAGGATTTTATCTATATGAACATGATGAATGCTAGATGGATGCAATATTAATCTAACAAGATTTAAACAATATTAAGCTAAATGATTTAATCAATATGAAATAATTACTATGCAATATTCAATGAGTCTAGAGAAAAAATAGTATAATAACAATATATTCTCCAGCCTCTCTTTGAATGAGAGATGAGCCTGAATTTATAGAAAATTAAGAAAGAAACCAACAGTTGAGATCAAATGATGATGAGCGGTCAAGATTTTCCAAGAGGAAGCACAATCCAGGTGAATTGATTTGATTAGATGCTTTTCTCAGTTTTAAAGGAAATTGAACTAAAATTAAGATAAAATCAGAAAAAAACTGATTTATTATCTATTTCATTCAATTTTAATATTTAATTGTTTTAATTGCTTTCTTTGAGATTATTTATCAATTTTTAATTTGTTTTTTCAAGATTGTTTTCAATTGATTTCCTTTCTCAAATTTTAATTCTTTTTTGTCAATTAATTCCTTTTTTTATTTATTTCCATTTTTCAAGATTTGTGCTCAATTGATTTAATTGATTTAAATTAATTCCTCTTTCTTGATTTGTTTCCTTTTTTGAAGATTTATGGCAATTTGATTTATTTAATTAAATTAATTCCTCTTTTTGATAATTTAATGGCAAATTGATTTATTTAATTAAATATGCTAGGATATTTAATTAAAATAAATAAGATAATTATTTAAAATGATTTACTTAGAATGATTTAATTAATTAAATAAATATTTAATTAATATTGAGTGATTGATTTGCCATGTGACATTTGATGATTAAAGAATTAATTGTGTGCTTAAGATTTATTTAATTGCCTTTGGTTAGGACCTTGGTGATGTTGTCGAGATTAGGGCTCATGGTTTAGATGACCATTCTTAGGGTATTACATTTGCCCCTCTTTGAATTAATGTGTGAGCAGCGCATTGGTTCAAAGAATAGTTGATGTCTAGGAGATGTTAGTTCTGAACTTGATTGATCATGAACTACATAAAAAAGCGAGGTGTTTAGTTTGATTTGAAGCGACAAAGCTGAATAAAGTTTGATTAACGTGATACCATTCTGGAACTTGATTGAACTTGGGAACGATAGAAAACAAAAGATACCGAACTTAAACTTGATTGATCAAGAAGCGGATCTTACTGATCTACAACTTGATTGAACTTAGATACAGTGAGTGATGATAAAAATTGATCTTGAACTTGATTGATCAAGATACGATGAAGATAAACTGTTCAGCTTGATCAAGAAATGAATAAAACGTAACACCTGTTGAGATGTAGCATGGTCGAAGATACTCTTTACACCCTTGATTGAGTTTAAATGAAAAATCAACTTGATGAAAAGCGATGGAACTGATTAACGTAAAGAGATTGATTCAGATAAAAGACAAATATCAGCTTGATATGAAGCAATGAAACTGATATGCCCCTAGAGATTGATTTAATTTAGATGATCGAGAAATCTCAACTTGATATAAAGCGATGAAGTTGAGATGCCCCTAGCGATGAGGTCTTATTTGATTGATTTTCTTTAGTTGAAAAAGATTTTTTTGCTCAACTTTCGATGAAGATTTGAAAATTTTCTCGACATTTGAAGATGTGAGGTCATAAGGTCATGAGTATGCCCCCTCGGGAGCGAAATCAAAAAATAGCGAGGGTACATGATGATTATAGGCAATTTTGAGTGATGATAACTTGTTTTGAGCACAAATGATTTAGAGGAATTTTTGAAATTTTAGCGAGAAATTGAGCGCAAAATTGATTTGTAGAAATTAAATTGAGATTCAGCGTTGATTAATGAGAAATTGAGCGCAAATAGAAGAGAGAATGAGCTTTTGATGAAAAGAGCACTAAGTGGTCCAAATTTTGAAATTGACTAGCAAAATGATTTCGATTTTCAATTTCGATCCCGAAAATGGACTCAGGACAGCCGATTTAGAAGCTCGTGCTTTGATTTCATCGTACTTGTGTTGATTGGTTATGAGATGTTGTTCTATATGCTTTATTCTATATGTATGCATTTCCTTTCAATATAGATGAATAAATGCAAATGATCATGGATGTCTATTTTTGTTTCTTTTCATATGCAAATAAATGATGATGCAAATAAATGAGGAGAATGAGTAACTAGTAATGCAAATGTATATTTTTTCTTTTTTTCAATGCAATAAGATGAATGTAAATGAGTGATAGTGAATGATGCAATGTTTTCATTTTTCTATGCAATAATATGAGTGCAAATGAATGATAGTGAATGTATGAAGCTATATGAAATGCTCAGGTATGCAGCTAAACATCTCAAAACACAAGTACTCGATCAGAGAAATGATGAAAAGAGACCACTTAGCGAAGAAATGATGATGCTCCAACTCTCATTTAGCAGACAAAGAGGAAGCATTGTTACTATACCGAAATCACTCCAAATTCACAGAATGCAAAATGAAATGCAAGATGAGATGCAAAATGAGATGCAACCTAAACCTAGTCACTGGACTTTGAAAAGCTTAATTGTCATCATTGAGCATTTTACAATTATAGCAGGCAAAATAAAGTTCATTTCTTTTCATGTGCATTATTAATTATCTTGTCTGCAATGACCCTTTTTCGTTCATATCCTTGGACAAATTACGCATGGACCCGGATTGCACAATGAAGAAATTCCCTCAAAACAAACAAAGAAATGATGGGAACCTCCCTGTAGCATTCAAATAAGCGGAGTCGAGGTATGTGAGGCGATTCCACCTTGATGTGAAGGCTCTTATCATAGACACCCAGCTAATTTAGATGTTTCCAGATCATTGGGATCATTCGTTCAAGCGGCAAACAAGAAAATATTATGCCCCCAATCCTTGCTCCTCTTAGTCAAGATAGACTTCCTCGAGTTACTCAGAGGGATAATAATCAAAAACCAATATAAAAGACAGCACACAAATACAATTTTCATGCATAGCTCAAACAGCTTAGTGATTGTTTTCAGTTATGTTGTTTTGCTTGTTAACTCAGTGATAAAACTCTTCAGTAGTCAGCAGACAGGTAACTGACTCAGAGTGAATGACCAGATTTCACTGACGTAAGGTTGACTTTCTTGATACTGCTTAGGACATGTAATGTGCTCTGTGGATTACCTAAGACTAGGACATTGATTGATTTCAAGCCATGAGGGTTCCAATGAACCAAGATGTCACAAAAGCGACTGAAATATGTACAAGCGAGAGAAAATATGCAAGAAAGCAAGAATGCCAATGTTGCATTGATAGATGGAGTGCTTGAGTACAAGAGGCACCTGTTTACCAAGTTTTCACCTGCTTGGTAGAGATTCATTTTTTTTTTACCAAGGTGCCTGTTTACTAGGTTTTCACCAGGGCATTTTCTCTCTTTGTTCTTTTTTTTTTTCTTTTGTTTTTCCTTTTTTTTTTTTTTTTGAATTTATTCAAGACTTTTTCTGATTTTTAGGATTTTTTCAGGACTTTTTCTAATTTTTAGGATTTCTTTAGGACATTTTATGATTTTTTATGATTTTTTCAAGACATTTTATGATTTTTAGGATTTTTTCAAAAGTTTGCCCCTAGTGTCTAGCAAGGAAAAAGGGATTTTGAGTATATGAATGGATAAGTGAATGGTGGTGGATGCTTTCAAGGACTATCTCACAACATTAATCCAAGAATAGGTTCCAGATATAGCAATGTAAAGCAAAGATTTTAGCAATGTAAAGCAAGGATTTTAGCAATGTAAAGCAAGTATATAGCGTAACAAAGCCATATGGTCCAAAGAACTGGTCATGTCAAGAGGTTTGTGGAAAACATGTTTTTGCATCTTGTCCATAGTGTTGATCAAGATCAAGGAATAGATTTGGATAGGAGGCAAATATGATAAACAAGATCAAAAGGGAGGTAATGACAAATGTGAGTAAGCAATGGAGAGGAGCTTAAGGGTCTAGATCAAGTGTAATAAATAGGACACATGAAGCCTGCAAGAATCCTTAACCTTGTCAAGATCAAAGGTGGAAAAGGGATATGAACATAGATAGAGAGAATGAGGGATAATGGAGGATGAAGGATAATGGAGGAAGATCGATAATAGATGGATGTACATGGATGGAACTTGCCCCCAGTGTAAAGTGCAAAAGGATGATGGATTATGCATGAAGCCCATTTGCCAAGTTTTCATCATGGTACTTGCCCAAGGCGCCACAAGAAGTGGTTTTCACACAAGGATGAATTCATTTCTCTTTACTTTTTTTTCTGTTTTTTTTTTTTCACTTTTTTCATCATTTTTTTTTTTTTGGAAGATAATGGAGCATGATAGGGGATGGAAGAAGGACCTCGACATCTCGCTGCTTTGGATGGTACCCTTAGAATATGAGTTGCAATAGACCATGGTTGTGAAGGTATGCTCAAAGATGTTGGCAGGATAATGAAATGAAACTAGGCCAAGGATTTATGCAAAGGATTGGATAAGAGGGATGGAAGAGTGAAAAATAGGTGTTGGATAATGGATGGGATGTTGGGAGAATTATGTATCAATAGATGGAAATGCTGAAAAGATCAACATTGGCACATGCCTTGAGGGATGGTGGACATATGGAGGAGAAGTGAATCTCAAATTTTGAGATTTGGATGGAGGAAATGTTACAAATTTTGTGGCATAAGAACCCAAAATGGATGAAGGAGGTAATGGAGGAATAGACTTAGAAGGTTTGGATGGAGGAATAGACTCAAAAGGTTCGGATGGAGGAACAACAATTTTGGATGCCAATTTTGATTTTTCTTTAGACTGTTGTGCTTCAAGTAGCCGCTTAGGGATCCACATGGTTTTTTATTTTTCATGCTTTTGTAGTTCCTTAGAGCACATTGCTTGTACAAGTGCCTTAGGAACCCATATAAATTTTGACTTTTCTTCTTTCTTTGTGGGCCTTTTTGGCATTTTGTATTTTTTTTTTCCTTTTTGGATCATATTTTGCTTTGTTTTGACATGTTGATTAGATGGGACATTTTGATCCTTGAATGCATGTGGATTGCTTGACTTATGACTTTTATGCTTGGCATCCAAATTGCTTGGAGGGAGATGCGTGGATAGATAGGAATGATATGGAGGTCTTTTAGATGGATGGAAGGTACTTGAAGATGTGTGCCTTTGTTGATCCTACATAAGGGATGGAGGAATATAGGGACCTAGAATGGATGGAAGGTGTGAAGGAGAAGGCATGTATTTGGATTTAACTGGAGAAATGTAGGATTTATGAGAGATACCAACATCTTGAGAAATTTCCCTGAGGCCATGACCTTTAACATTTTCTTTAATAGCAGGGGGTTCTAATATACCTCGTTCATGAATGTCTAACCCTTTTCTTTGATAATGCATGCTTTGAAAGATCTTTTTAACAAAGGGTTTCTTCTTACTTTGGATGCTAGAGGCAAGTTCATTTTGAGGTGGAGGTGGAATGCAAGGAATGATACGATCATGAAGTGAACGTGTAGGATTATGACAAGGAGATGAAGGGATACTTTGATCTTGACAAGGAATAGGAACATTGGATAGAGTAGGAAGGGTGTTTGACTCTTCATTTTGAATAGGATCATTTGAAAAGGTTGAAGAGACATCATGATCTTGCTTAGGAAGTGGATTAGGAATGGGATTTGGAAGGATGGTTTTCTCTTGAGATGGAAGGGGGTCATCTTGGAAGAAATGGAAAGGTATAAGGGGATCATCATGGGATTCTAGTGAAATGGGATCTTTTTCAATCATTAGATGGGATTGAGGAGTTTTGGTGTCTTGATCTTGACTATGATAGGACTCGTTTCTTCATTTTTCATATTATCCTCTTGACATGGAGTCACTTCTAAGGAAGGGATAAGATTTTTCATAGGTGTAGGGGATTCTTGGAAGGTCTCCATATTTTGACATGATGAGGAAGCACTTTGGAAATGGCCTTCTAGAGTGGGTACGTTTAGAATTGAAGTGTCTGATGGAATAGGATCTGGGATTTTTAAATCTTTAGAGGAACTTGTATCAATATTGGCATTAACTTGGATTTCCATAGGAGATAGCCCTTGAAGGTCAACATGAGAAGTTTCATTGTTTGAAGGAGATGGTATGGATTGTTGCTGAGAAGTCTTAGGAGATGAAGGTATCATGGAAGGGATGGAGGCTACATATGGAGCCTTGCTAGACATAGGTTCATGATTTTGATCATGCTTAGAAATAGTTCCTTTTTTTTCTTTAGGCGAGTCATTAGGATCTTCAATTTCAATGACACCATTATCAATGAGATCTTGAATCTTATGTTTTAATTCTATGGAATGCGAAGTCTTATGTTCATTTTATCTATGATATGCACAATACTTACTCATAAATTCCCATCCCCATGTAGTCTTTTTAAGCAATATGATAAGATTGTTCTCAATAAGCTCTTCCAAAGCGGACTCAATAGATTGCCCCAAAGGTGGAAACTGTCTATCTAGGGAATAGATGTCTTTTTGTCTTGGTGAAGGTGTCTTGTGAGCTTGTTTGAGATTTGGATTTTGATTGTCAATCATTTGTTGGTATTTGGTTGACAAATCACATAATCGTTTTAGCACTTCTTGAAGTTTCTCACACTTGATATCATACATTTGTTTTTCAAATGGAGTCATTGATCTATTTTGTTGGATTTCCATGTCATATATATTTTTCTTTATATCTTGAAGCATTTGAGCATAGGCAGCCATGGGAATTGGAGCTAATGTATCTATAAGACTCTTACTTTCATCAAAAAAATTAGAAGAGCATTTGGTTTGAACAGGCATTTTTAACCGACAGGACCGAGAGTGAGATGTGTTGCAGAACTCAAGATCAAATTGTAGCTAGTAGTTCGTTTAACATAGTGATTGAGAGAAGTAACTTAAGATTTGGTCTAGTTTCAGGAATGATCTATCCTGTGTAAGACGTTATCTAAGTTAAACTTAGGTTTGATAAGTTGTTTATTTGAACTAGCTGAGAGATGATCGACAAAATCGTGCAATGCAATGGCAAGGGTACACTATCAAGGTTGTTTATGCTCAAGAGGATGGTAACCAATTTTAGGCTCGCTGTAGACTGTTTTAGACAATTTTGACAATTTTGACTGATAAGATCAGGAATTCGTATGACAGAGGACTGGACAGAGATGAGATTCTGACAAACAGAGTTTCAATGATTGACGACTACTAGTTTTTGATAAGGATTGATGTTTCAACAACTAACAGAGACTAGTTTGGACACAGACAGAGTTTATCACTGATTTTGTTTGTTGTTTTCTCCAGTTTTGGTATTCTAGGTTTAATATTAGGGATGAAAACATAGAAAACATGCAAGATATATAATAATTCAATCACATCACACTAACCCTATGGAAGTTGGCTTAGAGAAGAAAACCTTTGCTTGCTGACTTAGGTACACACCCAATAGCTAAACAGAATATGGCCATTGAGTCTCACACAATGGATTCTCAATGCCATATTAGCCGACTCCAAATGCTAATGGGGGCACGATATGGCAAGTGTCTTGGGAGAGTTACTATCTCTCTTGGCCAAAGATTATCAGCCTTTCAGAGGTGAATCGGGTAGCTTCTATCTTATAGTTCTTAGTCAGGAATTACATTTGAAATTACCCCTTGAAGTCACGCAAGCATGATTGAGGCCTATAGCCCAACAAGGTACCGAAACAAGATGTAGTCACATAAACATGATTGAGACCGCGAGGCCCTACAAAATGCTCGATATGAGAGATCTCAAAGAGAAAACTCAAATAATCCCATCCTCTGAGACTTTAATCACCAGAGACCTATTTATTAAAGTGAGTTGGATTGCTTAGGTCCAGCTGTACTCACTTGGGTCATTCTCACAGGTGATTACTTTTTCCCACTATGACAAGCCCGCTAAAGGTACACAAATCTCAAAACTTAGAAAAAAACTTCGAGGGTCTAGATTTCTGATTGTCTATAAAAGACAAGAGCATACTCTCCTACCTCTTAGATTTTTCTGAAAACATGAAAGACAGATTTGTTCTTTAACCAGATAGCAATTTAAGTGCCTAAGAAAATACTAAATGAATACACAACGTTTAGTTAATTCTCCTTAGGCAACCTGCAAAACCAATATGTCAGTAGTCATTTTCTTTTTGATTCTTTGGCAGGTGTATGTTTGATTGATAGATTCTTTGACAAGCGTCCTGCAAACATTAAAAGCCCAAAATTAGTTGCCAAAATAAAATAAAAAATCATCAAAAGAAAATTCTATCATGTAAACTGTAAATTAAACTAATCTAACAAGAATTTCCATTTTATGACTATCCTAGTTATGACAATTTTTGATAGTACTGCACTCTGTCATTTATAACTTTTTAACCAGAAATAATTTAGACAATCTCTTCAATGGACATGTGGAAAACTTGACTTTTCAAAACATATTAAAATTTGGATTAGATCCAACAGTTCAATAAAAAGTTATGCCCTCCAAACCAAGACCATTTTTGACTGTCACAAAAGAATAGGTAAAATAACAGTCCTACACTCTGTCAATCATAACTTTCAAACCCAAATAGTTTGGAAAATCCGTTCAGTGAACCTGTATAAAACTTCATTTTAAAAAACATACAAAAACTTTGTTGAGATCCAACGGTTGAATAAAACATTATGCTCTTCCAACCGAGACCATTTTTGACTGTCATAGAAGAATCAGTAAAATGATAGTCCTGCACTCTGTCAATCATAACTTTCAAATCAAAAATATTTAGGAAAATCCCTTTGGTGATCCTTTAGAAAACTTCATTTTACAAAACATATCACAAATTGGTTAAGATCCAACGGTTCAATAAAAAGTTATACTCTTGAAACCGAGACCATTTTTGACTATCATAGAAGAACAATAAAAAAGAAAGATTTTTATTTCCAAATTTAACACATGTTTATTAGTTATAAAAACAAAACATTAAATTTGTTCAAGAAACATTAGAAATATTGTATTTGTGGGTTTGAGCCCCACGGTGGGCGCTAGAAATGTGTGTGTGAAAAGTGGTATGAGAATCTGTATCTGCAAGACACAACACTTCAATCAAGTCATTACATGCATGGTTAATCAGATATAATCAATGAATAAATAACCATAACAAATCGACCCATTGCCTTCTAAAAGATGCGAATATAAGATTTCTCTCAGATTATAAGCAATACCAGTGACTAGATAACATCAAGACGAAGGATTTTATCTATATGAACATGATGAATGCTAGATGGATGCAATATTAATCTAACAAGATTTAAACAATATTAAGTTAAATGATTTAATCAATATGAAATAATTAATATGCAATATTCAATGAGTCTAGAGCAAAAATAGTATAATAACAATAAATTCTCCAGCCTCCCTTTGAATGAGAGATGAGCCTGAATTTATAGAAAATTCAGAAAGAAACCAATGGTTGAGATCAAATGATGATGAGCAGTCAAGATTTTCCAAGAGGAAGCACAATCCAGGTGAATTCATGTGATTAGATGCTTTTCTCAGTTTTAAAGGAAATTGAACTAAAATTAAGATTAAATCATGAAAAAACTGTTTTAAAGGAAATTGAACTAAAATTAAGATAAAATCAGAAAAAAACTAATTTATTATCTATTTCATTCAATTTTAATATTTAATTGTTTTAATTGCTTTCTTTGAGATTATTTATCAATTTTTAATTTATTTTTTCAAGATTGTTTTCAATTGATTTCTTTTCTCAAATTTTAATTCTTTTTTGTCAATTAATTCCTTTTTTGATTTATTTCTATTTTTGAAGATTTGTGCTCAATTGATTTAATTGATTTAAATTAATTCCTCTCTCTTGATTTGTTTCCTTTTTTGAAGATTTATGGCAATTTGATTTATTTAATTAAATTAATTCCTCTTTTTGATGATTTAATGGCGAATTGATTTATTTAATTAAATATGCTAGGATATTTAATTAAAATAAATAAGATAATTATTTAAAATCATTTACTTAGAATGATTTAATTAATTAAATAAATGTTTAATTAATATTGAGTGATTGATTTGCCATGTGACATTTGATGATTAAAGAATTAATTGTGTGCTCAAGATTTATTTAATTGCCTTTGGTTAGGACCTTGGTGATGTTGTCGAGATTAGGGGCTTATGGTTTAGATGACCATTTTTAGGGTATTACAACTACAGTATACTGTCAGTTAAGATCTGTGTGAGTTCGGTAGCCTCTAGTATTTGCTCGGTGTGGAGACCACATATAGTTCTTCTGCTTAAACCAACACTTCTTGGTACTATGTCCATATCTATTACAATTTTTACAAAATCCTTTGATTTTTGCCTTCTGATAATTGCTAACAAACTTTGTCCTACATTGATTAGATGTGTGACCATACTTATTGAAATTGCAACAATAACCATTAGACCTAGTGTCATTCGATTGCTTACCTTTTCTGATTTGGCACATGTTGGCAGTATGTCCTTGTTTTCCACAGTAGTTGCAAAAATGCTTCTTTCCTTTGATGTTCTTCTTGTTTCCAGCTTGCTTTGATGATTCTCCTCTCTTAGTAGTGTGGATTCCCTTCTCGGTAGAGTCTTTTCCTTTGTAACCGAGTCCTGCAACTTTGTTGGGTCTTTTTGTATTCACTTGCTCATCCAACATCTTTGATGCTTCATAACTCTTCTTCAATGTTTCTTTGGATTTCTTCTCTGTTTCAAGTTCATTGGTCAACCTTGATACTTCAAGTTTCAATGCTTGATTCTCATCATCTTTCATATTTGCTTCATGATGTACATAACCCAATTGATCTAATAAATTTTGTTGAATTCCAGTCATCCTTGTGATTTCATCATTCTTTTCAGACACTAATGCTTCAAGTTGTTGTTTTTCTCTTTCTATATCTCTTATGTTATCCTCGGTTGTCTTCAATGCATCAAGATTTTCAATCATCTATGTGATGAAATGCTCATGTTCTCTTTTCATTTCTTTTAGCTATTCACTCAGTGCTTTGTTCTTTTCTTTCAATTCTCCAATCATTTCTTCAATCTCCTCAGATATACTGTTCTCAAATGATGTCTCAATTTGTTCCACCAGCTCTTGAAAGTCCTGCAAATCATCAGACAATCTTCTTTTAACTTTCAATGATCTGTGCATTTGTTTCTACATGTCTGCAATCACTTGATTAGCATGATCCAATTCATTTTCAAGGTTCACAATTCTCCGAGATTGTTTGTAGCCTTCCATTGATAAGATCTTTCTCTTTAGGTAGTTAAACCCTTTTCCAAGATTCAAGCTCTGATACCAATTGTTAGGCCTAATATGGAAAGCTAATGTACTGAGAGGGGAGGGGTGAATCAATACTTCAAATCTTTTCTTCAATAATAGCTTTACTGTTAAGCATAAACTGAATATTGTTGTAACATAATATAATGCTAAAACAAATAAATAACAATCATACATGATTCACTCCATAACACATATATTTTGGTTATGCAGAAACTCTTGGTTAGAGAGAAAAACTGCGGTGGGGATGACACCCACAACCTCACTATTGCAATAATAAAGGTTGCTCGGTTAGAGCTACATGTTTAGCTATTTCTGATAGCTTACCCTATTAGGAGTATCGAGATCTTTAGATCTACCTTGCTAAAGGATTTTTACAACACTTATACTAAATGTTGCACCTGGTTAAAGGCTTTACAATTTATAGACTTTGTTAGAGGCTTTTACCCTATTAAAGGTTTCTCTTACAACTCAAAATATTACAATCAAAATCTTACAAAATATCTACAACTTCACATCTGAAATGTTATAGCAGATTCTATGTGCTCAATATGAAATTACCTTGCTTATAGCATACCTCAGTAATTGATAAATCAACTCGGTAAACCCTTCTGTTTACTCTATTCCTTGACTGTTCTCTAAAATCCTTCTCGGTGACCTCTGTGTATCTCTGTCAATCGTAATAGTCATAACACATTGTGCTTTCCCATGATTTTGCCTTTCAGTTTATCTATCACACATTTCTTCCTTCATACACACACATATCTAATCCTCAATTCATGTTGTATAAATAGATCTCTTATGATGGTGATCTTGTTCATGCTTCGATCTTACAAACATGATTCATTAAATGAATAACCATACAAAATTATTTCATTGGATAGATGTCCTCAAAATCATACAAAATCTTAAAGTGCAATTTCCAATGTGATAACTGTTTCCTATTCCTCGATCTTTGTAACACGTTTCCCATATGTGTCTATGTTCAATGAATCTGGTAACACGTTTCACTCAGTTCATATTAGCTCGGTATACCATCTTTGCTGCTCAGTAGACATAGAGTGTTACTCGGTAGACTGCTCAGTGTTTACTAAACTCTGTGACTTCTAACTTCTGTAACCAACTGCTCTGTGCTTACCGACTGAATATTTCAGTAGTAATAACTGACTAGAGTATATAGAATAACTTTTGACATAAACTAATGACAGCTTAGTAAATAGTAACATGAAATACTGGCACAAGCTAAGCAACCAAAGACTGAGAAACCGGTAGAGGATAAGGTAACTAACACTAAGAAACTAAAGACAGAGAAACCAGCAGTTGCAGAGGTACTTACTCGGACTGAAAAACCAAAAGAAGCAGAGGTAATAACACAGAGTGAGAAATCAGCAGAAAATGTAAATAAATAGGAAGCAATTTATGGAAATAAGCAAGAAATAGTTAAGGCAATTGGGAAAGTATCTGTTGAAAGGAAATCTATTGCAAAACCAAGCACATCTACTGGAGAATTCAGACCCACTAATGTAATAGATGTTCTATTAGATTCTATTAAGAGGATAATAGATTACAATGCCTTAGCATTTAAGGCTATTGATGACACATTACCTATTTTGAAAATGATTGCACCAACCTATAAGATAGATCACATTAAGGATTCTTTAGGTAAATTAGACGCATTGTCCAAATTTATTGTTGAAAATGTTCTAACCATAGATAGGGTGAATGAGGAAACTATAAAGGAAAGAGTAGATAAAGAGAAAGGTGAATTCTTTGAGAAAACTATAAAAGACTGTACTGAGCACATGGATTCACTATTACCGGTACTTAACTCAATAATTTTGAAATATAAGAAGTTGTATAGAGAAGCTAGCAAACCTCACCACCTGACTGAAGATAATTGATGAGGAAATTAAGAAGACTCGGAAGGAGATAGATGACATTGCAGATAATATGATAGGTTCTTCGAGACTTATCAGTTTTTTAATAGGAAATGGTAGTTTTTTAGGAGAAGTTAGAAAAACTTGAGAAAGACAAAGCAAGGATAATGTTAAAGGCTTGGGAACTGAAAAGAAATCTTGGTCCAAGATTGGACAATCTTATTACTCAGTGAGTTGAGCTATCAAAGACAAGAATTCAAGGAGAACGATCACTGGAGCAGCAGATGCACTATCTGACCGACATGATCTAGGAAACATAAACCATCCTTTCTGATAGTAACAAATTCATGCAGATCCTGGATCTAATTTTAGCGGACATTTTTCAACTTGTAAGCAACCGGTTACAGGATATGAGGTAGCATTTTTGTATTCTTTGATTATTTTTGACATCCTTTGCCATTGATGGCAAAGGGGGAGTAGTATGGAGAAAAATAAATGCACAGAAGAGATCACTTGCTCAGGGGGAGCACACTCATTTAGGGATCAAATTTTGGACTTCATTTTTTATAATAGTTTTGGATTTTTCTCATGAGTGTTGCCATCAATTCCAAAGGGGGAGATTGTTGGCATTCTACACTCAATGAGAATATGGTTGATGTTGTCATTGATGGCAACCAACTAGTAACAAGTTTCTACACATACACCAGCATTGCAGACATCATACACCAGCAGGCACTGGCACTGGCAGGCACACTCATCGACATCTAAATTACACCGGCAATGAAGTATACCGACTCTTAGGCCGACATGAGACAAATTTTTGTTTATATGAATTGTATTGTAAATGTAATTAATTATTTGTAAGATGACATGATGTATTGTAAAGACTCATATATGTATGAGATCTGATAGATCATTTTGTATAAGGATAGATGATTATTATTATTGGTATTTTTAAGACCGCGAAAGGTTTTTGGTTAAGGTTTATGACAGAGATTAAACCAGTATTGAATCAAGCATTGCAGATGCTTTTTTGAGTAGTACATTGTATTGGATTTAATTATCCGTTTTGTAGTCAGTGAGACTCTTCTATTGAGCAGTGAGCTCTAGGTTGTTGGCCTTCTTGCATGTGCAAGCCCATGTTGTAAGTAATATTTATTCATATTGGCCAGTGAGTAAATATTATGGGTCACAAATCCCATCGAGGTTTTTACCACACCATGTTTCCTTGCCAAAATATCTTGTGTTCTAGTGTGCATTATGTTGTCTCTGTTATTTCTATTTGCTGCATTATTTCTTATTTAAAGGGTACATTAATTTAAGTTGCAAAGTTATAAATAATTTCAAATATTTAATTAACCGGTTAGACACTAATTCACCCCCCATCTCAGTGTCTTTGGGACTGTCATTGCATCTAACATAGATCTCTGACTGTCTTCGCTCTGCAAATACTCTATTTTTGTCTGAGTCAGCTACCGGATTATCTATGAACTAAATGCACATATGAAACTGCACTCAATCGCACAAAAATGGATCTCCACAATAATACTACACTGAAAACTAATTGCCAATCCAATCTTATATATCTGGTCTTAACAAAAATAATCTCCTTCAAGTCAGCTTTAATATTTAACAAAACATAGCACCAGACCAAAATAATGTGATCACACACTTCCTAAGGATCTTCCCATTCACCAAGAACATGAAATCAACCACCAAAATCATCGCAATCATCGGAAATCTTTTCGGACCAAAACATCACTAAGATAGCCTTTTTTTACTGATTAACACCTGCTTCTGGATAAGAGGAATCATGACTAGCAAATTTAATCTCCAAGACGAGTTTCTATCAATGACAACCATAAACCAATAAACAACTACCAAAAGTCACCGGATGAGTGTCAATTGCCAACAAGAACACTAAAAATTCCTAAACCTAGAAAATCACTGAGTTTTGGTGTTGGTATTGTGTTTGCATTATCAGAGAGAGGTGAATGTGCAAACAAGAAATTTATCATTTAGTAAAGTCTTGAGGTGAGATTGGTGTTGCATGGTAGACAATTATGCTTAACCAGAACTATCATCAGGCATTTGTAGATGCTATCATTGCAGTTCAATTCTTTCGGATTGTAGTGTGAGTAATATTGTAAGTCAATGAGACTTCCCTGAGGGTTGTAGCCTTCCGAGAAAATATATTTTGAGCAGTGAGCTCGAGGAAGTGTCCCTAAATGCATGTGCATTCCCCATTGTAATATTTTTCACATACTACTACAGAGTATCATCTTACTGTGGGTAGGTTCCCACCATGGTTTTTCCCTTAACCGGGTTTTCCACATCAAAAATCTTGGTGTTGTGTGTTGTGTTGTTAATTTTCTTATCTAATTATTGTTGTAGTTTATCAGTTTTTGTTTTGAAGTTTAATTTTCTAGATCTGGTGAAGACTGATTCATCCTCCCCTCCCCCCCCTCCCCCCCACCCCCACGCCTCTCAGTCTTCCTTCTTGATTGCTGCTAAAAATTCCTTTGAGAAAGGGGAGAGGAATTGAAAATTCTAAATAAGAGATGTGTGGGAAGACTAAATGAGAAAAGGAATTAAGAATTCCTTGGGAAGAGGATGCATGGGGAGATTCAAAGAATTTGAATTTCTTTGAAAGGATCTAGGTGATTAGGGATGTGCAAATGATTAAGGAGATTGATTAGGTGGCTTAATGATGGATTAGAGTGCAAGTGGGAAAGTTTGGAGGATGTGACATGAGGAGAGAGAATGAGTGGATGAATACAAGATTAGAGAATAATGATAAGCATGATTGTAGAAGAATTAATTAGGCTAAATGAGGAATAGAAGAAGTGATTTGTAGGAATCACATGACTTAATTTAATTAATTAATTAAAAAAGAGGAATTTAGAAGAATTAATGATTGAGACGGCTTTAGAAGAATGGGGAATAATTAATTTTGATAAATTAATTATAGGACTATAGTGGTAAAATTAATTGAATTTGATTTAATTAATTTTATGAGCAATAATGATAAACATAACTAAACAAATTAATTATGTAGAAGGGATTAAATTAATTAAATATTTAATTTAATTAATTTTAGACATCTACAAAAGGCATGTCATTAAATTGTATCAATTGATTCCACCGGATAGAGGAGGTAGAAAAGCTAAGTTTGTGGTTGAAAGATTGATCAAACCATGACAACTTCTATGAAAATAATTGACAAGCTTTCCATATGAAACTGAGAGGACTTGATCCATGGAGCTTGAAATATTGGGAAAGAAGAATCTTATCATGCTAATGAATAGAACACTAAGCTTTGCCAATAATAGTTGTTTGTATACAATATCTTATAAGAATTTTTCAAGGAGCATTGCCTTCCAAAGCCTTGTTGATCTATTTTGTTGAAAGACAAATTCCTTGCGTGAAAAGATCAATGATAACTAAACCGCCCTTCTCCTTAAGTAAAATACAATGTGACCATGAAGTGGTTGGCATACCCTTTCTATTACCCTATTTGTACCAAATAAAGTTGCGAATGAGCTGGGTAAGCTAGTTATATCAGGATTTAGAGGACAGCCAACAAGAGGTGTAGACATGACTTGCCAAGAGAATTTTGTTAGCCACCTGTATACACCCAGCCATAGATAGGAAGAAGTTTGACCAAGTAAGTGATTTCGATTTGAATTTATTAAAAAACCACCTCTACATATCCTTCAAGGAGACTCCCAATTCGAATGGAATTCCAAGATACCTAGAAATAGTACCATGATTAATTTCTTTCCAAACTATTGGAATCCATGGTCAGTGATGGTTGGGATTTGTCGTCAAAAATTTAGTTTTATGCATAAGTAATTAGGAACATGAGACGAAGAAATAAAAATCAAGGGTATCAAGCAAGTTGGTGATATCTTCAGCTGAATTTTGGATGAAGATCATGTTGTCATCAACAAAGTGGGAGTTAAGTGCTATACTATTTCCAGGTAAGGCAATGTCATGGATAAGAGGATTAGACTGAGCATGTTGAAAAAGATAGCCAAGAGCATCAATATTTTGAACATAGAGAAAGGGAGCAAGGGGGCAGCCTTGGTGGATGGATTTTTGGAGGAGGAACTGAGGTGAGAGGGATCCATTAATAGCCATCCTTTCATTAGCATCTATGAACAACATTCAAACATGAGCACAAAAATTGGGTCCAAATCCCAACCATTGAAGCATCTTAAGGATGAATAGCCAACTGATGAATTAGTGCATCTTGGGTTTTTTGTTGAGCCCATTCAACAATTTCCCAAGCAAGAATAAAATGGTCTAAAATAGATCTGCCCCCTAAAAAAACAATTTTCTCAGGCCTAACTATTTCTTGAGTAAAGGCTTTAATTCTTTTTGACAAAGACTTTTCTATGATCTTATATGAAGTATTAAGCAAAGTGATAGGGTACCAACCATTCACCAAGTCCTCATGTTTTCTTTGGGAATAAGTTTAATAAGGCCTTGCTTAATGATAGGACCCAAGGATCATGTTTCAATGCCCTCCAAATAAAAATTGTAGAAATCCTCTCTAATATGTGGCTACAATGTGCGATAAAATTCAACTAGGAGACCATATAAACTTGGGCTCTTTTCTAAGGCCAATATATACATGGCTTCATCAATCTCTTCCAAAGAGAGATAGTGATCAAGGAATTTTTTGTAGTCACTTTGAATTTTGTAAGGTATAGAATCAGCTAAACTATCTTCCAAGATGGAGACCAGAGGGTCATTGATTGAATCATCAATAAATAATCTTTATAATATTCAAAAAATTTCTTCATGATTCTATCTTGACTGGTATGCAGCTCACCATCATCAAACTTAACCGCATAAATATGTTCCTTTCTATGTTTATTTTGCAAATATTGAAAGAAAAACTTAGTGCTATGTCACCATCTCTTAGCCATTGTAACAAGGCCCTTAATTGAGCACCTTTGCCTTTATAAGCATCCAATTTGCAAAGCATATTTTCAGTGTGAGCAATTGATTGTTGTATGGATATGTTATGTAAATTATTCTCCAAATGTTTTCTACTTTGAGCAAGTTGTTCCTTAAGGGATTTCTCAAATCTGCTATTGTTGGTGCAACTCTTCTACCAAAATCCCAAAGGAAAAGAGTGCAACAAGCAATAGTTCTTTCGCACTAGCTGATCCATCTATCATTTTGTGACTCAGGCTCAACATTCCAAATAGTGAGGAGGACATCAATACAGTCCTGATTTTGAAGGTGAGATGTGTTTAGCTTGTATGGTAAATCGTTGGGCAAGACATTACCTCCATTAAGAGATAAGGTGATGAAAATGGGTACATGGTCTGAAATAGTGGCAGTCAAGTCCAAATGAACAAGGTACGCCAATGAAGAATGGAGAATAAGCAAACTAGAAGAGATATTAATTATAGAAATGACACATTTTTTGAGAGAACCCTTCAAGATAGTTGCTCCATGTGAACCAATGGGGTCTATGGGATTCATTTTTGCCCATGATGGGATCATGCACACCTAAGGAGTTTTAAGAAAGAGTCCAAGCTTCAAACTCAAGGTGAGGTAATGTTGGATGATTGTCCCAACTACAATTAGCATAGTGTTCCACCATGTTGAAATCTCTCCCAAGAACCCAATCAACTGTAGGTAGTTAGGAACGTAGCCACTCCCATAATAGAGTTCTCTTGAATGAGGAATTGGGTGCATAAATGGAACAAAAGCCAAGAATATTATCTTTGACGAGGGTTGCAACCCACACACAATAGTTATTAGGGTAAGATACAAAGGAAACAATTGACTTTTCTAACCAAGGAGCAAGTCCCAACACCACCCTACCACTACCCTTAGAGTGGTTAGTATGAAAAAAATGTGCCTCTTTCCAAATTGTAGCAAGTGAAGCATCAAGACAAGATTGAGTAACTTTAACTTATTGCAACATTAAGACATCCATTTGATTTCTTAGGATGGACTGTTTCACATAATATTTGCAGGATGGGATTGTCAATCCCCTCACATTCCATGATTGTATGTGGAAATTCATTGGGAGTCAGGAATATCCTCATCAATGAGGAGAGGATTGGACTAATTTGGTGACAATAAGGCTTGAGGATTAAAAGAACCAACTATAGGAGGTCTCTATCTAGAAGAGGAATGAGAGTGTGATCTCAAAGGACTAGAAGGGGGAGTTCTCATAGGACTATTGGGTTGTGAGGATGATATAACATGGCTAGTTGAAGGGGATGTTATGGGAATAGAGGGTTGAGAAGGCACATCAAAGACAAAAGTGTTAGAGGGGGAAGGGGTGATAAATTCCTTCCTTTTTCTTTTACTAGCAAGGACATCTTTGAAGGAAGAGTTATCGAGAGAAAAGGAAGAAAAAGGTGGGGCTTCAGAGTTAGGTGGATAATCAACAACAAAGGGTTTCAAAGACGGTTCTTAATGGGGGAGTGGGGGAATAGAGCATTCTAGGGCAATTGGAAGGGATTCAGGAACAAGAGTGTTGAGGATTTGGGTTTTCGATGAGGGTAGTCCATAATGAGATGACCTTATTTATGATAGTAGAAACACACATTAGGCTTGTTGAGATATGTTATCTATTGTGAGAGCTCAAAAACCAAGACCTACCAGTTTGATGGAGTCGGGGAGAGAATGAGTTAAATCCATTTCAACATAGACTTTGGGGTGCACTTTTAAACTAGCCCATTCATTAGAGTTGGGTTTATACCAGATGACCCTTCCCAACTAGGTAGTAATATTGTGCAAAAAAGGACAAAAGACAAGATTAAGGAGAGGTAGATCCAACAACATAGGTTATTTGGATTTGGCGATCCCCTCTCGATGGAAATCAATATCTGATGCTTGGAGATTACATGTCAGACCATATATTATCTAGGAGCCATAATCAATGGATTCTTTGAAATGTTCTGAGTGTAAAAATGTATAGGCAACATAGCCCCTCCTAAACCCCTAAATGCTCCTATTAACCACCCTTTTGTTCCCAGTTTGTGCGGGTCCATTTGAAGAAATCTTGTTCTGATGGGATTCCTTTCAAAAAGGAAAAAGAATAATAGATCTAGCTTTATAATCTTCAATAATGTCTACAATATCATCTAGGAATTCAATGATGATTGACTTACCTCTAGATGGGTCAAGGGGTTGTGAGGGCTTATTATTGCTTGCTTCAAGTCATGTGGAGGAGGCATTATGTTCATTGGATGTGTTAGGGTTTGAAGCTTGGGGCCCAACTACAAGAGAATCCAAGAAATTTGAATCCAATTTGGACCTAGCAGTTGGAGAATATTTTGGATTTGATTTCTAGAGGGCTTGATCAAAGTGGATTGTTTCCTTCTAGACTGATGCCTCGGGATCATCCATTGCAACTTTTTCCTTGCTTTTTTCTTCATTGCTAAAGAACGTGGGTTCAACGTAGACTGGGCTCCAGTAGACACAAACTTGTGCGATAGAAAACTTTTGGATTTAGCGATTGTGAAACGACAGTAGGGAAAAGGCGAGTTAGGGTTTATCTCGGGCAGTTATCTTAGCCGTTGATTTTTTTCCTTATGATAGTCACTTCGCGTTCTCTTTGAAGACTAGTTCCCTTTTAAAGATGGATATAAATGCTTTCTTAGCATTATTATCACTTTGACCTTTTTCAAGACCGGTTCCCTTGTAAAGATGGATATAAATGCTTTCTTAGCATTATTATCGCTTTGACCTTTTTCTTATTTGTTGGTTCCCACACTAATTGAAGAAAAATATAGTGACCTTCCATATTCTTGGACATATTTCGAGGGAATAATGTTGTCTTATCAGTTTTTAGTCCCACATGATATCAAAATTCTAGGCCATTCTTCTTTTGAATGGAGAGAACTTCCAATAAATTTATTTTGATGTTTTTCACTAATCAAATTATCATTACTTTGCCTATATACATTACTTAAATTTACCAATCTTTATAAAGAGGATACTTTTTCCAAATATTTCATCTTTATTAATCCCACTGAAACAGATATTAATTTTCATTGATGATTGTGCAACTTAAATTATTAGTTCTACCTATCTATAGGTGGAGACTAATGTTTAATGTTTTTGTCTCTCCACTTTTTAAAATTATTTTTGCTTTGAAAACCATGTAAAATATTATTCTATAGTTTACTTTATAGTTCATCATAATTAATTTATTAATATTATTTTCTTTCTATTTTTATATTTTTTTGATTGGTCCTTATATGTTTTCCTAGGGTTTTTATTTATTTTTCTTTAAAATTAAAACAAATGTCCAATCAAATATGAGTAGGAAAAAAAAATTAAATGATTTTCAACTGTCTCATGTCTTTTGGTAAAGACAAATAAACCCTCTTATAAACCTTGTATAGTAAAATAAAAAATTTAATATTTTTTTTTGTATTTTTAACATTTTTACTATGAATTTACTCATAATTTTTAATGTAAAAAATAAAATGTAAATTGATACAATTTGAATATAGTTTATTTTATTTATTTTTTAATCTTTTTATTTCAATTATAGTTTCAATTTTTCAAATTTAATTTATTTAGAAATTTAACTATATTTATTTTCAATTTTAAAATAAAAAATTTATTTGTTAATATTGAATTTATATTTCAATTAATGTTATTTTTTTTTGTAATATCAATATTTAATATTCTTATACTTTTCAATATTTAGATTTAGATTAAGAAATATAATTTTATCTAGTATAATATTATAAAATAAAATAATATGAAATAAACATGCTCTATTTAAAAAAAATTGATATTATAATATTATATATTTAATTTTTATATAAAATTATTATTCAATTGTCTTTATTTCATTTTAAAAATATATATGTTTGTCTCCCTTTTTGTCTCATTCTATCTTCCTCCTACTCCCTTTATCTCTAGACATGTGCCCCTCTTTTCATTTATGTCTCTCCCTCTCTCCTCTTTGTCTCATCTCCCTCTACATCTTTCTATCTCTTATTTTTTATATCTCCTTCTCTATCTTCCTACCTCTCTATATCTATTTGTCTCCCTTTTTGTCTTGCTCTAACTTACTCCTACTCCCTCTATCTCTAGACATGTGTCCCTCTAATCATTTATGTCTCTCCCTCTATGTCCCTCTCACTATTCTTAGACCTCAATATCTATATCTCATTGTCTCTTTATTCCTATCTCTCCATACTTCTTGTATCAAATCTCCCTTTATATCAATATTGTTATTTTGTCTTCTCTCTCCACCTCTATATCTCTCCCTCACTCTATTTATATCTATATATCACTTCCTATCTCTATGTCTATCTTTCTATCTCTCCCTAGATCTCTCTCTCTCCCATTTTTATCTCTATCTTCTTACCCCTTCTTTCTCACTCTTCCCCATTCCATCTATCCCTCTACCTCTCCCTATTATGAACATGACATGAGCTTAATTATATATATATATATATATATATATATATATATATATATATATATAAGAATATAAGAAAAGATCCTTCCCATTAGGAAGCATATTTGCTCCTGCTGTAAGATGCATGAATCTATCAAGCACATTGAGTGTCCTCGGACTCATTGTTTACAAAATTGACTTCCAAATTACAATGACTATGCGTCTTGCTCGGAAGAAGTTTGATAAGTTCCTGCAGGATGGCCATACTAGGATCCTAACATGGGAAGTGTCACAAGGTTTCTCATGGAGGAGGACCTCTGAGGACAGGTCTCCCTTTGAAGAAGGTTTGGCAAACTTTATTAGAGACTTACAGACTCTTACCAGACGTGATCCTATGCCAGATGTACCTGTTGCAGTTCCAGTGGTTCATCCTTATGTTGATACCATTTTTGTGGGGTAGCGAATTGAGATGGAATGAAGGTCCACAAGGTTGGATTGCTTGGGTAGACGTAGTTGGGGACACTAGGTCTCCTCTGGGGGATATTATCTACTAATTTTGTTTATGATGTATTTTGTCTATCTGGGGGTGTCCTTTCTTTTTTGTACTGCATCGTATACTTTATACTCTCTGGTTTTGATGTGATGATTTGATGTATTGGTGCTAACTTATATTTAATAGAAAATATAAATAAACAATTTTGTATTTTTGAGGGATTAGAAATAAATCAAAATAAATGTACTGATAGAACAAACAATATTAAATATAAATAAAATCACAATATTAAATATAAATAAACAATTTTGTATTTATGAGCGATTAGAAATAAATCAAAATAAATGTACTGATAGAACAAACAAAAATCATGTCTGCTAATAATCAGATAAATTTTTAAAATAAAAGAAACTTCAGTTTAAGTTCAACGTTAACAAATTCCGGTTTGTGGTTGGTGAAGATGGCGTCCGTAATATTACGCTTCCTCCACCAAAAAAGGCTTTAATCCATGGTGATTTTACTATAGCAATCCTCTTCTACTTCATTTGTCTTTGAATTTACTGTAAAAAACCACATCCACTTTAACTATACATTTTTATTTAAATTAATTGTATTTTTTTTTTTATATAGATTTTTAATTGGATTAATATAAATTGATATTTATTTATTATTTTAATTATATAAAATTATATTTAAATTAAATATATCATATTTTTTTTATTTATTCATTTTTTTTATCAGTATTTTAAACATTTGTAGTCATAGTTAATTTTTTTTATTATTATTGTTTAATATTATTTATATTTTTTAATGCATATTTTATTTATATTTAAATTTTAATTAATGAAACATTAATATTATTTTTAGCTAATTGTTTGTTGACTTAATAAGCTTATTATACACTAACATTATTGTTATTTATTAATTTCATTTTATTTTTATTAACATTTTTAATTTTGTGTTTGCATTTTTATTTAATTTTACTATTTAATTTAGATTTAAATTTGAAACTATTTTAATTATTTATGACTCTTTTGTGAAATTATACTAATAAATAAAAGCTATTAGAAGTACCTCAATTTAAAAAAAAATTGTTGTATTAAAATTTGAATTGTAGTAGAATTATATTTAAAATCTTTATTTTATTTTATACAAATATTTAATCAATTGATTTTGGATATTTAATAACAAAAAAAATGAAAGATAAAAATTGCATATTTCCTTAATGAGTTTAATATTATATTTAAAATAAATTAAATGACAAGTTATAATTAATATTATATAAATATAATTAAAATAACAATCTCTTCCTCTATCAATATCATTCTTTCTTTGTAAATCTCTCCAATTCTATCTCATCTCTTTATTTCACTCCCCACTATATCTATATATATGTGCACATCTATCTCTCTCTCTCACAATGCACATACTCATTTCTCCCTCCCTATACCTATCTCTATCTCTCTATGTTTCCCATCTCAAATTACTACTATAACTATATATATGTGCACATCTACCTCTCTCTATGTTTTCTCTATAAATCTCTCTGCTTCTCTCTCATCTCTCTATTTCACTCTCCCTCTATATCTATATATATGTGCACATATATCTCTCTTCATATCTATCTCTCCCACTCAGATGAACATACTCCTCGTTTCTCCCTCATATATATTTCTCTCTCATTTTTCCATCTCTCTCTCTCTCTCTCTCTTTGTCTCTCTATCTCTTTTTATCCATATATTTGTAGCTTTATATACCTATCTCTCTATCTTTGTCCCTATCTATCTTTTTATATCTCCCTCTATCTATATCATTTCCCTTGTCCCTCTCAATAAATTGGTCTTCTCTTATTTAGTCCACCTCTCCTACTCTATTTCTCTCCCTATCTCCTTCTCACTCATATCACTATCTCTTTCTATCCATATCTTTCTCTACCTCTATTTCACTCCCTCCCTCTTTATCTCTCCCCATATCTCCTCCCTATCCCTAATTTATCTCTCTATTTATATGTATATCTCCCATTCTCTCCCCATCTCTCCATCTATCTCTCCCTCTTTCTCTATCCCTCTCTCTATATCCCCTATTTCTCTCTCCCTCTTTATCTTCCCCTCCCCCTCTCTTTATATCTTCTTACATCTCTATCTCTCCCTCTCCCTCTTCCTTTGAATATTGCTATCTCCCTCTCTATCCCCCTATCTCTCTCCCCTACCTCTATCTATTTTTCTCTCTCTTCCACCTACTCTATCTTTATCTCTTACCATATCTTCCTTTCCCCCCTCTATCTCTACACATGTCTCCCTCTCTTTATCCATCCATCTATCTTCATCTCTTCCTCTCCTTCTTCCTATACCTCTATATCTGAATCTCTTTACCTCTATATCTCTATCTCTATATTTCCTCCCATCTCTCCCTCTTTCTCTATCTTATTTCTCTACATCTCTCTCTATCTCTATATCAATCTCTTTCTCTCCCTTTGTTTGTATATAAGATCCTATATCTATTTGTCTCTTTTTATAACTCTCTCTCCCTTCCTCTTTATATATTTATCTCTTATATCTCCATCTATCCCTACATCCTCTCTTCTTTATTTTATCCATCTCCTGAACTCTCCATATCCCTCTCCTCCTCGATATCCTTCTCCACCCCATCCTCATCTCTCCTCTCACATTAAAATGTTTTTGAATATACCAAAATAGTCCTTAATTGATAGTCCACACCTATTCAGTGTACCCATTGCACACCAAGGTGCGGTTACTAGTTATATATATTATTTACAATATATTAATAGAGTTTAAATTAGTATTATAAATTTTTTAACTTAAAAATTGTATATTTAAAAGGAAGTTATTTACAAATCAAATTTTAAGATTAATTATTTTTTAATAAATTAATTATTTATTTTTATTTTTTTGTGTTTAAAATACACCTATAAAGAATAAATTATTTATATTAATTGATTTATTTTTACAAAATATAAAAAATAGTAATAAAGAAATTAATAATAAAAAAAATCTATTAAATTTACAATATAATAATAGAACTTAGATTACTGTTATGGAATTTTAATTATGAAAATTGTATATTTGAAATGTGGTTATTTATTAATAACTATTTATAATGCATCAATCATTAAGCAATTATTATTATTTAATTTTTCAAGTTTACAATATATTATCAATAAATCTATTGAATTAAAAATATATTAAAAGTTTACAATTATAAATATTTTGTAAATTTGATATATTGTAAATTAATATTTATTGTAAACTTGATATATTGTAAATTAATATATTATCAATAAATCTATCAAGTTTGCAAAATTTTAAGGTTACAAAAATGTCATTGTAAATTTTTAATATATTATAAACATAATAGTTATTTTTGTAAATTAATATATTGTAAAATATATTCTAAAAATAATAATTACTTTTTGAATATACAATTTCTAACATTAAAACTTAATAATATTATTGCAAACAAAATCAAGTTATTTATTATTTTCATAAATATAATTACACTAGCATAGGTCTATATAAATAAAATTTGTGTAAAGGATGCAAGAGATATCAAATTTAATAAATCTTTACCCTTAGCATAGATTAATTAATTTCATATGGTTAATATTTATTAGAATTTATTAGAATTTAGTCTTATTAGTAATTGTCGTAGGCAATAGTATTACATTCACTAAAGCCCAATCAATCAATTAGTTTGCAATTGTAGAAATTATTTATCGAGATTGGATAAAAAGAATTGGTGTTATAGGAACAAATTTTTGAGAATGATATATTTTTTAGGTTTGCTTGGATTTTTTATTTTTTTTAAAAGGACTATCTATTTTAAATAGTTTTCTTCTTCTTTTTTTTTTATTTATAATATTATAAATGAAATATTTATTATACGAGGAAAATCTTAAAAACGGAAAATGGAGGTTTGCGTTTTTTTGGCCGTGATCTCTCCCTGAAGGTGGAAGCAGCATCGAGGCACTCAGATGCTGACGTGGGTACCTCAACATCTACATGGAGGAGTTAAGCTCCTCCACCCAGTTTGCATTTCTTACCTCGTCCACTTGCTTTACCTGCTTTATGTTTTAATTACTTTGCAACAATTAATACGGTTAACTCCAACCATCTACTCATCCCACGCGACCCTAACCCTAGTCTCCAATGGAGGCAGAGTCAGATGGAGATACCATTAATAGATCTAAACCCATGTCGCAGACAAACTTAACCCTAAAAAAAACTTTCGCTGAGACCGTCGCCCTGCCTGCGAATGGAGTCCACTCGTCGACGCAATTCCTTAAGGCTCCTGCAGATGAAGGACCCAGTAAGGACGGTAAGTGCCCTTGCATTACCTCGGACTCCTTCTGCATTTCGCCAAATATTGAAATGTTGAATGTTGAATGAAATTGCCTCGAAAAAGCTTAGGTTATGTGACACTGCTATCTTTTTTGCCTATGTTGATGCTCAAAAATGCCCACCTAGAAAATTCGTAGATGATTGGTTTCATAATCTATGGAATCTTAAATTAGGGCTTAAAATCACGTTCTGTAGACAAATACAAAGAGGTCTTTTCCTCATTTTTTTTAACTCGCATGAATCCCAATCGGAAGCACTTAAATGCTAGTACTGGACAGTCGGGAATACCTCCTTTCGAGCCCTAGCTTAGTCTCCGGAGGTGGTTAATGAGGAAGTCCTCGCACTATCCTCTCCCAGGTGGGTCATCCTCAAAGATGTCCCTCCCTTTTTGTGCATTTTCTTCCCCAATTAATGGAACCATTTGGCAAAACAATTCGGATTGATGAAACTGCTCGGTTAGTACCCAACCTTAAAGCAAGAATGCTTGTCTCAATTAAGCCTGGAATCGACATCCCACCATCTTTAAACCTAAATATTAATGGAGACACATTCGTCTATCCGGTTGAAATGCTTGGAGGATTGAATGCATGTTTTCTCTGCAAGAAAGAAGGGCATATTCGTAAAAATTGCCCAATTATTAATCAGAGGAAACAAAAGAATAATTCAGCTGAGACTTCTGTAAACCCTAAAACCATTAATGACCTAAATTCTCCTCCTCTTCACTAAGCTAACATGGTGACCGAGGCTCCTGGTTCCAATCTTAATGGAGTAAACCCACTGAAGCCTGACCACGCACCTTTGGCCCCTGAACCCCTCATCCTGGTTTCTGACCCTCTAGAAGACCTTGTAGAATTGCCCTTTGATTGCTTTCAACTTGTTACTTCAAGGAAATGAAGATGTAAAACTACCCATCACAATGCCCTAAACCATAGCCACTCAAATACCAACCAATTGGCCTCTAATCATAAACCCCAGGACCTTGCACAAACCCCTGTCAATTCTGTGGTTAAAAATATGGTCAAAAATCTGGAAAACCCTAATTGTGGCACTGATGATGCTAGCGTTAGTGATAACCCTGCAATGATCCTCAGATCTGGAACCCCCAAACAATCGGTCTCCTCTAGGACTTATTACTGATACTAGCACCATCAACCCCTCGACTGCATCTATGCTCAAAGAACTACAGGACAATCATATTATAGAATTTATTTATGCCAATAAGGGTCTAGAAGAAATTAGATCTAGCACGATGCTCCTTGGCTTTCTAGGCTCCTAGATGTCTGGGTCTGACATAGGAGGAAATTCAGATATGAGAGCTGAGCCTCCCGAAAATAGCGAAGATGATGAGGAACTTATGAAAGGATACTCCTTAAATAAAAAGAAAGGTAGACCTATGGGCTCCAAAAACAAGAAGAAGCCTAGAGATCAACACGGTCTCCCTACCAGCCCCTCTTAAATCCTCCACTTTAATGAAGTACATATCATGGAACATTCGAGGCCTTGAGTCGCCTGACAGGAAATTTGTTATTAAAAGATTTCTAGATTACCATAAATACTTAGATTTTCTGATGTTACAAGAACTTAAACCTGTTGGGTTCTCCCTCAACACCACACTTGAATTTATTTGGAGAGATGCAATCAAAATCTGTACCAACCACCCAAGAGGAAAGGGAGGAGTTGGCCTTCTTATTGCCCCTAAATGGATAATGTACCTCAAGGATAAAGAAAGCTCCCCCTATAATAGAGTGGCTTGGGTTACATTAGATGTAAAAAGAACTTGCTTTGGCATATGCTCCATACATGCATCTAACGATTACAAGGAAAGAATATCCTTCTAGAATTGCCTAACATCCCTCCCAAATATCCCCTGGGTCATGGCTAGAGACCTTAACATGACTAAATGCCAAGATGACAAGGTTGGGGGACTTCCGTTTGAATGGAAAACTTTAGAAAGACCTCACTGGGACAAGTTTAAACAACATCTGTAGTTATTTGACCCCTTGGAAGGCACCAAACCTGATACCCCCAACCTATGGTACACTTGGTACAACTTTCAGCAAAACACTAATAGAATCTACTCCAGGCTAGATAGATTCTATGCTAATAAGGACTTCTCCTCCTTTTCCCCCAATCAGTTTGGGAATGCGGTTGCAGTCTTACCAACTACCCTATCTGATCACTTCCATCATTAACATCAGGAACTCCATCACCCCTAGCCACCCTCGCAATAAGAAATTTTTACTTAACACTTCCCTGCTGCAAGATGAGGAAGTCCTAAATGCCATCAAAATAGCTAGACTCTTCAATATGCAACCTCATCTCCCCCAATCCCGCATTCTTAGATGGATGAGGATCATTTCCTCCTAGCAGAAACTACTCCAAACCATTGGCCAGAAAAAAGTCAAGGACTTTAGATACCTAGAAAAAACCCTTACTCTTTGGCTTCACTCCCTGGAACATGAAATTCAACTGCAGCCCTCTTCCCCTACCTTGGCCAAACAGGTCTCCGAGGCTAGAAATATCCTCAGAAAACACTAGTAGGTTAAAATCAAAGGTTCTTTAATGAAAGCCCGTAAGAACTGGCTCCAATTTGGTGATAAAGGCTCCAAAATATTCTTTAATCTACTCAAGCAAAAACAGACCAGAGAAAAAATAGATAGAATAACGATAGATGATAAGGAACTCCTGGATATCAATGATATCAAAGAAGCCTTTGAAGTGTTTTACAAGACTCTGTTTACCTCAGAGGATAATGAGGCCTCGATAGATGCTCGTACCAAGTCTAGGACCATTATTCCTAATAGAATCTCTGAGAATGAAGCTCGCCTCCTCAAAGCTAAGATAATCGTGCAAGAAATTAAGGATGCTATTAAGGCTCTCAAGGATAACAAGGCACCAGGCCCCGATGGACTTCCTGCTGAATTCTACAAAACCAACATTGACTGGATCTCTAATGACCTCTATGATATCTACAATGAAGCCCTTGACACTGGCACCGTGGGGGAGTTCATAAATAGGGGTATTATTAAGCTTATTCCAAAAGAGGGGGACAAAGCCCTAATTAAAAATTGGAGGCCAATCACCCTCCTCAACGTCTCCTACAAAATCCTAGCCAAAGCCTTAGCCTCTCGCCTTGAGAAGATCCTTCCCAAATTCATCTGCTCTACCCAAACAGGATTCATTAAAGGCAGATATATCTTGGAGAATCTTGTAACTAGTTGGGAATCCACAGAATGGGCCAAAACCTCAAACCAAGATGCTGTCATGTTCCTTGTCGACTTTGAGAAAGCTTATGACAGGGTGGAATGGGACTTCATCCTCATGATGCTCTCTGCCTTTGGCTTCCCTAGCGAGTTCTATTATTATGTTTTGATCCTCCTCAAGGACACGTCTTCCTTGATCGAAGTCAATGGGACTCTCTCCCAACCTATTCCTCTATCTAGATCAATTAGGTAGGGTTGCCCCCTTGCCCCAGCTCTGTTTGTCATTGCATTAGATGCCCTATACTATATCTTTAGAGATGACACCCTATCCCTCAGAGTCCAAGGCATTACTATGCCGAACGACTCTGAATTGATCAACATCCAGTTTGCTGATGATACCTCGTTGTTCCTGAAGCTCTCAAGGCACAATATTGATTCCCTTAATAAAAAACTTGACACCTTTGGTATAGCATCTGGAGCCCGGATGTCTAGCACCAAATCCATTCTACTTGGGTCGAAAGATAACCCTCTGGACTGGCTTCACCAGTTTGGATATGCATGGGGAGGACCAAATAAATTAGTCAGATACCTTGATATCACCTTTTCTGTATCTCCCTCTCTTAAAGACATGTGGAGTTGGGTCAAGGGAAAAATAGACAGTAAACTCAACAAGTGGGACAATAGGGTCTTCTCCCTTGCTAGCAAGATTCAAGTCTGCCAAAAAATCATGTCTTCCTACAACATATACTACTGCTCTATGTGGATGTTCAGCAACTACCAAGTCTTTGAAATCCAAAAGGCTATCAGACGATTCCTATGGTCTGATGGCAAGGGTAAAAGAAAAGCTCACGCAGTCAAGTGGACCTGGTGCCACTTAAACAAAAAACTTGGTGGGCTAGGCCTCAAGGATCTTAGGCTGCAAGGTATCTCCCTCGCAGCCAAATGGATATTTCACTCATTGGAAGGACAAGAACCTTGGAAAATCCTCCCTAGAAGAAACATACAAAACGGTGTTCCCAAAACTGCCAAATCCTGAAAAGCCCTCCCGCTCAGTGATTTGATTGTAGGCGGTTTCCCTGTGTCTATCAAAGGCACCTGGGTGTTTAAATCCATCTGGAAATCTTGGGAGCATGTGTGTGGTCTTATTAACAACTCTAGCATTAACTGTGAAAATACCCTCCACAGTGAAAGGTCAATATGGTGGAACCTACATCATAACTCCAAACCCCTTGCTTTAACCCAAGGTTGCTCTGCTAAGCACTGGCATAATAAAGGAATCAATTATATTATGGATATCCTAGAACATGATGACCTTATCAGCTGGGAGGCTCTTAGCACTAAGTATGATCCCCCTGCATCACATAAGAGGACCTACAACATGATTAAAAATGCATGCACTCCCTTTAATCTCCCTAAGAACACACAAGTAGACGCCCATAGGTACCTTACATTCCTATGGAAGGATGGCTCCACCCTCCCCAAGATCAAAGCCAAGTCTATCTATACCCTACTCAATAGTGATACCTTAGTGATCGAACATATCAACACTCTATTGTACGTCAACCATACCCCCACACTTGGCAAAAAGCCTTTGAGAAGCTTTGGCAATCCCCCATCCCCCCTAAGGTCAAATGCTTCATATGGCAACTTATATTGGATAGACTACCTATTAGGAATAAATCAGCTGCATATGATCGGTGTTTTGTCTGCAGAAAACCTGAGACTGTGCGCCACATTTTCTTTGACTGCCCTTTTGCTAGAGAAATTTGGCTACTGTTTGGAATTTCTATTATAGAATATGTTTACACTCTTGATATAGTTACTGGTTTTATTCAAGGACTGAGGAAGGATACTAATCTAGTTTGGCAAATTCTATCTTCTTACATTCTTTGGTTTATTTGGAAACTTAGGAATGAGGAGAAGTTTCAAGGTATTACAAGGGAACGTACTGAGTTTTTAAAAAAACTCACACATTACAAAATTGGTGTGCAGCTCTGCTTTCTAATGAACATTGAGAGAAACAAACTCTTGTGATTCCTCAAAGATGGCAGAGCGACCATGTTTGTTTATGAGATGCAAGATGGTTACGAATGGGCCAAGCTTGCAGAGAATCAGACCTCCTTTGATAAGGCAGTAAAGAAGCTGAAAAAGGATCTACAGGACAGCAGGCCTCCTCCCTTCAACAGGATAGAGATGTGCTCCCAGATCCTAGCAAGAAAGAAGGTGGTATGGATGGAAGGAGAACAAGGCTGGACCACATGGCTGGAGGACCAGGATGAGGTTCTCCAATAGTGCTATACTCTACTACGTCCCCATATTTTGATATGATTAGGAGATAAATGTATATATTACTCTCTCTAGTTTCACGGTTTGGCGGTTGAGGCTCTACCTCCCGCTCTCTCTTTTTGTATAAACTCTTCGATTTTGGACTCTCGATATCTAATATAAAAAATAAAATAAAATTATTATACATAGATATATAATTTTTAATAGTTCTTTTTTATGTGAAAATATAAATAATAATTTAATCAATTATAGAAATTTAATTTAGTTTAAATTAAATTAAATATAAATATTTCTATTGAAAAAAAGAAACCTAATAGTTATATGTATTCTTTATAATTATATTTTATATATCTTTTTGAAATCATTCTATTATTTAATACTTTTAGAAAATCATAAAAAAATTAATCATTTTTTATCAATATTATATGCATTTATTGATATTCAAATAAAAGTACATAAGTTGTACTATCATTTTTCCTACATCACAAACAAACATTGCCAAAATTTTATTCAAAAAGATATCCATAGTCTGACAAAACATCAACCAAAACCCTACCCTTCCTACTTGTATTCTGCCCTATACACCCATTTATACAATTTAGCTGTTTAAAACATATAGCACTCGATCAAGTACCTACATAAAAAATCTTTAAACAAAAAACAATGTTTTTCTTTTCATTTCTTCATCATTGCTTTCAAAGACCCATTAAATAGATTTTTTTTAATTATTATTTATAATATTCTAAATAAAATTATTTTTCTAAATAGATATATAAATTTTAATAATTTAATTTTAATGTCAAAATATAGATAATAAAACCAATTATAGGGATTTGATTTCATTTAAATTAAATTAAATTAAATACAAATGTCTCTATTTAAAAAAGCTAACTATTATATATATTCTTTATAATTGTATTTTATATATCTTTTTGAAATCATTTTATTTTTTAATACTTTTGAAAAACATAAATTTTTTAATTATTTTTTTATCGATAATTATATGTATTTTATTGATATTCAAAAGAAAGTACATAAGTTTTAGTATCATTTATCCCACATCACAAAGAAATATTGCCAAAATTTGCTCCAAAATGATGTCCATAGTATGACAAAGTATCAACCAAAACCCTAGCCCAGCCTACCAATATTCTGCCCTATACACCCATTTATACAATTTAGCAATTTAAACATATAACACTCATTCAATTAACTACATAAACAAGCTTTAAATAAAAAATAGTGTTTTTCTTTTCATTTCTTCCTCATTGCTTTCAAAGGCCCATTAACCCACTGGCCTTTCATCTTGAATCTTGCTTTTGGTTCTTCCTTCAGCACCGCCTTCCTCTTTCATTTGGCTCGCTCTTGTTCCTTTGCTTGTAGGTAATGAATCAACAAATCCCAACTAATATATTCTTCTGCCTTGTGCTCATCCTTGTTCATCCCCTATGCCTAGTGAATAAATGACATGAGTTGTTGAGAAGTCTCCTCATTTGTGCCCTTGGCCACCTCTACAGGCATAAACCTTGCTGCCAAAATTACCATTTCCAACATCGAATGTAGACCATACATCTAATAATTTTCCACATAACCCTTCAACACCCATTCAACATCTTTCCATCGAACTTCCAACCCCCATGCTACCACCATTGAACATAATGTCTATATTCGTCTTGTACCTTTGTGTAGTCATCAAAAACTCTTCACCCAAAAATATTTCTATGATCTAAATGAAAATACCTTCATCAAATTTCAAAATATTTTTCATTCTTTTCTTAGTGAATTTGCCCATAAATGTTAACTGTTTCCTTGGCGTAATCAAGGAAAAGGTGGCCTCTATATTAAAATGCAATCGTCCCCCATTCTCAATTGTGAGCACCAAGTGTTATACATGTCACATGACCCTACCACCACCCTTTCATTAATAGCTTATGGAAATGATGGCGTACTATTCCAACTTAAAGATTGAGATCAATATTATAAAAATCTTCCGTCATACTTTTCGACCGATCATCAAGAGTCACTGCCGCACGTTCCTTGATCACATCACATGTCCAACTTCTAATTATTCAAAGTTTCTAATAAATGCCTAGAAACGGTTTTATATTTATTCAAATTTTAGGCATGTATTTCACCCTTTTTATTGCATTATTAATAATCAAAGAATCTCCTCCAAGATGTAGTTTTTAGAAGTCCAATGTTTTCCCTATTTTTTATGCTCTAATAACCACCTGTGTCTTAGCTTCATTGTTTGGTCCCTTTGCAATTTTTGAAGCTCCAATTGTTCCAATATTTCCCTCTCAATCTCATGCCACAAATCTAGCTCCCGATGATTATGGGTTACCCCTTGAGGCCCCATCAAAGTTAATTTTATACCTGTTGGCCCTTTTTCTTAACTTGACCAAATTTAAATTTTTAAGTCCTAGTTCATAGTCGATCTTTTTCAAGTTTTTAAGTTCCAAAGTTTTAAAAATGGTTGATTTCTCGATAGTTCCAAAGTTCCAAAAATGTTCGATTTCTTGATAGTCCTATAGTTCCTAAAATGTCTGATTTGCCAACTTCAAATGGTTCTGGTGTTCCAAAGTTCTGCGATTCCTCGATTTTCCGACTTCAAAGGGTTCCAATATTCCAAAAATTCCCAATTTCTCGACTTCACTGATTCACAAGTCCAAAATGCATCCAAAAAAATGTTGCAAATTACTTAAATCTAAAGACATCCCACTTAATATTGTGATCTTAAGTGTCCCTTGCAGTTTTAATTTTATGGCCATACAAGCTCATATAATATGTTATTTTAATATTTTCTTTATGGAGTGATATGGTTGGTAGGGCTAGTTTACAAAGGAAGTACCTCAATTTTGTGAGATGTAAAAAAATGGTTAACAAATCCACGTTTTCTTTTAATTATCATAATTGGTCACAAACTTTTATGGCCCCAAGATGCTTGATTAACCCGTAGTGAATTTACTCAAAAGTACTTATAGGAGAAATTAAAAATTTCTCAATTTCTTTATAGTTTAGTTACAATAATTTTTAACATTTAAAGACGTTTTAAATCATTTTGAGGGCAGCAATTTCATGTGAATGTAAAAAGGTTATATTGGAGAATCTTTAAATATGCAATTAATAAATTATGGAAGGGGAAAATTATGATCCCCCTTATGCTTTGTCATATGAGTGAGACTCGATCATAAGGAAGCATTTTTGTTCTAGCTTTGTAAGGGAGAGATGGTAGTGTGTTTTTCTTTGGAAGCATAATCTTGATGTATAGAAGTAGAGTATTTGAACTCTTTGAATGTGTTAAGAAATAAAGGAATTTTCTGAGTCTTTGCGTTCCATTAAGTTTCCTTTTGATTGTCATATACTTAGTGATCTACAATCATTCTTGATATCTTTTGTCTGTCATATTAGATTGTGAGTGTGATTATTATCAAAACTTTGAGTCTGGAAGTAATCATACCATCTAAAAGGGAACTTTGCTCATTTTTCCTAATTATCTATTGTGAGCACTAAGTGAGTGAACTTTGTGTCATTTATCTCAGTTTCTTTTTCTTTCTAAATTCATAATCACATTTGTATCATGGTGATGAATGAGTGTTAGTTTTCCTTTCCCACTTTCCGGTGAAAATCTTACCCAGAAAGTTAGAATTAGATCATATGAGGTAGTTGTACGTCTAAAATTCAATGGAAGATTGTTGATTTGACTAGTAATCTCTCCAACTGTTAGCTTCTTATTTATCTTTCATGCTGAGCATATTGAGTTTTTCTTATAATTACTTTGGGAAGAAAAATCTATTAACTAATAATACCATCCTTCCCTCAGCTTGGATCACTCCACCAACTTCACCTTCTCAAATTTCAGATTAGCCCAAGCAAGCTCATTAAGAGACCATTTTTTTAATCATTTATGTTGGCCAACCCCATGGAGGCTGCTTGTAAGGATTACTCTCAAGCATAAAACCTGGAAGAGTCGAGGCATTGGGATCTAGGTTCAAGTTTGAATAATTGCAATAGTAAGCTCTATTGTTGTTACTATGCATCCTCTAATCACTCTACAAGCTTTGCTCAACTATCTGCTATTATGTGCTAAGCATTGGCATTAGATTTAACCACTTCTAGGCTTGTAAAGTCACGAGGAAGAAAATATTATTCCCATGCCTTCTCCAATTGCCAATGGTTAGATTTGGGCTAGAATATGCATATAAGAGGCTGTGGATGCTATGGCCCCTCGCGTTGCCACTTCCACCTCTGTAAGTAGGCCAGTTGCGTTGTCTTTCACCATAGCCTTCATTACTTCTAAAATTAGCATTTATTTCATTGACTGCCTTGGAGTGAGAGTCCCATGTTACATATGTTGGCCAACCCCATGGAGGCTTCTTGTAAGGATTAGTCTTGGGAATAGGACTTGCAGGAGTCCAGGTGTTGGGATCTAGGTTCAAGTTTTAATAATTGCAATAGTAAGCTCTGTTTCTATTACTGTGTATCCTCCAATCACTCTGCAAGCTTTGCTTGACTTAATGCAAATCCCAAACAAATTTAATTTTAGACATTAAAATTTTGAAAATGTAAATGAACATACGCGAGGAAGAATTTTAGAAGTCCTTAACTGAGTGGCCTAGGGCCAAATTCCCCCCTGGGAAACAAGATTTATAGTTGTTCCTTGGGAAATATTAAACTCTATTTTTAATATTTTTTGGGCTGTGAAGATTATTTTTTTCTAAAAATGCAAAAATCCAAATTTCTAATTGGACTGTATAATTTTCAGTAAAGAAAAAATAATTTTTGAATTTTCCAATATTGTGAAAAAAATGAGCAAAGAGGGAGAGAAATATTCCTCGTACATACGGTATGGATTTCTAAATTTAGGGATTTTTTATTTACTTTTCTTTAATTCAGAATTTATATTTTCATGTATTAAATTATGATTGAATTTTGAGGTTTTTCTTTTATTAATTCATTTAAGTTAATTCATAAAGTAAAACTTTGCAAAAATCAAAATGATCTTATGTTTCATACCTCAATGAAAATTTGGAAAAAAAAAAGAAGAAATGTTTGGTCATTGTTTTTGTGTTTTTGGGTCAAAATTTTAAAATTTATAATAATAAGGAAAAATGAACTATTAAAAAGTAGCAAATAAAAATATAATATTTATTGTATTTTTCAAAGAAGAAACAAAACAAAAAAATTATGAAAATAATGAATGATAGCTTATTCAAAAGAAAAAAAAAAAAAAATTAAAATAATAACTCTTTAATAGATTTCAATTTAATTTGTTATTTTAAAATTTTATTTTAAAGTTAAAATTTTAGGTTTAACACTTCCAAAATAGTTACTTTTTATTTATTTATTTTTTAAATGTTCTTCTAATAAAATATTAAAAATAAAAATAAAAAGACTAAAATTTTAATTATTGTATTAAAAGTTACAAATAAAATCAAACTTAAAAAATAAAAATAAAATGAAATCTATTAAAAAATGAAAAGTCATTTTGTAATTTATTGACTTATTCGATTCTCTCCCCCTCTCTTTATATTGATTATGTTGACTTTGTAGATTTGAAATAGATGCACACTTTAGATAAGTTGAATGATACAATACTTAGTTACACAATGCCTTTTTTTTCAAAATTACTAGACATTCCAAACTAGGAATTTAGTTTTACAAGAGTCTTCACTTTTGGTCTAATTTTTCTCATCGACATTGTTTAGTCTATAACTAGTCATTGATATTTGGTAGATTTTGAGAGCTTCTAAGAGGAAATGCTTGCTTCTTAGTCTCTTCCTTACATTGTCTTGTTTACTTGAGATCCTCCCTATGACAAATCAATTCCAATCACTATGCTTTAAACATATAACAATTCTTTAATTTTTGCAAAAGAGAGGAGGGACTCCAACTGTTTTTATGATGAAATATTATCATTTCCCATTTGATAAATTTTCAAATTTTTGAAGTTAAAAGGGCATTGATGGATTTTAACAGGCTTAATGAAATCCATTATGTGCTTGATCAATTTGAGAAAGTTATTTCTGATACAAGGGGCCCAATCACTAATGTATGGAAGTTGACATTCACAATGGTATGAGGGGCCAATTTCTTTGGTGATTCCCCCAAGAGATAAGGGAATAATCCCCAAGTCTAACATAGCCTAAAGTGTTGAAGGTGTCAACCTTTGGGTTGAGCATTGTTCATTGGCCAAACTAAAATTTAAAACTAAGGACAAGTAATGGAAAAGTTTTATGTTTTAATAGGCATAGATTTGGAAAACACCAACACATTTAATGGTATGAATTATACTTGTAATAAATTTGGCTATAAACCTAGTGAATGTAGAAAGAAAAAGATAAGGAATAGTTTCATGAATTGTAAGATTTTACTATGAATGTAGCCACCCAAGATCTAGAGGCCTAATAGAAAGCACAATAAGAAGAGAAAAATATTGTGACAAGAACAATATATATTCTCATCAATGATACAATAGAATCAATCAACTAGACTGAATTGGAATGAAAGGACTAAATGTTCAAAGTAGACTCCTTGGTTGGAGTGAGACATAGGAGTGCATAAGATTATGACAATTGTCTTAATTTTATGACATGAGACAAAAATGATATGCTATCATCGCACCTAAAGTGGAAACGTGATAGTATGATAACACCACTAAAGTTGGATCGCCCACCTAAGATAGAAAAGTGCAATGACGAAAGGTAAATGTGATAATGCAATAAAAGCACTAAAGGTGTAGACACCACATAAACTAGAAATGATGACACCAACTAAAGTGGAGATGCTCCAATAACCTCCTATGTGGTCCCTAAGTAAGCTTAAGTGAGGTGCAATGAGCACCTAGGTGGAGAATAAGCAAGGTAAAACACCTTAATTACACCAAGACCCCCTTTAAATTCAACTTAGGGAGAGGTGCATAAAAGCTAACAATGCAAGATGTGTCTCGGCTACTAGGCCATGTTAGGTACCCATCAATAAATGCAATACAATCTCACAACAAGAAAAAAGGAGAAAACCCAATGGGATAAAACTCCTCTCCAAAAGAGACATGAAGATATAAGACACTCTCAAAGAAGAATGAGAATGACAAAACCCCATCTGAGAAAAAGGTCCCTCATAAGAGAGAAGAAGAGAGATCAAGTAACCCCCTCTCAATCTAGAATCTCTACAAATATGGTCCAATGATGTCGACCAACATTCCTCACCAAAGGAATAAATAGAGTTAATAATGCACCAAGAATAGAAAAGTGTGACAAAACCAATTACTATTATTGATGAAGAACTAATGATGAATTTCTCACTACAACATGATGAAGATTAAGCATGGAGACACCTATATGAGAATCAACTAGATACTCAAACTACATATATTCTCAAATAGAGACATATACTATGTCTCACAAGATAGTTCCTAACCTATTGAGTATAGGACGATTACATTGAATGAGTCATCGATGAGAAAATACAAAGTAGTGATGACACTTTATTGCAGTGCATTTTTATAGCATGACGTGACAATGATGCAAATTTAGAAATATGAAGATGATGGCACCAAAGATTTGTATTGTAGAAGACTACTGAAATTGCTTTTGATTGGGATGTTGCCAAGAAAAATAAAGGAACAACTAGCCCACGTAACAAGTTGGAGGATGAATGGTTACAACATAATAGATAAACAAGAAAAAAAAGGTTTGTTCTTCAATTTTCTTATTAGATGACAATTTGCTTTTAAAAGACTTGAAAAATCTTATTAAAAGCATTATTATTGAAAAGGTATATTATAATAATAAAGAAAATTTGACAAGAAAATTTAATTTTTAAATTTTTTTTAATTAAAACATAAAGAAAAACACACATATTTTTTTTAAAAGTAGTATAATTAAAATCATGAGAGGGAAGCGAAGCGGTCCCAAGTCAAGGTTTAGGGTTTCAGTAGCAGAGGATGAAGTAGAGGACGTGGACGATGCATATGATGCAGACAATGAATTTGGGAAGGTTGTGATTCACTCTTCCTCAGTGTCGTTTGTCAGCTATATTTTCTCCTTGTGCTGGTGCGTGCTAGGGTTTGATCGGGCTTCGAGAGCCAAAGGGAAGAACTTTGTTGTTGCAGTTGTGGTCGTTATTTCAAAGGTTTGCGATTTTTGTGATGGGGGTTTGTCGGTGCCCTCCTCATGTGCCTTTTGCGAGGGCTTTCCTGTGTTGGTTGTTGTCGCGATGGCGTGTGGCTTCTGTGCTTGGTAGCTATGGGTGCCCTCCACTTGTGCCTTGTGGGAGGGTTTTCTTGCTTTTGGAGAGGATAGCCACTAATACATTTGGCCTAAAATTCTGATTAAGGTTTCCAATGGAGAAGACATATTGTGACCAAATTTGATTTTTTTTGAAAAAATGCCCTCATTCGTCGGAATTCCGACGATAATTCAACATTTTGTTTTGACAGAGAAGTAATTGGCAATGAAATTTGTGCTTTCTTGAAAAAGTGCCCGCGTTCATCGAAATTCCGATGACCATGGGCATTACTAAAAAAAAAAAAGAAAAACCAAGTCATTTTATAAACATTAATCCCACCTCTTCATCCTGTCGACCTCTACCATATTCACAAAAAAATTGGGCATTACAAGGAGGGAAACATTTCTGGATTGTGGTGCCGCCAAGATCCGGTTAAAGAAAAAAGGTAGGGTAATCAGCCAATTCATTCACAGGATGTTTTCTTGAAGAAAAAATCGTTATGTTTGTGACAATGTGTCGAATTTGCTTTATGTAGTGATGAAATTGTTTGAATTTTACATAGGAGGTTGCATTTGTGTTGGTTGATGATCAAGTTTTATCTTTATTATAATGAATTTTCCTGCTCATAATTTTTTTTTCCCTAGTTCATATTCATTATCTGGTAGAAAAAGAGATAAATAAGATTGATTTGGATGGTTGATCAAATGAAATGATCAATTATCCTCTTTATAGGAATAACCTCGTAGGGTAGAACCTAATTAAGGAGTGGGATGACCTAAACCTTCGTGATCAAATAGGGAAGAACACAGATTATCCCACTCTTGTATTCGACATCCATTGGAAGTGGCCTGAACGTAGGCACTAGCTGAGGAGCTTACCTTGGGTATGGATGTTGGTATATATGGCTGTGATAGAAACTCCCTCCTGCAGGACCGTCAGACCACTGTGTAGTGATCGAGTGCCATTTTTTGTTAGTGTTTTAGAAGGGAGGATAAGCATACCATGATAGGAAGGTGGTATAATTTATGGAAGCTGAGAGGTATAAGGTTATGAGGTGTGGGTTAGGATAAGATAGGGAGGTAGGTGATAAAGGATGTAATGGTGAAAGAGTAAGTTAGGATATGTTAGGGGTTTGGAAGGTAAAAAAGTGAATGGGGGGATATAAAAGGATGTGAATGATGGAATGGGGTAAGGTAGGTGAAGTAAAAGTAAATGTGTATGAGGTTAAGGTTTAGTATAGGATGTACGAAAGTGAAGGAGGTTAAGAGAGGGGATATGAAAGGAAGATGGAAGGTAATAATGATAGGAAGTGAGGTAAAGGTTATGAGGTGTGGGTTAGAAAATAGGGTGTAGGAAATGGAAGGAAGGGTCATCCATGTCATAGTGCTTCAAGAGGAGCACATTCACATGAGGGACAAGAAGAGTCATTTCATGTCGTAGTGTACCTCCTTAAACCTTCCACCAACACCAAACTCAATACCAAACTCTTTCCCAATCTCGTTAATGGACCAACTCAACTTAGTGTCAAATTATGACAGTCAATGCAAGGTTTAAGACAGTAGTAATTAGGATCTTTTAATTATGGTGGGGCCTAGCCAACATAGGGTTATATGAGGCAGGGGTAAGTTCAACAATGATGTGTATTAGATTGTCATCAAAGTTTCTTGTTAGTGTTACTTTGTATCAACATTAACCACTTATTGTCATTTCATTATAATCAGTTTGTTATTCCTTATAATAATTTGCAGTATTACCATAATTTGCATAACCTGAATCTAATTGTATTATGTATTCTTGAAATTATGTGCAGATATATATATTTATATGTTATGTCTGGTAGTAACTTTATGTTATTTTAATGTTGTTTGAATAAATAGATAAAATTTACCTTCTTAACTTAATATGATATTAACTGTCATTGACTTGATTAAGAACATCTTAATTTATATTCAATGATGCACAAATCTAAATTTAAATATGTATATCATACTAGCTGATATATACTCTAATGCTAACTTAGGAAATTCATGCTTATACATACCTGACACTAAACTTACCCCTATCTTTATCCCTGCTAGTAGACTATCATTATTCATCTTGTATATGCTCTCTAAACTTGGGCATTAAGGTTGTCCTATGCATTATCACATGACTATTTTTTCTTGTTCTTAGGGTTGCCTATTGATCTAAACATGATTAGGCTTTTTCACTATGTTGACTACCACCTTTAATGGACTTCCATCATGAAGACTTATTACTATTGCCCTCTTTGACTATCACAAGATGACTAAAATGTTTGCATAGATCTAGGACTAGTAAGATCCTTATATAGTTACTAGGAGTCATGTTAGAGACACATAAAAGCATGATACCCAAGTTAGTAAGATCCTCTAATACTTAGTCATAGATCGCATTCTAACAACAAATAGAAGGTCATATCTTGGTAACCTAACTAGTCCATGAGTATTAGCTCAAAATGTTATCAAAGCTAGGTTAGGTTAGGATCCCCAAGAACCTATAATGTGTCTTATAATGGGTGTTGAAAATAATCTACACTCAAGCCAACAATGGAATGGTAAGAAAGGGGGCAGCAGCTCAATGGTACATAAATTTATTAACAAATAGAATGCCTTAAGTTGGATTCCTAGCTATTTTATGAGTATTAGCTTAACATTTTCATTCGTAAATAACATCTACTCCCACTACCATAGATCCAACTTCCACCATTTCTCCTTCCACAACCTCTAGTCACCTTCATGTAACAAAGCCACTAGTGCCACACCTTTATTACTTACATCCTTCACTTATCATCCACCATATGGCCTATTTATCAAATTTATTTCTTCTACATGTAAAATCCATATGCACAAGATGGAATGATAATTGGTAGATTTAAAAGCCATATTCCACAACCTTGGCTAAAATCCTTTCTGTTAGTGCCAAAATGTGAGGTTTGTAACAGGATGCGACATCCATCAAAGCATAATAGAGATGAGATTTCTAACAAGATGGTAGATCAAACAATGTAGGAAAGCATCAATTAAAAATAAATACAAGATTGTAGTTTATAGAGTTAACTTCATTTTGTCTTTTTGTGGCATTGAATTTCATAGTGTTTAAAAGAAGATATCATAGTTTTTCCAAAAAATGTCAAAACCCTGCCTAGTGTTTATCGAGAGGAGTAAATAATGTATAGTTTGGTCTCCCATGCATATAAATTCACCCAAATGTCTAGGAAGGCCCTTTTTCATGCTATGTATCATATTATGTTGTGTGCAGGGCTCCAAATTAGATTTGGTATGTGTTTGGGCATGAGGACAGTCTGATATCTCTATGTATCAGACAGTAAAAGGCAATAAGAGTGAATAATTTGGTGGGAAGACCAAGCGATTGGTATTTTGAAGTGGTTGATGACAGAGAGGGGTGAGGTGACCCTATGAAACCTTCAGAAGGGTTTGTGAATCAAAACCAAATGAAATAGATTAAATTTCTATGACTGTCCTAAGGGTATTGATTGTCACAGTCATAGTTTTACTAGTGATATTGTTTTTGTTTTGATAGAGTTGTGTTTGTAAACCCATGTGTGGACATGTAATGGAGTCATGAGATTTCTTAAGACTATATCAATACTTAACAACAACATAGTGTGTAGGCACCTAAAATATGAAAGGACTACATATTGGAAGGCGCATGTGATGATGCCATGAAAGGTCTGATATCCCTATGTATCAAACTGAGAAAACTAGTGAAAGACAAAAAAGATGCATTGAGAAGGCAAAAGGTTGAATTTCCTAATGTTTTTTGTTGAAGTGATGTGTGGGGACCCTGCCAAGTCACATACCTTATTGTAGTTTCAAAGGGTGGAAAAAGAATAAGCATTTTATTTACTGTCCTAATAGACCATCCATCATAACAATTATTACCAATGATGTGTGCATTGCAAACAAAGTTCTAGAGGAAGGCTCTTTCTATTGTAATACCAAGTGAGTGTTCATAGACCTTGTGTAGGGTCCTCCAAGCCTAGAGTAAGGAGTTTGAAGCCTAGATACATTGATTTGGCCTTGTGGCCATCAATGAGTGTTGACCCAATAGGAGAAGTCTTGAGATTGGCAATTTTGGAAGTGTGGCATTGTTGAGAGCCAACACTTATGTGTGAACCCCATCTTCACGTATTATGATTAGGTGCCATGATACTTGACCCTATCCTCATGTTGTTGGCTCAATTCATATTAGTGTGTTTTGTTGAAGAAACATGATGTGAGAAGTTTGATGCAGAGGCAAGGGTAGAACTCAGTATTTCATATTAGGACAGCAACCACATTGACTAGGCAAGTTAGATAAGGTCTCTCGAATGTTTAGGATACACAAGGGCAGCATTAGTCATGTAAGTATGCATGAGCATGGGAATGGATAGTTGCTTTCCTTTTAGACTGATTTGGATAGTATTGAGAGGATCCTATAAGGAATGACTATCACCATACTCTCGATGACTTCACAATAGTGATAATGAACTCACCATAGTCTTGTTTGGTTTAGCAAACTTTCCCCCCTTTGGTTACACAATGTCTTGTTTTTAGGCTCATAGCCTTTTGGATCTTCTTCCAGTTCTCAGTAGTTTCCTTCCCCTACAAGTTATCTCCTTCAAATTATTGATACCTAGCCGGACTATCAACAAGCTTGCGTAGGCTCAGTATGCAGAAATGGCGATTACCATTTCCTGGTCTCTTTCAAATGAAAACCTACTGTACATATTTGGCTCTACTTGACAACCTCCAATGATCTTGTGGAGTTTCAAGTCAGAGCCATATGGTTATTGCGAACAGATAACAAAAACTGAAAAGGAAAGCTTTTTTACAGATCCCAAGTTTATTCATGGGTTCAAAACAATAAGTCACATAACAGAGAAAAGAAACAATTACATTAACAGCATACGAGAAACAAACAGAAATTAAACTCTATTTGAAAACCAGAAAATTGATTTCTCTATTGCATTTCAGAAAAACAAAATGTGTTCTCCGAGGCTATCGATAAACAATGATCAACGATCAATGATCAATGATTAACCTCTTACAGATGCCCGTTGGGTCTTTTTATACATTCCATCCTCTGTTGTGAACTCCTCCTATTGAACGAGATAGATCTCATTACCAATGGTTTCCAATTGTAACTATTTCATAGGTTCCATCGGGTCATTGGTGTAACATCAAAACCTGACTTCCGATGGCCGATGACAACTTTCTGCGCTCTGCACTTCTTATCGGGTCATCGGTGTAACATCAAAATGTTGCTTCTAATGGCCGATGACAACACACATTGCTTCACATTTTCCATTGGCTCATCGGGAAGACTTCAAACCTGACTTTCGATGGCCGATGCCAACTTAGCAAGTGAGGTGGTCCCGTCAGGTCATTGGTGTAGTACGAAACCCCTCTTACCGATCTCTGATAACACCACCCATTGAGCACATTCCAATTCTAATGCTTACACATCAGGTCATCAAGGTAACGTGAAACCGCTCCTTCGGATACCCGATGGCTTCACCAATGAACTAACAAGACAACGCTTTCTTATCGAGTCATCGGGGTAACTTGAAACTACTCTCCCTGATACCTGATAACAACACTCTAAACACTGATGACTTATCAGGTCATCAGGGTAAGTGTGAACCACTACTGTCAATACCCGATACAACCACTCCACACTTTGGTGAACTCATCGAGGTAAGACTTGCCAATCGGGGTAGGTCTTTCCGATAAGGAAAAATTTCAATAACTACAAAGAAACAACCATACAAATGGACTAGAGCCAGTCCTTATGTATTTACATGACCACTAGAAGGTCTCACAAGCCAAAATTGGTTAAGGGCATTTCAACCCTTAGGTGCTCCTGCACCAATATGCCTCATCCTTGTAAGTTTTTTTATTACTTGTCATTTTCTTTAGCATTTTGTTACTTCATGAATGAGATGTTTTCAGATGTCTTTTCCATGAATACCTCTCTATTGTATGCTTCATGATCAATGTGTCTTTAGTATGTCCACTCCATGAGAACCTTTCTCATATATGCTTGTACCTTATGTGCATTTATGTATTACTTCATGGTTTACATGTATGATTCACACCTTGCATGTATTCATATGTATGGTTTGTGCTTTACATAGCTCCTTCATGCATTATGAGCATTACTTCATGTCTTGCAGTCTTCTCAAAATATTGCAAAATCATTCAACAAGAAAAAGAGTAGTAGAGGCTACATACCAAAATAAATTAGATCTCCCTCTTTATTTCTTTACTTTCTTCCCTATTTTCTTCCTCCTTTCTTTATCACTTCCCTTTTTCTTTATTTTTCCTTGATATAACTAACCTTTTCTCCTTAATGTTCTTCATGAATCCAAAGACTCCTTTACACTCCCCACTTTACATCCATGGCAACTACCTCCATAACTTCACTTAGTGTGAAGTAATTATTCTCCTCTACCATGGCCTTCATATATATATCATATATCCTTTCATATATTACCATCCATATATATCTATCGACCTCATTCTAAGACTTTGAATCTACCTCTTCTACCTCATTATCTGACAACAAAATGTGAGGATTTAAGAGAAGCTTCAAATCATAATAGCCCTTAGCATTGGTTCAGAAACAGTCTCATATTATGCCTCCTAGATTGGATGGCTCTGATCGTCATCACACTATTTAGCTTTGTCATCCTCATTGGATTGTTTGCACTCATGATGTCAAAATTGTGAAGATTATATTTCAACAATTTTTCATTTTTTTTTCTCGCTTCTGATTCAACTCTTTATATTTCCTAAAATTGTATGAGCCTAATAGCTTCTACTCTTGTTGATAGTTTGGTGGCTCTGAACAATGGCTCCTTTGAAGAAGTGTGATCCTTATAATTTTGGCCTTCCATGATGTGAAAAAGAGGTTATGTTATGAATAATGGTCTAGATGATTTAGTTATTTCTTATTATGTTGAGTATGAGTAAATTTGGACTTCCTTGGCTATGGTCACTATTTTGTACTAACTATTGTCATTTAGTGTGATTTGAGCATGGACTTCAAGTAATCATGAGGGTGGAAACAATATTCAAGTGTTAGGGGGTACGCGACCTTGACCAAGGGATGAAAGTATCGGGAAAGTACAAATGATTCATGTGTAGATCAATGTATCATTCACTTATTAATTCCTAGCAACATTCTCAAATAAACAAGCAAAGAGGTATGTTGAGTGCATATATATATTTTATGTTGCCATGATATAAGATATCAAACATGTAACTTAGATTGATTTGCAATTTCATTCATAAATATTAGATCTTCCTTGTGGATTTTTGAATGCATAATGTCTCGTTGATTTCAATATCTTTATTGCAAGTACTCTTTTCACCATGAAACTCCACTCATTGAGGTCTCTTACTAAATGCAAGTCAGTTACCCTATTAATGATGATATGTTTTGCATGCATTTTATGGGGAAATCTTATTAATATCTATGGTTGGGTTGTTAATTGTTTTGTGAAAATATATACAAGTAGATTGGGACATTAGAGTTATAAACACCATAAATTGTGTTTGAGATCATTGTCCTAATTGTAACAGTCAACCACCATTGGCCCAATGCCACACCAACACCATTGTGACACCAAGGTTTGTGCATACTGGTGTAAGGGATAGTCTTAGGACATTTCATTACCATTACATATACACACCTAGTGGGATTTGTGCATACTGGTGTAAGGGATAGTCTTAGGACATTTCATTACCATTACATATACACACCTAGTCTTAGGACATTTCATTACCATTGTGACACCAAGGTTTGTGCATACTGGTGTAAGGGATTGGTACCCTTAGGACAATCATTAATATTTGGTCTATGGAAATTTTTTATGGCTTCTAGATGCTTCTATGGGGTGTGCAGGGGTCTCACACATCTCTTCCAACATTCCATCCAAGGCACTTCACTCTCACCTATCTTATATTCCACTTTCTCTGTGCTACTATCCTAGATGTCTAATACATGTTGTTAACATTGCTTTGATAACTCCAAATTCATATCTAAGCTCATCCTAAGGTAACATGTTCATGGTCAATAAATAAGCTTTCTCTATGTGATTTCAAGTAAGATATTGATCTATATAGTTAATTTTGTGATTGATTTGAGGGATAAATCCATTGTCAAACCTTAAGAAAATTTTGTTCCATATCCTAGATTTATTTTGTTTTAATTCTCAGTGAGTAATTTTCAATGGTAATAAAGTGGTATATATCCTTATATTTCAATGACAAAAGATCAGTTATTTGAATAAATACATATAAACATAAAACATATTTTTCAAATCTTATCTATTACAATTAAATATATATAACGATAACATATTATACATATCCCGATTTATATAATGAACAATAAAGACTTCTTTACAGTATTATATATTCATTATAGCTGATAATGCTTACCAAACAAAAGAAAGATAAGAGTTTATATGTTGAACCGTTCTTAAATAGATATGGTTGCAAATTGCTTTGATATGTTATGTATAACAAATTGCTATAATCGAATTTTTGTGCTATACTCTTGGATCCAATACTCATGATTTTGGATTTTAGATAGTGATGCCCTCCTAAATGACACAATGTTAGTCTAAGATCAAACAACACAAAACACACAGAGCATTAGTGTTAGTCAATCAAAAACTAAAACATGAAGGCATTCCAAAAGAGACACTAAAAGAGACATGCTAAATATATCTAATAAATAGAACAAATGATCATGAGACATCTCCAACTGCCTCTTAGCATGGCCTTAGCTTCTTCTCCCTTGTTCCTCTCCTCTCCAAGTTCCAAAATAGTGTAGCTCTCAGTAGCTTTTTGCACTATGGATGCTTATGGAGGATTGAGATTATAGAATAGCTCCAAACATGAAATGAAAAGCTATTTTAATGCTAAAATGAAGTATTTTACCAAAAAGACAAGATTTAGATTGTTTATGCTAAAATGCTCTCTAAAATGGCTATAGTCTAAATGCTTACAAGTTTTCAGGATCTGGATTATGAAGGAATGGGCTCTATTTATAGGAAAAATGGAGCAATGGATGGTTGAGATTGAACAATCTCAACAAGGGTCAGGATTGAATGATTTCAAATCCATGTGAGGGCTTTCAACCCAATCTCAGAATGACAAGTGTCAATGTGAGATAGGTTGAGAGAGGAGGGAATAAGCATTAAATGCCTGATATGACCTTGGGATTTTGAGTCAAGGTTGGTTGAATGAATAAACTCTTTATTCAAAGAATAAAGCTTTTATCCAATGGATAAAATCTTGTGCAAATGTGAAATGGATGAATATGGTCAAACAATAAATGTTTGGGGAGACAAGATTGAAATAACCATAAATGGTTATGTAAGAGACATAAATGGTCATGTAAGAGCCATTAGTGGTCTTGGAAGACTTTGGGGGTTAAGTGGTTGAAAGTTGGAAGCCTTTAATGGTTTTCAAAGACTTTGGGGTTTTTGGTGGTTGAAGGTTGAAAACCTTCAATGGTTATCCAAGACTTTGGGCCATTTGAGAAGTGACTCCATTTTGCTTAGGAATGTGACAATAATTAGGGGATGGATTAGGCTAATTAGGAAGGGGTTAGAAGAATCTAGAAAGGGATTAGATTTTGCAAGTGGATTTGGTGGGTGAGGGAAAATAGGATTTTATTTAAAATAAAAATTCATTTATTTCAAGATGTGTGCAAGTTGCATTTGTAGGAAAATGCAAGTGGGGGGGGGGTTTTAAAATGATTTAAATAAATGTTAATTTATTTAAAAGAGGGAAAGGGGGATTTTAATTAAATAAATTGATTTATTTATTTAATTGATTGGAATTGGATTTAATGAATTAATTAAAATAAATTGAATAATTTATTTAATTAATAGAAGAATGTTTGGGGATGAATTAATTAAATATTAATTTAATTAATTGGTGGCTAGTGGATTTTTAATCAAATAAATACGAAATATTCATTTAATTAAGCTGGACAGATTTATGTGACTACATTTGCCCCTCTTTGAGACGGTGCGGTTTATCGCATTGTTTCAAAGAAAGAAAAACTGGTGTGAAGAAATGCCCCATAAAATGTAAATTTAATGGGTGGTATGCCCCCTCGAGAGATGGGCCGAAAAATTTCGAAAAATCGGGCGATCTCTCGAAAAAGAATGAAAATTGGCAGGGTGATAGAAGAGAAGAAGTTAGGTATACTGGTTAAAAATAGAAGAAAACGGGGGAAACATGGAGTGAATATAGAGAAACAACAAGCCAGCAAGTACCCTGAGGTCATGCAAGAGATACATAGCAGATGTAGTGTGGGGTTTGGATTGGTGCGATACAATTGATCAAAATTGGTTGAACAATCTGGTGCAATCGGTTGAATTGCCCCGGTCAAGTCAAAGCGTGACAGTTGATGTCAGTTGGTCGCTTGGACATGATAAAGTCTGAGTAAGTGAATCAAAGTGACCTGATGTGACTTAGACAATTGATGTAATTGCCCGATGAAGTCAAGGTATATGAAGCAAAATACTCGTTGAGACGTAGACAATTGATGTAATTGTCCGTTGGATTGTGTTTGATTGGGTGATCAATTGATAGTGTGTGCGTGTGATGGATGGTTGTGGGGAATCATGGCAGCCCCGTTGAGACTAGGTCATTATGATAAATGTCTGATGTAGTCTAGGATTACCATAATCGATTACCTGTTGAGACCCGAAGATACTTGATCAGAGTATCTGTTGATAGTCTAGGTGTGTGGGAGTCGATGTATCTGTGTAGACAGAGTAACTTGCTTGATTGTGTGGATGAATGAGGATGGGAAACACAATCCCTCCTATTTAGAGATGGATAGTGATGAACGTGGCTTGATTGGGTTGATTGAGAAACGATGTAGGGTATGTGATGTTGATTATCGAGATGGGGAGGGTGAGGGGGGGGATTTGATGTTAGATAGAAGAAATGGAGGACCTATTACGCATTCCTATGGAAGAAGAGGAAAATAGAGTATGCATTATTATGACTCTGTATGCATGATATGCAGCTATTATGAATGTATGGATGGGTGGAATGCAACGGAATGCAGTATATACAGATGAGATGGAATGACGATCCATAGTGCTCTATTTTCATCATTGAGCTTTAAAATGTTGGAAGAGAATACAAGCATCTTGACATAATGATTCAAGATGACCAGAGTATTTCTTACATGGATTTGATATAGCAAGTTAATACAAGCAACTTGATATAATGGATCAAGTCGACCAGAGTATTGCTTGCGGAACAGACAAAGATTATCACCGTTCATGCATGACTTGGATCGTCCTCCTTGATCTTAGGCTGATCATATCCTGAGACAAGTTCATACCGTACTAAGAAAATAAAACCTTTATCCAATTTGGAGGAAGAGGAACCAAAGAATGAGCATTGTACCTGCAACCAAACAGTATATACATAAAGAATAAAGAATATGGATCCTTGGTAATGGTTCATGCTCATATGGTCGAGGTATACGCTGTAGTCAGCAAGCCGTAATGATCTATGACTGTATTTTGCATAAGATCACGTAGCTTGGTGAACTTCCCACGTAGACACCATTAGTACATGCCCCAGAACTTCATCGGAAATAATGTGCAAACGATACAAAACCATGCTGAAAGATCCTGATACAGATAAACAAACGATTGTACTCACGAATCAACCAAGTATTTGATAGCTTAACATAATTTTCTTGTCAAAGAAAACGTCACTTTGTCTTTGTTTTGGTAAGGAAGGATGCATCCTTGTTTTAAAGACAGTTTGATTGTTGATGTCGATTGTTTTGGTTTGATTGGTAAATGGTCAGTTTGTGAGTATTTTATCAATGCTTGTTTGGTATCTGCAGGGATGAGTATGTACAAGGTGTTGCCATGTTTTTGTGTGATTTTCAATGGGTTTTCCGATGTTTTTGGATTTTGAATTGTTTTGACTGTTTTTGGTATTTTTGTGAGACATTTTTTTGCATGTTTTTTGGATTTTGTGTTGAGACATTTTTGAATGTTTTTGGTATTTTCTGATGATTGCCTGAATGAAGAGCGTAATGACACATAAGACAATGTAGAATCCACTTCCATCACTAGGGTAAGGGTATTGCCCCCAGTTTGTAGACCTGACTATGAAAAGGTGGGATGCTAGACGCATGGAGTACTTTCTTAATTGCAGATCAAATAACAAGCCGTGGTTGGGATGGATGGATGTGTGTATGTATGAATGTGATTGCAACGAGCCTGAAAGATACTGGAGCCATTGCCTTTACGAGTGGCGCCTGTTTGCCAGGTTTTCACCATCGCACTTACCCAAGGTGCCACCGGAGTGGTTGTTCACCGTTTGGATGCATGATTTTTTTCTTTACTTTTTTGAATGTTTTTGTATTTTCTTTAGGACATTTTCTGAATGTTTTTGGTATTTTTGATGTTTTTGTGAATGTTTTTGGTATTTTCTGGTATGCAGGGGAGCCTGATGCTCTGTACACCTTAGGTATAAAACCGTTTGAGGTGCATTCTATTGATTGGATCTGCGAGTGGTTCTCCTTCTAAAGTAGCCAACTGATATGCCCCGGACCCGAACACAGCAGTGACAACATATGGGCCCAGCCAGTTTGATTCAAACTTACCCTGATGTTCTCTGTTGGGTTGGTTGCGAGGATTCTCTCGTAGAACAAGATCACCTACCTCAAATGTACGAGGTCTAACTCGGTGATTGTAGCTTCTGCTCATGCGCTGCTGATAGGCTTTGAGGTGATTATATGCAGCTTGTCGTTTCTCATTAAGTAACTCTAAGTCCTGAAGACGGGATACTCTGTATGCTTCATCATCGATGAGATTATGCAAGGAAACTCGTAATGATGGTATCTCAACCTCAATAGGTAAGATAGCTTCTGCACCATAGACCAATGAATAAGGAGTTGCACCTGTAGGGGTTCGAATGCTAGTGCGATATGCCCATAATGCTGGATTCAATTGAACATGCCAATCACGACCGGCATCATTGACTGTCTTCTTTAGGATCCTCAATATGTTTTTATTGGATGCTTCGGCCTGACCATTGCCTTGTGGGTAATAGGGAGTGGAAAAGCGGTGTTGGATATGAAATTTCTCACAAAGTCCACGGACATCCTGATTTTTGAAAGGAAGACCATTATCTGTGATGATGGACATGGGTACACCATACCGGCAGATGATGTAATTGAGGATGAATGAGGCGATCTGCTTGCCGGTGACTTGGGTAAGTGGAACAGCTTCGATCCACTTGGTGAAATATTCGGTGGCGGTAATAATGAATTTATGGCCGTTGGATGAAGATGGATGAATCTTACCCACAAGGTCAAGGCCCCATTGACAGAAAGGCCATGGTGTTGTGATTGGTTGCAGTTCCTGTGCTGGTGCATGTATCAGGTCGCCATGAACTTGACATTTCTTGCATTTCCTGACAAAGTAGTAGGAATCCTTTTCCATAGATGGCCAATAGTATCCAGCTCGTATGAGTTTCTTGGCTAGTGATGGACCACTGGAGTGAGTCCCGCAAATTCCTTCATGTACCGCTTCCAAAGCCTTTGTTATCTCATCTTGTTCCAGACATCGAAGGAGAGTACCATCAAGACTACGTCGGTATAGGGTTTCGGCAATAATGGTATATCGAGCAGTTTGGCGAATGAAGGTTTTACGTTGGTTATTTGATTGGTTGGGAGGAAGGGTATGATCGCGGAGATAGGTGTAGAATTCACCATACCATGGGGATTCAGAACCGACAAGGTGACATATCATTTCGGATTCAGGGATATCATAAGCGGGGATCCAAAGTTGTTCTACCAAGAACTCGTAGCGTGTTGAATTCTGTGGAAGATCTAGGAGAGATGCGATGGTAGCCATAGCGTCAGCAACTCGATTCTGATCTCTCGGTATCTGCTCAAAAGTGATAGTATTAAATGATGTCTTTAGATTCTCCACCATTTGCTTGTATGGCATGAGTTTATCATCTTTGGTCTGATACTCATCAGTTGCTTGTCGAATGACCAGTTGCGAGTCGCCATATACTTGTAGGTCTTTTAATTTCCATTGTATGGCGAGCCTGAGTCCTGTGATCAAAGCCTCATATTCTGTTATGTTGTTTGTGCATGGAAATGTGAGCCTGTAAGACTTCGGGATGCTATCACCTTGAGGTGTGATAAACAGAAGGCCTGCCCCCGAGCCATGCCTAGTGTATGAACCATCAAAATATAGTTTCCACAGCTGTGCTTCTGTGATCATGAATATCTCTTCATCTGAAAAATTGGAAATGAGAGGATGATCGCCTATGAGTGGTGCATCGGCCAACTGATCTGCAATAACCTGACCTTTGATAGCTTTACGGTCTACATACTCAATGTCAAATTCACTTAGAATCATCACCCATTTGGCCAAGCGGCCTGTCAATGCTGCTTTGCTGAGTAAATACTTGAGTGGATCAATCTTTGCGATGAGTTGTACCTTGTGCGTCAACAGATAGTGCCTCAGTTTAGTGGATGCTAAGATTACTACTGGGCAAGCTCGCTCAATAGGTGTGTAATTGAGTTCATAGCCCACCAGTGTGCGAGAGATGTAGTAAACAACACACTCTTTTCCTTCTGCATTATGTTGTGCCAGTAGTACACCCAATGCTATACTTGTTGCCGAGATATAGAGTAATAATGGTCTTCTTGGATCTGGTGGCATCAGCAATGGTGGATTCATGAGATAGTCTTTAAGCGTCTGAAATGCTTGTTGGCATTTGTCATCCCACTGAAAGCGTATGTTCTTGTGTAGCAGATGTGTAAATGGGTGACACTTATCAGCCAATTGTGCAATGAATCTTCGGATGGATTGAAGCTGCCCTTGTAGTGTCCTTAGCTGACTGATATTCTTTGGAGGTGGCATGTCCATTATTGCCTTAACCTTTGCTGGATCGACCTCAATACCTTTGCTTGAGACAATGTATCCTAGAAGTTTCCCAGAGGTCACTCCAAAGACACATTTCTTTGGGTTGAGTCGAACATGATATTGTTCCAGTCTATCAAAGATTTGATCTAAGATGTGGAGAGGTCCTTCTCTAGTAAGTTATTTTGCTAGTAAGTCATCCACATAATCTTCCATCATGGTATGCATCATGTCATGGAAGATGGTGGTCATTGCTCTTTGATAGGTTGCTCCTGCATTCTTGAGACAAAAAGGCATTACATTCCAGCAATATGTGCCCCATGGACATGTGAAGGCTGTCTTATGTTGGTCCTCTGGTGCGATCTTTATTTGATTGTATCCTGAAAAGCCATCCATGAGTGAAAGCATGGCATGTCCTGCTGTTAGATCCACTATGATGTCAATATTTGGTAGGGGAAAGTCATCCTTAGGGACATGCCTTATTCAGATCTCTGAAGTCTGTACAAATGCGGATGCCCCCTTTTGGTTTGCCGACTGGCACAATGTTGGAGATCCATTCTGCATAATCAATTGGTCTAATGAAACCAACATCCAGAAGTTTCTTGAGTTCTGTTTTGACTAGCACTGCAATCTGGGGATGCATCTTACGAAGCTTCTGCTTGACAGGTTTGGCTCCTTCTGCTACGGTGAGGTGATGCATGACTAAATCCGGATCAAGCCCAGGCATGTCTGCATATGACCATGCAAAGTTGATCTGACGCTTCTGGAAGAACTCTATGAATTGAGGCTGTTCCTCTGGAGTGAGAAGAGATGCCAGATGTATGATATGAGGATTTTCAGGAGTCCCCACATTGTATTCTTTGGTTTCCTCGATGAGAATCGTTGATCGTTCCTGTTGTGCATTAGCAGGGAGAATGTCAAACCCTTCATCCTCAGGTGCCTCAAAGAGGTTTTCACCATTGGATACGCTCTTTCTTTTTACTTTTGTCGGATCAAACAGTGCCACAGTGTGGTTGTCACTGGAAGATCCATGTTTTATTGTTATATTTTTGCAGCTGAAGGGTTTGGCATCCACCCCGAAGTATGCTGCGCTGTTAAGTTCAATGGCGAATCCAGCTTTGTGATCCCCGCTTGGTAGATTATCCCTTAATTCTAAAAAGTCAATGATAGCCTCATCGTTCTGGAAGAGGTCAAGACATGGGGGATTTGGTTGGTTCCATTCGATGAGTTCAGGGTGTATAATAGGGATTACTTCATCAATTAGATTAAGTGCAGGTGATGTATCAGTGAGGGTTAAGACAGTGTGGTGAAGGTCGTTGATGGTACTCTCCCTGTCAGAATCAGGCGTAGGATGAGACGTAGGGTCTATGGAAGATGTTTCCAGCTCAGGTACCCAAGTGGTCTTTATCTGTGCTTCTCCATAAACAGGGATGTCTTTGCGGGGCGGAGGTGGTGATGTGTCTTCCTCATCTGAAGGGTTAAGCTATACAGAATCAAATTCCCACTCATGTGAGTCAGTCTCTAAATCACTTTCCAGCATCCGATTGCTATACCATACTGGGATGTCTTTGGAGTTAAATACGGCAGGTGTGATTGGTTTATGTATCTTTGTGATGATCGGTGCTGCAGGAACCGTGATGGGGATAAAAGTATTTGTTATCGGAAGTATTGGTAAGGTTGATTCAGTGGTTTCTGCTGGAACTACTGGTGCCATAGATGTTGCTGCGGGTTCTGATACAGTTGCTGCTACTATTGGTGTTATTGATGGGATTACTGGTTCGTTTGGTGGGATGAATGATATTGATGACGGTTGCGGTGGGTTTGTGAGCCTCGATGGGGCAGTGGGGATAGTGCTTGATGGTGCTTTGATTATGAAAGGTGTCCTCTTTGCAGTAGGTGGACAAAATGGTTTGCTAGGTTTTCCTTTGAATCTGAGTTTAGGAAGGATCTCTTTTTCAAAACCTAGGCCTGTATTACCTTTGGGCTTGAATTCCGGCAGCAGCGGTTCGTGTCGTCCTTGTTTGCAGTATCCCAAAGCACTCTGACCATCATACCCCATTCTTTGCATAATGAGGAGGCCTTTACCATACTGGTCCGTAGGAAGTGTAACTTGGGGTTTGTCAGTGGTGATGGGATCCTTATAGATCCAGTCCGCTAGGTCCTCATCTTGTGTTTCTTCCTCTTGACTCTTTCCAAGGATGAAAGGGGTTAAGGCACATGCTAGCGTGATTAGTGGTTGCTGGAGCAACTGCTGTGGTTTACCATGTGTTCTAGGAGAAGTGGGCATTTGTCCCACACAAAAGAGCTGACTCAAGTTGTATTCTCCAGGACCTTCCTCTGCGACTTTCATTTTAAGCTTTTCTTGCTTGGGTATAGGAGTGTTTGAACTGGCAAGAGAGGCGGGATTTACATATGATGTGGAGGAAATGGCTTCCCTATTATTAGGAACAGTAATCTCTAGTTGATGGCTGATATTATGGCAAAATGCAAAGGGATTTGCGTCGCCCAGGATTGTGATCTCTACACTGTTATGTGGGAACTTGATACATTGATGGTAGGTAGATGGAACGGCTTGCATGGCATGTATCCAAGGTCTTCCTAATAATAGATTATATGGCAGAGGAAGGTCCAGAACCTGACAAATTATGTGTTTTACCACAGGACCTACTCGGATTGGTAGTACCACAGCTCCTTTGGATGAACGCTCTACATCATCATAGGCCTTGATGGTGATCTTCTTGCGAGGATCCACTGATTCTAGTGCATATCCCAATGCTGTGACCAACTGTAGTGTACAAATGTTTAGGCCTGCTCCATTATCTATCAAGACTCGCTTGATCCTGTGTTGGTTGACAAAGCCTTCAATGTGGAGTGAGGCGTTATGAGGTTGTTGGAACGAAGAGTTGTCACTTTCGGAAAAAGTGAGACAAGGTGATGACTTTAGATTTCCAACCATGGCTTGAAATTGGTCTGTGTTCAGGTTTGCAGGGACTGACGCTTCTTGGAGTGCTTGATCCAAGATAGTTTTATGAGAGGGTGACAGACGCAAAAGCTCCAAAATGGATATAAGTGCAGGGGTTTTGTCTAATTGTTCCACAAGATTGTACTGCTTTGGGATGGAGGTGGTGCCTTGTGGAGCTGCCTTGATGGTGACCTTGCCACGACGCGTAACAACATTGCAATTGGAGTTGGGATTTTTGAAGGTTATAGTTGCAACTTGTTCACTGACATCATACAGGTGATTTACAATATAGTTATACGCAGCCTGTGTATAATCAGTGGTATCAGTGCCTCGCCGGGAAGTGGAAGGACCCCTTTGATCTTGTGATGGAAGTGGATTCTTGAACATCTGATGATCATTATTGGTTGTTTTTGGGTCATGTCCTTCAATTTCAATTTTTCGTTGCCTTGACCGTGATTGGGTTTGAGCCATTTTGTTTGCAAGTTTGTTTTGAAGTTGATTGAAGATGATGATGAGTTGTTCGATGAAATGAAAGATTGATGGTTGATGATTTGTGTTGCACGTAGATCTCTAGCACTTTTAAGGTAGATGTAACCGAAATTCCTTCTTTGAATTGCTTGCTTGTTTTTATAAGTTTTGATGTGATAAGGTGTAGAGAAATCTGAGATGTGTTACAGATTTAACTACCTAGTAATGAGAGGATTCACTCATGAACTAGTTTTAACCTGCGTAGATGTGTCTCTTAGGATGAGCTTATCCTAGATGTAGAAACAATCTAAAAAGTGATGTGATGTGTTTGGTTTCAAGCAATATCTAAAAAAGGAATCTTGGGACAAGAACCTCTTAATGTTTTGAGAGTTTTGGGATGGATTGATGATGAAGTGATGATGTATGAATGAGATGATGGATGTTTTTGTTTTCAACTTCAATCTTTCAATAAAAACTTTGTGTCACAAATGGAACAAACTCTATCTCTTCCCTTTCAGGCGTTGGTGGTACTTCTCGAGCTGTGTTGTAGGTGATACAGATGTTTGGGAAGAAGTTGGGATTAATCTTTCCTCCTTGATTTTTGTGATAACTCAGAGCTCTATATTGCATAAAAGCTCTGCAGTTCAATGATTCAGAATCAAATTCGTTTGTTTTACCTTGAAGGTACAGACGAATGCGATATAGAAAAACTCTATGTGAGACAAAGATTTGTCTATTGAGATAGAAGAATTTCCTCCTTTTGATTAAAGCCTTTGAGCTCAATGGTCTCCTTTTCAAGTTGATATTCTGATGACACTTCTTCTTTCGCAAGATATGAAGAATGGTCATAAAAGTTGTGACTCTGTGTTGTTTGCACTTTGTTTTTGGTATTTTTGGTTGTGTTGACAGATGTTGGATGAATACTTTGTTTTTGGGATTGATTTTCTGATTTTTTTTTTTGATTTTTCCTTGACAAGAAAACAAAGCAAGCACACAAACACAAGATTGTAGCCTCAAAGGCACAAATTAGTATGGGTCTAGATCAACCCAATTCTTGGACTTGTTTTTGACCCTTCCTTTAGATTTATTTTAAGGTGTATTTCCAAAGCCTGAAGTCGGCTCAATTTGCACTAGGTCTGTAAAACGAACACACTTCAAACACTCTTTATCCCTATGGTCAGATGGCCAGTTGTGATAAATTTAGCCCACATCTTGATATTTCTTCGACTTTGGTACTACATACCTTATGAATCCCGCTGTGGCAGGTAAGGATGTGATATACTAAGTCTTGCACGAGCATAACAAATAGATGATCCCTATGATGGGGGAGTCACCACTTTTATCAAGCCACAAGTGACTTTTCAAAAAGCTATGTTTCTACTCAAGGAAATATGTATGGTGAGTATCTTGGGAGCAAAACCATCTATGCTCTTGCACTAAACTATACCTCAAATATCCTCAATCAATAGAACAGGTGGGCTACTACTTAAAGGTGTTTAGTCATGTTCGATGGCTTTGGACATAAGTTCATTCTGCAGTAACTCACTTAAGAGCCTTGTAATTGGTGGTGGGGCCCATTTGTCCTTTCGGCCAGTTACACTGTAGGAACAGCTATACCCAAGGCTACAGCTTTCGCTCTCACCTGATTTCTATAGCGGCTCGAAGGATTTACTGCTCGAGGTCGTTCCCAAGAGTATCGATCCCTTGGCAGGCCTCTCTTAAAAAGATAAAATTTGAGCGTTACTAACACTTTTCTCTTGCACCTAGGACCACGAAAGCCGAGGGAGAGGATAGTGTGTGTTAGAGGTAGGACCACTCGACTGACTTTTGTGCACAAGCGTGCCAAACACCAAATTCACTTGTTCTTTTTAATCCAACATTTTGCAAATGTGATCTAACTATTTGGAGATGTTGCTCCAACAGCCATGGTGTTCATTTTAACTTCAAAGCAATATGTTTTGTAATCTAGAAGTTGAAAGTCCTGGTCAACTTAATGAAAAACACGATTGCATGAAGGAAAATTTGTTTTTGCCAAAAATAAAGACAAGTGGATTGTTCTTTTTACTGCACCAAATTCTTGAAATGTGGATTGTAAATTTTAGGTCCCAATTGATGCAATGAAATCAAATTTTGTGTTGTTAATTTTAAGCACCAAAGAAAATGAGGCCTAACTAGAAAACAATGAAAAACTGTTTTTTTTTTGTGGTTTTGTAGTTTTAAGTTCTTTTTAAGCACTAAATGACAAATTTGTGATTTTTATGTTGGGTTGTTAACCTGTATGAACAAAAACAAGTTAGTAAAAATCGGTGTTCAAGGGGGGCTTCCACAAGCCTAAGATACTCAATTTTTCAGTTACAAATTTTACAAATCCTGATTCTGAAATGCCCTGAAATTTGACTAAGTCTGAAATTTGGAGGATCTTCCAAAAACTAGATTTTGCATTACAACTCCTAGAGGTCTGAAACCCCTCTCAAACATCCTGAAAGTATATATGGAATATAACTTAAAGTATTCACTTATACTTAAATGTTATATTCCATATATATTCTGCCTCTCACAAACCTAAGAAAAATAATTTTATCAATTACAAGGCCTTTTTTTTACAATGTTCTGTTACAATAGCGCTAGTCTGTGTGAAAACAGAAGTGCTACTTTAACACAAACGCGCTAGAATATTACAAAAGCGCTAAAAGAAAAGATTTTTACAACAATACAAAAGCGCTAATATAAATACAAAAGCGCTAATTAATGAACAAAAGCGCCAAAATACTGGCAAAAACGCTAATTCTTTGACAATAGCGCTATTGTAAGAACAAAAGCGCTAAAAGACAAAAAAACAATAGCGCTAAAACGCGACAAAAGCGTCAAAACGCGACCTGTGTGTCAAGTTCAACATTCAAACATGTTAGTTGGGTTAAAAAAAATTGTTTTTTTAGGTGCTTCGATTCACGTCGGGTTCACCAAATGACGCCCTCCTAAATGGCACAAGGTTAGTCTAAGATCAAACAACACAAAACACACAAAGCATTAGCGTTAGTCAATCAAAAACTAAAACATGAAGGCATTCCAAAAGAGACACTAAAAGAGACATGCTAAATATATCTAATAAATAGAACAAATGATCATGAGACATCTCCAACTGCCTCTTAGCATGGCCTTAGCTTCTTCTCCCTTGTTCCTCTCCTCTCCAAGTTCCAAAATAGTGTAGCTCTCAGCAGCTTTTTGCACTATGGATGCTTATGGAGGATTGAGATTATAGAATAGCTCCAAACATGAAATGAAAAGCTATTTTAATGCTAAAATGAAGTATTTTACCAAAAAGACAAGATTTAGATTGTTTATGCTAAAATGCTCTCTAAAATGGCTATAGTCTAAATGCTTACAAGTTTTCAGGATCTGGATTATGAAGGAATGGGCTCTATTTATAGGAAAAATGGAGCAATGGATGGTTGAGATTGAACAATCTCAACAAGGGTCAGGATTGAATGATTTCAAATCCATGTGAGGGCTTTCAACCCAATCTCAGAATGACAAGTGTCAATGTGAGATAGGTTGAGAGAGGAGGGAATAAGCATTAAATGCCTGATATGACCTTGGGATTTTGAGTCAAGGTTGGTTGAATGAATAAACTCTTTATTCAAAGAATAAAGCTTTTATCCAATGGATAAAATCTTGTGCAAATGTGAAATGGATGAATATGGTCAAACAATAAATGTTTGGGGAGACAAGATTGAAATAACCATAAATGGTTATGTAAGAGACATAAATGGTCATGTAAGAGCCATTAGTGGTCTTGGAAGACTTTGGGGGTTAAGTGGTTGAAAGTTGGAAGCCTTTAATGGTTTTCAAAGACTTTGGGGTTTTTGGTGGTTGAAGGTTGAAAACCTTCAATGGTTATCCAAGACTTTGGGCCATTTGAGAAGTGACTCCATTTTGCTTAGGAATGTGACAATAATTAGGGGATGGATTAGGCTAATTAGGAAGGGGTTAGAAGAATCTAGAAAGGGATTAGATTTTGCAAGTGGATTTGGTGGGTGAGGGAAAATAGGATTTTATTTAAAATAAAAATTCATTTATTTCAAGATGTGTGCAAGTTGCATTTGTAGGAAAATGCAAGTGGGGGGGGGTTTTAAAATGATTTAAATAAATGTTAATTTATTTAAAAGAGGGAAAGGGGGATTTTAATTAAATAAATTGATTTATTTATTTAATTGATTGGAATTGGATTTAATGAATTAATTAAAATAAATTGAATAATTTATTTAATTAATAGAAGAATGTTTGGGGATGAATTAATTAAATATTAATTTAATTAATTGGTGGCTAGTGGATTTTTAATCAAATAAATACGAAATATTCATTTAATTAAGCTGGACAGATTTATGTGACTACAGATAGCATGCGTCGCTAGATTACTTTGGACTATAGGTGTAGATTCATTGTGGTTTATGCTACAAGAATTAGAACAATTGTACATAGTTTATGGGTAACTTCACTTAAGAAACTCATGTCTCATCTCAATTATGTTCAATTACATTGTCAATTTGAAGATTTGGTCAAGTTTGAGGTAGGAACTCAAATTCCTCCTTTGTTTTTCAATTGAATTAATTTTAGTTTATTGCAAATGAGTTGTTGAGTGAATTAAAGTATTCTTCCAATTTAAATCTCTCCATTTGGATGATTATATGATTTGTATGAACCAAATTTGGAAATTACGAGTATATATGAGGTTATGTTGTTCAATTCTATTTGGGATGTTGAAATGACAAATCGAGGGAGTATTGTATTGTTGAATTGATTAGAATCAGAAGGCTAATATTGCATTTTCATTTTATACACTTTGAAATTTTAGGGTTTTTGAGGTCCATCAGTTAAGGGTGTTTGTCTTGGTCCCATAGACTATTCAGTCTCGTGGACATCATTAAAATCTTTCATTCATTCATTCAGCAATGGTAATTGGCCTCATGACTAGTTTTTGGTCCAAACTTGGGAATTATTGAAAAGTGGTATTTGATGATTTTGATATGATATTATATTATGGAATCATGATAACATATATGGGTATGTGCAGGATCACGGTGTGCCAAAACAGGCCCTTAAGTGGCAATGAAATTTCAGAAAATCGGAGTTATGCAACTTGACATAAAAATTTGAATAAGTTGTGAACATTATTTTTAAAATATGTAAGAAGAGAATATATAGAAAATTGAATGTAGTTTCTAAGCTACTAGTTGTTTTTTGGAAAAAAAAAATCCTATTTGATGAAAATTTCAAATTTCAATGCAGTGGTACTAAAATTTCAGGAAAAAAATAAGAAGTAGATGTATGTCTGACCACCCTAATCATAATTAAATTATAATATTTTTTTATAATATTTATAATATAGGTATTAGACTCATGTTCGGATGTGACGCATGTTTTTTTAATTTTTTATAAAGTAAATAATTATTTATGAATTTTTTACTACAACTTTTCAGAAATTCAGAAACTCCTAGGTCTGACCACCTTTATAATAATTATTTATGAATTTTTTACTACAATTTTTCCCTATAGTAGACGAAGCATAGGATGTGATGCATGTTTCAGATTCAAAAAATGTTATACCATTTGAAAGTTATGAGTGTTTTTCAATTAGTCTATCAATCAGGACTATTGTCAGAATTCAATTAGAAAATAAATAATTATTATTTATTAAAGTCGAAATAAGACAAGCCTTATATTGTTGGAAATATGGGAATGTCCTTAAAAATAATTTTCGTTTTATCAATTTTGGCTACCAAAAAAGTCGTCAGCCACCAGTGTAAAGTCTGGAAAATCAAGAAATACTGAAAAAACACGTTTTTTCAGTTGACTTTCCAGGCTTGTCACTTCCAAGCCAAATACCAAAGCATTCCCCAGCCAAAATTTGAAATTTAAAAAGTTGACTACAAAAATCGGATGTCCGATTAATTATATCAGATATCTGATTTTAATAAGTAAATTCTCTAACTAAATTTGCCCATAATTAATCTAATGTTTATTAATATATTAATATATTAATTTATAAATAAATTAGTATATGATATTAGGGAGAGGGAGAGAGAGAGAGAGAGGGGGGGGGGAGAGGGAGAGAGAGGGATAGAGAGGGGAGGGATAGAGAGAGAGAGAGAGAGGGGGGGGAGGGAAGGGAGAGATGGGGAGCAGGAAGGGAGAGAGATAACGAGATAGAGGGAGAGAGAGAGAGAGATGGAGAGAATAGGGGAGAGGGATATAGAGAGATTAGGGGAGACAAATAGACAAAGAGAGAGACAGAGAGAGAGTGGGGAGGGGAGAGGGAGAGAGAGAGAGAGAGAGAGAGGAGAGAGAGAGAGAGAGAGATTAGGGGAGAGAGATAGATGGATAGATTAGGGGAGAGGGATAGAGAAAGATTAGGGGAGAGAGAGAGAGAGAGAGAAGGAAGGGAGAGAGAGATTTGGGGGAGAGAGAGGGAGATTAGGGGAGAGGGGGAGAGAGAGAGAGATTAAGACACCATAGGACCCAAAGCGACCCAATATGGTGTCATAATGGGTCGTATGGTGTCCTAAGGGTTCATAAGGCTTCATGGACACCATAGGACCCAAAGAGACCCAATATGATGTCGTAACGGGTTGTATGGTGTCCTAAGGGGTCATAAGGGTTCATGAGACACCCATATGACCCCTAAGAAAAACATACAACGCCTTATGACACATATGGTGTCATTAGGGGGTCATATGGTGTCCTAGGACACCATATGACCCCTTAAGACACCAAATTGTGTCATTATGGGTCATATGGTTTCCTAAGGGGTCGTAGGACAGAATATGACCCAAAGCAATCCAATATGGTGTCATTAGGGGTCATATGGTGTCCTAAGGGGTCATATGACACAAGATGACCCATAATGACCAAATATGGTGTCTTAAGGGGTCATATGGTGTCCTAAGGGGTCGTAGGACACCATATGACCTCTATGGACACCATAGGACCCCTTATGACACCATATGGTGTCGTTAGGGTTCATATGGTGTCCTAAGGGGTCGTAGGACATAATATGACCCCTTAGAAGACCATAGGACCCAAAGTGACCCAATATGGTGTCATAATGGGTTGTATGGTGTCCTAAGGGGTCATAAGGGTTCATGGGACACCATATGGCCCCTAAGGACAACATATGACCCATTATGACACCATATAGTGTCGTTAGGGGTCATATGGTGTCCATAGGCATCATATGGTGTCCTACGACACCATATGACCCCTTGAGACTCCAAATTATGTTGTTATGGGTCATATGGTGTCCTAAGGGGTCATAGGACACCACAGGACCCCTTATGACACCATATGGTGTCGTTAGGGGTCATATGGTGTCCTAAGGGGTCGTAGGATTTAATATGACCCCTTAGGACACCATAAGACCCAAAGCGACCCAATATGGTGTCATAACAGGTCGTATGGTGTCCTAAGGGATCATAAGGGTTAATGGGACACCATATCACCCCTAAGGACAACATAGGACCCCTTATGACACCATATGGTGTCGTTAGGGGTCACATGGTGCCCATAGGGGTCATATGGTGTCCTAGGACACCATATGACCCCTTAAGACACCAAATTGTGTCATTATGGGTCATATGGTGTCCTAATGGGTCGTATGGTGTCCTAAGGGGTCATAAGGGTTTATGGGACACCATATGACCCCTAAGAACAACATATGACCCCTTATGACACCATATGGTGTCGTTAGGGGTCATATGGTGTCCTAGGACACCATATGACCCCTTATGACACCAAATTGTCTTGTTATGGGTTATATGGTGTCCTAACGGGTTGTATGATGTCCTAAGGGGTCATAAGGGTTCATGGGACACCATATGACACCTAAGGAAAAAATACGACTCCTTATGACACCATATGGTGTCGTTAGGGGTCATATGGTGTCCATAGGAGTCATATGGTGTCTTAGGACACCATATGACCCCTTAAGACACCAAATTGTGTCATTATGGGTCATATGGTGTCCTAAGGGGTCATAGGACATAATATGACCCCTTAGGACACCATATGACCCAAAACAACCCAATATGGTGTCATTAGGGGTCATATGGTGTCCTAAGGGGTCATATGATATCTTAAAGGGGTCATATGACATAATATGACCCACTAGGACACAATATGACCCATAACAACCAAATATGGTGTTTAAGGGGTCATATGGGTTCATGGGACACCATATGACCCCTAAGGACAACATACGACCCCTTATGACATATGGTGTCATTAGGCGTCATATGGTGTCCATAGGCGTCATATGTTGTCACCCCTTAAGACACCAAATTGTGTCGTTATGGGTCATATGGTGTCCTAAGGGGTCGTAGGACACAATATGACCCAAATCTCTCTCTCTCCCTCTCCTCTCTCTCTCTCCTCCTCTCTCTCTCCCTCTCCTCCTCTCTCTCTCTTTCTCCCCTAATCTCTCTCTCTCTCTCTCCCTCTCCTCCTCTCTCTCTCTCTCCCTCTCCTCCTCTCTCTCTCTATTTCTTCCCTAATCTCTCTCTCTCTCCTCCTCTCTCTCTCTCCCTCTCCTCCTCTCTCTCTCTCTCTCTCTCTCTCTCTCTCTCTCTCTCTCTCTCTCTCTTTCTCTCTCTCCCCTAATATCTCTCTCTCTCTCTCTCTCTCTCTCTCTCTCTCTCTCTCTCTCTCTCTCTCTCTCTCTCTCTAAAATATGACTAATAAAATCTGATATCGAACTTAATCGGATATCCAATTTCTTCCATTGCCATTAATGTGGTAGTTTAGTGAAAAAAAGGTGGCAACGGGAAAATTTTTGGGGACCACAAATTTATACATTAAAATTAGATATCCGATTTTTGTACATAAAAAAGAGCCTTGTGGGCCATTTTGTGGATTCCAACGGCCCATAGTCTGCATATTCGGTTTTATGTCGATGATAACAAGTTTTCAGATAGGTTGAGACAAATTTGTGCTTTTGGGAGATTCTTAAAGTCAAATCTTACATTGTCAATCATGTAGGAGAATCTATGTGGAGGGAAATGGGGAGTAGTAGTCGTCGGAAGTCTAAACGCAAAAGAAAATTTTCAAAATGACCAAATTGAAGTGTATAGAGAAAGAGATAGAGAATGTCATAGGAGGAGAAGACAAGGTATGTTAAATATTGCTAATGTTACTTCAAGTGAAGAGGAATTTAATTTGAAAATGTGCCACAAGTTATTGAAAATGAAAATGCAGATTTTGAAAGTGAAAATTTTGAAAATGTTGAAAATGTTGAGAGTGATAATGAAAATGCTCAACATGTGGAAAATTTTGACATAGGAGGTGAAAATGTGGAAAACTTTGACATTGAAGGTGGAATTGCTCAACCAAGTGAACCATATGTAACACCTAATTACTTTAGAAATGAAGACCCTCTCATGGATGAAAGACAAATTCCAAATCCAAGACCTTCAAGAACCCCAAAATGGTTATTTGAAATCGATGAGAATATTATTGCAAATCTTGAAGGCAAGAGGTCAACAAGAACCATTTGGTTGTGGGCTACACAACTTTTCAACCAAAATATTAGCAATAAGACATTGACCGAGAAATACCAACTCTTTGTTCAATTGCTAAAGATGATAAAGATGAGACCATTGCTAAACAAATCAAAGATTCGTATGAACAAGAAGATGGAGAGAAATTCTATTATTGCAAAAAATCTATTTGACGCTCTTAATTCTATTGGAAAGAATACCAAAGAAAGAGATAAGAGAGCCACTCGAAGAGTGATTACAACCTCCTTAGTAAGCCATCAATTGAGGAAGGCTTGTCAAATGAGACAAACTTGTGTTGATTTTAACATAAACCATAAAACTTTGGATAGAGCACTTGCACGAAGACAAAGACTTGACAATCCACTTCATCAAGATACATGGGCTTTTGGTGGGAGGCTTCCACGTGTTGATAGAAAGTTGACTGACAATGTGAAGGAGGAGATTCAACAATTTTGGCACTCTAATTCTAGAGTGTCACCCAATGTAAAGGACGTTTTGAAATTAAGAATCGGCAACCAAGACTGCACACTGCATCCCAAACATTTCTTGGAATCAAGCCAAGCAATGTTGTACAAAAAAATTAGTGAATTACATCCAACTTTGCAAATATCACAAAGGGCCTTTGAATCTTTGAAACCATTTTATTGTGTTCCTCTTAAGATTTGCAATACTTGTTGTTGCAAGTACCATGTGGAGTTTTCAATATACCATGAACTTTTATGTCATATTCGTTCTACAATGCATACTAATGAGATATTGCAGGAGTGTGATGCAATGCTATTTCCGAGATCATCAAGAGACTTGCAAGATCTATTTTTATGCCCTAGAGATGATGGCTGCTATTTCTATAGAAATGATTGTTTGAATGAGAAGTGCTCAGAATGTGGTGGGTTGTCAAAGTTTGTTTCATGTTTTCATGACGGCAGCGAACACGAGTTTGGAAAGAATTATTTTGAGAAAAAAAGATATGAGATAGTGAAATATACTTTGAAGAGTGGAGGTGAAGGTTCTAGATGTGGATTAGTCTCAAGAAAAGTGAGTATTGCTGATTTTTTTTGGATTTTAAGGAAAATATTTTCTATAAGTATGCAAGGCACACCCATAGGTCTCAGTGGTTGGATCAACAGTTCAGGATGTGTAAGAACTCTTTCCCGATTGGCACTATTGTATCGGTGGTTGATTTTGCAGAGAACTATACATTGCAACCATAGAATGAGGTACAGTCTTTGTACTACAATTCAATCCAGATTGCTATTTTTGTTCACACAAAGCTCCACGAGTGTGATCTTTTTCAAATCCTAATATGATTTCTATTTCGTCAACCTCTAAAGGAGCCACCTGACTTGGCTCCACCCAAACCAAGATCCATTCTTCCCACTTTTCAAGAATGTATTTCTATTCACTATCTTGTAGTTTCCCTCGTGAATTTTTAATTATAGTGCAGAGTTCTTCACGAAGGACACACCACATCGTCTACAATCTAGCAATTCAATTTTTTTCTTTGATCCCATGGAGGCCCATAGTCCTTTGTCTAAGGAAGTGCTTCCTGAATAGTCATGGGGGGGGAGAGGTAATGCTTGAAATCACCCTTCTATTGCGAGATTATGTTTATAACTTCTTGGTCTTTTGGAAACTGAAAAGTACTTCGAGTCTGCCAACTCTGGTTCCACACTATAGAAATTGTCGGATATTGCCTTCCAAATATCCTTCGATGCAAAAGCATCATTCTCATAATAGAAAAAAGGTGCCCCTTGCATGAACACATTGATTTCCTCTAAGCGTGGCCCAATAGGTTTCCTAGGAACTCCAAAAATAGTTAGTCCCTATGCACATAAATTAGAGACGTCATATCAAACACTCCAAACATTGTTTGTTTGTATTGCATACTCTATATGTATTTATCACCCTTTAACACTTTCCTCTGCTTTTCTCCAATTTCTCTCTTGTAGGCAGTTGATGAGCTTGTTTCCATGTCATTCAAGATAATGTTTGCTTGCTTTCTTTTACAAAATTTACTTGCTCACGAGTCTTCAACTTGTATCTTCTACTTCTGCACAAATATAAATTATAATTCACACTCAAATGATAATTAAATAAAATAAGCATTTGTAAAGAAAATATTTAGTCATTGGATGTTACAGATTATCTAACCGAAAGATCCTAGATCCAATTCTTGGAGAAAGGAAACATCATTGATAAACTTTTTTTCAAATAGCACTGAATCAAATAAATTAAAAATGTTTCATGTAATTTTTAAAAGTAGAACTCATGCAATGCTTTCATTCATCGACAGCAAAGCCATCTGGCCCCCAACCTTATCCATAATAGAACAAATCACTATAATAGGCTATTATAAAGAATCTATACAAAAATATGAAAGAATATTAAATTACCATTACAAACCTATAAACCATTAAATAGTGAAAATAGATATAAATTTGTAAAGGTCTCCCTACAAACACCACAACCATAACCAAAACAAAAACAATTATGACCCACAAAAACTAAGTAGCTGGTGAGTTGCAAGTCTGCAACATCTCTTAGATGATTGAACCGTTTCTTAATTTTGTTCTTCTGATTAGTCAATGGATTTAGTTGCATGTACAAGTTTTCTATTTGAAGCCTTTCATTTCCTTCTACATCATTCTTCATGTCTATAGTGTTGGATAGTTGTACAATTTGTGATGCTATAATATCTATGTGACCCTTAATATCCTTAGTATATTTATGCCATTGCCTTTAAAACATGTATGCCGCCACTACATCCTTTACACTTTTCTAAAAAGAAAATTATGCTTTCTTGTAGTTGGATATGTGTTGTTGCACATCTAATCACCAAAACTTCTAGTCTTTTCTCTTTCACCTTCTTCTCTACATCCTTCAAATAAACTTTGGCTTCCAATTTGAAATAATGTTCCTTAAATCCATTAAGCATCAATTGTTTTTTCTCTGCACTTGACAAAGACTCATCCAAAAATACTTCTAGAAGTCCTTCATGAAGGACTTTCACTGCATCATTAATAAGTTATGATCCCTATATTTGAGACTTAATAAAATTCTTGTGAGTAGAATGGTGAAGTTTATCACCCAAACAAATCATATGCAAGGGAGACAATCACTTAAGGTCCATCTGATCTTGAGACATTGATGCCCACTTTAGCATGTCACATCCTAAATTGACAAGACTAGGACGCCTTAGGTGCCCTGGTACTCATGATTGGGACCCAAAATATGACCCCTCATTTCTTGCCTCATGTGTGAGAAAAAAATTCAAACACTTTATGTATGATTACGTATAAAAGGAAGCCTACCCTTTCATTTTAAGGGGTATACCTATAATTCAAGTGAGCTCTTAATTATAAAATCAATTCAATTCCAAGTGAACAAGCAATCAAGCATTCATCAAGCATTGAAGGAGAATTCAAGTTAAAGCACAACATTCATGATCAACAGTCTGCATGACATCCTAAAACCTTGTGTGAGGATTCAAGAAATATTCATCAAGGTATCATGTTCAATTTTAAGCATTTTTAGATTAGATCTAAAGGGATCATTTTAAAGAGGGAGGAAGAGATCTTTTCCTAAAGATGTCTACCTCCAAAAATAGAGGAGATATTTAATAAAGATATCATCTTTTAAATTAAGAAATGGGCAGGAGATTAAGAATACAAACCTTCCATATTGCACACTTCAAGGTATATTCAAACCTATTTGACCTAGGAAAGCCCTCATCAACAAACCTATTTTCATCATTTTGTGTGTAGGAAATTGATTCAGGAGTTACGTGTGAAGAATTTGGCAAAGTAAATGATGACAATCAAACTCATATTTTGATGGAATGAAAAGCAGAAGAGTACGCTAGTTCCATACACCTTCCTTTACTATTTTAAAAGTATCATCGACCAAAATATTATGCAGTAGTAGTATGGAGTGCATTTCATCTATTTTATGCTAAAAGATTTCATCATACCACTTTCTTTTCAAAGGCGACTGATTGATTGCATTGTTTGGGTAATGCGTTCCAAATAGATACAGTTGCATACCATTTATCTGTCTTGAAAGCCTTTTATCTTGATGCGATTAAATTAAAGTTCTTTCTCTATTTTCTGGTGATCTCTGGAGCAGAGGTTTCTTTGCATCGACCTGGGATACATTTAACTTGTGTTGTATCTGCGAAAATATGTATCCTAGGTCGATGCAATACAACCTCTGCTCCACCAATACCAGATAGAAGAGAAAGTACTTTAATTTAAAGCCACCAAGATAAAATGCTTTCAAGACATATATTAGGTATAAAAGGAAGCCTACCCTATCATTTGAAGGGGTTTACCTACAATTCAAGTGATCTCTTAATGATAAAATCAATTCAATTCCAAGTGAACAAGCAATCAAGCATTCATCAAGCATTAAAGGAGAATTCAAGTTAAAGCACACCATTCTGCATGACATCCTAAAACCTTGTGTGAGGATTCAAGAAAGATTCATCAAGGTATCATGTTCAATTTTAAGCATTTTTAGATTAGATCTATCCTTTCCCTCAAAAGGAAAATATTATACTTCAAGGTTAATTCACAACCCGAGGTTTGACCTAGGAAAGCCTCCATCAACAAACCTATTTTTCATCATTTTGTGTGTAGGAAATTGATTCAGGAGTTACATGTGAAGAATTTGGAAAAGTTAATGATGACAATCAAACTCAAATTTTGATGGCATGAAAAGCATAAGAGTAGGCCATTTCACACCTCCTAGTCCCAAGAATTTTTTACAACCTTTTGATAGTAGATTTTGTGTACCATCCTAATCCAAAAAATATTAATTTTGTCTACATCCGACAGGTGGAGGATCTGGTCAATCCGCACCTCCTAGTCCCAACAATTCTACTTGAACACTCTATCATGGGAGGAGAGATATGACTTCTAGGTCTACTAAGGAGATGCTTACTATTAGTCATATGATAAAAGGAAATAGAAGAAACGTGAATACTACTAGCTAACAAGTTGTGTAATGTTGGGTGATTCATGTTACATCATGGATTTCATTGGCTAGCAAGTTGTGAAACTACAAAAAGTTTTGATCATATTTTTATCGAGCATGAAAGCAACCACCTTGAGCTCAAGAATGACAGACATCATGTTGTAGAGTATCAACCCTTGTTGAACAAGGGTGTCATATTTTTGAGGCTCGATCAGTGCAAGGAGACATTTTGTGTATATGAAGTGGTTTCAATTAGCCATTTTGTGTATAAGTAGAGAGGAGAGATTGATGTCTTTGTTTATTTTCCTACAAAAAAATGAAAGAGGTCATAATCAAGGAACACACATGTCCAAGCAAGGAGAGAATTTGGATTTAGGACAATTCTATGCAAGAAAGGATATTAAGTTATAAAAGATAAAAATCAACAAAGGTAAAGTGGATCCTTAAAAAAGAGGAACAATTGACAACTATTATTCTTGCTCCACAATGTAGAGACAAGAAGAACTAGGCTATTAAGTTGCCTCCCAAGTATGATTGCACATGAAATCATAGTACCATGAATGACAATGAGCCCCTAATAGGTATAAGCTACCAATGTCGTATAGCAAGATAAAAACATAATAGGTTATAAATGTCATTTAGAAGGGATATGATGAGTGTATAACTCATTGTCACCTATTATTTAAATGTTACTAGAACTACAATAAGTTGTTGAATTTTAATCTCCAAATCATGACATTCATTAGTGTAATAGTTGATGATGCTTGAAAAAAGGATTTTCCTAATTTTGTTTATGGTTTTTTCTTCAATTTTTCAAGGGGAGAGTAATAAAGTTGGCTTTAAGAAACTCATACAAAATTATCTCTTGTTGTGATATTAAAAGTTGTTGGAAAATTCATACATATATTAGACAATGGGGGAGGGGATGTTAACAAAGGAGGAGGATAGAAACCTAAATCGGTGTATATCACTTAACAAACAACCTGATACTTAATCGACGTATCTATCATATGCAAGACAACCGATACTAATCGATATGTATTAGTTAAGCCCGATAACAATCAATGTTCACAGTTAATATATTAAACGATATTAATCAGAGAGCATTGCTTAAGCCCGATAACAATCGGTGTTCATAGTTAATATGTTAACCGATATTACTCAAAGTGCATTCATTTTAATGTAAACCGATACCAATCAGTATTTTGTGCTATGAGGTTTACAACCAATGATTATCGGTAGTTAAGCATTGATCAAACTTTACAAGTATGGTTGAATATATACAAATTTAAGAATGATCATCAAATGAAGGAACAATAGCTTGAAGTCTTCATCATAGTTTATCAATAGGATAGATAATTGAATCAGAGACTTCATTTATCTCTCATCCAATCATTTACCTTATCGAGGCTATCATGCATTGACAGGATAGAGGGACCTTATATCAAATTAACAAAGGCAGGAGAGTGATATATGTATTAGTGTAATTATTATACTCTTTGAATATTTATCCTTAGTATCACCTAATAGCCAACCTTCACACAATGGATGAGGAGAAAGTTCGCACAAGAGAGAGAGAGAGATTGCCAAATGTTGGAGAGAAAATTACGTGTTGACAACCTTAAGAATAATTTGCCTTGTACGTTATTGATTCATTATGCCATGCAAATGATTTGCTTATATACTTGACTTGTGGAGTCAAGTCTCAAGTCGGCCTACCTTGTTAATTTAATAGTAGTATTATATATATCGTCCAAATAGTTCTTGACCTATTAAGACGTTATTGCTTTATTGCCTTTATCACAGGCTACATGAGTTTGGGCCCAGCCCAATTACATAATTGCTCAAAATACATATTGCACCTACCCTATCTACAAGTTACATTCAATATAGGACCATAAGTTATATCACCCAATTAGGGTCAGACCAAATTACAAGTTACATTTATAGGGCGTGTCCTATCCACAAGTTACATTATATATAGGTCTTGCCCAAGCAACACATAATTACAAGTTACATGTATTTGGGCCCAACCCTAAGTTCGATTTACATAATAGATAATACATGTGTATTTTAATTGTCATTGAAAACATTAAAATACAATAGATAGGTATCCAAGCTAGCTACTATTTCAACACATTCTAACACATGTATCTATTTCTATGCAGTAATTAGTAGTAGCTACATAGACTAGCATGGTACATAAGTTCTTTTCTAATAGTGCCCTTCATATGCAATTCTTTTAAGATTATTTAGTTGTATCTACCTTCTTAGGTTATGCAAATGGAGATTAGATAGCAATGAGTTGCTCAAATGTGTGCACCACAATTGTAAATGATTCAAATACTAATAGTATGAATACGATGGAACATTATGGATAGGGGACAATTATCTTTGGAGTAGTCTCACATGCTGGAGTAGTTAGTTGCTGAAGATAGGGAAGTGCAATGCTTTGATGTTCTTTGTTGAGCTACTGGCCCTTCTTGCTCTATAATTCTCATTGTGTTTAATAAATTTTTATCCCTTTGGTGAAAAAAAATGAGGTTGATGATAAATATCTATGTTGTCTATTAGTTGATTCCCATGCCAAAACTTATCACACAAGCTGAAATATGATAATCTTGGTTAAAAAATCTCATACAGAAGAATAATGAGTTATGTCTTAAGTTTCATTGCATGGTGTTATGTGACATTGGATAAGTTTGCTATTGTTAATCATGAAAGATTATGGACTAATCATGGATGGTGCGTAAATTGTTATGACAAACCCAATGGAGTCATGGTTTACTCACAAGGTTGATCAATCTGAAATTTTAAGCAGCTTCCTAGGTTCCATAACAATTGCAGTTGTGGTCTACTTTACTCAAATGTCATGAAAACAAAAAGTGTTAAGATCAGATCAAAATTTATAGGTGAATTTGATGACATATATACTCCTCAAACTTGGCATCCGAGTTAATGAATGTTTGTGATTTGCAAGTTATTCCCCTAGGATGTGTTTCTTAAATATAGTTCCCAACAAAAAATGATTACACAACAATGGTACGTCCATGAATACATGTCAAGCATGACGAATCTGAGCAATAAACTTGTCCAGGGAGATGGCCATGAAACTTATGGATATGGCAGCGAAGAGATACAGTTTCAAAATCATTTTATAATGTCAAAGGTGATTATATGAAATATGTTGATGGTATGAATCTTCTTCATTGGTGTATACACCCAATCATATGTACCCCTAAGACCTTGGAAGTATAGTGTTGAACTGTTGTATAATTCAAGTGCAGCTTTTTTATCTTATGTATATGTATAGATGTCACCCTAAATCTGACCTCTTTAGTCACTCAATTTTTAGGATTAAATAATAGGGTCTCACTTGCATGCTTGTCTACTTGTCTATTCATTGGAAACAGACTTAAAAAGTTATTTCTCTTTGTATATGTGTCTTTGTGAGTAATATGGCTTCATTGTTCTGTGTGTGTTGTATGTTGTTTATTAGTAAATCACAAGCAAACTCTTTGGCTTAAGAGACGAATAGAGGGATGTGCCACAAAAAACCATTGCATGTCAAGCCTAAGCTCCACTCTTGCTCAAGGCTTCAAGATGCGAGTGATGCCATTATGTGCCTTATGTGATTGGAAATGGAATGTGAAAGCATAAACTGGGCTACTCATGAAGAGGCCACAATCTGTAAATTGCACTATGACATGCTAGGTTTAACCGATGGTCTTCTTGTCCTTCCCTAGCAATGCTCTTGAAGTGATTCACATATAACAAGTACATTGCATTTCCTAAGAACTTGGGTACAATTGAATAATTTATTTATATCAATAAACTATCATTACATGTTTCCTAATGATGTCTACTTAAGAGGGGACCATTAACATGGAGAACACATAGTAAATATACACCATAAGTGTGATCAAGTATTAGAATAAGAAATGAGAAACACCAGAAGTACATCTGGAAGGCAAAAACACCCTGGTGGCTATCCTTGGAAGTTCAACTTTCACCGCAAATAATGGTTGTGAATGTATATGGAAAATGAAGATAAGATTTAGTGCCATGATTATCAAATTGAAGGAATTAAAAGTTTTATATTTGTCCATGGTAAAGGAATTTATAGATTTAACAAACAATTATGTGTAAAATATGCAATAAACTCAAAAAAGTTAATTCGTGGTTAACAATATGTGTTGCACTTGCAAATTAATGTCAAAATTATTAACTTTTGAAGTCATTATGCTCTAGTTAGGCATAATATGTTTTTCTGATACAAGTAAACTGAAATCGCAAAACTCACAGATAACTATACCTGCTCTACTATATTCTAAATGTCATGACCCAACTTGTTGAGAGTAGCAGCATATGCATCAGTAATGCCAAGGTTTCCAATTGAATTTGTCAGTGCACGTCCTTGAAGATATTCCATAGAAAGATAATATGTTTGCTTTTAGGTTTTTAATCTAAAAGAGATTACTTCTAGGTTTATTGTAGATTTTGATCTGCTTCAACTCGCCTCTACCCATCCTGTGCCTCTGCCCTCATCCCTCTCTCCCCTGCGGGTCCACTTCAAGGCCCGAATGATCATAGCCCACAGCCACAGGCAAGACTAGCAATACTACATTATCTTTAGCTCTTTTTGTTCACTCTGTATGCAAATCCTCCAACAACAGTTCGAGATATAAAACCCACAAGAACAAGAGCCTCGTTAATTTAGTATGGTTTTGAGCTGGACTGAGCGAAACCAATAGACAAATCTAACTCACAACGTTCACCACTATCTATCTCTATTCTTGGATTTCACCAAGATTCCCTTCCTAAACAAGGGTAGAAAAAGACGCGAGGTAGCCAGCTTCATTGGATTGTTTAGCTCACTCGAGAAAGGTTATGGTTCCATCCTCCCAGAAAAAACCAGTCATGGTATTACATAGACACAACCTCGATACAGTTATTGGGGTTTGATAAAGGTGGAACTGTGGGCAGCAATATGCTGCTGGGGCGACAATGTCAGAATGGGAAGAGGCCACGAAAATGATTTGAAATGTCTTGGTCTTTTTTTTTTTTAAGTAATGCCCATTGTCATCGAAATTTCGACGAATGTAGGCTTTTTTTGTAAAAAACACAAATGTCATTGCCAATTCCTTCTCTGTCAAAAACATATATTGAATTATCGTCGAAATTCTAACAAATGTGGGCAATTTTTCAAATAAAAATCAAATTTGTTCACAATATACCTTCTCCATCAGAAACGGTCATCAGAATTTTAGGGCAAATGTATTAGTGAGAGAGTGCAACTGGTATGCAGATGCCTTAGATGGAAATAGTTGAAGGTTGATGACATGGTGTCATCAGGGTGCCTACCAGTAAGTATGTCCACTGGTAATGCTGACAAAGTGCGGATGCAGAAAACTCCCATTTGATGAAGATGTGCATGAGGTAGGTTAGAAAGAGTGTTGTCAGTTGAGTGTTCTACCGGAAGACAAGCAGCAAAGTGCAGACATGTTGATGAACCGACAAAGTGAGAGATACGGGCAGGTTTAGAGAATCGACAGAAAAGATGGAGCTGTTGTGTGTTGATTGTCAGTAACCGAGTCTAGCCAACACTAAGGTCTTTGCTGAGATGGATATCGACAAGAATGCCACGTGGAATTGAGGTGGCATGCATGCAGAGAATGGTGGATGTGTTGTCGGTGAGGTAGTTGCTGACAGGTCAACATTTATGTCAATTGTGTGATTCATGGGATGCATAGCAAAGGTTTGCGGCTCAAGGTCAAATGGACAACAGAGATCCAGATTAGACCATTTGAGCAGATCAAGGTTGGTGAAGGAAACCACAAAACCATTCTTGGTGATCAACCAAAAAATTAGCTGGTAGATTAAAAACATACTACTAAATAAGGAAGGTGTGTGCTAGGAGGCACGAAAATGGTGGGATTGGTTGATATGTTGTAGTTCATCAATCAAGGCAATCAAATCTCATGAGATCTGATTGGATTTGGTTTGCCTCAAGGTCGAAGAAGAAACCCTAACCGCCTGAAGTTTTAAATTTTTTTTGGCGGGAAAACCAATTTATAAATATGCAAGACAAAATCGATGAACGTTGTCGTGGAATGAGAGGGTGTTGCTACTGAAGAAGTGAATCTAGTCAAGTGGTCACCAAGAAGAAGAAGAAGAGATTGAGTGTGAGAGAGAATAGGGTTGAAGAGTTCAACTGGCAACAATGAGGAAACTGGTAGTCAGCCATTGAGTTTGACAGAGTAAACTGGTAGTGACATAACCGATAGAGAAGAATTGCAAAAGATTGCAAAGAAGGCAAGCAAATAACCAACAAAGTGTAGTACCGGTGGAGAGTAGTAGTGTAGCAGAGAGAACTGACAGAGAAAGAATTGACAAAGAAGAAGAAGGGACTGAACCAATGAAGGTGCAAAAGAGAGTTAGTTACATCATGAGATAGGGTTGCAGCAGAGAGGTAAGCAGAGAACCAATACAAAATTTGAGAGAGGAGAACTGGTGAAGAGATTTGCAGAAGAGTTACAAAGTTCATTTGTATCAAGGCTATTACTTTTGTAATTGATTATGTTTATTCAAGATCACTAAGTTGGAGCTTGGTGCAGGGGTTGTAGCTCCTTGGGTTGGTGCTCCTTGGTTGGTGCCCTAAACATTGTAATCAGAGTTTCATTGTGAGGCTGGATTGGAGTAGTAGACTCTAGTAGCATTTCTCACCTAGGTTTTTTACCATCTTGGGTTTTCCTCGTATATGTTGGTGTTATGTGATGTCCCTTTTATGTGTGAGTGCATTTGTGTTAGTCTCCCATCTAATCGGTAAGCCTACTTTTTGTTAGATTTGTTAACTGGTATACACACATAGGATAGAAAATGAAAAAGTTTGAGAACCACTAATTCACCCCCTCTCAGTAGCACATTGTGTCTAACAATTGGTATGAGAGCCTAGGCTCCCAATTGGTAAGCTTTCTCTAGCTTGGGTAGATTCTGGCTTAAGGACACAATGGTTTGTTCAGTGTCAATCCTAGCTCTGGTATTTGATGGTTCAAACTATTCCATTTGGATTTGCATAATGGAAGTCTACCTATCTTGATTAGGGTATGATGTCTGGATGTCTATTGTAAATGGCTGCCCTAGTAAAGTTGATCCTCCCACCAATTCAGATGCAGAAAGAAGAAACCAGTGTAATGATGTAGCAATGAAGGCTATACTCTATGGGTTATTAGATGATGTTTCCTCACAAGTGGATAGATGTAGATTGACAAAAAGCTTATGGGATAGATTGAAGAAGCTATATGGAAATGAGCCTACTACTGCAGAACCGGCTTGTGAAGATAGGATGAGAAATGCATCTCATGTATCTGCAGATGATGAAGGCAGATCTATTAGCTGCCACAACAATGATGAAGAAGGAACCCACCTCTTCATGGATCAAGAATCAGAAGATGAGAGGCACACATCTGAGAATGATCCTGCATATCACTCCCACCAGCAAGATGTGTTTGGTAGTGATAGTGAAGGTGAAGAAGAAGAGGAAGCAGAAGTTGATCTTGAAGGAGAACTTGTAAATGCACTTGAAGAACTCAATAGAGTGAGAAAATACAAGTTATTCAAGAATTCTATAGTTGTGGAGAAAAACCAGTTGATCAAATGCCTTGAGGAATCTGAGAAATGCATCTCAGATTTGAAGACTCAACAAGAAGACACCAAGGAGTGTTGTTGTAAAGATCTAGCATTTGAGCTAGAGGCAAAATATAAAGAATATCAGCAGCTAGTTGGAGAAATGGAGAGTCTCTGAAATGACCTTGAGAAATGTCAGGATGAGCTCAAGGTGAGAATTTGGTTTGATGGCAGTAGTGATGCCTTAGACAAAATGTTGAAAAAGAAAAAGTATGCCAAGGATACTTGTGGATTAGTAAGTGGTGTCAGTGAATGCTCCACTAGTGATAATTTCCCCCACAATGACATTATGTTTGTCTCCTCAAATGGAGATAACATGGGATAGTCCTTCATAGTTAGAAATTCTCCCCGGGAGAAGGTTGATCTAACCACAACTAGTGAAGACATGTAGACAAGGATGAAGACTAGTGTTGTAAGAAGGAGAAACAATGCAGATCCCAAAGGAAAAGGGAAGATGAGAGAAGACAGCTCCACTGGAAGAAAGAATAGAGGAAGACAACCAAGAAGACCCCCTACTAGTAGAGGACAAGGAAATGCTACCACCCACAGGACAAAGCAAGCATGGGAAAAGAAGATATCAGATAGAAGAGCTGCAGGAAATGAACAACCTAGGATCCGTCCCCAGAGAAGCAGAAATGGAGATACTAAACTTGTAAGATCTCCCCATGCATGGCAAAATAAGTTTGTAAGTTATAAACCTTCCTTCTCCAGTTATTACTTTGCATGTAATGGTTATGGCCATAGGGTAGAAGAAAGTAGAAAGGGATCTAGTAGGGGCAATCTAGGATCTCATAGATATAATGCATATGAGCAAAATGTATCAAGTAGTAGAAACATGCATAATTCTTCTTCCAGTTATGCAAATAGTGTTTGGCCATAGAGAGTTTGAATGCAAGAAGAAGAACTTGCTATTATATGGAAGTCCGTATAGCAGTTATGCTCAACGTAGAAATGATTATAGAGCATATCAAAGTTAGAGACCTTCATGGAACTAAAGGAGAAATGTCCCTATAGGATCAAGAGGTCCACCAGTTTTGGTTGCCGGTCAAAACAACATGACCAAGAGAAGATTGTCTAATCAGTATGTTAGAAGGTTCCCCAATCATGAGATTGGCATGAATGTTTTGTGCTACTATAGCACTACTTTTGGTTATGAAGAAGAATCTGAAAATGGAAGGATTCATTAGAAAAAGAAGGTAAGACCTACTACCGAGACTAAAATTGGGAAGAAAAGTGAAGTCATATAGGTATGGAGGAAGAAAAAGGAGAGTAGGACCTTGGACCGACACTGTGCATTCAATGCACAGGTGATATCTCCTAAGGTTTAAAGGAGATCAAGGACATTAGGGGGAGTAGTACACTGACCTTATCATCCACCCCCTTAGTGAAGGACACATGGAGGAACAAGATACTGTCAGTAAGAAGGAAGAAAATGAGATTGCAAGTGTGTGTAGTGGTTGCCTTGGCTACACACCTACAAATGAGAGATGGATCACTACTGCATGTGTTAATGGATGGAAATTGCAAATAGGATCAGATGCAACTTGACACAAGAAGATAGGAGTTCATGAAGGTTCTCCGATAGTGATGATGGACTGGTACAAGGAACTGGTGTGCAAAATGTTACCGGCATGAATGTTGAACAGGTACTTGCAGGGTATGTAAGACAATGAGGTTTGAGATCATTTCATTAGCCACGGTAGCATGAAATGAGGAGTTTATGTCTTAGGTGGTATTGGAAAAGACCTAAATGACATATGATGGCCCGGTTGTTGATTATGTATGCATGCATCCTTTTAGGGCTAACCGGTTTGATTCATGGCATGATGATGACATTGTATGGCATTGTGTACATCTAGGATCATGTCATAAGTTGTGGTGGATATAATGGAGCTGAAATATTATCAGTTGATCACATATGCACAACTTAACCGATATGTGGAGATGATTAGAGTTTCGGTATTGGCCTTGACCGGCAAATGTGGACCTGCGGTGCATGACTCAGGGGGAGTCAAAAACCATGTTTTCCTGATTTGTGTCAGACTTGCTAGACACAGAGGGTATGCAAGTATCTATGGTTATACTGACATGTTTATGTCTTTGGAAGTATCAGGGGTTGTGAGATATTTCAATGCCTATTCAATTGAAGTCACAACTGGACCACCAGGAGAAGGAGAGTTACCTGCACAAGAGAACTTGCATTTGGTACCGAAAGAAATACAATTGGTATCAGCATTTTGTTGTCAGAATGGCTTTTGCATATCAAAAGGGTGATGATGCAATCTGACTGATAGGTATGATGTACTCACTGACACATGTGTCATCAATTGGTTTCAGTCTTGTGTATACATTAAGGTTCTGGTTTATATATACACTTGGTTGCTAAGCAATTGGTGTCAGTTGATGGTTAAGCCCTCCATCTCAAATGTTGTGATTTGAGAGGTTGCAAAAGTATGAAGGTTAAACGAGAAGATGCATCTATTAGAACAAACGAGGAGAAACATCTTTGTCACTATCCAGTAGACACAAGGAGGAGAGAAACCCTGACAGTGCCCTTTGCCATTGTTGTCAAAGGGAGAGAGAGAGATTTTGTAGTATACTGCATACTACATGTGTGAGAATCCATGAATCACACAAAGAGGGAGAGATAATATGTAGTATGTTGGATACTACATGTGTTTACATCAATGCCAAATGGGGAAATTGTTGGCATTGTGTTTTCATTGATGTCAACTGGTATAGGATGGCTACCACTATAAGAGATGTATGTGAAACACTGTCATTGATGCATATTGAATGTGATGTCTTTGATGTCACCTTCCTTTGTAGGTCATCGGTAAGGGAGAGAATGTCATCCAGCATAATGGTCATTAGAGTCACCGATACACAACTTAGTGTTTGACTTGTGTGGAAGATATGGACAGGAGATCGGTATGATATAACAATTGGTAAATAATGACATCTGTAAGAGAGAAAGATGTTGGTCGGTTGATTGTGATGAAGAGAGGGAATGTTACCTAAATCACATCAACACCAAAGGAGAAGAATGTACATGTCACCAATACACTATGTGGATGTCAACCAACAAGACTCCCAATGGATAAAGATGCAGTCACTATTTGAAGAGGTGACTGATAGTGAATGTGCCCCAACCAGATCACATGTGTCAATTTGAAGATATGTTGCTCAAATAGGGATGCCACATTGGTGCATTGTAGGATACAGATGACAAGGATCCACTCTCACCAGTAAGTGGATCTTATCTCCTATTATGCATGAAATGCATCATAGTTCACCACAATAAGAGAGAAGAGTAGAAGGTAGGTGATTGAAGGCTCACACCAAATGAACAAGTGAAACACTAAGTTTCCTTAAGTACATGAGATCAAGGATGTGCACCAGATCAACATGTGATGAAATGATGCACTACCGAGACATAGAAGGAAGAGTAAAGAAGTGATGGGTTTGTCACCTTGACAAACTAGGTGAGATGTTGTTCAAGCTAATGATGAAGAAGGCAAGGCTGAGTAGCTACAGATAAAGAGTGCAACTGGTATGCAGATGTCTCAGATGAAAACAGATGCTCTGCAAAAAGGATGTTAGAAAGACACACAAACACAAGGAGCAATTCAAATGTTAGTGTTAGTGTCAGAAATTATAAATGAAAGACTATCCTAAGCAAGCATATCAAGAGAGATACCAAACATAAAATGGAAAGCTTAACAAAATGAAGGAATGCAATGAAACATCCCCAAATGCCCTCCAACATGCTTGTAGCTTCTCCTCCCTTCTTCCTCTCCTCCCCAAGTTCCAAATGAGTGTAGCTCTTAGTAGCTTTTTGTACTATTTTGGATGTCTTATGGAGATTCAAGATTGAAATGATTATGAGATGCCAATGCAAGGGTAAAACAAGCTAAATATGAGATGTTATTTAATTAATTAATGTTAATTTTAACCAAAAAGACAAATGTAGATTATGCTAAAATGCTCTCCTAAATTTCACTATAACTTAGATGCATGCAACATTTCAGCATTATAGATGTGCTTGAGAATTCTTGAGGCTTGAGGATTTGAAAATGAGGAATGTGAGCTCTATTTATAAGTAAAATGGAGCAATGGATGGTTGAGATTGAGTAATCTCAACAAGGGTCAGGATTGATGGGTTTATGATCCATGTGAGGACTTTCAATCCAATCCTAGGATGACAAATGTCAACATGAGATGGGTTGAGGGGAGAGGGAAGATGCATTAAATTCTTGACATGACTTGAAGGTTAACTTGGGAGGTAAGGTTAATGTTGAGTTGAATGAATAAAGCCATTATCCAATAAATAATGCCTTTATCCAATGCATAAACTCTTGTGCAAGAGTTAGTGAGGATAAGCATGGTCAAAGCAATAACTGCTTGAAGAGACCAATGAGTCAAATGAGGGTTGAGTTAGAGATAAAGTCTCTAACCATGGGGGCAAGTGGATTTAACCATAAATGGATATGTAAGAGCCATTAGTGGTTTGGAAGACTTTAGGGGTTAGCTTGTTGAACACATAAAGCATTAAATGCTTTTCAAAGGCTTTGAGGCTTTGAGAAGTGACTTCAAGTTGCTTAGGAATGTGACAATATTTAGGAAATGGGATTAGGCTAATTAGGAATGGATTAGAAGAACTTATAAATTGGTTAGAAGAGTCTAGAAGGGGATTTAGGATTGCAAGTGGGTTTGGTGGGTGAGGGAAAATAGGATTTTAATTAAAATAAAATTTATTTATTTCAATTGTAGTTGCAACTTGCATTTGTAGGAGAATGCAAGTGGGGGGTAGTTTAGGGATTTAAATAAATGTTTTAATTATTTATTTAAAAGAAGAAAGGGGAGTGAAATTAAATAAATATGGTTTATTCATTTAATTGATTGTGAATTTGGTTTGATGAATTAATTTAAATAAATTAAATAATTTATTTAATTAATAGGAGAAAGGGTTGAGGATGAATTAATTAAATATTAATTTAATCAACTAATTATTGAAGGTTAAATAATCAAATAAGTAGTAAATATTCATTTAATTAAGTGGACAGATTTATGTGACTACATTTGACCCTCTTTGAGACGGTGCATTTTATCGCGTCGTTTCAAAGAAAGAAAAATAGGTGTGAAGAAATATGCCCCATAAATTTTAATTTACTTGGTGGTATGCCCCCTGGAGAGATGGGCCAATTTTTTTTGAAAAATCGAGCGATCTCTTGAAAAAGAGAAAGAAGTTGGGGGGAAGGTAGAATAGAAGAATTTTAGAAATAATGGTGAAAGAATGGGAGAAAACGAGGTGAATACGGAGAAAGGGGAAGCCAGTGAGTACCCTTAGGTCATGCAAGAGATATAGTACAAATGTAGTGTGTTATTTTGATTGATGCTATACAATTGATCAGAATTGGTTGGACAAACTGGTGCAATCGGTTTAATTGCCCCGGTTGAGGACAATCATGACAGTTGATGTCAGTTGTTTGCTTGGACTAGATAAAGTCTGAGTAAGTGAATCAAAGTGACCTATTGTGACTTAGACAATTATTGTAATTGCCTAATGAAGTCAAGGTATCTGAAGAAAAATACTCATTGAGACTTAGACAATTGATGTAATTGTCCGTTGTGATTGTGTTTGATTGGTTGATCAATTGATAAGTGTTTGTGTTGTAGGTTGTTTGTGTTGAATCATAGCAGCCCCGTTGAGACTAGGTCATTGTAATAAATACCTGTTGTAGTCTAGGATTGCCATAATCGATTACCTGTTGAGACCCGAAGATACTTGATCAAAGTATCTGTTGATAGTCTAGGTGTGTGTGAGTCGATGTACCTGTGTAGACAGAGTAACTTGCTTGATTGGTTTGATGGGAAATGATGAAGGGATTTATGATGATGACCTAGATAGGCAAAGTGAGGGGGGGATTCAGTGTCAGATAGAAGATATGGAGGACCTAGGACAGATTCCTATGGAAGAAGGTCGATAAAAGAGAGTATGCATTGTCATTACTATGTATGAGTGATATGCAGTTGTATGGATGGATGGAATGCAACATAATGCAATATATACAAATAAGATGAAATGATGATCAATTGTGCTTTATTTTTCATCATTGAGCATGGTAGTATCAATCTTGGATGAGGCAGTAGGAACCAAGTTTGGAGAATTGTACCTGTAAGCAAGTAGTATATATAAAGAATATGGACCATCCATTCTGGTTCATGTGTAGATGGCTGAGGTATACGCTATAGTCACTAAGTCATAGTGATCCATGATTATATTGTTGCATATGATCATGTAGCTTAGTGAACTTCCCATGTAGACACCATTAGTACATGCCTCGAAACTTCATTGGAACAATTTGCAAACAATAAACAATACTTAGGAACCATCCTGACTACTCAAATCACTTGCAGATATCCCGGAGTAGCATACGAACCTGATATAAATCAATAAATAACTAACCAACCAACCAAGTACTTGATAGCTTAAACATAATTTTCTTGCAAAGAAAATGTTATCATGTCTTTGTTTTGGTAAGGAAGGATACATCCTTGTTAAGGCAGTTTGTGTGTCGATGTTGATTGTTTGGTTGATTTGATAAGTGATCATTGTTTGAGTAGCTCAAAATGTTTGTTTGATGTATGTTTGTGATTTGTATGTACAAAGGATTTTTTATGCGTTGCAATGTTTTTGATTGATTTTTGATGTTTTATGATGTTTTTGAATTTTGTGAGTATTTTTTAATGTTTTTTTGGATATTTGGTGAGTGTTTTTGAATGTTTTTGGTATTATTTCTAGACAGTTTTGAATAAAGAACTCAATAAATCACAAGTAATGTATAATCCACTTCCATCAATAGTTTAAGAGCATTGCCCCCAGTTTTTAGACATTACAATGAAAAGCAGGATGCAGGATGCATGTAGTACTATTCCCGATTGCAAATCAAGAACAAGCCATGGTTTGACTGATGGCTGCATGGATATAATGAATGTGATCACAATAAGTCTGAAAGACAATGGAGCCCTAGCCTTTACGATTGGCACCTATTTGCTAGGTTTTCACCATCGTACTTACCCAAGGTGCCACCAGAGTGGTTGTTCACTGTTTGGATGAATGATTTTTCTTTACTATTTTTTGATTTTTTTTGTATTTTCTTTAGGACATTTTTTTGAATTCTTTTGGTGTTTTTCTAGTATGTATTGGAGCCTGATGCTCTGTACAGGTTATGTATGAAACCGTTTGAGGTGCATGTTGTTGATCGGATCTGCTAGCGGTTCTCCTTCTGAAGTAGCCAACTGATATGCCCCGGACCCAAATACAGCAGTGATAACATATGGACCTAGCCAATTTGATTCAAACTTTCCCTAAGAACAAGATCACCTACCTCAAATGTATGAGGTTTAACTCGATGATTATAGATTCTGCTCATGTGTTGCTGATAGGCCTTGAGGTGGTTGTATGCAGCTTGTCGCCTTTCATCAAGTAGTTCCAAGTCTTGAAGATGGGAGACTCGATATGAATCATCATCTATCATATTATGCAAGGAAACCCGTAGAGATGGTATCTCAACCTCAATAGGAAGGATGGATTCTGGTCCATAGACCAGTGAGTAGGGAGTTGCGCCTGTAGGGGTTTGAATGCTAGTTCGATATGCTCATAGTGTTGGATTCAATTGAACGTGCCAATCACGGCCAACATCATTGACTGTCTTCTTGAGGATTCTCAATATGTTCTCATTTGATGCTTTAGCCTGACCATTTCCTTGTGGGTAATAGGGAGTGCAAAAGCGGTGTTGGATGTGAAACTTCTCACAGAGCTCACGGACATCCTAATTTTTGAAAGAAAGTCCATTATCTGTGATGATGGACATGGGTACACCATACTAGCTGATGATGTAAATAAGGATGAATGAGGCGATCTGCTTGCCTGTGACTTGGGTAAGTGGAACAGCTTTGATCCACTTTGTGAAGTATTCAATGGTGGTAATGATAAATTTGTGGCTGTTAGATGAAGATGGATGAATTTTACCCACAAGGAAAAGTCCCCATTGACAAAGGGGCCATGGTGTTGTGATTGGTTGCAATTCCTGTGTTGGTGCATGTATCAAGTCTCTGTGAACTTGGCAATTCTTGCATTTTCTGATAAAATAGTAGGAGTCCTTTTTCATGGATGGCCAATAGTATCTAGAGCGCATGATCTTCTTTGCTAAGGAAGGACCGCTTGAGTGAGTCCCATAAATTCCTTCATGTACCTCTTCCAAGGCCTTTGTTGTCTCATCCTATTCCAAACATCGAAGGAGAGTACCATCAAGACTGTGTCAGTATAGGGTTTTAGCGATGATAGTGTATCGAGTGGTTTGTAGGATGAAGGTTTTGCATTGGTTATTCGATTGGTTAGGAGGAAGTGTGTGACCACATAGGTAGGTGTAGAACTCACCGTACCATGGGGAATCAGAATAGGTAAGGTGACATATCATCTCGGATTTAGGGATATCATAAGAGGGATTCCAAAGCTGAAATACCAAGAACTTGTAGCATGTTGAATTATGTGGAAGATCTAAGAGAGATGCAATTGTAGCCATGGTGTCAGCAGCTTGATTATGATCTCTGGGTATCTGCTCAAAGGTGATAGTTGTAAATGATGCTTTTACACTGTCCACCATTTGTTTGTACAACATAATCTTATCATCCTTGTTTTGATATTCATCTGTGACTTTTCGGATGACCAGTTGGGAGTCGCCATATACCTGTACCTCTTTCAGTTTCCATTGTATGGTTAGTCTGAGTCCTGTGATCAAGGCCTCATATTCTGCTATGTTGTTTGTACATGGAAAATTTAGCCTGTAAGACTTCGGGATACTGTCACCTTGAGGTGTGATAAATAGAATGTCTGCCCCCGAGCCATGTCTAGTATATGAGACATCAAAGTATAACTTCCAAGGTTGTGCTATTGTGATCATGAAGATCTCTTCATCTGGGAAGTTAGAAACAAGAGGATGATCACCTTTTAGCGGTGCATCGGCCAATGAATCTACAATAGCTTGGACCTGGATAGCCTTACGGTCCACATACTCAATATCAAATTCACTCAAAATCATCACCCATTTGGTTAAGCGGCCTATCAATGTTGCTTTCTTGAGTAGGTACTTTAGTGGATCAATCTTGGCAATGAGTTGTGCTTTATGTGTCAACATGTAGTGCCTCAGTTTGTGGCTACCAAGATAACTGCTAGGCAAGCTCGCTCAATAGGTGTGTAATTGAGTTCATAGTTGACGAGTGTGCGAGAGATGTAGTAAATTACACACTCTTTCCCTTTTGCATTGTGTTGTGCTAGTAGTACTCCTAATGTTGTATTAGTAGCTGAAATATATAGTAATACAGGTCTACTTGGATCTAGTGGGATTAGCAACGGTGTATTCATCGGGTAATCTTTAAGCATTTGGAATGCTTGCTGGCACTTTGTATCCCATTGAAAGCGGATATTTTTATGTAATAGATGCGTGAAGGGATGACACTTGTCTACCAGTTGTGCAATGAATCTCTAAATTGATTGTAGGTGCCCTTGTAGTGTCCTTAATTAACTAATGTTCTTGGGAGGTGGCATGTCCATGATTGCTTTGAATTTTGCCAAATCTACTTCAATGCCTTTGCTTGAGACAATGTACCCTAGAAGCTTCCCTGAGGTTACTCCAAAGACACATTTCTTTGGATTGAGTCGAACATGATATTGTACTAGTCTGTCAAAGATTTTATCTAATATGGCAAGATGACCTTCTCTTGTTAATGATTTTGCCAGTAAGTCATCAACATAATCCTCCATTATGGTATGCATCATATCATGAAAGAGGGTGGTCATATCTCTTTGATAGGTCACCCCTACATTCTTTAGACCAAAAGGCATCACATTCCAATAGTATGTTCCCCATGGGCATGTGAAGGCAGTTTTATGTTGATCTTCTGGGGTGATCTTTATTTGGTTGTGCCCTGAAAAGCTATCCATAAGAGAAAGCATGGCATGTCCCATCATTAGGTCCACAATCATGTTGATGTTTGGTAGGGGGAAGTCATGCTTAGGACATGCCTTATTTAGATCTTTGAAATCGATATAGATACGGATGCCCCCATTTGGTTTACCAATAGGTATTATATTGGAGATCCAATCAACATAATCGATTGGTCGGATGAAACCTACATCTAAGAGCTTTTTGAGTTCTTCTTTGACAAGTGCAACAATCTGTGGGTGCATCTTTTTGAGCTTTTGTTTTACCAGTTTATCTCCTTTTGCCACGGTTAGGTGATGCATGACCAAATCAGGCTAGGCATGTCTGCGTAAGACCATGTGAAGTTGATTTGATGCTTCTTGAAGAATTCTATAAATTTTGGTTGTTCCTCTGGATTGAGTAGAGATGCCAAATGTATTTGGTGAGGAGTCTCAGGGGTCCCCACATTGAATTCTTTTATTTCCTTGATTAGGATTGTCGATCTCTCCTAATTTGTACTAGAGGGGAGGATGTCAAACCTTTCATCCATAGGTGCCTCAGAGAGGTTTTCACCGTTGGATACGTTCTTTCTTTTTACTTTTTTGTGATCAAACAATGCCACAGTGTAGTTTTCACTGGAGGATCCATGTTTTATTGTGATATTTTTGCAGTTGAAAACTTTGGCATCCACCCCAATGTATGTTGCACTATCAAGTTCGATGGTAAATCCAGCTTTGTGATCCCTGCTTGGTATGTTATCCCATAGTTCCAAAAATTCAATGATCGCCTAATCATTTTGGAATTGGTCAAGACATGGAGGATTAGGTTGGTTCCATTCGATGAGTTCACGATGGATAATGGGCATTACCTCATCGATCAAGTTAAGTTCATGGGATGTGTCAGTGAGGGTTAAGACACTATGGTGAAGGTCATTGATGGTACTCTCCCTATCAGAATCGGGCGTAGGATGTGATGTAGGGTCTATGGAAGGTGTTTCCAGTTCAAGAACCCAAGAGGTTTTAATCTATGCCTCTCCGTAAATAGGGATTTCTTTGCGAGGTGGAGGTGGTGATCCGTCTTCCTCATCTGAAGTATTAAGATGTACAGAATAAAATTCCCACCCATGTGAGTCAGTCTCTGAGTCACTTTCTAGTATTCGATTACTATACCAAACCGGGATATCTTTTGAGTTGAACACTGTAGTTGTGATCGGCTAATGTACTGTTGGTGATGGAATTGTTGGTATTGTGGGTGTCACTGATATTGCTGATTGGTTTACCAGTTCTGTTGATGCTGTTGGGGGTACAGAATACTACTAATGGTGTTGTTGATGTGGTTGTTGTTGCTGATGGGGTTGTTGGTTGGATTGGTAGGATGATTGGTGTTGCTAGTGGGATTATGGGTTTTACAGGTATTTTTAGCAGTGTGAGTGGTGTTGTGGATGCTACTGATAGAATTCTCAGCCTTGTTGGGGAAGTTGGTGTTGTTCTTGGTGCTGCCGATATAATCAAGGGTGGCCTCTTTAGAGTATTAGGTTGATATAGAGGTTTGTTGGGTTTTCCTTTGAATTTGAGCTTAGGAAGAGATTCCTTTTCAAAACCTAATCCAGTGTTATCTTTGGGTTTTAATTCTGGTTATAAGGGCTCATTTCATCCTTTCTTGGAAGGTCCCAAAACACTCTAGCCATCATAGCCCATTCGCTGCATGATAATAAGACCTTTGCCATATTTATCATTGGGTAGTTTATCCTATGGGATGTCTTTGATAGGGTCTTTGTAGATCCATTCTGTTAGGTCCTCATCTTTGGTCTCCTCTTCCTGACTTTTTCCAGGGATGAATTTTGCCAGAGTGCATGTTGGCTTGACCAGTGGTGGTTGACGTAACCTCTAAGGCTTGCCATAAGTTCTATGAGAAAAGGGTAATTTCCCAACACAAAAGAGTTGGCTTAGATTATATTCCCTAGGACCTTCCTCAGCCATTTTCATTTTCAACTTCTCTTGCTTTGGTATAGGGGTGATTGAACTAGAAAGAGAGGCTTGACTAACATATGATGTGCATGAGGTGGCTTCTCTGTTGTTAGGAATGGTGATCTCTAGTTGATGGTTAATATTGTTACAATATGCAAATGGATTTGCATCACCCAGGATTGTGATTTCTACACCATTATGGGGAAACTTGATAAACTGATGATAGGTGGATGGAACGGCCTGCATGGCGTGTATCCAAGGTCTTCCTAAAAAGATATTATATGGCAGAGGAAGGTCCAGAACTTGACAGATGATGTGCTTCACCACTGGGCCCACTCGAATTGGTAACACAAATGCTCCTTTGGAAGAATGCTTTGCATCATCATAGGCTTTTATGGCTATCTTTTTGCAGGGGTCCACTGATTCTATTGCATATCCCAATGTTGTGACCAACTGTAATATACATGTATTCAGACTGACGCTATTATCAATCAAGACTCACTTGATCCTATGTTGGTTCACAAATCCTTCAATATGGAGTGAGGTGTTATGAGGTTGTTGGAAGGATGTATTGTCGCTTTCAAAGAAAGTGAGACATGCTGATGACCTCAGATTACCAACCATAGCTTGAAATTGATCTGTATTAAGGTTGGCAGGGGTTGACACTTCTTGGAGAGCTTGGTCCAAGATATTTTTGTGGGATGGAGATAGGTGTAAGAGCTCTAGTATGGAGATGAGTGCAGGTGTTTTGTCAAATTGTTCCACAAGGTTATACTGCTTGGGGATGGATGTTGTTCCTTGTGGAGATTCTTTAATAGTGATCTTGCTATGACATGTAACAACATTGTAGATAGGGCTCGGATCTTTGATGGTGAGGGTTGCAATTTGTTCATTGGCATCATATAGGTGATTCATGGTATATTTATAGGTAGCTCGCGTATAATTAGTTGTATTTGTGTTTCTCCCTAAGGTGGAAGGACCCCTTTGATCATGAGATGAAAGCAAATTTTTGAACATGAGATGATCATCATTTGAGTTTTTTGGGTCGTGTCCTTCGATTTCAATTTCTCCTCGGTCAATAAGATCTTGAACAAGATCTTTCAGTCTATGGCAGTTACTTTTTTTATGTCCTTTCTCTTGGTGGAATTCACAATGTTCATTATCTTTCCACCATGGAGGTTTGACCTAAGGTTCATAGTTAGATATCTTTGGTAAGGTCACTAGATTTGAAGAGACCAATTGATGCAATACCATTTTGATGGGTTTCCCTAAGGGTGTGTATGCATGTTTTGGTTTATAATTTTTTTTGTCGTTGTCTTGGTTCCTCTTGTGGTGCATTGCGACCTTGATTTTGTGGAGGAGCAATGGTGTTGTTTTTAGGAGGGGGATTTTTCCATGCAAATCTGACCACAGGTTGTGCACTCTTTATGGTCCTTGCATCTATGACCCCATCATTGATGATGTTTTTGTTCTTATTCCAGAAGTTAGGTTTATCACTGCTAAAACACGATCGAGGGCCATCTTTTGGGTCATTGTATATCTTGATAAGTCCCTTTTTGATAAGGGCCCATTCACATTTTAATCACTGGGTGAACATGTCTTCAAAGGACTCTGTGCCCTTCATGTCTAGGTGGAATTCCATTTCATCGTTCAAGTTGGAAATAAATATTTCCACTAGCTCTCGTTTAGGTAGATGAAGAGAACGTCTACTAGACAGTTGTCTCCACCATTGTAGGAAAGCTGAAAATAGCTCCCCTGGATTTTGTTTGGTATTTCACAAATCTTTCATGGTAACATCGCGTTCTATGCTGTGTGAATAATGCACGATGAACTTTTGGACTAGTTCCTCGAATGTCCTAATGTCGCTTGGTAATTGGGAAAACCATTGCGTGGTTGTTGCCCCCAAACTCTGAGGAAAGAGGCGCATTAGATATGTGTCTTCATATGCCACTTTAAGGCAAGCTGAGTGAAATTCCCGGACATCATCCCTAGGGTCTCCTTTTCCCTGATACTTTTCAAACTTAGGTGTTTCAAACCCTCATGGAAAAGGTGGCATATGTAGGTTCCTATCAAAGGGATAGGGACAAATATCACTAAGTGAAAACTGGGTAGTCTTCACACCACTTTGGAGTTGTTGGGCGAGATTCTCGACTTGTTGCCTCAACATGTCTATTTTGTTAGGAGGAGGTGGGAGGTTTCCTTGATTAAGGTAATATCGGAAGTAATCTCTACCTCTTCCAACCTCATTATGGCTATGGTTTTCTGATGTTTGACATATTTGTGCAGTATCAAAATCAGAGGGTAGTTTAGCTCCCTCTTGAGCAAGTCTCAAAAAATGAGCATCTGCGTTGTTTTTAAGGATTTCATCAAAAAGTTGATAGAATCTGGGGTTGTGTTGTGCTCTTTCTATTGCTTCAGGAGTTGGGGTACTAGGATCTTCATCATTTGGACCTCCTTCAATGGCTTATTGAAAGGCATTGAGGTTTTTGTCCTCCTCTTCTTTGATCTCTAGTTGTCTAGTTTTTGATATGGTGTGAGCCATTTTGTCTTGCAAGTTTTTGAGATTTTGTGAAAGTGATTATGAGTTGGTGATGGAATGAGAGATAAATGTTTTGTGAAGTGTTTAAAAGATGGATCTCTAACACTGAAGGTTTGAAGTTATCAAATTTATTTTATGCATTTATCTTTGTGTTGTCAACAATGTTGATGTGATAAGGTATAGAAAGGTTTGAAATGTGTTACAAACCAAGCTACCTAGGAATGAGAGGATGAACTCATAGACTAGTTTTAACCTCCATAGAAATGCCTCTTAGGATGATTTATCCTAGATGTAGAGACACTCTAAAAAGTGATGTGTTGTTTTGATTTAAGCAATATCTAAAAAGAAATTAGGACAAGACCTTTTTATGTTTTGAGAGTTGAATGGATTGATGACGTATGAATGTGAGAGTGGATAGAATATGGACCTCAATAAAAACTTTGTGTAACAAATGGGACTTCTTCTTCTTCCTCTCACTCAGGGGTTGGTGGTTCTTCTCAAGCTATGTTATATGTAATGCAGATGTTTGGAAAGAAAGCAAGGTTGATTTTGCCTCCTTTGTTTTGTGATAACTCAAAGCTCTATACTTAGTAAAATCTCTGTTGTTAAGAGACTCTTTATCAAACTTGTTGGATTTTCCTTGAAGATAAAGACGTATATGACGCAAGAAGGCTCTGTGTGAGTTAAAAATTTGTCTATTGAGATAGAAAGATTTCCTTCTTTTGATGAAAGATTTTGAACTCAATGGTCTTTTCTTCAAATTGACATGTTGATGAAGATTCCTTTTTTCTCAAGATTTGAAGGATGGTCATATAATTTGATATCTTGTTTGCTCTTTGTTTTGATGTTTTTGTTGGTCAAATGTTGGATAGAAATTTGTGTTGTATGTGTATACATCTAAAAATGGTTTGAAGATAATTAATTGAATAAGCAATTATTTAATTGATCTCCCTCCCCAATTTAATTGAATTTATCAAGAATTTGATTAAATTCTCCCTTTTCATCTACTTATTAATAAATCTAAGGATTTATTTAATAGGTTCATTTCAATAATCCCCTTTGATTAATTAATTCTTCCCCATTCAAAATAATTTCTTCTAATCTCCTAATTAATTAAAACAAATCAATTTATGAGTTGTTAAAAATTAATTAGTCTTATTTGAATTTCTAAATTCAAATTACCCACATGCATCCTAACCTCCTTTTCCTAACCTCCTTTTCCTAACCTCCTATGGTGTGGATACTCTGCCCTTGAGACACATGGCATTCTTGGGCCACATGTCCCCTTTCTTGGAAGTCTCTTGACACTTGTCACCATAGAGATGACAAATGTTCCCTTTCATCCAACCTCTTTTCCAACCTCCTCCAATTTCACCATTGATATCTTCAGACTTAATCTTGACCGTTGATTCCTGTCACCTCACCCCTGGCCTTGGAAATCCTATAAATAGATCCCATTTTGGAGCAATAATCATCCCATCTCATTTGCATTTCAGTCATTGTTACTATAGGCATAATATCTCTTAGCATATCATTTGAGCATTGTTATTATGCGCAATTGCATTCTTAGATCTAGCTTATTTTCTAGCATAATTGTTGAATCATGTAGCTTAATAATTCTATTTTCTATCTTAAATGCATCATTATCATCTCAAATCCTTCGTCTACGTGTATTCAAGTCACTGGAATTTGCTTATCCATATCTGAGAGAAAATCCACACTCGGATTTATTAGGAGGCAATAGATCGATTAGCCATGGTTTTATCTTTACTTGTTTTAAATTTGCTAACCATTCTTGTAATGATCTATTGAGTATTTTGTGTTGCAGCTGCAGGTATACGATTCACAAGTATGACATTTTGGCACCCACCGTGGGGCCGAAATTATCATTTTTGGCCTCTCAAGCTTCATCAACACTCATCTCTGCCCGAGTTTGGTTTAGAAACTCGTACGAGCTCCTTTGCTGGATCGTACGAACTTGTTTGTGAGTTGGCATGAAAATATTCCTTTACTTGTATAAGCTCATTTCTCTGTCGTACGAACCTGTTTCTTTTTTCGCATGAGATCTAAAGTTTTGTCATATGAGCTGGTAAAGTATGTCGTATGACTTTTTGCTTTTGTTTTTCTTAAATAGACTGCATTTTAGGGTTTTCAAGTTTTAATCTGATCATTATTAATGCTAACCCTAGTTTGTTTATGAGCTTTTTTTACAGCCCAACTAGTTTTGTAGGACGATTGTCAAAGATACGCTAGCCAAAGACTTATTTCAACCAAACACATCATGATTACTAATGGATCTATTTTGCAGGTTGCCTAAAAAGGATTCAACAAAACTTTGTGTATTTCTTAAATCTTTCTAGGCACACTTGTCTTTTTCTAAAGGAATGAACAATCATGTATTTTGTGTTTGTGATGATAGGAGAGTATGCTCTCACCTTTCTTAGGTGATCAAAAAGCTAGACTCATCTTTTACTTTCATGAGTGCATATCTTTAGTGGGTCTACCCTCCCAAGGAGCTAATAACTCTTAGCAATTAAGGTCGGTGAGAGGGGAACGACCTAAGTGGGAACGGCTAATGCCAAGTAATCCAACCCACTATACAATAAATGTGATTTGATGAAAATCAAGTCAATGAAAGTGCTTGGGAATAGCTCTCCTCCATACCTTCGGGTATATCAATCCTTGTTTTTCAAGGCTGGGAGACCTCTTAATTGAGTATTATACCCCGACGAGTCAAACAGATCCCTTACTAGTTCCGATTAAATGAGAAGCTACCTGATTCACCTCCGAAAGGGTAATAATCTTTGTGCAAGAGAGATAGTAGCTCTCCCAAGACACTTGCCATATCATGCCCCCATTAGCATTTGGAGTTGGATAATATGATGTTCAAAATCCATTGCATGAGACTCAGCGACCGTATTCTAATTAGCTATTGGGTGTGTACCTAAGTTTGCAAGCAAAGGCTTTCTCTCCTTAGCCAACTTTCTTAGGGTTTAGCATGCTTGAGGTCACTTATCATATCACATGTTTTCTATGTATTTATCCCTAAATCAAAAAATCATACATCTAAAAACTCAAAAACATAAGCAAAACATCAGAATTCATTGATCAAAATTTGACCAAACAAACACATTTACCTATGTTCTATTATTTGTCGTATGAAACATTTATCTTGTCGTATGGTTCATAAAAGTTTGTTGTAATGACTAGTCATTTGTCGTATGAGATCAATCTTTAGTCGTATGCATTAGAAACTTTTGTCATACGAGCCTGTTCTTTTGCACATGAAAATCCTAGTTTATCGTATGGCCTTGTATCTTTTGTCGTTTGGGGCTATATAGTCTATCGTACGAGCCTTTTCTTTTTTACATGAAAATCCTAGTTTGTCATATGGCCTTGTATCTTTTATCATTTGGGGCTATATAGTCTATCGTACGAGCCTCTGTTTCTGCCAATCCAAAGTTGTGTCCTGTATGCCTTTTTTGGATATGTCATTTCTGCTTTATCAATTTGTAGTAATCATAAACACTCGGTTATATGTCACTTTGTGCTTGGATTGTCTCCTTTGTTTGCTTGGTCAAGTTATTATCCATCAAATCAGACTTTAGAACATAAACACCTTAATATTTTCAAGTGCTCACCCTCAACAAGTTCAAGATCTAAACATCTCAAAGTGCAGTATCACCCTGTTTGATAAACTGATCACTCAAACATAGTTTCTCATCAGGATATATCATCCTTTATCATGAAACTAAAATGGTTGGTCAGGATAATATTGTCCCACATTGTAGGATATATCGTTCCTATTGGACTTGGTCTTTTTCAAATCATCATCATTACTCCAAAACCGAAGATCGAAAAACTTGCAAACTTTTAAACACTTGAATCATCTTTTCGTGTCATATCGCGCTATCACATTTACATTGACAATTGATCACTTATCAAAACAACTTTTGGACAATCAAATTCTAGCACAATGTCTAACACATGTGTATGCCCATTCTAACTAGAGCTCAGAGACGAAGAATCATAGAGACAGAAATTGAAACAGTGGAAACAACTATAACCATGGAACATGAAGATGAAATACAAGTTGAAGGAGAAATAACAGAACAAAATATCAAAGACATCAAAAAAGATCCTCAATTCGATAAATTTACGCAAAACTTGTTGGAGGGAGAAAAAGAAAAATATTTCCTAATGTTAGCCAAATCTGGTGCTACACTCCCCCAAGATTTTTAATGTAAACAAATTGACACAAAAGAAAAGTGACCCTCCCCTTACTAACAAACAATATGAGGATATCTTTGGTCTCAAAATGAATGACATGCCAATTCCCAGTAATACTAGAACCAATGAAGAAACTTACATACCCAAAAGAGATGAAGAAGAAATTCCGAATAACATTCAATTCAATGAAGATACAAGAAGGACTAGAGATGACACAAGAAGAGATCTGGATCCTCCTAGAATGCAAAATCATGGTTATGCAAGAACAAATCATGTTGATAATCCTATCACAACTCTCATGCAACAACTACAAACACTGCAAACACAAATTCAAGATATGCAGAGAGGAAATGTTAGAAGATACTCACTTCAAGAAATTTATCCTTATCCATTCGACATAAATCTAAACATGATACCATTTCCTATAGGTTTTGAAACTCCTAGATATGAAAAATATGATGGAAGCACTGACCCTCAAGATCATATATTAGAATTTTTCACAATGAGTATGGAGTTTGCACATGAGGATACCTACTTAATGAGATTAATTTCGAAAAGCTTAACTGGACTAGCTATTGAATGGTTCTCCAAACTTCCACCTAGAATCAAATCATTCTCAGAGTTGGTGGATAAGTTTGTTTCACAATACTCTTACAACATACAACATGAAATAACAATGCTAGACCTATGTAATGCCAAACAAAAAAGTGGAGAACCTTTCATGACATTTTTACAATGATGGAGATGGTTAGCTTTGCAGTATCCTCACACAGTGCCAGAGTATGAAAAAATGGACATATTCATCGACAACTTAAATGATCAAATGAGCTATCATCTAAAAATGCAAGGAAATCAAAGTTTCAGAAAAATGATTGATAATGAAATCAAAATGGAGGAAGCCATGATAAAGAAAGGTGAATTGAAAATATACAAAGAAGGAGTTGATCCTCCTAACAACAACAATAACAACAATCATAATGATAAGCCAAAATTTTGGAATAGAAATTGAAATGTTGTCAACGATGCAATAGTAGATAACAACAATGTGAAACCAAAACAATCAGTTTTTAATTTATCTACTCACTCAGCAGCGGCTCAGCAAAACAACAATCACCAAAAAGAAACTATCAAAACTTTCTTTCAAAGACAATTTACAAACATTGGTGAACCCCTGGGGTCAGCACTAAAGACACTTCTCACAAACAAATTGATCACTTTACCAAAAGAAAGGAACTACAAACCTCAAATAAAACCACCTTGGTGGAATGATAACCATTATTGTGATTTCCATCGAAACAAGGGACATCACACAGATAATTGTCAAAAGTTTTAACATGTCATACAAGATTTGATTGATAATGGAGTAATAACTATGGATGGACATACAACAAATGAATCTCATACAACTTTTAAGACTCCATTTCCAAACTATAAGAAAGATGAATCATCAACAACAAATAATGGTAAGGGTAAAGTGAAGGTAAACTACGCTCATACATATGACAATGTGGTAAATGTGATTGTAGTTAAAGAAAAAAAATCAAGAACATTCTCATGCTATCACAAGAAGCAAAGCCAAAGTTGTTTTGCCGGGTCTTACAACAAATGCATCATCCACTACTGCAAAACAATACAGTCTAGTGGAGCAATTACAGAAAACACCCACAAAAATATCCATCTTAGAACTTTTAAAGCTTTCACCTGCACACAAAGAAATTCTAGAAAGAACATTAATCAATACAATAGTATCCAAAGATCTTGATATTGATCAATTCCAAACCATGGTGGTACACCTCACAACCACTCATTTCTTATCATTCACTGAAGAAGATGACATGTCCCTACAACATCCTCATAATGCTCCATTGCATATCGAAGTCATCATTCATAAGACGCGAGTTAAATGTGTCCTGATAGATGGAGGAGTCGGCTTAAACATTTGCTCTTTGAGTCTAGTCCATGCTCTAGGATATTCAGAAGATGCATTTGATCCCCAAAAAAAGATCAATATCAAAGCGTATGATGAAGAAGAATGTTCCTCTAAAGGAATTGTAATGTTATCAATCAGAGTGGGACCTTTGCTAAAAGACACAGCATGCCAAGTTCTAGATTCAGAACTTATCATATAACATACTCTTGGGAAGACTTTGGATACATGACATACAAGTTGTTCCATCTACATATCATCAGTGCTTAAAATGTCCCTACAATGGGCAGGAAATCATGATTTCAGCAGATTCAAATCCATTTCAGTATTGTAGTAATCTTAAACCAATTCAAGAAGTCATTGTTCCTCATAATAGGGAGGCAACATCTTCGAACACACAATCCAAGGAACAATCATTTTCCTTTATTTTATCAAGTATGGAAAAACAAATGCAGCTAAGAGATTGAGAGAATGGAGAATATTCAATATCACAATTACCACTTTCTCCTAAATCCTTTGGAAAACCATCAAACTCTAAACAAAAACCAATTGTGAAACATCTTTCGATATTTGATGGAGCATTCATTAGTGTTGGAACCTTATCAGAGGAGATAGAAGACAAAGATGTGCTACAGTGGCTATACAAAGATGAAGAAGTTCAACAAAAGGTCAACAATGTCATAATACCTATAGAAAAATATGGAAAAGGATTTAACATTCTTCAAAGAATGGGATACACCGGAACGGGTCCTATAGGAAAAAGAAAAGAAGGTATCTCAGAACCTATTTAGCCTCATACTCAGTAGACTATTGACAAAACAGGCTTAGGGTATGGACAAGTCACTCTACCGAAAAACACATCTTTTAGTCAACAACAAGAGGAATATGAAAACAGACAAGAACAACTGGCAATTGAAAGGGAAGAAAAATCAGCTAAACAACAAGCACAAGCAAACACGAAATGGGAAAAGAAGAAAGCTTCAAAATCAACAAGAGAAACAAACTAAAAGCACCTCTCAAGCAGCATTAAATCTCAATCAAAACAAACATGAACCTAATATTAATCAAGGAGAGCTCATATCAAGATTGACAGAACTCAATCTCAATCCTGGAGAGGTTGAATATGAAAGAAGAAAAAAAAATAGCCACAAAAGCAGAAGAAATGCTATATGACCAAATTTGTAGATTGCAGGCTGCAAGTGATACAGATTCTAATGAATGGGAATGGGATTCCTATCACTCTGAAGAAAATTGCTTTGAAGGAGATGTAGAAGTTGATGTAGTTCACACATATGTAGGACAAACATCAAGAACTAGTTCACTTGAATTAGAATCACATTCGGCTAACTCGGACTTAATCAAGGATGATCAGGAACTCCTTTTGCAATGTCATTCTGATGAAAGTATCATTCTAGACATTGTCATACATATTGAAAACTTTGATACATCTATCATGACCCTTGATATCCTCGAAACATCCCAACCTGAAGATCCCTTACCTCTACTCCACCCTGAGCTTATTGATTGGGAAAATGAAGGACATACTACCATTGATACCTTTCCAAATGACCATGCTATATCTGTATATCTTAATGCAATCAAACCCGTAACAAATTTCACCAAGAATTTCAGCAACGCATCTTCCAGTCAAGTGGGTGCCAAATCTCCTAATCGCAAAAGTGAAAATAAAGAAAAGAATATTAGGTCTAATGCTGAAAACCATTTCTTGGCAACATTAGATCGAGAAAAAGTAAAAAGAAAGAACGCATCTAACGGTGAAAACCTCCTTGAGGCACTGGAAGATGGGATATTTGACACTTTACCTGAGCACTATCAAGAAAGGTCATCCATTTTGATCAAACCAACAGAGGTAGTTAACATTGGCACATCAGAGCAACCAAAGATTCTACACCAAGCAACTTCTCTATCTGAGCAAGAAATGCAACAATATGTGGAATTCTTCAAATGACGACAAATCAATTTTGCCTAGTCATATGCAGACATGTCAGGGTTAGATCCAAAGCTTATTATGCATCCCTTAAATGTTAGTCCAAGAGCCAAACCAGTTAAACAGAAGTTACGAAAGATGCATCCTCATATTACTCTTCTAGTCAAGGCAGAACTAAAGAAATTATTGGATGTTGGATTCATTAGACCTATAGCTTATCCTCAATGGGTATCCAACATCATTCCTATTTCCAGACTAGATAAAAGCATCAGAATATGCACAGACTTCAGAGATCTTAATAACGCATGTCCAAAGGATGACTTTCCTTTGCCTAACATCAACATCATTGTAGATTTAACTATTGGACACTCCATGTTTTCTCTAATGGATGGTTTCTCCAGATACAGTCAGATCAAAATAGCACCTGAAGATCAAGAAAAGACATCTTTCACATGTCCATGGGGTACTTTTTGCTGAAACGTCATGCCTTTTAGACTAAAGAATGTCGGTGGTACATATCAAAGAGCTATGACAATTATATTTCATGACATGATGCATACATTCATGGAAGACTATGTGGATGACATATTGGCTAAATCATACAACAAAGGAGAACATATAGAGATACTGGAAAAGATCTTTGACCGGTTAGAACAATACAAGCTATGGATAAACCCTAAGAAATGTTCTTTTCGTGTAACTTCAAGAAACTTATTGGGGTACATTGTTTCAGCTAGAGGTATCGAAGTGGATCCAACTAAGGTTAAAGCAATCATGGAAATGGCATCTCCCAAGAATATTAGTCAACTAAGATCACTCCAAGGAAGACTACAATCAATTAGAAGATTTGTTGCTCAACTAGCAGATAAATGTCAACCATTTACACATCTATTGCATAAACATGTTAATTTCAAGGGGGACCATCAATGTGAGGATGCATTCAACAAGATCAAGGCATATCTCATGCAACCACCCATCCTAATGTCACCAATTCCAGGAAAACCATTATTACTCTATATATCAACTACCGAAGCATCATTAGGAGTTTTGCTTGCACAACAGGATAATGAAGGAAAAGAACGAGCTGTCTACTACATCAACAGAACACTAGTAGGATACAAGATCAAATATTCACCAACAGAAAAAGCATGCTTGGTTGTAGTTTTTGCTTCTCAAAAAATTAGGACACTATTTACTATCTCACTCCATCAAGTTAATAGCCAAAATTGATCCATTCAAGTATTTTCTCAGCAAGGCAACATTGACAAGACAATTAGCAAAATGGATCATGATCCTGAGCGAGTTTGTTATTGAGTATATTGATAGAAAAGTTATCAAAGGACAAGTCATTGCAAACCAACTAGCAGAGACACCACTTCAAGATGATCATCCTTTACACATTGAGTTTCTCGATGCTGATATCCTAATAGTCACCACAAAAACATGGCAATTATACTTTGATGGTTCATATACACAGCACAAATCAGGAGCAGGTATTCTATTCATCACACCACAAGGTCATACAATCCCAAAAGCATACAAATTAAGCTTTCCATGCACCAACAATATAGTAGAATATGAAGCTTTGGTTACAAGTATCAAAATGGCTATAGAATGGAATATTACACAACTACAAGTCTTTGGAGACTCTCAGCTTGTCATCAATCAAATCAATGACGATTACCAAACAAAGGATGAAAAATTGTTGCCTTATAAAAAGATGGTTGATGATATCAAGAAATACTTTGTAGAAATAACTTTTCAGCAGATTCCAAGAAATGACAACAAAGTAGCAGATGCCACGGCTACACTTGCTTCTCTCCTTCAGAAACAGGAAAATCAACAGCGTTGTGAATTCCTGGTGGAAGAGTTGTTTTACCCTGCTCATAATTGTCTAGCCCACACACGAATTGGACTCTTGGTGCAAATTATGGAGCTATATGGAATAGCTCAACTTCCCAAGGGATGTTCCATTGTTCTCTATCTCACAAGACCCCTTAAGCCAATGTCTTTGCTCTCATATCATTGAGCAAAGTGACTTAGGGATGACAATCATGAGAATGAGGGATGTTTTGATCAATCTAACATGAATGCAATCCTAATGTGCATGATATTTACAAAATATGAACTAAACTAGCATGCATATGATGATAAGATGAAAGGATTAGTAGAAAAACTATCTTAGCATATCATACTAGTCTACCACGATTATACAAATAAAGATGTTATGATTATTTCTATCAAAGAGAGGCTAAATGCTAGATAAAGATGATTTAGATGCTTAGTAAAATGTCTATAAGTTTGATGCTAAAGACTTGGATGATAAATGGAGGAATGAGAGCTCTATTTATAGGAAAAATAGGGCAATGAAGGGTCAAGATTGGATGATCCTATCAAGGGTCAGGATTGAAAGTTATCAATCCATGTTTACAGTTCTCACCAATGAAATGGTGATAATTGTCAACAAGAGAATGCTTGAGAGGAGATGTAAGAAGTATTAAATGCTTGAGAAGACCTCATGGTTACCTTAGAAGGTAAGATTTAAGGTTAGGTTAAGATTACCCATTGGATAAAGCTTTTACCCAAAGGGTAAACTTTTCTACAATGGTTAAAGGGATAACCAAGGGTAAAGCCATGAATGCTTGATGAGACCCTTGGGTTAGATGTAGGTTGAGTTAGGAAAAAAGTCTCTAACCATGCTACAAGGGTTAGTTAACCATTAATGGTTTGGAAGACTTTGGGGACAAATTTGTAATAGTCCTTCCAAATTTGGGGAAACTCAACAAGTTAGATTGTTGAAGACATAAAGGCTTTAATGCCTTTGGAAGACTTTCCTCCAAATTTGAGAAGTGACATCCTCAAACTTAGGGAAAGGGGATAATTGAAGGGTTTAGGCTAATTGATTAGGATTAGATAGGTTCTAGAAGAATTTAGAAAGAGGGTTAGGAGGCAAGTGGGAGATGTAGGAGAATGCAAGTGGATGAAGAGTAATTTTAATTAAAATAAATTGCTTTATTTCAACAAAATAGATGCAAGTGGAGGATTTAAATAAATTAGATTTATTTATTTGGAGTGAACAATTTAATTAAAAAGGAAAGAAAGGGGAGCTAATTAAATTAAATGATATGAAAGGCTTAGGTGAATTTAAATAAATAAATTGAATAATTTATTTAATCAAATAGAGGAATGTGGATGATTTAATTAAATTAGATTTAACTAAATAGAGGAATGAGAATAAAATGAACATTATATATTCCTTTAGGAAAGTGGTCATTTTTATACATCTACATTTTGCCCCTCTTTGAAGTGACGTGTGTGCACATGTTGATTCAAAGAAAATTGATGTGTCGCTAAAATTTGATCAGTGTGATATCGTGTGTCGAGATGTCGATGTAGTGCCCCAGATTTGATAAATGGTATTGATAATGCCCCCTCGGGAGATGAATAAAAAAACATTGAAGATTTGGTTGCTGTTGATAATTGTTGTAGATTTGATCGCATTTTAAAATTTCATCTGTTTTTAATGCGCATCAATTGATTCATCTCCCGATAATGATGTTTTCTAGGGTTACAAGCGAGAGCACGAGCAAAATACATGCCCCACCTACTAACCCTAATTTCCTTTTACCCTATAAAAAGGTGAAAAGATTTTATTTGTCTCATTTGTGCCTTTTGACTTTTGGTGATAGTGACATTTGGAGAGTGACAAAATGTCGGTTCCTTATGCTTTGCACCAATTCGAGCATGTTCATCGATACCAGAGGCCCACCACGTATGGTCCACCTATAAGTCATCTAAATTTTGCCCCTTCTGCTTTTTGTTTTGTCGATTTTGATCACGTTTTTTATGTTTTGGGTTGGAGTCTCGCAATTTAGCGCATAGGGTCATTTTCATAGCGCATATGATAAAACAGTTAGCACGTAGGGTTAGTGAATTAGGGTAGCATCGAGGTGTTTTTGGATGGTGCATCACAGGTTTAGGGTAGCACATAGGGTAGGATAGCACATATGACTAATAGGATAGCGCATGGTGGGAAAAGGGTAGCGCATAGGGTAACCTAGTGCATAGGGCTAACAGGATAGCATATGGTGGGAAAAGGGTAGTGCATAGGGTAACCTAGCACATAGGGCTAAAATGGTAGCGCATGCGTGGAACAAGGTAGCGTGTAGGGTAGTCTAGCGCATAGGGTAAAGTTTGTAGCACATAGCTAAGTTTAGCTAGCGCATAGGTGGTAGCTTAGCGCATAGGGAATATTTCTAAGCGTGTGGCCAGAAAATGTAGTGATTTAGGAGGAAAATATGATGTTGTGGGGTAAAATTAGATGAAGGAAGATGGGTTGGGGTGAGTAGGTGTCTGCCAAGTGTTCCTGGATGGGTGTTGTAGCCAGTCTTTGTGTTTGTTGTGCTGATTTGTGATTGTTTGATAGATTTTGTTGGAATTGCTTTTGCTATTGGAGTTCTAAGCTGATTGATTGAATGATGATCTTGATTGTCTATTGAGTTAGATCTTTGATTTTTTTGTCGTGAATATGATGTCCAATATGAGTTCCTATATGGTTCCTGATATGAGTCTTTTGATATGGATTTTATTTTATTTCTCAATATGGAGTTGAGTTGATTTGCTCGATATGGATTTGATATGTGAAACTTGATTTGATTTGGATTTGTTTCAAGTTGATATGAAATTTGATTGGATATGGGTTGAATTTTTGATATGAAAGTAGATTTGATTTGGATTTGTTTCAAGTTGATATGGAATTTGATTGGATATGGGTTTGATTTTTGATATGAAACTTGATTTGATTTGGATTTGTTTCAAGTTGATATGGAATTTTGATTTTGATATGGGTTTGATTTTTGATATGAAACTTGATTTGATTTGGATTTGTTTCAAGTTGATATGGAATTTTTGATTGGATATATCGGATTTGATGTGGGAACTAATATTTGGACATGTTTTGCTTGTTACAGGAACGTCTTGGTGTTCTTCAATTGTGACAATGATTTTTCGAGGCCATGGTCTCTGATTCCATGATTGACACAAGCGAATAGAGATATTATTGAGAGATGTGGGTTGTCCTCTTTGTTTGACATGCCTCGGTATATCATTAATAGGGGTTTACTAACAGCATTGGCAGAGAGGTGGCACAATGACACCAACACCTTTCACTTGGCTACAGGTGAGATTACAGTCACTCCAAAGGACTGTTATCAGATTCTACGGATCCCTATGGTAGGGGCCCTATTGCATTATGAGAAGACCAAGGAGGGTGGGATAAAGGTGCTTTGCTAGATTTTCCATGATGATCTGATTTGTGGATATGAGATCCCTTGGCAGGAGTTCATAGATTTTGATTATGCCCCAATACCATCAGTACTAGCAAGTTTTGTAGCTCGCTTCTTATGTCCTGACCATAGGTCGAAGGGACTAGCAGTGGGATGGGGATTGGTTCTTGAGGATATGGTGACACAGGGTCACCAGTTTGCATGGGGGTCCTGCATGTTGGCCCATTTGTACATAGATTTGCATCAGGTGGTGTACTTAGGATACAGTAGTTTATCAGCCCAGGTCACATTATTACAGGTGTGGGCTTGCGAGCACATTCCCGCAATGAGACCACTTGCAGACATGGATAGGCTAGTTCGTTGTGCTTATGTGTATGGATATATAGGGATAGTTGTCTAGCGTAAGCTAGGCAAGCTAGAGCATTGGAGGAGGGTGTTGGATGACATTGATATGGTTATTTGGAGGTCGTATATGGAGTGTGAGGTGTGGGCTGAGGATGGGCTAGAGATGCCCTATGTATATATGTCACAATACTTGATAGGGAAAATGCCTTTTGTGATTGAGAGGTTCTTGCACAGCCGAGTTCAGCGACAGTATGGTTGAGAGCAAGGTATACCATAGAGAGCATGCTTATACGCTCATCGGAGGAAGGATGTGTGAGAGTGGGGTCCAACTATTGATAGTGCTACGGTGGTGGAGGAGTACATGCATTTGGCTAGACAGATATGGGACTATGCCTACATGGTGGTAGATGTGGGGATGACAAAGGAGTTTGCAGCACTCTTCATGGCTCATGTCATGGCATGAATGTCAGATCTAGCGGAGATGATTCCCACTTTTGATGATGATGAGGATGAGCAGCCTGAGAGGCTAGGGAGATAGAGAGATGAGGGAGAGGACCTGGAGGAGGGATATGGAGATGGGGGAGGAGATGACGGGGGAGATGGGAGGGGAGGTGTTCGATGGAGGAGAGGAGATAGAGGGAGGAGAGGAGATAGAGGAGGGCATGGAGGAGATAGCGGAGGGGAGATTGGAGGACATAGAGGGAGGAGAGGAGGTGGATTAGTGGGGCGAGTAGTTGATGAGGGAGGGAGGGGAGGTTTGGTGGCTGGAGGTGGGGGAGATAGAGGAGGGGAGATTGGAGGAGATAGAGGGGGGAGAGGAGGTGGATTAGTGAGGTGAGCAGTTGATGGCTAGAGTTGGTGGAGTGGGTGAGATTATAGCAGTTGTGGGTGGGATGGATGAGTGTAGGAAACCAACTCAAAGGAGGAGATCAGATGTGTTACCACCACCGGTGTCGAGGATAGGGATAGCGATAGGGGTACCATGACACAGATACCTCTCCAAATGCGGATACCCACCAAGAGGATGCATAGATTAGGACCCTACAGTTGTCAGTGTAGTAGCTGCAGGTATAGGTATTGGCTCAGCAATGTTAGATTACGCAAATTATCATAGAGCGAGATACAGTGATGGAGTGCTTAGGTCGAGAAGAGGCTCGAGCGGATATCCTGGATAGAGTGGTGGCTAGTGGTTCTATGAGAGACACACTAAGAGAGATGTAGTATGTAGCCAATGAGGCTTAGTACTATAGGTGTTTATATGAGGAGGTGGTTCCTAGAGATCACAGAGCTCCTAGCTATGCTGCGGTGAGATCCAGTCGATCCATGTAGACTCATTCGAGGACTGAGAGCAGAGGTGTGACTGGGCCATCTCGTCATGATCCACCCAGAGATCTAGGTACCAGGACATCTACTACAAGACCATCGGCCTGAGGATATAGTCATACCTAAGAGACTTGCCTCCATTGTATTTTGATCATTGTGTTGTATTTGGACAAACATGACATCTTTTGTATATTTGACCAGTTTTGAGTTATATATACGACACCGATTTTTTTGATCCACATGTGATGCATTTTATGGATGATGATTTATGTATTGATGTGATGGTTCTATGATGATAATGCAATGCTTAGATAAATGCTTTTGATGTGATGGCTCTATAATTATGATGCAGTGATATGAACTGTGAGATGTATCTTGAAAATGAGATGTATGATAGTGATATGTTGTGAGATGTATCTTGAAAATGAAACGTATGATAATGATATGCAACTATTTGTAAAATGATATGCAACTAATTGTAAAATGATATGCAACTAATTGTAAAATGATATTCAACTAATTGATCATCCTCATTCGGTCTTTTGTCATTCCCATATAGTCACATATTTTTGCTTTCTTTGTGTTTATCATCATTGAGCTATTTTGATATGTTGACAATTTATACAAGCATAATGGTATATTTGAACCATAATGACCTGAGCAAAATTTACATGAATTTGGATATTGCAAGATGGCACAAGCATCAAGGTATAATTGAACCAAAATGACCTGAGTGTTGCTTGCATAAAAATAGACAAGATTAAACCATTAGTATGCGCACAGTGGAACAATGTCTTCAGTGATATGCTTTGAATCACGTCTCAAGACAAGTGTTTGCACAATACAAGTGATCACCTCACAAACAGAAAACTACAAAAATATTGGAGTTCCCAATCACTTTCTCTAGCTCGATGCATCATTGAGAAAATTTAGGGGATCCAATAGTTCAAAAGAGTTCAAGTGCAAAAATAGTCAAAACTTCAGGCAAGATGTAAATAAATTATACTTCAAAAAATCATCCATCATGTGTTGTGAATTTGTTAAGTGGATCAATGTTTTGTTCTCTTGACTGCTGGAGTTTTTCTTGATAGGAGTTATCTTGGCATGTTGTGATTCTTGTTTTATTAACATGTTTGAAGTTAGAGGAATGTTGTCCCTAGCTAGAGGTACCGATCAATGTGGATATGTACAGTGATTACCAAGCCATGGTGGGATATGATGAATTGATATTCATATAAGCAAGAATAGTGACTACGCTAAGTATGTCCTGGATAATGTTGTTTTGATAAAGTGTTGGGTGGTGGTCAGTGGTGCTTAATTTTGGATACAAAAGATAGGAGCAAAGATAGATAGAAGAGTTGTTCTCTCACAAGTATCACCTATTGCCAGGTTTTCACCATTTTTTTTTTATTGCACCTTTTGTTGTTTTTTATTTTCTTTTATTTTCTGATTTTTTTTCACTTTTTCCATGTATTAGACTACTCAAGTATATTATTTCTTCATATGGATGTTGTTGGTTGGTTCATCAAGCACATCACCTTCTGAAGTTGTTAGCTGATAGGCGCCTGATCCATAGGCTAAGATGAGGACATAGCTACCCAACCAGTTAGGTTCAAACTTCCCCTTCTTTTCTCGATCCTGTTGATTTTTGGGATTTTCTTTGAGTATGAGATCACTGACTTTAAAATTCTAAGGGATGACTTTGTGGTTGTAGCTTCTACACATGCACTGCTAGTATGCTTTGAGGTGATTATAGGCATGTTGTCGCTTTTCATCTAGAAGTTCTAGTTCTTGTAGTCTATTTACTCGATACTCCTCATCCTAAATGAGGCCTTTCAAAGATACTCTGAGTGAGGGAATTTCTACCTCAAGAGGTAAAATTGCTTCTGATCCATACACCAATGAATATGGCATAGCTCCTATAGGTATCCGAATGTTAGACCTATATGCCCAAAGTGCCAGATTGAGTTGCACATGCCAGTCCTTTCCTACATCATTTACTATCTTCTTTAAGATTTTCAATATTGTTTTATTTGATGCCTCTGCTTGACCATTCCCCTGTGGGTAGTAAGGTCTAGAGAAACGATGTTGGATTTTGAATCGTTCACATAGTTCTCACACATCCTGGTTTTTGAAGGGACGTCCATTATCTGTGATGATGGAACTAGGAATGTTGTATTTGTAGATCAGATAATTAAGAATAAAAGAGGCAATTTGTTTTCCAGTTACCGTGGTCATTGGGACTGCTTCAATCCATTTTGCAAAATATTATGTTGCAATGATAATGAACTTGTGTCCATTTGAAGATGAAGGCTGTATTTTGCCTACTAAGTCCAGTCCCTGCTGACAAAAAGGCCAAGATGTTGTAAAGGGGTGCAATTCCTGTGCTGGTGCATGTATAAGATTGCCATGGATTTGGCATTTAGGACATTTCTTTGCGAATTGATAAGAGTCCTTTTCCATTGTTGGCCACTAATATCCCATTCTTAGAAGTTTTTTAGCAGGAGTAGGACCACTTGAATGTGTGCCACATATACCTTCATGACGCTCTTGTAAAGAAGATTCAGATTCATTATGATCAAGGCAACGAAGAAGAGTACCATCTAGACCTTGACGGTAAAGAGTATCAGCAGTTAGACTATAATGGATGACTTGTCGGATAAAGTTACATTTTTTATTTTGAGATAGGTCAATGGGTAGGGTATTGGTTTTGAGATACTCATATATTGTTTCGTATAATCAAGAGTCTCAACCGGTAACATGGGATGTAGAACTATAATAGGTTCGGGAAAATAGTTTCTCTACCAGAAACTCATAATGACTCTGTTGTTCTGGAATTTATAATAGTGAAGCGATAGTAGCCATTTGCATCAGCTGCTTTGTTGTCCAACCTTGGTATTTTCTCAAAGGTGATGTGTACAAAATACAATTTGAAGTCATCCACCATTCTTTTGTATGGCAACAGTTTGTCATCTTTTGTCTAATAGTCATTGTTGATCTGATTTATGACTAATTGGGAATCTCCATACACTTTTAATTCTGTGATTCTCCATTCCACGACCATTTTGATTCCTATAACCAATGCCTCATACTCAATAATGTTATTTGTGCATGGAAACATGAGTCTATACGATATTGGTATGGTGTGTCCTTCAGGAGTGATGAACAAGATGTCAGTACCTGAGCCATGTCGAGTGCAGGAACCATCAAAGTACAGGGTCCATTGCTTGGTGGTAACAGTAAGGACATCTCTATCTAGAAATTTGATCTCCATTGGTTGTTTATCTAGTAGTGGTGCATCAGCTAGTTGATATGTGAATACCCATCCTTTGATAGCTTGACGCTCTGTGTAGTGGATATCAAATTCATCGAGAATCATGACCCATTTAGCTAGTCGACCTATGAGAGATGCTTTGCTGAGTAAATACTTGAGAGGATCAATTTTGGCTACTAGCTTGATTGTGTGAGCTATCATGTAATGTTGAAACTTTTGAGAAGCGAAGACTACAGTTAAGAAAGATTTCTCAATGAATGTGTAATTGTGCTCATATCCATTTAAGGTTTTGCTGATGTAATAGATATCTCATTGATTACCTTCTTGATCTTCTTGTGCTAATAGTGCCCCCAATGATATGTCTGTTGTTGATATGTAGAGAATAAGTGGATTTCCTGCTATTGGTGGTACCAAAACTAGTGGGTTCATTAGATATTGCTTGATTTGATAGAACAATTCTGCACATTTGGCTTCCCATCTGAATGGTACATTCTTGTATAGCAAATGATTGAATGGTAGACTTTTAAATATCTAAGTTGGGTTCATTAGTTGGGTGATGAATCGCCTAATTGACTGGAACCATCCTTGTAGAGATCTGAGTTGGCTAATGTTCTTCAAAGGTGGCATTTCCATGATGGCCTCTACCTTTGGTGGATCTACTTCAATGCCTTTTGCTAACAGAATGTAGCCTAATAATTTGCCTGATGTTACCATGAAGACACACTTCTTAGGGTTGAGCCTGACTTGGAATTTCTCCAATCTTTCAAAAAATTTCTTAAGTATGCCCAGATGTTCTGCTCGGGTTAATGACTTAGCCAGTAAATCATCCACATAGTCTTCCATGAAGGTATGCATCATATCATGAAAAATTGTCATCATTTCTCATTGATAAGTTGCCCCAACATTCTTTAAGCCAAAAGGCATGACATTCCAACAATACATTCCCCAAGGACAGGTGAACGTTGTTTTATCTTGATCCTCTGGAGCTATCTTGATTTGATTATAGCCAGAAAAACCATCCATTAATGATAGCATTGCATGGCTTGTTGTGAGCTCTACAATTATGTTGATGTTGGGCAAAGGAAAGTCATCCTTTGGATAGGCTTTGTTAACATCCCTAAAATTTATACATATCCTGATGCTTCCATCTGGTTTTAAAATTGGTACAATGTTTGAAATCCATTTAGCATAGTCGATAGGTCGAATAAATCCGATGTCTAATAGTTTCTTTAGTTCAGCTTTGACCATTAATGCTACATGTGGATTCATCTTTCTCAACTTTTGCTTGACTGACTTAGCTCCTGGAGCAATAGATAAGTGATGCATGATTAAGTGTGGATCAATCCCAGGCATATCTGCATAGGACCAAGCAAAATTGATTTTCTTTTCTTTGAAGAATTTGATAAACTCTGGTTTTTCTGCATCTGTCAGAGATTCTGCTAGGTGTATGTTTTTGGTTGTTTCTTTTGTACCAATGTTGATGGATTGAGTGGACTCAATCAATATGGGTGATCGCTCCTGATAGTGTTCAGGAAGAGTGTCAAGTCTCCCATCCTTAGGTGCCTTAAAAAGGTTTTCACCCTCAGATGCATCCCTTATTTTTACCTTTTTCTGATATAGTGCTGCCATTGACTGGTTTTCAGTAGTAGATCCTTTATTTCTTTCATTTTTGCGACTGAGCGACTTGGCACTCCCTTGATTGTAGATGTCATTACTTTGTTCACTGGTAGAGTCCATTTCTAGGTTGACAGTACATAGGTAATGGATAATGGAGTCATCATCTGGGAAAATAGGTATGTCATGGTTTTCAGGTTCATCCCAGTCTATGAGATCAGGAAAGATGAGCGGTAAAGAGTCATTGGGTGGATCGAGTTCGGCTGCGGTAAGTGACATGATAGAGGTATTGTTAAGGTTGGCTAGGACATTGAATAAGTTAATGATATTATCGAGGTCCTCGATGGTATCATCTTCTATGTAGACTTTCTTGTAATGTCGTTTCTCATTTTCTTTGGCTTCATAGATATTTTGTGGACCAAATTCATGTAGTCTAGACTTTGTGCCTTGTCCTTCTTGAGAAAGGGGTGTATGATTAGTAATTTTAGGAATATCTTTAGTAGCATTTGAACAGCTACCCCATTCATAGTCATTAGAATCAGTCTTAGAAGTATTGTCCCAGAGTTTTTCAGTGTTGTTGATAGGGGTGTTGTAAGGTGAAAAGAGATCCTTGATTATTGATACCCGTTTGATAGTTTTCTCTGATTCCATATCAGATCCTGCTTGCACTCTTTGCATTTGTTCATATACTATTTCTCCTTGGGGAGTAGTGACATTTTCAGGGGGTGATTCTTCCTTGTTTGGAATAGGTTCCTGAGCATGATGTACTTCTGCATAAGATGCTTCTTTTCTTTAAATGGCCAACTCCTCTTATTGTTTCTCTTTTTCCTGGTGTTCGTGTTCCTTTCATATTGTTTCTGCTGATTCGTGTAGTGCCTCCTGCCATGAGTCCTCCTTGTATTTCTTCTTTTCTTTCCACTGAGGTTTTTGATATTTATTTGATTTCTTCTTTGGGCGTAGAGTATGTCCATAGCCCAATCCTATTTTGTCTCTAGAAAACTGTGAAGGAGGATCCAATGGTTCTGTGATGCCTTCTTGACACTTGCTGATAGGTCCTTTGCCATTGTACCTCATTCATTGCATGATCAGGTATCCTTTACCATATTGTTGTGTTGGTATAGCTACTTCCATAGTAGCAACTCTGACTTCTTCTTCATCCTTGTATATCCAACTAAGGATGTCCTTCTCTTCTGATTCATGTGCTAGTGTGCCTAATTGGATACATTTTCCATCAAACTTGGTGATGGGTTGTGTTGCTTGATGTGTTAATGCAAAATGTTGTCCATGAGATTTAGGTGATGCTAGTAGGTTGGTTAGACACATGGGTTCCAAAGAGTATTCTCCCATGCCTTTCTCTTTTATTTTCATCTTTAGTTCAAAATCCATGGATAAAGATTTGAACTTCTCTTGTTGATGATCTGATGCTAAGGAAGTTTGTTTTTCCCTGCTATGTGGAACCAAGTTGTCTTGGGCTGCCCCCATAGCATTGCAATATTGAAAAGGGTTATTATCTGCTGATATAGAAATCTCCTACCCATTGTAAGGGAATTTAACACACTGGTGGTAAGTTGAGGGTACCGCTTGCATTTCATGTATTCAAGGATGACCCAATAAAATATTATATGTGAGGTCTATGTCTAAGACTTAGCACATAGTGTCCCTTTGTATCGGTCCTACTTGAATTGGCAGTATCACGGTTCCCTTGGATGATCTTTCTTCATCATCATATGCTTTGATAGTGATCTTTTTGCGTGGATCAATAGATTGCTCAAAGAAACCTAATGCATGGATAAGTTTTAAGGTACAAATATTGAGTCCAGCTCCTCCATCTATTAATACTCTTTTAACTCAATGTTTGTTGACCAAGACTTAAATGTGAAGGGGAGTATTGTGTGGATGGCTCAATGAGATATTATCATGCTCAAAAAAGGTGAGATTATGAGGCCCTATCATGTGAGATACCATGGCTTGAAATTTGTCAATATCTAGATCTTGAGGTACATTTGTTTCCAATAGTGCTTGTTCCAAGATGTCGTTATGTTTTGGTGAAAGTTTTAATAAATCAAGTATGGATATTTGAGTAGGAGTTTTGCGCAATTGACTTACCGAATCATATTGAGTCTTGGGGATAGTGGTTGCTGTTGATGTATGCCCTTTTAGAACATATTTTTGAGCTCTAGTGGTTATATTGATTGATTCATGTTCACATTTGTCCTTGATTTTAATGGCATTTACTTGATTGTCATCTATCGATATGTGATTGATACAAGCTCCTCGTGTATTGTTTGATGATAAATCTCCATCCTTGTTGTAATTTGGAAGAGGATTTTTAAAGGCACCATGATCACCATTTGTCTTGAGACCATCGATCGTCAAATCACCTCTATCAATCATGTCTTGAACAATGTTTTTAAGCCTCATGAAATCATTTGTTTGATGTCCTTTGTTTTGATGAAAATCACAAAAGTGTGAGTCATTCCACCAAGGTGGTTTGACCTGAGGTTCAAAGTTGTTTATAGCTGGTAATGAGATAATCTTGTTTCCCAGGAGTTCTTGGAATGTTGATTCTAATGATTGCCCCAATGGTGTGTAAATGTGTTTATTTGGAAAGTTATTGGTGTTATCCCTTGAATTTGGATTAGGTCCTTGATTTGTGTTGTTGTTTTGGGTATTGTTGGTGTTGTTTGTATTTCAAGATTCTAGATTGGTATTTGGTGCATAAGTGTTAGTGCCTTGGTTAGCACCCTTTTGATTCTTGGTAGCTTGAGGATTACTTGATAAAGCTAGTATTGGTTGTTTGGACATTCATATCATTAGCCTCATTTCCTCCTTCATTTCTAGTATTTTTGTTTCTGGTCCAAAACCTGGATTTATCTAAGTTGTTCTTGTTGTTCTGGTTGTTGAAATGAGAGTTGGATGAATTAGTTCCTTCTTTGCAGAATTTCAATGTTCCTTTCTTAATACATGCCTCCTCTACTTGGATTCCATTTTCAATCAACTTGGCAAAAGATGGTAAGCATTGGAGCTTGAGTATGTAGCTCATCTCACTATTCAAATTGTCGATGAAAATTTCCATGTTTTCCTTTTCGGGCACATCTCGAGGATATCTCGAAACCATCCATCTCCAACGTTGAAGAAACACCATGAATGTTTCATTGTTTTTCTATTTGGTATTGCAGACATCTAGCATGGTGATTGCATGTTGAATATTGTAGGAGTATTGAGTGATAAATTTGTTGACTAACTCATCAGAGGATCTGACAGGAGGTGTAAGTTTGGATAACCACTCCATTGTATTTGAAGATTCTGGATTGGTATTTGGTGCATAAGTGTTAGTGCCTTGGTTAGCACCATTTTTATTCTTGGTAGCCTGATGATTACCTGATAAAGCCAATACTAGTTGTAGGGGCATTATCAATACCATTTATCAAATTTCATCGACATCTCGACACACAACATCACACTGATCAAATTTTAGCGACACATCAATTTTCTTTGAATCAACATGTGCACACACGTCACTTCAAAGAGGGGAAAAATGTAGACGTATAAAAATGACCACTTTCCTAAATGAATATTTAATGTTCATTTTATTCTCATTCCTCTATTTAGTTAAATCTAATTTAATTAAATCATCCACATTCCTCTATTTGATTAAATAAATTATTCAATTTATTTATTTAAATTCACCTAAGCCTTTCATGTCATTTAATTGAATAAATCATTTTATTTAATTATCTCCCCTTTATTTCCTTTTTAATTAAATTTACATTTAATTAAATTTTTCACTCCAAATAAATAAATCTAATTTATTTAAATCCTCCACTTGCATCTATTTTGTTGAAATAAAGCAATTTATTTTAATTAAAATTACTCTTCATCCACTTGCATTCTCCTACATCTCCCACTTGCCTCCTAACCCTCTTTATAAATTCTTCTAGAACCCATCTAATCGTAATCAATTAGCCTAAACCTTTCAATTATCCCCTTTCCCTAAGTTTGAGGATGTCACTTCTCAAATTTGGAGGAAAGTCTTGCAAAGGCATTAAAGCCTTTATGTCTTCAACAAGCTAACTTGTTGAGCTCCCCCAAATTTGGAAGGACTCTTACAAATTTGTCCCCAAAGTCTTCCAAACCATTAATGGTTAGCTAACCCTTGTAGCATGGTTAGAGACTTTTTTCCTAACTCAACCTACATCTAACCCAAGGGTCTCATCAAGCATTCATGGCTTTACCCTTCGGTATCCCTTTAACCATTGCACAAGAGTTTACCCTTTGGGTAAAAGATTTATCCAATGGGTAATCTTAACCTAAATTTAACTCTTACCTTCTAAGGTAACCATGAGGTTTTCTCAAGCATTTAATGCTTCTTACATCTCCTCTTAATCAGTCTCTTGTTGACAATTGTCACCATTTCATTGGTGAGAATTGTAAACATGGATTGATAACTTTCAATCTTGACCCTTCATTGCCCTATTTTTCCTATAAATCGAGCTCTCATTCTGTTAGGATTCCCAAAGATACTAAGAGGGGGGGGGGGGGGGGGGGGGGGGGGGTGAATTAGTATCTAATCGGTTAATGGATTTTCTAAACTTATTAAATAAATTGCATTCCAAAACAGTGTACCGGTAAACCAGAATTAATGTAGTAAATAAGAACAATAAACACAACATAGAAAGCACACCATAACACAATATTTTTGGCAAGGAAACCCGGTGTGGGAAAAACCTCGGTGGGATTTGTGGCCCACAATATTCACTCACTAGCCAATAAGTGAATATTACTTACAAAATTGGGGGCCTGCACATGTAGGAAGTCCAAGTGCCTTGAGCTCACTGCTCAATTACAAAAGAAGTTTCACTGACTTACAAAATGGATTATAGAAATCCAAGGTGATGTATTGCTACAAAAACATCTGCTATGCCAAATCCAGTACCGGTTTAAGCTCTTGCAATAATCATAAACCTTACATCAAAGTCTACCACACATAATATCCATCTATGCATATCTCTGATATAATGTTCTACAAGATCTCATACTTATATATGAGCCTTATTACAATATGCCTTGTCAACTTACAAAAATATATTACAATTAAATACATTATGTAATAAGCAAAATCCTGTCAGCCAGGGTGTCGGTAATCAATCATTTCGCTGCCGGTGAACTGTATGCCGGTGTAGAGTCTATTGGTGCCGGTTCCTGTCGGTGTCATATGATTGTAAGGTTGCCATCAATAACAATACCTTCAATCACCTACAATTTCTCATTGGAGTGTGCATTTTCCAACAATCTCCCCCATTGGCATTGATGGTGTAGACACTCAAAATTGTCATGTCTAATTAAATAAATATTCTATTTATTTAATTATCTAAGCCTAATTCTTCTATTAGTTAAATAAATCTTTATTTATTTAATTAATTCATTTATCCTCTTCTAGCCTTATTTCTCATTTAAATAAATACATTTATTTATTTAAATTATCCTTTTTCCTAAATTAAATAAGTATTTTATTTATTTAATTATCTTATTTCTTCTATTAATTAAATAAATATTTATTTATTTAATTAATTCATTAATCCTTTTCTACACATGACACATGTCATTCATCTCTTAATTCCTACACTACCTACCTCTTTCATTATTTTATTATTTCTTCTACCTACCCTCTAATCCTAGCCGACCTCCTTTTTACACCTCTCAATCTTATCCCTCCATTTCTTATTGTGTCTTCTATTTAAGGAGATGCCTCCTTCATTATCAAACCCTAATGATCATTTTGGCTACACTACGATCCTACTTGCAACCATATTCCGTTCTTTGTTGAGCTCTTGTGCACATAAAATCTGAGAGCAAATATATCAAGCAAGATCAATGGAGATAGGAAGAATGGAGATCAAAACCCTATTGGACATGTGATGGTATCATTTTGTGATTTTGTTTTATTTACATTGTCTTAGGTGATCTTCATATGTTATGGTGGATCTTTGTTGATTGTTAGGCTAGGGTTTAGTGGTTGGATTCATTTAGCCTTTCAATCTTGTTATTATTGTATCCATTTTCACCATGAACACTTTGGCACGCCCGGTGGGACTCTTGTCCCTTTGTATTTAACCTTCTTGTTGCAGATTTTGCGTTTTTGAAGTTGCAGATCGGATATTTTTGACAGCATTTTAGGTTTTTCCATGTCTGCGAACTTTCGGATCGCGTCTTTGATTTTCTGGCACGTCTGCGGAATCTGGAATCACGTCTGTGTTTTCGACAAATTTTATTTTGCAGGTTTCAGAAAGGAGCGTTTGTGTTTCAGAAGCGCATCTGTGTTGTTTCTACCCACGTCTGTGTTGAAAAGGAGCGTCTGTGATTTTTAGGCAGGTCTATGCATCACAGAACCGCGTCTGTGTTATCCAGACGCATCTGTGTTGAGGGTAACAACATCTGTGTATATACTGTTTCGAAATTTTGAAGTTTTCATTAATTCAGTTTGTCGGATTTTGTACTTAGGGTTTCAGATTTGGTTTATTTTTGGACTAACACTTTCAGATCTAGCTAACTAAATTGGTGCAGCTTGTCTTGGAAGCAAAAATGTTTTGTTGAAGGCCCCTATGTCACAAAGTCTTTTGGGTTTTTTTTTAAAATGTACCTAACTTATGTGCTTGCAGGAAGGGGTGATTATGCCAAACAACCCAAACTACTAACAACTTTTGTTGCAGGTCCTTGGCTAGGGTTTTGAATTTTTGTTGTGTGCCTTGTTTTCATAGATTAGCAAACACTTCCATTGGTGCACTAAAATTGAATCATTGTCTTTTGTGTCTTGAGCAATAGGCTCTTTTTGTTTAATCTTTAGAGGGCCTGTCTTCCCGTGTGGTCATTAGGACTACTAGTGAGAAGAGAACGACCCAAGTGGTAGCGAGGAAAACCCACCTCTTCCGAACCACTATAATCAAATGTATTCATAGTGAAAACTATGGATAACGTGTGCTGATTAGTTCATACCGACACTATGTCTCCCCATAAACCCGTTTGATCAAATTTATTTGATCATTTGTAGGGCGTAACCCCTACCGGCTGGGAGCCTTCTGTATTTACAGAGCTGAAAGTGCCACATGTATGGCCACACAAGTGGATGCCCTTACTAGCACCTTTTTGTTTTAGAAGCCCAAATCCTTCTAGTTGTTGGGGCAGGAGGTCGGACCTCTGGCAGCGGCCCACACACATACGGTTCTTAGTAGAGATACAAAGTTCGCCATGGGGAGTTTTCATGGGGACTGATGCTTGGCTGACCCGAGAAGTGAGTGCCGAGGGTGGAGCCAGTGAGGTCAAGCATCTAAGTATCCGCTTTGAATAGCGTGGCCTCGGGGGTAAAACCTTATGTGGGATCAACAACTATTGTCTTGGCCAGCCATAAGAATTATGCTTGACTTATGTTAAACATTCAAACAATCAAAACCAAACAACAAAACATTGTGTCTTTTGTGTCTTCAAGTGTATGCAAAACATTTTACATCAAACAACACACTTTTCTTGGAGTCATTTGGAGTCTAAACACTTGCAAACATTGAGTCCTCATCAACATTGTGTCCTCTTGTCACGAAAAGCAGTCAAACAGTCAGATTTGGTCACAACAAAACGACTTCACAGATTAGAAAAATTGCACAAAGTTTACAGAAATGCGTCTGTGTCTGTTTTAACAGCATCTGCGTCATCTAAACGCATCTGTGAAGGGCATAATAGTGTCTGTGTGTCTAGCAGCGTCTGTGTCGAACAGAGACACATATGTGTCTAGGAATCGCGTCTGTGAAATATACAGAAGCGTCTGTGTCCAGAATTGAAAAATTTCACAGTCCAGCAAACAAAAGAAATCAGTTTCGAAATACTTGAGCTTCTTAGGTTGTTTCTTCAGGTTTCATCTAGCATTCAACCTATCTTTGGGTCTCACATAGTCCATCATTGCTTCACATCTCATTTTACATTCACACTTGTCTAAACTTGAGTCAAAAGGTCACTTGCTTGTCCTCATCATACTTTGTCAACACACTACGTATAACAACACTTTGCTAAGTGGTCCCTAATCAAGGTTTCTTACCTTTGGGTCTCATTTGGTCTTACTTAGAGTCAAGGTCAACTTACCTCATCAAGAGAAACTATCCTCTCTTTGGAAGTCACACCTACTCTACTACATACATACTTGGTCTTACACTTTGGGCATTGCAAGTACACCTCAGATTCATTTACATTCCATTCAACTCTTGGTCTTCCATACTCTTTCCATTTTTCATCTAGTCTCTCACATCTTGGTCAAATACCTAGTTCATGGTTGAAACCCGTCTTCAAAAATCTAGGAGAGAAACTAAAGAGGCTCAAGAGTCCGCAAACATGAGTTCTTATGAGTATGACAATGATATATTTTTCAATACTGATCACACTACATTGCCTGACATGGATGTTTATAGGAACATTCCAAATGTGGAAAACGCAGACACTACAAACAACAATGCTACACACAATGACAATGTGGACAACTTTTCAATACATTCAGCAGATGTGGAAGAATCCATTATGAATCCCCATTTCAATCGGTTGGTTGAAGAAATAATGAGGAGGGATAGACAATACTTCTTACACATGATGGCACAAAGTGGAGCCAAGATACCTCATGATTTTGACATGTCTCAAATAATGGAAAACTGACCTTTGCAACAAACTCACTCCAACATGGATCAAAGGAGACCTAATAGTGGAGGAAATAGAGGACCACATATGGTACATGAATCACCATCAGCTTTGCTTCAAAAACCAGAAGTCCCACATACACATGCTCAAACGTATGATACTTACCTTCGAAGACCATTATGGAAATCTTATGCAGATAGATATGCTCAAACTATGGATCAACCAAAACAATTGGACATTCAAAGGCATGCTCAAAATTTGGACACAAGGAAACCCCATGTCAAATTTGGGGGCAACACAATAGAACATGACATGCCTGTAGAATATGGTATACATGCGCAAAATAGATATGGGGTTCCTCAACATGAAGCTATACCAAGTGCTCCATATATGCCGCATCAATATAGACCTCCTCCATATGAACATGTGTATGATCAATATCATCCATATATGCAATATGCTCCTCCTCCAATTGGTGTCTCAAACATGGGATATGGTTCAAGAAGTCGATCTCCACCTAAGAGCAATTTGTAGTAACAAATCAGAGATTTACAAAAGAAAATGGAGGACATAAATACACCAAAGCCAACGTACACAATGAGAGACATATGTCCTTATCCATTTGACAAGAGCATTCCAATGCCTCCATTTCCTGCACACTTTGTGACGCCTAAATTTGATAAGTATAGAGGAAAAGGGGACCCCAAGGCACACATAAGACAATTTTTCACAGCTTGCATTGAGGTAGCGGCAGAAGAGACATATTTGATGAGATTGTTCCCACAAAGCTTAGGCGATCAAACTATGGAATGGTTCTCCCAACTCCCACCTGGTATTAAGTCATGGGGTGACTTAGAAGAGGCATTTATTCAACATTTCTCCTACAATATAGAGGCAGATGTGTCAGTCACTACTGTATGCAACACTAAGCAAAAAGAGGGAGAGTCTTTTGCATCATTCTTGCAAAGATGGAGAAATCTAGCCAGCAGATGCTCTTGTGAAATTCCACAAAAACAAATGGTAGAGATGTTCACACAAAACGTTAACAAGGACATTGGCTATGATCTAAGGAAAGCTTGTTTGTCCACCTTCAAGGACGTTATTGAAAAGGGCTTAGCAATAGAAAAGGTCCTAATTGAACAAGGAGTCATTAAGATATTCAAGGAAAACAAAGATGACTTTAAAAGAAAAGATAAGCCGAGATTTTGGAATAAAAACAAAAACACAGTCAATGATGGTGTTGTTGATGCCAATACAGTGCGACCCAAATTCATCTTTTTGGGATCAAGTTCTACAAACAATCAAGTGAATACTCAAACAACTTCTAGACCACGAAGGAAGTACACCCCATTGGGAGAACCACTTGAGTCAGTCTTCAAAAAGCTTGTGGCAAACAAAGTGATTACGGTTCCAGATTTTCCTCCATATGAACCAAAGGTCAAACCAAATTGGTGGAATGATGATGAGTATTGTGAATTTCATAAAAGCAAGGGTCATAAGACAGGAAATTGTCATCGACTGAAGAACATTGTGCAAGATCTCATTGATAGAGGTGACATTGAGATTGAGGGACACTCATCCAATCAAGAACATGAGATGTTTAAGGAACCATTCCCAAAGCATGACAAGGGAAAAGCCAAAGTCACAGATGATCAAGCCAACTATACTAGAGCACCTTACAACTATGATTCAACTATCAATCACATCTCGATGGACCATTATATCTCTACTATTACCATCAAGAACAAAAATCCTGAGAATCCTCCTCAGAGACCCAAGATTGTCCTAAGAGGTGTTGGATCTTCTTCCGAACATACCTCTGAATGTCATGTTACAACTCGTCGAGGTAAAATTACGTTGCCAGGTGCCTCCACAAAAAATACCACTTCTTCATCAACCAATCCTGAGTATGACCTTGCAGAACAATTAGGGAAGACACCTGCGCTTATTTCCATTCTTGAGCTCCTACGTATATCCCCCACTCATAAAGCTATTCTTGACAAAATCTTGAGAGACACCGCCATTCCTACTGATCTGAACATGGACCAGTTTCAAGCCATGGTGGGATACCTATCCATTCCACATTCCCTTACATTCACAGAAGCCAATGATGCCTCCGTAAGTCAGCCACATAATGCACCATTACATGTTGAAGCCTTCATACACAAACATCGAATAAAGCGAGTCCTGATAGATGGAGGAGCTGGTCTAAACATTTGTACATTGAGCACCATTAAACAATTGGGATATTCTGATAAAGTTGTGAATTCAACAAATCAAATCACCATCAAGGCATATGATGATGAAGAGCGCTCATCCAAGGGAACAGTCACCTTACCTCTAAGAATTGGGCTAGTCACAAAGGATGTGGTTTGTCAGGTCCTAGATCTAGATCTCACTTATAATATATTTCTAGGACGTCCTTGGATTCATGAAATGAGGGCAGTCCCATCGACATATCATCAATGCATTAAGTTTCCTCATAATGGAGTCGAGGTAACAGTTAATGGTGATCCTAATCCGTTCATATATTGCAATAACCTGAGATCACATACTGAGACCATCATTCCCAGTAATCGTGAAGCTGTTCCTTCTTCGGCATACATTGACCCTGAGTCATTGAAACCTTCGACATCAAAACAAGGTGAACTTAAAGGCGAATTTCAGGACAAAGGCATGGGAGAATACACTTTAAATCAGACCATGTATTTACGAAAAGTCATGAGCTCTCCAAAAGAATATGGAAGGCCACATCCTAACAAGCAGATATCCATTATGCTATTCAGATGGGATCCTACTACCTTTCAAAGATGGGGTGAACTAGAAGAGGAAGATTTATACAAAATGCTCTACAAAGACATTGAAGATGACACACAAGATCAAATCAATATACCCTTTGAGAAATATGGAAAAGGCTTCAAGATTCTACAAAAATTCGGGTATGATGGAAAAAGCCCTCTTGGGTTACGCAAAGAAGGTTTTATGGAGCCCTTACAACCTGAATTGACTATAAAAAGGGAACACTCGAAGGGACTTGGTTTTCTGACTTCCAAGATCCATACTAATAGGACAGAAAAGGCATCACAAATCAAAGTTGCCAAAGTTCAACAAGAGGATCGCTATTCCACTGATTCCAATGAATGGGAATGGGGTTCAGACAAATCCTCTAGTGACTATGAGCTCACCGAGACATTCAGAGAGCCAGATGAACCCACAGAAGAAGAAGAATTTTACAAAAAATTTAGAGTTGGTCAAGAAACAACCCAAGAGGATTGCACACAGTCTTTGTCTCATGGTTCTAGGTTGAAATCACATAGGATGAGAACACCTGTCCTGGAATGTGCTACTAGTGATGACAATTTGGATTCGCTTGCGATCGAGACTGATGAGGAGAGTGCCATCGATGACCTCAATAATTACCTCAACATACCCGAATATAACCACATCTTCACTCTTAGCCCCACAAACTCTGAAAACATTAAAGGCCTTCCCCTTGTTCACCACCAACTCATTGACTGGGATTACGAAGGACCAGCACAATTTGACACATTCCAAAATGACGAAGCTGTTATTGACTATCTTGGCATATGAGATGATCTTCCCCCTGGGGACCATAAAGCAGGATACACTATAGAACTCAACAAAATGGCATATTTTGGTGAGGGTGTCGGACCTTCCAGTCGCAAAAATGTGAAAATAAGAACAAATCAAGGGTCTTATGGCAAAAACCACACTGTGGCGCTATCTGATCCCAAAAAAGTAAAAAGAAAGGACGTATTTGAGGGTGAAAACCTCTCTGAGGTACCCAAAGATGGAAGGCTCGACATTCTCCCAGCCTCGTATGAGGAAAAGTCATTCATGTTGGTAGAGGAGACTATCAAAACAAACATTGGTACAAAAGAAGTTCCACACAACATATTCCTGGCTAAATCATTGACAGAGTCCGAAAGGTCAAAATTCATAAGCTTCTTCAAGGAACGACAAATCAACTTTGCATGGTCATACACTGATATGCCTGGACTAGATCCGGATTTGGTAATGCATCATTTGACAGTCAAACCGGGGGCAAAGCCAGTGAAACAGAAATTAAGAAAAATGCATCCACAAGTGGCATTACTAGTCAAAGCAGAGCTGGAGAAGTTATTGGATGTCGGATTCATATGCCCAATTGATTATCCCGAATGGATCTCCAATTTAGTACCTGTCAGTAAACCAGATCGCAGCATCAGAATATGTACAGATTTCAAAGACATCAACAAAGCTTGTCCAAAAGATGACTTCCCATTACCAAATATTGACTTGATCGTTGATCTCACAACAGGTCACGAAATGTTATCTTTAATGGATGGATTTTCTGGTTATAATCAAATCAGGATTGCACCTGAGGATCAACATAAAACATCATTCACTTGTCCTCGGGGAACTTTCTGTTGGAATGTCATGCCCTTTGGGCTAAAAAATGCTGGTGCTACATATCAAAGAGCAATGACCACTATCTTTCATGATCTCATGCACATAACTATGGTAGATTATGTTGATGATCTCTTGGGTAAATCAATAGATAGAGATACACATTTAGACGTACTTTCAGTCATCTTTGATCAGTTGAAAAAATACAAAGTAAGATTAAACCCCAAGAAATGTGTCTTTGGAGTAACCTCCGGGAAGCTCCTAGGATTCATTGTGTCTAAAAGAGGAATCGAAGCCGATCCAACAAAAGTCAAGGCTATCTTGGACATGCCGCCACCTAGAAATATCAGTCAACTTCGATCCTTACAAGGGAGACTCCAGTCTATATGAAGATTCATAGCACAACTTGCAGATAAGTGTAAACCTTTCCAGCACCTGCTACATAAAAGTATCAAGTTCAAATGGGATGATAACTGTCAACAAGCTTTTCAGACGCTCAAAGATTATCTCTTGAACCTGCCAGTTTTGGTGCCACCTATTCCAGATCAGCCTTTGCTACTATACATATCAGCTACTCCAACCGCACTGGAGGCACTCCTAGCACAACAAATTGCTGATGGCAAGGAAAAAGTAGTATACTATATCAGTCGCGCATTGGTGGGATATGAGCTAAACTACACACCAATCGAGCGTGCATGTCTCACTGTGGTCTTTGCTTCACAGAAATTATGACATTACATGCTCACTCATAAGACTAAGTTGATTGCAAGAATCGATCCATTGAAATACCTTCTCAATAAAGCAACACTTACTGGGTGACTAGCCAAGTGGGTAATGATCCTTAGTGAATTCGACATCGAGTATGTGGATAGAAAAGCAATAAAAGGACAAGCCATCACGGATCAATTAGCAGATGCCCCAATGATTGATGATGTTCCTCTAAATTTAGAATTTCCAGATGAATCCATTTTAAAAATATCACATGCAAGGCCATGGCAACTATACTTTGACGGCTCATACACACAGCATGGGGCAGGAGCTGGTATTCTCTTTATAACTCCTCAAGGTGATTCTATACCAAAATCATATCGCTTATCATTTCCTTGCACTAACAATATAGCGGAATATGAGGCATTAACAACTGGATTACGAATTGCAGTTCAGTGGAAGATCCAGGAACTTCGTGTTTTCGGGGATTCCCAACTTGTCATCCGTCAAGCAACTGATGATTACCAAACAAAAGATGAAAAATTAATGCCTTACAAGCAAATGGTGGATGATTTGAAATAGCATTTCACAAAGATAGATTTTGAGTAGATACCAAGAGAGCAGAATCGTGCTGCAGATGCCATGGCTACAATTGCTTCACTGATTGATCTACCTCAAAATGAGACATGCTATGAGTTCTTGGTGGACAACCTGTTGGTTCCTTCATATGAGATCACTCCTACTAAAATGATATGCGTTGTTGGTCCCGAATCCCAACTATATGGTTCCATCTTCACATACCTTCGCGACAATACCTTACCTCCTGGCCTATCAAATAATCAACATCGCACCTTCATTCGCCAATCCTCTCAATATGTTATTTTAGCTGATATCCTATACCGGTGAGGTCTAGATGGCACTCTTCTTAGATGTTTAGAAAGCGACGATGCTCAGATTGCGTTACGTGAAGTGCATGAAGGGATATGTGGTCCGCATGCTAGTGGTCCTACCTTGGCCAAGAAACTCATCAGGACTGGATATTACTGGCCCAATATGGAAAAAGACTCATATCGGTTTGTCAACAAATGTAAGCAATGTCAAATTCATGGAGACCTCATACATGCACGAGCACAAGAACTACAACCACTTGCGTCTCCTTGGCCCTTTTATCAGTGGGGACTCGATCTCATAGGCAAGATTCACCCTCCTCCTTCTAATGGTCATAAATTCATTATCACAGCCACAGAGTATTTCACAAAGTGGATTGAAGCCATGCCTCTCACACAAGTCACTAGAAAATAGATTTCTACCTTCATCCTTAACTATATCATATGCCGATATGGTATTCCTGATTCCATTATTACTGATAACGGGCGTCCCTTCAAAAATCAGGATGTTCGTGAACTCTGTGACCGCTTCCATATTTCTCATCATTTCTCCACACCATATTACCCTCAAGGTAATGGCCAAGCTGAGGCATCTCATAAAACAATCCTTAAAATCCTCAAGAAGACAGTCGACGACGCTGGCCGTAATTGGCATATCCAACTCAATCCTACACTTTGGGCCTACTGCACAAGTGTCCGCACACCTACAGGAGCTACACCCTACTCACTTGTCTATGGCGCTGAAGCCATCTTGCCTATCGAGGTCGAGTTACCCTCTTTACGGTTCTCTTTGCAAAACATCATCACTGATGAAGACTATAGGATCTCTCGCTTACAAGAACTAGAACTGCTGGATGAACGGAGACAAACTGCTTTTAATCATCTCAAGGCTTACCAACAACGAATGAATCGCAGCTACAATCACAAGGTCAAGCCTCATACATTTGAGGTAGGTGACTTGGTTCTCAGAGAAAACCCCAAGAATCAACAAGACAGAGAGAAGAAGGGAAAGTTTGAACCAAACTGGCTTGGTCCTTACATTGTTACAGTAGCCTATGGATCTGGGGCATATCAGCTCTCAACTACAGAAGGTGAACCTTTGGAGGATCCTATCAACAGTATGCACCTTCACAGGTTCTACACATAGCTCTTCGAAATATCCTAATTCAAAAATACAAAAAAATCAAAAAATACAAAAAAATCAAAAAATACAAAAATACAAAAAAAATTATAAAAACAAAAAAAATCGTTACTTGGTGAAAACCTGGCAAACAGGTGCCTTGTGACACAAAAACATTGAAAAATCGAAAAAAGTAAAGAGAAATAATTTCGTCCAACGTTGAAAACCACTTCGGTGGCGCCCTGGGCAAGTACCATGGTGAAAACTGGGTCACCAGCGCCATGCGTAGAGACACTGCTCCTCCCTCCTTCAGGATTCACTTTCATCCTTTCACTTTGCACACACTCATAACCTATTCACTCATAATAAACTTACCCATTCCCATCATGGCTTGTTATTGATCTACCCAAGATTGGTTAGCCATTCATAATATCCTTTTCCATCCATAATAAATCAGATCCTATATGTGGCTAAGGCAAATCCTACGTCTAGTGATGGGTGTGGAACTGAGAACATCACATGTTTTGGGGAGTATAGTTTCTTCCAGCTTCCTTCAGTCTATCCGTGCACAATCCACAATAAAGCAACATTTGCATCACAAGATCCATAATAAAGTTTCATCTTCTCCACAATAAAGTATCAGTTTCATGGATTCAGTCAGTTTCAGCTGAGACAACAGCAACAATGGGCTTCAACAAATCAAATCTTTCAACAGACTCAGACAACATATGGTTCAATGCGATTTATCCATTTTGTGAAAGCAAACATTGTGACCACAATCAAATAAGACCTATACAAGTGACAAGAGACACTAAACTTGAGGACTACAGTGGATGTTGGTGTCGAGTCTTGGTTTTCTTTTGATTTTATCTTTTGGTGACATGTCTTTTAGCTTTTCCAGGATGTCTCTGACTAGAGATTCTATCTCCAGGATGTCTTTGACTAGAAAGGCGAGGATGGGGTATCGTCACCTATTTGCATTTACTGTCTGTGGATTGTCTTTTAGTAATGCTATGACTTGTCCAAGGATATGAGGACACTGTGAGTCTAGTGTGAACTGGGGCATTCCTTGTTTGTGACCGTCTTATCTCCATGCAAATAGGTACAATGACTTTCTGGGTCGAACATATGCCTCGATTGTCATAACCTACTTGCCATAATAAAGCTCAATGATGATAACGCACAAGAAGCTCTTTCTCATTCATATCTTTTATCTTTCATCCCCCTTTCTTGATTGACTTCCATCGTCCTTCTCGAGTCCACGTAGCCTGTTATCACATGACTGAGTATAATGACACACCAAAAACATTTGCATTTCATGTAGTTGCACCTGTATTATCACATATAAGCATTTCATACATACATATAGATATCACAACTACATCACATCTTGCACACAACACCTGTTAGCACAAATTTACATTTGCATTATTATATTCATCTACGTTACTTACATTGTTATATTCATCTGCATTACATACATTCACATTTGCATCATGCATCACATATACAACATAAAAGAACAAAAATATTGCATTACATCATGTACATATTTGCATCCATATCATAAGCATCACACATCATGAAACATCTCATCACATAGGTACACATGCATATAGCTGCCGCAAAAAATGAATCATCTCATATAAATAATCAAAAGTGTCATGATACAATCATGTCAAAAAAATCATATGGCTACAAAATCACCCGCAGGTGTCTACAATACAAAAATGGTACAACACTGATACATAGGGAGCCCTCTAAGGCTATGATGAACTCCCTCCCTCGAAGCCGCCTAGCCTCGATGGAATCTGAGCCCTCGAAGGACCTGCCCCAGGATCATCCCTCCTGTCCCCTCTATCTGGTGGTGGTGGAGGACCCATAACCCCACCACTCGATGCCTGTCTCCTCCGGCTCCCTCCCATAGCTGTCGTTGTCTGTGATGGTCTATGGAAGCTCCTCGCCCACTGATCTACTGGCACGGCACCATAATAAAGGTCCCTCCAGTAGGCAATCTCCTCTCCTGCTCGCAGGACATATGCATAGCCTACCCCTGTGTCCTCCGCCGCCTGCCTCCCTGCCCTTAGCGCTGTCTCAGCCTCCGTATAGCATTGAATCGCCTGATCCCTCTCCCGCTCAGTATCCCTGAGCCTCGTCCTAAGCCGGTCTCTCTCCCTCTCCAGATCCTATATCTCATCTGCTTGGCCCTGGCAGATCTTCCTGAGCTCAATCAGCTCATCCTCCTCTGGATCCCCACCCTCTGCCTCTGCCTGTGGCTCTCCCTCTGCGGGTGCCTGCCCCTGTACCTGTACCTATACCTGTACCGATGCCTGAATGGGTACCTATCTTTGTACATGCCTAGGTCCCTATACCTGTCTCTGTCCCTGCTCCTGTGCCTGTACTGGCACCTGTCCCTGTACCTGTCCATGTCTCTGTCCCTGTGCTCTAGGACCCTGTGCTGCTGGTACCTGTAGGGGCAATCCACCACGACCCCTCACCACCTGGGCCTTTCCCTCCTGTACACCCTCCCTCCGAGGTGCCACCCTCCTCTCCCCAACTACTCCTCTCCGCCTCTGTTGGCCTTGGCCCCCATCACCCCCACCATCATCATCATCATCTCCTCCTCCATCTCCCTCTAGTAGCTCTCCAGGATCTGTCAATCAGGGGAATGGATGCTCGGCCCAATATGCTGCATACTCCGCATCCATCCTGACATCCTTGATCTCCGGCCACATATCCCAGGGTAGGGGCAAAATCTCTGCCAGCTGTGTCAGCGCCTGATCATATGACAATAAAGGCCCAAACTGCGCCTAATCCCTAACTGTACGGGCATACATACCCGAGCCTCATGGTATCCTCTGGATCCTGCCATACTGCCTGCATACCCTATCCACCAGCTGTCTCTCTAATACATAGGGCATCCGCCCAATCAAGTACCTTCTCCGGAAGGTATAGGGCAGCTCCACTGCATCATCCTCCCACTCCTCGCATCCAAGATATGGTCTCCAGATGACTACATCAATGTCATCTATCACTCGCCGCCAATGCTCCAACCTGCCAATCTGCAGCTGCGAGGTAATCATATCGTACAAATGAACAAAGTTGCATCCATGACCTCTACCCCTGAAGTGTATCAGTCGCGTGATAGGCAGATGCTCATACGCCCAAACCTGCAATAGTGTAACCCTGCAGCCCAATCCCACTGACCCATGGTATACAAACTGGTGAAGCTCATAATATAGGTGGGCCAACACACATGGTCCCCAAACATATCTGGTGTGCTGTGTCACCAGTGTCTCCAGTGCTCCACCCCAGCCCACTGCCAATCCCCGTGTTGCCCTATCCAGACACAGGAACCCACTGATAGCCCCTCCGATCACAGCTGGCAAAGCTAACCCTGTGGCTGTCATGGTGTCCCATGCCACATGTCCTGCCCTCATCTCTAGGTCGGGATCCTGAAACACCCGTCTCAATGCCTCCCTGTCTCCATCATGATCATATGGAATCAAATCTCCATCAATCGGTATATGTAGAATCCTGTAGACATCCTCAAGGGTGACTGTCATCTCACCCATCGGCAAATGGAAGGTACATGTCTTGGAGTGCCATCTCTCCGCAAGTGCAGTCAACAAACCCATGTTTGCCCGAAACTCAGGCACATACAGCACATGTCTCAAACCCATCTCCTTGATGGCAGCTCGCTCCTCAGCCGTCAGCTCAGGTCGCAATCTCTGAGTCGACGGGAATCTCTCCCGTGACTCCAACATAGGCAAATACTCCTGTAGTCAAACAAATCACTTGTGTCAGTCATCGTGGCATTCACTGTTCATCACAAAATGCTACTTTTTATCTAAATGCATATGGTTATCTATCCTAGTAGTACTCCCTGTTCATCACAAAGCACTACGTGCGTGACACTCACTATTCATCACAAAGTGTTGCTCACATTTGCACTCCCTGTTCATCACAAAGTGTTGCTCATACTTTGGGTACTCCCTGTTCATCACAAAGTACTCTATCTTGGTGCTCCCTGTTCATCACAAAGTGCCTTGATCTATCCTAGTCTTCCTAGAGGACCTGCTTGAGTGTATCCTCTCAGCAGCTTATCCAATCGACAGCGTATGTTCATCATAGACCTGCCGATTTGACTTAGAAGACAAAATCTTGCATTTTTCAGACATAAACGTGCTTCTAACTCACAAACGCGCCTATAGACTGCACAAGCGCGCCTAAACAACATAGACGCGCCTGTATGAAATAAACGTGCCTAAATTTTGCATAAATGCGACTTTAAAACACAAACGCCCCTACATGATGTAAACATGCCCGCATTTGACATAGACGTGGTTCCAGACACAGACGTGCCTGGCATCGACACAGACGCAACTGCCAAACACAAACGCGCCTGACACCGACGCAGACGCGGTTACACATTTTTGCACTTTTTTGTACCCTATTCCAAAGTGCATTTATTGCTCTAACTAGCATGCATTAATGACAAAAGCAAATGCGTCAAAGTACGAGGAGGTTTGGTGGTACTTACCGGCTCTCCTGCCTCTACTGGCCTCTGAAATCGTCGAACGCGGTCGAATCTGTGCATGAAAGCCATCGCTGCTGACTGCTACTGCTCTTTTCTCGCTCTGCACTTTGATCTCGTGAAGGTGTAGATGACAATGAGGATGTCTTTTGCCCGTGGTCTATCTTATAGCCTACCCTAGTCTTAGCCTTCATTTTCCGAGTCAGTCTTCTTCATCCCGTGACTTTGTCACTTTATTCGGTCCGTCCATTCTATCATTTTCTTCTTATCGAGAGATTGTCTGTAATCTTTTCAGACATTTTCATCCAATCTCTCGAGGGGGCATATCATTCCCATACTAGGGCAACTCTGTATCAGTTCATCTTATCTTCTTTGAAACAACGCGATAAGCCGCATTGTCTCAAAGAGGGGCAAAATGTAGACACTCAAAATTGTCATGTCTAATTAAATAAATATTTTATTTATTTAATTATCTAAGCCTAATTCTTCTATTAGTTAAATAAATCTTTATTTATTTAATTAATTCATTTATCCTCTTCTAGCCTTATTTCTCATTTAAATAAATACATTTATTTATTTAAATTATCCTTTTTCCTAAATTAAATAAGTATTTTATTTATTTAATTATCTTATTTCTTCTATTAATTAAATAAATCTTTATTTATTTAATTAATTCATTAATCCTTTTCTACACATGACACATGTCATTCATCTCTTAATTCCTACACTACCTACCTCTTTCATTATTTTATTATTTCTTCTACCTACCCTCTAATCCTAGCCAACCTCCTTTTTACACCTCTCAATCTTATCCCTCCATTTCTTATTGTGTCTTCTATTTAAGGAGATGCCTCCTTCATTATCAAACCCTAATGATCATTTTGGCTACACTACGATCCTACTTGCAACCATATTTCGTTCTTTGTTGAGCTCTTGTGCACATAAAATATGAGAGCAAATATATCAAGCAAGATCAATGGAGATAGGAAGAATGGAGATCAAAACCCTATTGGACATGTGATGGTATCATTTTGTGATTTTGTTTTATTTACATTGTCTTAGGTGATCTTCATATGTTATGGTGGATCTTTGTTGATTGTTAGGCTAGGGTTTAGTGGTTGGATTCATTTAGCCTTTCAATCTTGTTATTATTGTATCCATTTTCACCATGAACAGATGGCAACACTCATGAGAAAAAGCCAAAAAGTAATATCCAAAAAGTGTTGTCCAAAAACTGTCTTACCAAAACTATCAAAACTGTGTTACCAAAATGTGTGCTCCCCCTGAGCAAATGATCTCTTCTGTCATACATTTTCCTCATCCTTATTCCTTTTTCTCATCCTCTACTACTCCCCCTTTGGCATCAATGACAAAGGTTGTCATTCAATGTCAATTGAGTGTAGTTCATGTCTTGATCCTTGTAACTGGTGGGTTACAATCTGTAAGAGATCGGCTAAAGCAAAATTCAGACTATTATAGAATCTTTCACTATCTTTTAGTGTTGCTTCAGTCCTCTGGATTGTATCGGTGAGTATGTTCATTTGGTCTTCTAGTGTCTTAAGTCCTAGAACAAGAGCCTCAGAAATCTCTTTTCTCAAAGAGATGAGGATATCCAGTTTAGGACCTAGTCTGTATTTCAGCTCCTTTGCCTTAAACTTTAATCTTTCCTTATCTCTTTCAAGTTTTTCTATTTTCTCTTCAAAGCCGGTAATTTCCTGTTCTACTACCGATATTGAATCTGATGAACCTATTAAATTATCAGCAATATCATTGATTTCCTTTTGTGTTCTGCTAATGTCTTTATCTATATCCTCTCTCAAAATGTTTGTCTTGCATGTATCTCTCTACAATTTCTTGAACTCCAAAATTGTCTTGCCAAGTTCCGGTAATAATGTATCTATATGTTCCTTACTCTTCTTTACTGTTTCCTCAAAGAATTTTTCCTTCTCTTTATTCATTTTCTCTCTGAAGGTCTCCTCATTGATCTGATCAATTGTTAGTAGGTTGTTGGTTATGTACTTAGACAATGTGTCTAATTGGCTTAAAGAATCTTTATTCTCTATATTACACTTGGGTGCTATCAATTTCAAAATTGGTAAGGTGTCATCAATAGCCTTATATGCTAGTGCATTACAATCTGTTATTTTCTTGATTGAATCTAATAATACCTCTGTCACATTAGTTGGTCTAAATTCAGTCATGGAGATTCTGGATGACTGTCCAATTGCCTTTACAATTTGCATGTTGTCGGTTGTAGTAATAGCTTTGCTTTCCTCTTTCTCTAGAGGGTCAGTTTGGGTTTGCATTTCAATTAGCAAAGGTTTAGGTTTTTGACCAGATGTCGGTGGCATTGTCTCTAAATGTACCTGTGAATGAACCTGTTGCTCTACCTATTTCTCAATGTGTTTCTGAGTATGTGTTTTTGTCAGTTTCTCTGTGCTCTCTACTGATAGTTTCTCTGATGGTGCCTTTGAAGATTTTATAGTGGTATACACTACTGGTTTTTTTGTCTGTATCACAACATTGTCCACTATCGATGTCTCAGTAGGCTTTTCTATAGTCGATATTCCATCTATTGGTTTTTCAATGTTTGCATCAGTCACCATTCCAGTAACCAGGGGATCAACTAATTTTTTAGTTTGTTGCTCTGCTCCAATTTCAATATTTCTAGTTGTGATGTCTTCAGCCAGTGGCCCAGTTGCCACATCTCTCTTTTCACTTGTTTCCTTATCTACCACAATGTTGACTTCCTGAGTGTCGATATTCATTGCATATAACACCTCTGAATTAGGATTTGTGTCCTCATGTGGTGTTTCCATACTCTCTGTTACAGGTGGTGTGTCAATAGTTTGTGTTGGTGGAGGTAAGTTATCTGTTACCTTTATGCTTGGAGGACCACCTACCTTACCTTTCCCCTTATCCTTATCCTTTTGGTAGACTCTCATCTTCCTTGGTCTCTTAAGCTCTTCTTGTTTTTCCTTTTCAACAAAGAATATGTCCCACTTATCTGCAGTTTCTTCTGATATCTCATTAACTCTGCCTGCCATTAGTGCTACATGACAGTGACCAGTTGAAAATACTATCTAGTTAGCCTCACTTATTAATTCATCTATCTCTTGTGTTGAGTTCACTGGGTGAATTACAAGTAGTTTTTCTATTTTTATCTTCTTATCCAGTTCAACAATTGCTACCCTTCTTGCTTCTAACCTTCTACACAAATCATTGGGTATATCATCTACAATTTCCATCAAAAATTTCTTATAGATATCAAGGTGTAAAATAACACTATTTTCTATACTTTCTTTTTCATCATTTGAAAGTGTGTTATACAACTTTCTGATGTTTGACAATTTGCCATCTTCAGTTATCTCATTCAAAAGTTTCTCCAAAGGAGGGACAACTTGTTTTTCTTTCCTTTTCTTTGGTGTCAACTTCTTTGCTAGAGGCCTAACTGCCTGTTGTTTCTATCTTGTTCTCTTGGGTGCAGGAGAGGGTATCGGTGAGGGTTTTCTTTTTCTTTCTACCCTTTTGAACTCGGCTGGTATTTCACTGTCAAAGGAGGTAGCAATCGATGAAAGATGTGCTTCCGGTTGTAGTCCTTCCAAGTCACTCTCCTTAATACCTGTTTTATTCAATATATCTTCCTTGATTGCTTTTGCCTGCCTTGTTCCCTTTCTAACTATTTGTTCAGTTTTCTTTACTCTTTTCTAAGATTGAATACTACTTTTAATGGTTTCACATTCCCAAATACTTTTTCCATTGGTTCTTTAGGGGCTTCTAGGAGGGCTTTTGCATAAGTTTCAATTATGTTCTCATCTGCCTCATATCCCATTTTTGTAACCCAAACAGTCCTTGGGACAACTGCCTCCATCCAAATTTCATCTTTCTTTATTACAAAGCATCTCTTTTTGATATTTGTCAACTATAGCTTGAGATAGCCTTTCTCTAGTCTTCATCCTAGTCTTCAATGCCTAAAAGTGTTTATTTATGTTTTTTTCTTTGTCTTCTCCCATGTTGTTTAGAATGTTCAGAAGTTGTTTTCCTACCAGTATGTCAAAACCAAAATCCTTTCTACCAATACCGGGTACTTCCTTGGTGATATACAACATTAAACACACAAGTAAGTTACCAAATCTGAATGTCCCCTTCTTGTCACCTTTGATTTTTCTTAGATTGTCTATCAGTTCATCTTTTAGCCATTCACATATGTCAATCCTTGCATTGCTATTTACCATGTCATAGGCACTTTTGATACACAAGCTAGAAACAGAGTTTAATCTGTTGGCATGAGTAGCTTTGTAACCAAGAATCATGCTAATAAACCTTACATTGATGTCCTTTACATCGTTGACTCTCAAGGATCTCTTGTCAAAGGTTGCACCGGTTAGGGTCATTATAGTGTCATTTGAAAAAAATTTAGTCTTGTCAGGCCTGCTACCGGTGGAAGGTAAGCCTGTCACTGCCCTAACTGCCTCTTTTGTTCTCTTATGGATGGAATCTAACCAAAAGAACTCACCATGAACTCTGCTTAACACAATCCTTATAACATCCTTTGGAAAATCAGGGATACTAAGAATATCCACAAAACCTAGGGTTTCAACTATCTTATGATCTGGTTTCACATTTCCATTTTCATCACAAATAATAGTCCTATACATGTTCTTAATTTCATCATCTCCTAGTTCGTCTATATGACAATGTATGTAAATTCTAGGATCCTCAGCATATACAACTCCTTTAGGTATTTTTGAAAATGCTCCTAGGGTATCATCTTTCTTCGCAATTTCGGGAATAATCTTAAATACAGGTCTAGGGCGCTTAACAACCTCAATTACAATAGGGTTTGCAATGAATTCAGGTGAACAGGAGGAAACCAATGTTATAAATACCTTAATCTACCTTTAGGTATGAGTGCTTGAATGATTTGCTTCACTTCTTGTTGTGGATGCCTTTGCTCAGGATTTTTGCGCTCTCAAGAAATTTGAATGTTCGGTGAATGAAAAAGAGCCAAAAACACTTGCTTTATAATGTCATTTCCTTCAACTACCACATTTAATGCCTATCGGTTTAAGTGAAACTTAACACATCTGTCGGTAAAGAAGTAATCCAACTTCTTACCATCAACCGAGGGTAAATTAGCATGTTTTTCAATTTGTTTCCATACCCCTAAAAGTTTCTCTTCAGTTAGATGAAGAACCTCCTACTAGTGGAGTGATACTTTGTTCTACCGGTGAAGGAATAGCTTCACTAGCATTCTGATCTGACTTTCTAATCCATTGTTTTGAAAATTCTTGTTTTACCTCGTCAACCTTTTCTTTACCTTTCAAGCTGGGTCCTTTGTTATTTGTCGGTGATGCCTTACTTCTACAAAATTTTGCAATATGTCCAATTTTGTTACAAGCATAACAAGTCACATTGTTTTTCTGAATAGCTTTTCCATATCCTATGCCGCTATGAGTTTTGCATTGATTAGATAGATGTCCAAATCTTCCACAAACATATCATCTTACATTCATTCTGCAATTTTCTGAGTTATGACCAATTTTGTTGCATTTAGAACATTGACCGATGGGTGCATTAGTGTTTTGATAGTTTTTAGATCTACACTTATTTGCTCTATGACCATACTTGTTATAGTTAAAGAATTTCCCATTGAATTTGTAAGCATTAGGTTATCTTACCGGTTTACCATGATCATGATTGTTTGTAGTACCGGAGCTTTCACCAACTTCAAAGTCAAGGCCATTTGTATCTCCATCTGGTTTCTGATTCTTCAGCATGTTGTCAAGTTCCTCTGAACTTTTCTTGAATTTGTCTTTGTGTTGATTTGCAGTAGCCAATTCATTTTCCAAGATTCCTTTCTGTCTCATGAGTTCAAATATGTCATTTTGTGTATGCATCAAGTCTGTCTTCAACATATCATTTTCATGATTGAGTCTTGTGTTTTCATCTCTAGCATCATTTCATCTTCTAACCAAGTCATCTTCATTATTCTTTCTGTCTTCAATGTCTTTACAAAACCTCATAGTCATATCTTGCATCTCATTCTTCATTGTATTGTTTTCTTGTCTCAGTTTGTTCACAGGGTCATTAAGAGTTTCTTTCTCATCATCATCACTTTGCATCTTCTCAGAAAGTTCTCCTCTTTTATTCCTAGCAATAGTGAGATTTTCTTGTAGTCCTTGAATAATTTCCTATACAGCCTTCAAATCATCTTCAAGTTTGATATTCTTCAACTTTTCTGCATCAAAATCTGAAAGAGTTGTTTCCAATTGCTTTCTCAAGTTTTCCATCTCTACCAGTGTCAGAATCTTCCTCAAGCTATTAGGATTTTGAAAATAGAGGACCAGGCTCTAATACCAATTGTTAAGATTCCCAAAGATACTAAGCGGGGGGGGCTGAATTAGTATCTAACCGGTTAATGGATTTTCTGAACTTATTAAATGAATTGCATTCCAAAATAGTGTACCGGTAAACCAGAATTAATGCAGTAAATAAGAACAATAAACAAAACATAGAAAGCACACTGTAACACAATATTTTTGGTGAGGAAACCCAGTGTGGGAAAAACCTCAGTGGGATTTGTGACCCACAATATTCGTTCACTGGCCAATAAGTGAATATTACTTACAAAATTGGGGGCCTGCACATGCAGGAAGGCCAAGTGCCTAGAGCTCACTGCTCAATTACAAAAGAAGTATCACTGACTTACAAAATGGATTATAGAAATCCAAGGTGATGTACTGCTACAAAAAGCATCTGCTATGCCATATCTAGTACTGGTTTAAGCTCTTGCAAAAATCATAAACCTTACATCAAAGTCTGCCACACATAATATCCATCTATTTATATCTCCTTTATAATGTTCTACAAAATCTCATACTTATATATGAGCCTAAATTACAATATGCCTTGTCGGCTTACAAAAAGATATTACAATTAAATACATTATGTAATAAGCAAAATCTTGTCGGCCAGGGTATCGATAATCAATCTTTTCGCTGCCAGTGAACTGTATGCCGGTGTAGACTCTGTCGATGCCTGTCAGTGTCATATTATTGTAAGGTTGCCATCAATGACAATATCTTCAATCACCTACAATTTCTTATTGGAGTGTGCATTTTCCAACACATTCCTCCATTTATCATCCAAGTCTTTAGCATCAAACTTATAGACATTTTACTAAGCATCTAAATCATCTTTATCTAGCATTTAACTTCTCTTTGATAGAAATAATCATAACATCTTTATTTGCATAATCATGGTAGATTAGTATGATATGATAGGATAGTTTTTCTACTAATCCTTTCATCTTATCATCATATGCATGCTAGTTTAGTTCATATTTTATCAATATCATGCACATTAGGATTGCATTCATGTTAGATTGATCAAAACATCTCCCATTCTTATGATTGTCATCCCTAAGTCACTTTTCTCAGTGATCTGAGAGAAAATACATTGTCTTAAGGGGTCTTGTGAGATAGAGAACAATGGAACATCCCTTAGGAAGTTGAGCTATTCCATATGGCTCTATAACTTGCACCAAGAGTCCCATTGGTGTGTGGGCTAGTCCTGATTTCATAATTTTTGTTTCATTGCACCACTTTTCCCGCACACATTTTTGGCACCCACCATGGGGCATAACCCCATTTATCAAATCATTTTTGATGCAGGAATAACTTTGTAGGTACACGGAAAACTTGAATCAGTGCATGGAGAGCATTCTCTAGCACATCCAATCGTTACTTTGGCACATCTGGCGGACTGTTTAGCGCGTTCATACCATACGTTAGCGCATCAAGAGTTAACTTTAGTGCATAGAATTTATGCTATTTCCTGTAGGTCTTGATTCTTTAGTACATTAGTCTAGCACATCCAGATAACAGCTTAGCGCATCTAGGTCTTCGGATAGCACATCAATCCCATTCTCTAGCGCATAGGTTCCATTCTGTAGTGCATAATAAACACAGGCATAAAACAAAATTGTAACAGAGACTTAAAATTAGACTTGTAGAAGTCCACAAAAAGAATTTTTTTTTTATTGCTAATTAGTTTTACTGCAGGTAACTAACATTTCTTTGTAGGTTTGGGAGAATTTTCTTTTACTAAAGTTTTAGGCTTGAATTAAAATATTGTATTTCTAACTTTGTTAAGTTAGTTATTTAAAGTTTTCTTCATTTCCTTATTAGTAAAATGAACTCATTTTCATTTTGGAGTACCTAAAAAGAACAACAAAGCAAAAAAAATTCGTTCTTGCAAGTTAGGCAAAACACTTCAAATTTGGGGTTTAAAAAGAACAAGACAAACTTTGATTTATGCAAAATCTTAAAAAGAACCTCACCATCCTTTGGTATTTTAAATGATCCATCTTATTTCTTGCATAAGTCAAAGAACCTCATCTTCAAAGTTCTAGATAAGGCAAAAAAGGGAAATATTTCCCCTAATCGATTTCATTTTGTTGACCATCTTGAAAATTTGCTTTGTTGACCAGAATTTCATTACTTAGCTTAAAAAAAATTAAAAAATAAAAAAACAACATTGATTTGGGAGTTAAAACTAATACCATGCTTTTTTGGAGCAACATCTCCAAATAGAAGTTAACAAATCATTGCTTTGAAGGATAAAAATAACATTTTGTGCCTTGTCTCCAAAGTGGAAAGTATATGCTCTTCCCTTAATTGGGTGACCAAAAAGCCAAACCACTCTTATGCTTTCTGTATTTCAAATAATTAAGTCCTTTAGTAGGTCTTCCCTCTCGAGTTTCTCTTAGAGTGCCATTTAAATGGTTGGTGAGAGGGGAACGACCTAAGTGGGAAACGGCTTTATCGCCAACTGTTCCAACCCACTATAATCAATAGTGGAGGGTGATGAAAGTCCCTTTCAACGGTTTTGCGCAATGATTAACCTTCCCCCAGTATCTTTATGATACGTAAATCCTTTGTTCTAAAGGTTGGGAAGCCTCCCGAGGGAGTTTATCATTGACGGCCGAATAGGAAGCTTGATTACGAACCTTAGAAATAGAAACCTTGAGCTGAGTCAGTATCCAGACATCTTCAATATCATAGTGCAAGGGTGGGGAAGAATCCACCCCCAAGATTACTCACCATATATCTCCCAAGATAGCTACTCAATTGTGAAGCAATTCACTTTGGGTTAATTTCTGGCAAAAGGCAAAAAAATGGGCGCCCCCTAGGGGGTGACACAGTTGTTTGAGCTGACAGAGTATCGAGACTAGTGGGTTATGATATTGTTGATGACCCTTGAATAAAGAGTCTGATTGAATTGTATTATTTATATCCAAACCTATTAAAACATTAGGGATTTGAACACATCCTCGCAGAACATACACTCTTTATTTAGAATAGGCAAAAATGGTTATCTTTTTCATGTTGTGTTTGCATTTTATACTTCAGAAAATCATCTATCAAAGTTAAGAAAGTGTTAAAACTTCCAGGAAAACCCACAAACCAAACCAAACAGGATGGTTTAGTGTGTAGAAGCAACATTGTAGAAGCAACATCCTAGCGCATTTGAAGCAAAACTTAGCGCATCCAAGCTTAAACTTAGCGCATCCATTCTGAGAAACAATGCATAAATCATCAAAATATTTGACAGCTAAATAATAGTGCTTCTTAGGGACATATTAGCGCATTGAAGCATCAACATAGCGCATTGGGGGCAAACGGTAGTACTTTAGGTCTAAACATTAATGCATACTCAGACCAGATTAGCGCATAACCATTATTGAAATAACAGAAGTCAAAACATTGTTTTAGCGCATCACAAGGGCAGCTTAGTGCATTGGTTCTTTCAAACAGCACATCTGAGTCAAACTTTAGCGCATCTAGTTTCTATCTTAGTGCATAGATAAGACTATGAAAATAGAGAGCAAAACTAAACTTTTTTGAAAATTTTAAACAATAGTTTCAAACACCCTTTTGGATCCTCAGTCGACTTCATTAGGCAAAACTCGAATTAGAACTTTAGAACTATTCCAAACAATTCAACAACTCATTCTTAGAACAAAAGTTGTCAAAAGTCCAAAACTAGCTAAGGATAACACTTTCTCCTATCAAAATCAAGTAACATCATCACATTGATCAAAAGGTCCGCCAATTAAATGGATTCCATCATCAAAACATACCCAGTTTAAACCTAAGTTGTCAAATCTAGTTTCCATATCGGGAAAACTCTTATCATTTGACGCACTTTGTCGTGAGGGGGCATCTAAACCTTCATTTGATAAAATTAGGCTTAAGATTTCAAACAAAGTATCATAATCCAATCAAATCACAGGAAACCATTGATCACCTGTGTATGACTACTCATATTTTGAGAAGAAAAAGTCTTCATCATAACACTAAGTTAAGGAAACGACAACCTAGTTCCCAAAAACTTGCTAAAAGGAATAGATTTCTCTACATCCATCGTCAACTCTTCAAATCTCATCGCACATTTCTCCATCATATGCGCTTATATCTTCAAGACAAGTCAAATGAATTTGACAAAGAACCATTGAGAAGTAGAGCGTTTTGCCAAAAATCAGCATTCAACCAACACTTAAATCGTGGAGGAAAGATCAATCCAGCTTTCTTCACGGAAGTTTGCATCACTTACAACATACCTTAATTTGAACCACCAACTCCCGAACAAAACATAGAAGAGGAATTCATCCCTTTTGTCACAGAAAGTTTCTACTTGATGCCCGCTATCACTCACTCTCAACGAAACAAGCAAAGTGAACCACAACCCGAGTCCAGTATGGGTCGAAGATTATCAAATCCTTTTGAGTATCCAAATCTAGAAGACACAGAGATTACTGAGGAGCTCCTCCAAGAATGTGAAGAAAGTGCCTCATTTCAAAAACTTATGGAAAGAGTCATAGAGGCTGACAAAGAAAAATACTTACTCATGCTAACAAGCAAAGGAATTAGGATCCCTGAAGACTTTGATGCTGACACCTTTAGAACAAGGTCTCTAAATTATGCTTATCAGGAACAACAAAGAGAAGAAGAAGCATGTGACCCTGAGCAAAACATACCTGAGCCAAACATACCACAACACACACATACCCAAACTAGGGATAATGAGAGGGAAGAAATCTTCCCTCGGCAAACAAATGCACCCTTGGTTTCTCTCACACAACAAATGCAAATGTTGCAAAGACAAATGCACGACATGCAACAGGGGACAACAGTATGGTATTCTTTAAACGAAATTTGTCCTTACCCTTTTGATAGAAGGTTAAACATGATACCTTTTCCCCTGAATTTAGACATTCCCAAATTTGACAAATATGATGGTAAAAGCAATCCTCGCGATCATGTTCGGGAATTTTGTACCATGAGCCTTAAATTTGCCCATGATGACACCTATTTGATGAGGCTATTACCAAGAAGCTTGGGAGGGCAAACAATGGAGTGGTTATCCAAACTCACACCTCCTGTCAGATCCTCTGATGAGTTAGTCAACAAATTTATCACTCAATACTCCTACAATATTCAACATGCAATCACCATGCTAGATGTTTGCAATACCAAACAGAAAACAATGAAATATTCATGTTGTTTCTTCAACATTGCAGACAGATGGTTTCGAGATATCCTCAAGATGTGCCCGAAAAGGAAAAGATGGAAATTTTCATTAAGAATTTCAATAGTGAGATGAGCTACATACTCAAGCTCCAATGTTTACCATCTTTTTCCAAGTTGATCGAAAATGGAATCCAAGTAGAGGAGGCATGTATTAAGAAAGGAACTATCAGACAAACGATGACAAACTCTTGCCATACAAAAGAATGGTAGATGACTTCAAAAAGTATTTTGTACACATCACCTTTGAGCAAATACCAAGGTTGGACAATAGAGCAGCCGATGCAATGGCTACTATCGCTTCATTGTTACAAATTCCAGAACAACAGAGTTGTTATGAGTTTCTGGTAGAGAAACTATTTTCCCCAGCCTATGACAGTTCCGCATCCCATGTTATCTATGCCTTAACTTGTTCAGACTCTCCATTATACATAACAATATACAAGTATCCCAAAACCAATACCCTACCCATTGACCTATCTCGAAATAAAAAACAAAACTTTATCTGGCAAGCCACCCATTATACTCTAATTGTTGATACTCTTACCGTCGAGGTCTAGCTGGTACTTTTCTTCATTGCCTTGATTGTAATGAATCTGACTTTGCTTTACAAGAGCTTCATGAAGGTATATGTGACACACATTCAAGTGGTCCTACTCTTGCTAAAAAATTTCTAAGAATGGGATATTATTGGCCGACAATGGAAAAGGACTCTTATCAATTTGCAAAGAAATGTCCTAAATGCCAAATCCATGGCAATCTTATACATGCACCAGTAAAAGAATTGCACCCCTTTACAACATCTTGGCCTTTCTATCAGTGGGGACTGGACTTAGTAGGCAAAATACACCGTTCATCTTCAAATGGACACAAGTTCATTATCACTGCAACAGAGTATTTTACAAAATGGATTCAAGCAGTCCCAATGACCACAGTAACTGGAAAATGAATTGCCTCTTTTATTCTTAATCATCTGATGTGCAAATATGAAATTCCTATTTCCATCATCATAGATAATGGATGTCCCTTCAAAAACCAAGATGTGCGAGAACTATGTGAACAATTCAAAATCCAACATCGTTTCTCTACACCTTACTACTCGCAGGGGAATGGTCAAGCAGAGGCATCAAACAAAAAATATTCAAAATCCTAAAGAAGACAATAAATGATGCAAGACCCATTATACTCTAACTGCTAATACTCTTCACTGTCGAGGTCTAGATGGTACTCTTCTTCGTTGCCTTGATCATAATGAATTTGACTCTTCTTTACAAGAGTTTCATGAAGGTATCTGTGGCACACATTCAAGTGGTCCTACTCTTGCTAAAAAACTTATAAGAATGGGATATTACTGGCCAACAATGGAAAAGGGCTCTTATCAATTCGCAAAGAAATGTCCTAAATGCCAAATCCATGGCAATCTTATACATGCACCAGCACAGGAATTGCACCCCTTTACAACATCTCAGCCTTTTTTTTCAGTAGGGACTGGACTTAGTAGGCAAAATACACCCTTCATCTTCAAATGGACACAAGTTCATTATCACTGCAACATAATATTTTACAAAATGGATCAAAGAAGTCCGAATGACCACAGTAACTGGAAAACAAATTGCCTCTTTTATTCTTAATTATCTGATCTGCAGATACGGCATTCCCAGTTCCATCATCACAGATAATGGACGTCCCTTCAAAAACCAAGATGTGTGAGAACTATGTGAACGATTCAAAATCCAACATCATTTCTCTACACCTTACTACCCGCAGGGGAATGGTCAAGCAGAGGCATCAAACAAAACAATATTGAAAATCATAAAAAAGACAGTAAATGATGCAGGAAAGGAGTGACATGTGCACCTCAATCTGACACTTTGGGCACATAGGACTAACATCTGGACACCTACAGCAGCTACACCATATTCATTGGTGTATGGATCAGAAGCAATTTTACCTCTTAAGGTAGAAATTCCCTCACTCAGAATATCTTTGAAAGGCCTCATTCCAGATGAGGAGTATCGAGTAAACAGACTACAAGAACTAGAACTTCTAGATTAAAAGTGACAACATGCCTATAATCACCTCAAAGCATACCAACAGCGCATGTGCAAAAGCTACAACCACAAAATCATCCCTCAGAATTTTAAAGTCGGTGATCTCGTACTCAAAGAAAATCCCAAAAATCAATAGGATTGAGAAAAGAAGGGGAAGTTTGAACCTAACTGATTGGGTCCCTATGTCATCATCTCAGCCTATGGATTAGGCACCTATCAGCTAACAACTTCAGAAGATGATGTGCTCGATGAACCAACCAACAACATCCATCTGAAGAAATACTATACTTGAGTAGTCTAATGCACGGGAAAAATGAAAAAAAAATCAGAAAAAAAATTTTAAAAATTAAAAAAAAAAATCAAAAACAACAAAAAGGTGTAATAAAAAAAAATGGTGAAAACCTGGCAAGAGGCGATACTTGTGAGAGAACATCTCTTCTATCTATCTTTGCTCCTATATTTTGTATCCAAAATTAAACACCACTGGCCATCGCCCAACACCTTATCAAAACAGTATTATCCAGGACATACTTAGCATAGTCAGTGTAGTCACATAAATCTGTCCGTTTAATTAAATGAATATTTACTATTTATTTGATTACTTAACCATCAATAATCAGTTAACTAAATTAATATTTAATTAATTCATCCTCAACCCCTTCTCCTATTAATTAAATAAATTATTCAATTTATTCAACTTAATTCATTAAACCAAATTCACAATCAATTAAATGAATAAATCATATTTATTTAATTTAAACCCCTTTCCTCTTTTAAATAAATAATTAAAACATTTATTTAAATCCCTAAACTACCCCCCCAACTTGCATTCTCCTACAAATGCAAGTTGGAACTACAATTGAAATAAATTAATTTTATTTTAATTAAAATCCTATTTTCCCTCACCCACCAAACCCACTTGCAATCCTAAATCCCCTTCTAGACTCTTCTAACCACTTTCTAAGTTCTTTTAATCCATTCCTAATTAGCCTAATCCCATTTCTTAAATATTGTCACATTCCTAAGCAACTTGAAGTAACTTCTCAAAGCCTCAAAGTCTTTGAAAAGCATTTAATGCTTTATGTGTTCAACAAGCTAACCCCTAAAGTCTTCCAAACCACTAATGGCTTTTACATGACCATTAATGGCTGTTACATAACCATTTATGGTTAACTCAACTCACCCACATGGTTAGAGACTTTCCCTCTAACTAAACCTCCATTTGACTCACGGGTATCTTCAAGTATTTATTACTTTGACGATGGCTATCCTCACTAACTCTTGCACAAGAGTTTATCCATTGGATAAAGGCATTATTTATTGGATAATGGCTTTTATTCATTCAACTCAACATTAACCTTACCTCCCAAGTTAACCTTCAAGTCATGTCAAGCATTTAATGCTTCTTCCCTCTCCCCTCAACCCATCTCATGTTGACATTTGTCATCTGGGATTGGGTTGAAAGCCCTCACATGGATCATAACCCATCAATCCTAGCCCTTGTTGAGATTACCCAATCTCAACCATCCATTGCTCTATTTTTCTTATAAATAGAGCTCATTTCTTCATAATCCAGATCCTGAAATCTTGCATGCATCTAAGTTATAGTGAATTTTAAAAAGAATTTTAGCATAGTCTACATTTGTCTTTTTGGTTAAAATTAACATTAGTTAATTAAATAAAATCTCCTATTTAGCTTGTTTTACACTTGCATTGACATCTCATAATAATTTTTCAATCTTGAATTGCAAAAAGCTATTGAGAGCTACACTCATTTGGAACTTGGAGAGGAGAGGAACAAGGGAGGAGCAGCTACAAGCATGTTGGAGGGCATTTGGGGATGTTTCATTGCATTCCTTCATTTTGTTAAGCTTTCCATTTTATGTTTTGTATCTCTCTTGATATGCTTGCTTAGGATAGTCTTTCATTTATGATTTCTGACACTAACACTAAGGTTTTAATTGCTCCTTGTGTTTGTGTGTCTTCCTAACATCCTTTTTTAAGAGCATCATTTGGTGAACCCGACGTGAATCGAACACACAACCTTCTGATCGATTTTGATAAACTACTAAATTTTTGTTTTTAATTGACACATAGGTCGCGCTTTAGCGCTATTGAACATGCTCTAGCGCCTTTGAAAGTTGGTGATTTAGCGTTATTGTTAACCAGAACGGTGCTATTGTCATCCAATTGGTGCTATTGTCCTTCTTATAGCACTATTGACCATTAAATAGCACTATTGTGTCTATTTTAGCGCTTTTGCGCTCTCTGTTTGACAGAATTTTATTTTGTTTGACAGAGTCTTTTAGCATGTTTATCTTGTTGGTAAATGCACACTCCAATGAGAAATTGTAGGTGATTGAAGGTATTGTCATTGGTGGCAACCTTGCAATCATATGATACCAGCAGGCACTGGCACTGGCAGACTCTACACCAACACACAGGACACTGGCAGCGAAAAGGAAGAATACCGGCACCCTGGCTGACAGGAATTTTGTGTATTTATAATTTTTAATTAATTGTAAAATCTTTTGTAAGCCAACATGGTAGATTGTAATATGACTCATATATGTATCCGATCATTATAGATCATTTAGAAGTAGAGAGAATAAATTAGATAGATGCGAAATATGCAGACCCAATATGCGAGTTATTGGTTAAGGGTTTATGTATGTAGCAGAGCTTAAACCGGTACTGAATCTAGCATAGCAGATGCTGATCTGAAGCAGTACAAGACATTGGATTAGTGTAATCCATTTTTAAAAGTTAGTGTGACTTCTTTTGTAATTGAGCAGTGAGCTCTAGGCACTTGGCCTTCCTGCATGTGTAGGCCCCTATTGTAAAAGTAATATTCCCTTATTGGCCAGTAAGCGAATATTGTGGGTTACAAATCCCACCAAAGTTTTTCCCACATCGGGTTTCCTCGTTCAAATATTGTGTTATTGTGTGCTTCTCATGTTGTTTTTATTGTTCTTATTTGCTACATTATTTTTGGTTTACCGGTACACAGTTTTAATATACTTTTCATGTTTTAAGTCAAGTAAATTTATATACCGGTTAGATACTGATTCACCCCCCCCCCCCCCTCTCAGTGTCTTTGGGAATCCTAACAATTGGTACCAGAGCCTGGTCCTCTATTTTCAAAAGCCTAATAGCTTGAGGAAGATCTTGACACTAGTGGAGATGGAAAACTTGAGAAAACAATTGGAAACGGCTCTTAGAGACTATGATGCAAAAAAAGTGAAGAATATCAAACTTTAGATGATTTGAAGGCTGCTTAGGATATTATTCAAGCACTTCAAGAAAATCTTACTATTGCAAGGAAAAAGAGAATAGAACTTTATGAAAAGATGCAGAATGAGAATGATGAAAATGAAACTCTTAATGATCTGGTAAACAAGCTAAGACAAGAAAGCAGTACAACAAAGAATGAGATGCAGGATATGACCATGAGATTTTGTAAAGAAATTGAAGATAGAAATAAAAATGAAGATGACTTGACCAGAAGATAGAATGATGCTACTAATGAAAATCTCAGACTCGGTCATGAGAATGATATGCTAAAGACAAATCGAATTCACTTGGAGCATGATAAAACTAAACTCATGGGATAGAAGGACTTCTTGGAAAATGAATTGGCTACTGCAAATCAACACAAGGAAAAATTTAAGAAAAGTTCGGAGGAACTTGATGACATGCTGAAAAATCAAAAACCTAATGGTGATACAAATGGCCTTGGCTTTGAAATTGGTGAAAGCTTCGGTACTACAAACAATCATGATCATAGCAAACCAGTAAGGCAACCTACTACTTACAAATTTAATGGCAAATGCTTTAACTGTAACAAGTATGGTCATAGAGAAAATCAGTGTAGATCTAGAAATTATCAGAACACTATTACACCCACCGGTCAATGTTCTAAATGCAACAAAGTTGGTCATAATTTAGAAAATTGCAGAATGAATGTAAGATGTAATGTTTGTGGAAGATTTGGACACTTATCTAATCAATGTAGAACACATACTGGCATAGGATATGGGAAAGCTATTCAGAAGAACAATGTGACTTGTTATGCATGTAACAAGATTGGACATATTGTTAAATTGTGTAGAAGTAAGGCATCACCGGCAAATAACAAAGGTCCCAGTTTGAAAGGTAAAGAAAAGGTTGAAGAGGTAAAGAAAGAATTCTCAAAACAATGGATCAAAAAGTTAGATCAGAATGTTGATGGGAATACTCCTCCACCGGCAAAACAGAGTAACACTCCACCGATAGGAGTCTCTTCATCTAACTGAAGAAAATTATTTTGGGGGTTTAGCAACAAAATGAAAAACATGCTGTTATTCCCTCGGTTGATGGTGAGAAGTTGAAATTACTTCTATACCGGCAGATGAGTTAAGTTGTGACTTAACCGGCAAGCATTAAATGTGGTAGTTGGAGAAAATAACATTATAAAGCAAGTGTTTTGGCTCCTATTTCATTCACCGAGCATTCACATCTTCGAGAGCACGAAAAATTCTCGAGCGAAGGCATTCCAAGCGAAGAAGTGAAGAAATCCATCAAATCATTCATCCTTAAGGTAGTTTGAAGTATTTATAGCTATGGCATCTTCATCCACTCCTGAATTTATTGCAAACCCTACTGTTGTTGAAGTTGTTAAGCACCCTAGACCCGTATTCCAACTTGTCCCCTAAATTGCAAAGAAAGATGATAGCATAGGTGCATTTTCTCAAATCCCTAAAGGAGTAGTATATGTTGAAGACCCTAGGATGTATATACATTGTCATATTGAGGAACTAGGTGATGATGAGATTAAGAATATATATAAGACTATGATTTGTGATGAGTCTGGAAATGTCAAACCTGAACATAAGATAGTGGAAACCCTAGGTTTTACTGAAATCCTTAGTGTCCTGGATTTTCCCAAGGATATCATAAGGATTGTGTTAAGCAGAGTACATGGTGAATTTTTCTGGTTAATTCAATTCATAAAATCACAAAAGAAGTGGTAAAAGTTGTAACAGGGTTACCTTCCACCAGTAACAGACCTGACAAAACAAAGAAGGTCTCAAATGACACAGTGATAAACCTAACTGGTGCAACATTTGATAAAAGGTCTCTAAGGGTAAATGATGTAAAAGATATAAATGTTAGATTTATCAGTATGATCTTAGGTTATAAGGCTACACATGCAAATAGGTTGAACTCTGTTTCTAGCCTATGTATCAAAAGTGCCTATGATATGGTCAATGATAATGCAAGGATAGATATATGTGAATGGCTTAAATATGAGTTGATAGAAAATTTGGGAAAGATTAAAAGAGATAAGAAAGGAACATTCAGATTTGGAAACTTGCTTGTTTGTTTGATGTTGTACATAACCAAACAAGTACCCGGTATTGGTGCAAGAGATTTTGGCTTTGGCATACTAGTAGGAAAACAACTATTAGATCTATTGAACAATATGGGAGAGAACCAGGAGAAAAACCTAAATGAACATTTTCAAGCATTGAAGGCTTGAATGAAAACTAGAGTAAGACTGTCACAAGCTATTGTGGATAAATATCATAATGAAATTTGTTTTGTGATCAAGAAAGATGAAATTTGGATGGAGGCAGTTATTCCTAGAACTATCTGGGTAACTGAAATGGGCTATGAAACAAATGACAATATCATTGAAACTTATGCAAAAGCCCTCCTTGAATCACCCAAGGAACCTACTGAGGAAGTTTTTGGAAATGCTGAAACAATAGAAAGTGGAATTCAATCAAGGAAAAGAGTTAAGAGAGTTGAAGCAAAAGTAAGGAAAGGATCTCGACAGGCAAAGGCAATTAAGGAAGATGTTTTGAAACAAACTGGTATAACTAAAAGTGAGTTGGAAGCACTTCAACTGGAAACTCATCTTTCACCAGTTGGAACTTCTTCTAAGAGTGATATACCGGCTATATTTAAAAGGGTTGAAAGGAAAAGAAAACCCACACAGGCACCCTCTCCTACACCAAAAAGAATAAGACAAAAACAACAGGCAGTAAGGCCTCCGACAAAGAAAATGACTCCTAAGAAGAAGAAGATAAAACAAGATATTTCCCTAATAGACAAACTTCTTAGTGAAATTACAAAGGATGGTAAGCTGAAGAACATCAACAAAATATACAACACACTATCTACAGATGACAAGGAAAGCATAAAGAATAGTGTAATTTTGCACTTAGATATATATAAGAAATTCTTAATGGAAGTTGTTGATGAAATTCCAAATGACCTGTATAGGAGACTCGAAGCTAGAAGGTTAGCCATTGTTGAGCTGGACAAGAAAATTAAGATTGAAAAATTACTTGCAGTACATCTAGTCAACTCAACTGATGAAATAGACAAACTAATCAGTGAAGCAAACCGGAAAATATTTTCCACTACTCACCAGCATGTAGCACTGATGGCAGGAAGAGTAAAGGAAGTTTTTGAGGAAATAGCAGATGCATAAGATATATTATTTGTGGAAAAAGAAAAATAGGAAGAATTACTTAGGCCAAAGACTATCAAAGTATATCAAAAGGATAGAGATAAGGGAAAAGGTAAGGTAGGTGGACCTCCAAGACTAAAAATAACTGACAATGTGCCCCCACCTCTTTCAAATACTCCACCGGTAGACACTACTGACAATCAATCGGCCACAAAGAGTATGGAGACTCCGGTAGAGGATACAAATCCTAAATCTGAAATTTTGTATATGGTAAATGTAGACACACAGGAAGTTAATGTTGTGGTTGACAGAGAAACCACTGAGGATAAGGAGAAAAATGTGACTACTGAGTCATCGGCTGCAGAGGTTGAGATAAACATAGAAAAACCTACATAGGCAGAGCAACTGACAGAGGATACCACTAAGAAACTGGTAGATACAACAGATAAACCATCTGAAGAACCAGCAAAGGAAAGTTCAGAGGTACAAACTGAGATTACATCTAAGAAACCGGCAGTTGAAAGCTCAGAAAAACCTTCTGAGACAAAAATGGAGAAAACGGAACAGTTACAGGTTGAGGCTCAAATTCAGACTGAAACAGTGCCAGCGGCACAAACTAAAAAGCCCAAACCCCTACTTATAGAATTGCAAACATAGACTGACCTACCAGAGGTCGAATCAAGCAAGGTAATTACCACAACTGGTAGCATGCCTATTGTGAAGACTATTGGGTAAAAATCTGGTACTTCTATGGCAGAATTTAGACCTACAAATGTAACAGAGGTCTTGTTAGATTCAATAAAGAAGATAACAGAATGCAATGCACAAACCTATAAGGCTATTGACGATACAATTCCAATTCTTAAATTGATAGCACCAAAATGCATTATTGATAATAAGGATTATTTAGGTCAACTAGACACATTGTCTAAGTTCATCACCGGCAACATATTGACGGTTGATCAAATAAATGAGGATATATTTAAGGAAAGAATGATAAAAGAAAAAGAGAAATTCTTTGAGGATATTGTGAAGAAGAACAAGGAAGAAATGGATACCCTATTACCGGAACTTGGAGAAATAATTTATGACTTCAAGAAACTATACAGGGCCACTTGTAAAACAAATGGCTTAACAGAGGATCTTGACAAGGAAATCAGCAAAGCACAAGATAAGATAAACAATATTGCTGACAATCTGATAGGTGCATCAGATTCATTTTTGGAGATAGAGAAGAAGATTGCAGAGCAAGAAGAGAAAATCAAGAAATTAGAGAATGACAAACAGGGAATAAAGGATAAAGAAAAAGACTTCAAATGCAGACTTAGTCCAAGACTAGAATACCTTATTTCTTTGAGAAAAGAAATATCTGAGGCTCTGGTTCCAAGACTGAAGACACCGGAAGAGAAAATGCACATACTCACTGATACAGTGCAGAGAACATAAGAGACAATAAAAGACTGCAAAACATTCAGTAATGGTATAAATTTAATTTTGACAGATATCTTTCAGATTGTAACCCACCGGTTACAAGAATCCAAGCAGGACTCCACTGACAACGAATGACAACCTTTGTCATTGATGTCAAAGGGGGAGTAGTGTGATGAGAAAAATCCAAAAGTAGAGATCATCTACTCAGGGGGAGCACACATCTGGTAATAATTTTGGCACAGTTTTTGGAAAGATTTTTGGACTTCAATTTTTGATACATTCTTGAAATTTTTCTCATGAGTGTTGCCATCAATGCCAAAGGGGGAGATTGTTGGCAAATACACACTCCAATGAGAAATTGTAGGTGATTGAAGGTATTGTCATTGATGGCAACCTTACAATCATATGATACCAGAAGGCATCGGCACCGACAGACTCTACACCAGCACACAGAACACCAGCAGCAAAAAGGAAGAATACCGGCACCCTGGCCGACAGGAATTTTGTGTATTTATAATTTGTAATTAATTATAAAATCTTTTGTAAGCCGACATGGTGAATTGTAATATGACTCATATATGTATGAGATCATTGTAGATCATTTAGAAGTAGAGAGAAGAAATTAGATAGGATGCGAAATATGCAGACCTAATATGTGAATTATTGGTTAAGGGTTTATGTATGTAGCAGAGCTTAAACCAGTACTGAATCTGGCATAGCAGATGCTGATTTGAAGCGGTACAAGACATTGGATTAGTGTAATCCATTTTTGTAAGTCAATGTGACTTCTGAGCTCTAGACACTTGGTCTTCCTGCATGTGCAGGCCCCTATTGTAAAAGTAATATTCCCTTATTGGCCAGTAAGCGAATATTGTGGGTTACATATCCCACCGAGGTTTTTCCCACATCGGGTTTCCTCATTAAAATACTATGTTATGGTGTGGTTATCATGTTGTTGTTATTGTTCTTATTTGCTGCATTATTTCTGGTTTACCGATACACAAATTTAATATGCTTTTTCTATTTTAAGTCAAGTAAATTTATATACTGGTTAGATACTGATTCACCCCTCCCTCTCAGTATCTTTGGGAATCCTAAAATATCTTTCTTGTAGCACGGTTGTATTTAGTTTAGCGCTTCTATCATTAATACAACACTTTCGTGTTAAATAGCGCTTCTATTTTCACATAGAGTGGCGCTATTGTAATAGAGAGTTGTAAAATTCTTTTTGTAACCGAAAAATCAAAAACATTTAGGCTTGTAGAAGCCCACCAAAAATCTCTTTTTCACTGACTGATTGCTTTTTTGTGCAGACTCTTGACTAACCCCCTTTGCAAGATTTTTAAGAGTTAGATTAGGAAGCAAAATTATTTTTTACTAACTTTGTATTTTAAAGTTGGGTTTAAAATGAATTCATTTTCTATTTTGTCTTAAGAGAATTAACTTCACATTTCCTTTTGGGTCCTAAAATGAATCACATCTTTTAAATTTGGGTTTAAAAGGAATCTCAAAATAAAAAGAACCACAAACTCAAACCTAACAAATTTGTTTTTTTTGCAAGTTAGAATTCATTTCATTTTGGGTTTTAAAACAAGACAAAACAACTTTTATTTCTTGCATGAAGCTAAAATTCACAATCAACACTTCATTTGTGCAAGTTAAAAAGAACCCCCAATTTGTCAAAGTTTTATTTTCAAAGAGATTTACTTCAAAGCAAAACATGTTTCAAATTCAGTTGACCAAGATTTTAAGTTCCTAGATTACATAACATTTTTGCCTTGAAGTTTAAAAGAACACCATGATTGTTGGAGCAACATCTCCAAATAGCTTTTAGATCACATTGCTATAACTTGGTTAAAAAGAACAAGTGTTTTCAGTGTTTGGCACACTTGTGCAAAGTTTGTCGAGTGGTCCTACTTCTAACACACACTATCCTCTCCCTTGGCTTTCATGGTCCTAAGTGAAAGAGAAAAGTGTTAGTAACACTCAAAGTTTTATCTTTTTAAGAGAGGCATGCCAAGAGATACATCACTCTTGGGAACAAACTCACGTGGTAAATCTTTTGAGCTTCTATAGAAATCAGTTGTGAGCGAAAGTTGTAGCTTTGGGTATAGTTGTTCCTATAGTGTAACTTGCCAAAAGTACATATGGGCCCCACCACAAGTTACAAGGCTCTTAAGCGAGTCACTGCAGGATGAACTTATGTCCAAAAACATCAAAAATTACTAGACACCTTTTTATATAGAAACCCACATGTTCTATTGATTGAGGATGTTTGTGAGAAGTTAAGTGCAAGAGCATAGATGGTTTTTCTCCCAAGATACTCACCATACATATTTCCTTGAGTATAAACGGGGCTTTTTGAAAGGCTACTTATAGCTTGATAAAAGTGGTGACTCCCCCATCATAAGGATCATCTATCTATTATGCTCGCGCAAGACTTAGTATATCACATCCTTACCTACTATGGCAGGATTCATAAGGTATGTAGTACCAAAGTTGAAGAAATAGCAAGATGTGGGCTGAAATTATCTCAACTGGCCATTTGACCTTAGGGATAAAGTGTGTTTGAAGTGTCTTCATTTTGTGTCAGACAAGTGATAAATTGAGCCAACTTCAGGATTCTAGAAAAACATACAGAAACATTTTAAAGGGGTCAAAAAGTTCAAAGATTGGATTGATTTAGACCCACACCTATTTTGTGCCTTTTGTGGCAAAATTATTGTGTTTGTGTGCTTGCTCTGTTTTCTTGTCAAAGAAATTCAAAACCAATTCAAACCAAGTATTCATCCAACACAATTTTCCATCAAATATTTGACCAACAAACAAAAACATCAAAACAAAGTGCAAACAAGATGTCAATTTTTATGACCATCCTTCAAATCTTGAGAAAAAGGAATCTTCATCAACATGTCAATTTGAAGAAAAGACCATTGAGTTCAAAGGCTTTTATCAAAAGGAATTTTTTCTATCTCAATAGACAAATTTTTATCTCACACAAATCTTTCTTCCATCATATGCGTCTATATCTTCAAGGAAAATCCAACGAGTTTGATAAAGAGCCTTTGAACAACAGAGCTTTTACTCAATATAGAGCTTTGAGTTATCACAAAAACAAAGGAGGCAAAATCAACCCTGCTTTCTTTCCAAACATCTACATTACATATAACATAGCTCGTGAAGAACCACCAACCCGTGAGTGAGAAGAGGAAGAAGAAGTCCCATTTGTGGCACAAAGTTTTTATTGAGATCCATATTCCATCCACTCTCACATTCATACATCATCTATACATTCAACTCTCGAAACATAAAAATATCTTGTCCCAAGTTCTTTGTAGATATTGCTTAAATCAAAACAACACATCATTTTTTAGAGTGTCTCTACATCTAGGATAAATCATCCTAAGAGGCATTTCTACACAAGTTAAAACTAGTCTATGAGTGTATCCTCTCATTACTAGGTAGCTTGGTTTGTAACACATCTCAAACCTTGCTATACCTTATCACATCAATATTGTTGACAACACAAAGAGAAATTCACAAAGAACTTTGGTAAAATCCAACCTTCAGTGTTAGAGATCTATCTTCTAAATACTTCACAAAAAATTTATCTCTCATTCCATAACCAACTCATAAACACTTTCACAAAAACCTCAAACAAACTTTCAAACAAAATGGCTCACACCAGATCAAAAACTAGACAACTAGAGATCAAAGAAGAGGAGGATGAAAACCTCAATGACTTTCAAGAAGCCATCAGAGGAGGTACAAATGATGAAGATCCTAGTACTCCAACTCCTGAAGCAATAGAAAGAGCACAACACAACCCCAAGTTCAATAGACTTTTCAATGAAATCCTTAAAAATAACGCAGATGCTCATTTTTTTGAGACTTGCTCAAGAGGGAGCTAAACTAACCTCTGATTTTGATACCACACAAATATGGTAAATATTAAAACATCACAGTTGCAATGAGGGTGGAAGAGGTAGAGATTACTTCAGATATGACCTTAATCAAGGAAACCCCCACCTCCTCCTCCTAACGACATAGACATGTTGAGGCAACAAGTCGAGAATATCGCCCAACAACTCCATAGTGGTGTGAAGACTACCTGGTTTTCACTTATTCATATTTGTCCCTATCCCTTTGATAGGAACCTACATATGCCACCTTTTCTGCAAGGGTTTGAAACACCTAAGTTTGAAAAGTATTGGGGAAAAGGAGACCCTAAAGATCATGTCAGGGAGTTTCACTCAGCTTGCCTAGAAGTGGCATATGAAGACACATATCTAATGTGCCTCTTTCCTTAGTGTTTGGGGGGAACAACCATGCAATGATTTTCTTGATTAACAGGAAGCATTAGAACATTCAAGGAACTAATCCAAAAGTTCATCATGCATTATTCACACAACATAGAACGGGATGTTACCATGGCAGTTCTGTGCAATACCAAACAAAAGCCAGGAGAGCTATTTTGTTTCCAACTTGAATGATGAAATAGAATTCCATCTAGACATGAAGGGCACAGAGTCCTTTGAAGACATGATCACCCAAGGATTAAAATGTGAACAGGCCCTTATCAAAAAGGGACTTATCAAAATATACAATGAACCAAAAGATGGCCCTCGCTTGTGTTTTAATAGTGATAAACCCAACTTCTGGAATAAGAACAAGAACATCATCAATGACGGGGTCGTAGATGCAAGGACCATAAAAAGTGCACAACCTGTGGTCATATTTGCGGGGCAAAATCCCCCTCCTAAAAAACAACATCGTTGCTCCTCCACAAAATCAAGGTCGCAATGCACCGCAAGAGGAACCAAGACAATCGCAACAAAATTATAAACCAAAATGTACATACACACCCTTGGGGGAACCCATTGAAATGGTATTGCGTCAATTGGTCTCTTCAAATCTGGTGACCTTATCAAAGACATCTAACTATGAACCTCGAGTCAAACCTCCATGGTGGAGAGATAATGAACATTGTGAATTCCACCAAGGGAAAGGGCATAAAATAAGTAACTGCCATAGACTGAAAGATTTTGTTCTAGATCTTATTGACCAAGGAGAAATTGAAATCGAAAGACACGACCCAAAAACCTCAAATGACGATCACCAAATGTTTAAGAATCCACTTCCATCACAAGACCAAAGGGGTCCTTCCACCTCAGGGTGAAACATAGATACAACTAATTATACATGAGCTACCAAAAAATTACACTATGAATCACCTCTATGATGCCGATGAACAAATTGCAACCATCACCATCAAAGATCCAAACCCTACCTGCATTGTTGTTACACGTCATAGAAAGATCACTATTAAAGCAACTCCACAAGGCACAACATCCATCCCAAAGTAGTATAATCTGGTGGAGCAGTTAGATAAAACGCCCACACTTATATTCATCTTAGAGCTTTTGTGCTTATCTACTTCTCATAAAACAATCTTGGATCAAGCTCTCCAAGAAGCGTCAATCCCTGCCAACTTTAACACAAATCAATTTCAAGCCATGGTTGGCAGTCTCAGGTCATCACCATGCCTCACTTTTTTCAAAAGTGACAACGCTTCATTCCAACAACCACATAACGCATCCCTTCACATTGAAGGATTCGTCAACCAACACAGAATTAAGTGAGTCTTGATTGACAATGGAGCTGACTTGAATATATGTACCCTACAGTTGGTCACAGCATTGGGATATACAGTTGAATCAGTGGACCCCCGCAAGAAGATAACATTAAGGCCTATGATGATGTGGAGCGTTCTTCCAAAAGAGTAGTTGTGTTACCTATCAAAGTGGGCCCAGTGGTGAAGCACATCATCTGTCAAGTTCTGGACCTTCCTCTGCCATATAATTTGTTGTTAGGAAGACCTTGGATACACGCCATGCAAGCCGTTCCATCCACCTATCATCAGTGTATCAAGTTTCCCCATAATGGTGTAGAAATCACAATCCTTGGCGATGCAAATCCATTTGCATATTGCAACAATATTAATCATCAGCTAGAGATTACCATTCCTAATGACAGAAAAGCTATCCCATCTACATCATATGTTAGTCCGGCCTCTCTTTCCATCTCAATCACCCCTATATCAAAGCAAGAGAAGTTGAAAATGAAAATGGCAGAGGAAGGTCCTAGGGAATATAATCTAAGCCAACTCTTTTGTGTTGGGCAATTACCCACTTCCCCTAGAACTCATGGAAAGCCTCAAAAGTTGCTTCAAATGCCATCGACTAAACAAGAATGCACTTTGGCAGATTTTATCCTTGGTAAAAGTCAAGAAGAGGAAACTAGAGATGAGGACCTAATAGAATGGATCTACAAAGACCTTATCACCACAAAAATAATCCCATAGGCTAAGCTTCCTACTGATAAATATGGCAAAGGCCTCACCATTATGCAAAGAATAGGCTATGATGGTCAGAGTGCTTTGGGACCTTGTAAACAAAGATGACATGAGCCCCTACAGCCTGAGTTGAAACCCAAAGATAACACTGGATTAGGATTTCAAAAAGAAGCTCTTCCTAAGCTCAAATTCAAAGGTAAACCCAACAAACCCATGTATCAAATGGTTACTCCAAGGAGGCCCTCCTTGATTATCTTTACGGCACCAACAAAACCCACTTCACCCAAAAAAATGATAAGCCCATCAATAGCAACAATAGCACCAATTGCACCAACAAGACTGATAATCAAATCAACAGCATCACTCGCATCCACTACACCAACAAGACTGATAAAATTATCAGTAGTAGCATCGGTATCACCCACAGCATCAACAAACCCCATAACTCCATCAACAACATCAGTACCATCAGCAACATCACTGACAATTCCATCAGAAACAACAGTAGTGCCAACAACACCGATCCTCCCAGCAGCAGCATGAACAACACCGATACTCACAGTAGCGACATCTCCAACACCAATAATCCTACCAACAACACCATCAATCCGACCCATAAAAGTGCATAAGCCCATGACCAATGCACTATTTAATACAAAAGGCATCCCAACATGGTACAGTAATCGGATGTTAGAAAGTGATTTAGAGACTGACTCGCATGAGTGGAAATTTGATGCAGTGAATCTAAATACTTCAGATGAAGAAGATACATCATCTCCACCATCCCGTAAGGATATCCCAGTTTACAGGTCTGGCATGGATTAAAACCTTTTGGGCTCATGAGCAAGAAGCACCTTCCATAGGTCCTACATCAAAACTAACACCAAAACCTAACAAGGAGAGTACCATCGATGAACTTCACTCATCTATCTTAACCCTCACTAACACCTTCTCTAACTTAATTGATGAGGTCATGCCCATTATCCACCCCTGATTCTAACAGGGAGAGTACCATCAATGACCTTCACCACGGTGTCTTAACCCTCACTGACGCATCCCATGAACTTAACCCGATCTTTGAGGTAATGCCCATTATCCATCCTAAACTCATTGAATGGAACCAACCTAATCCCCCATGCCTTGACCAATTCCAAAATGATGAGGTGATCATTGACTTTTTGGAACTACAGTATGACATACCAAGAGGGGATCACAAAGCTGGATTCGCACAACATCGAACTTAATAGCACAACATACTTTGGGATGGATGCCAAACCTTTTAGCTGTAAAAATATCACAATAAAACATGGATCTTCCGGTGAAAACCACACTGTGGTACTGTTTGATCCCAACAAGTAAAAAGAAAGAGTGTATCCAATGGTGAAAACCTCTCTGAGGCACCTACGGATGAAAGCTTTGACATCCTCCCCTCTAGTACAAATTAGGAGAGATCGACGATCCTAATTGAGGAAACAAAAGAATTCAATGTGGGGACCCCTGAGACTCCTCACCAAATATATTTGGAATCTCTACTCACTCTAGAGGAACAACCCAAATTTGTAAAATTATTCTAGAAGCGCCAAATCAAATTCACATGGTCTTACATAGACTGTAGGTCCCGAAGACAACTGAGAGGGGGGGGTGAATCAGTTGTCTAATGAATTCAAACCAAAAAATTATTAACCAACTTAATGCTTAATACCAATAAGATAGTTAATTATGCCGGTAGACAGCGTTAACAGAAAATTGCTATACCGGTAAGAATTAATGCATGAAACATAAGCACAAAGTTATCTACAACACATGACACCAATATTTGTAGGTGGAAACCCTGTAAGGGGAAAAACCATGGTGGGAAACCTTACCCACAATCAGATGATACTACTACAGATAGTAAGTGTACAAAGAGGGGTCTACACATGCAGAAAGGCCAACAGCCTAGAGCTCACTGCTGAATCACAAATGCGAGTCACATTGACTACAGTTGGATGGTTAAATCCAATGAGAATGTACTGCACAAAATAGCATCTTCATATGTTGGATTCAGTATCGGTGTAATGCTGATATGCTTCTACAAAAATCTAACTTCACCTTCAAATGATGTCTTCGTGTATATCCCTACTTGATCTCGCACATACCCTTCCTTAAATCTTTTTCGCATTCCACACTTGATCTTACAAATAAGATCTTACATTTATACCATACCCTAAGACCAATTTTAGTAGGTCGGCTCTACAAGATATTACAATAAAAACATTTTACAAACAATACAATATCCGATGCAATAATCGATTGAACATGTTGGCTTAATGCATTTACAACAATAATAAATCATCTCCATAGCGTGCCATGCTGATCTGGAAAAGATAAACCTGCCGGTGTAACCCTAGATAACCTAGACCTATTTGTCGGTAAAAGCAAATATGCAAATAAGAGCATACCAATGGTTATTACTTCAAAATAAAGTGTACACATGATGTCTTCGACATTACCAAGTGTCTTCCATGTCATTGCAGGTACCGGTGAGCATTATATCCTGCCGGTGAACATTATATCCTACCGGTGAACCATATACTGGTAACTGTTGCACAGTTTATTGTTTGCCGGTGAATGTTGCTGGATCTCCAAAGTAGGTGTATTTAGTAGGTGTTGACATCAATGACAAAACCATACCAAAATACCAACAATCTCCCCCTTTGGCATTGATGGCAACACAAGATGGAAAAACCATCAAAGTGCCAAAACAGAAATGCCAAGTACAAAAACAAACAATCTCCATTTCTCCCCTTGGGAGTAACATGTGTTTATTCAAAGATTCATTTTCAATACCAATCTCTCATACCAATCTCTCCTCAAAAAGATAATGCATTTTTCCATATATCTTTCCCTAGTGTTTTTCCATATATCTCTCCCCAATGTTTTTCCATATATCTCTCCCCCTTTGACATCAAATACCAAAGTCACAAAAAGTCAAGTTCATACAAAATACCAACCAATTCAATATACCAACTACTCCCCCTGAGAAGTAGCTTCCTCATCAAATACCGGAATAAAAGATTTGCCCATTTAATTATGTCGGTTGATGACAATCATCAACTGTCTAAGTCTCTACCGGTGGAGGTAAGACTTCGAGCTGATCTCTGAGATGCTCAAAAGTTTCCTTCGGCAAAGGTTTTGTGAAAATATCTACAAGCTGTTCTTTAGTATTCACATAAACCAGTTTTATCTCCTTTTCTTCAACTTTTTCCCTTAGAAAATTCAGTTTGATAGAAACATGTTTTGTTTTAGAATGTAATACTAGATTCTTAGATATATCAATTGCTGCAGTGTTATCACAATATATAGTAATAGGTTCCTTGCATTTTACCTTTATGTCTTTCAACATTTGCTTGAGCCAGAGTACCTGTGTACAGTTTGTTGCTGTTGTAACATATTTTGATTCTGCTGTTGATAAAGATGTACAGCTCTGTTTCTTACTTAACCAAGAAACGAATCTCTTTCCAAGAAAGAATGCTCCTCCAGTGGTGCTTTTTCTATCATCCACATCTCCTACCCAATTTGCATTTGTGTATGCATATAAATCAAAATTTTCATCTTTAGGATACCATAATCCAAGATTTGTTGTGCCTTGTAAGTACCAGAAAATCCTTTTTACTGCTGATTCATGATTTTCCCTAGGATTACTCTGAAATCTAGAAACTATACATACTGCATTCATAATATCAGGTCTGGTTTGTGTCAAATACAGTAAACCTCCTATCATAGATTTGTATCTAGTTGGATTAACAGGTGTAGATTCATCCCTTTGAGATAATTTGTCATTTGTAGTCATAGGTGTGCTTACCGGTTTAGAGTTTTCCATCCCAAATTTCTTAAGTAGTTCTTTCAAGTACTTAGATTAACTCAAAAATATGCCTTTATCAATCTGTAAAATCTGCAATCCTAAAAAGAATTTTATTTCTCCTATCATAGAGATTTCAAATTCATGCTGCATTTCAAGAGAAAATTCTTTGCATAATCCATCTTCTCCTCCAAAGATTATATCATGAACAAATACTTCAATAATCAAGATATCATCATTAGTTACTTTGTAATATAAATTGCTATCTACATTTCCTTTAGTAAAACCAATCTTTAAAAGGTACTTATCCAATCTTGCATACCAAGCTCTTGGAGCTTGTTTTAATCCATACAGAGCTTTTCTTAATCTGCAAACCATATCATTGTCATCTGTCAAGGAAAATCCATCAGGTTGTTCAATATAGACTTCCTCTTCAAGATCTCCATTCAAGAATGCACATTTAATGTCCATTTGATAAACTTTGTAATCCTTGTGAGCTGCAAAGGCCAAGAATAATCTAACTGCCTCAATTCTGGCTACCGGTGCAAAGGTTTCATTGTAGTGAACTCCTTCTTTCTGAGAATATCCCTTACACACTAGTCTTGCTTTATTTCTGACAACCTTACCATCTTCATTGAGTTTGTTTCTAAATACCCATTTGGTTCCAATTACATTTTTATTTTTAGGTCGGGGAACTAATGTCCAAGTATTATTTTTCTCAATTTGTCCTAACTCTTCTTCCAATTAGATAATGGTTCAATTTGAGAAATAAGACATACCTCTTCATTCGCCAATCTTCCTCTTGTCATGACTCCTTTAAATTTGCTTCCAATTATCTAATCTTCAGAATGATTCAGTCTTACATACTGGGGTGTCTTAGTCTATTGTTGTTCTTCAATTATTGTGGAATCCTCTGATGATACCGGAGTAACTAGATCATCATTCTGTACCGGTGGATTTCTTGTAGGTTCATTTGTCATAATTTCTGTTACCGGTTCAGAGTCTATATACCTTGAAGTTCCTCTGAATTGTTCATCAATCTTTACATTTGTACTCTCAACAATTTTTTGTAATCTTTTATTAAAACATCTATATGCTTTACTCTTAGATGAATAACCAAGAAATATTCCTTCATCACTTCTAGGATCAAACTTGCCAATATACTCATCTCTTCTAATATAACATTTACTTCCAAAAATTCTGAAATACTTAAGAGTAGGAGTATTACCAAACCATAGTTCATGAGGGGTCTTACCGGTTTCACCTTTGATGTGAAATTTGTTGAATGTATAGACAACAGTGCTTACTACCTCTCTCCAGTACACGTGGTAGATTGCTTCTGATAACATACTTCTTGTTGCATCCAAAATAGTTCTATTTTTCCTTTCAACAACTCCATTCTGTTGTGGTGTCCGAGGTGCTGATAACTATCTTTTGATTCCATTTACTTCACAGAATGTATTAAAATCTCTTGATGTGAATTCTCCTCCTTGATCTGATCTTAAACATTTAATTTTCTTACCGGTTTCATTTTCAACCATTGCTTTGAATAGCTTGAACTTTCCAAGTGCTTCTGATTTTTCTCTGAGAAAAGTAACCCAACACATTCTAGAATAATCATCAATAATTAGCATGAAATATCTATCACCTTGTAAGCTTTTAGTTCTAGCTGGACCACATAAATCAGTGTGAATTAAATCAAGAGCATTATTAGATTTGTTTGGAATACTTTTGAAACTAGCTCTAACTTGTTTTCCAAATTGACATTCCTTGGAAATTGTATTCTGAGGTTTCACAATTTTAGGTAGATCTCTAACTGCCTTAGAAGTACTGATTTTTACCATGCAATCAAAATTTACATGACATAGTCTTTTATGCCATAGCCAACTTTCATCTATATGTGCAATTAAGCATGCCTTTTCACTGTTATTCAAATGAAAGATATTACCTCTAGTTTGATTACTGGTTGCAATTTCCAAACCAGTTCTATTCATGATTTTGCATTTTCCATTTTTAAATTGTAACTGAAAACCTTTCTCAACTAATTGACCAACACTTAAAAGATTATGTTTTAATCCTTCAACATAGTAGACATTGTCAGTGTTATGTTTACCATCAACAGATATTGAACCCTTACCTTTGATTGAACATGCTTTGTCATCTCCGAATCTCACTAAACCTCCATTGTATTCTTGAAAGTTCAAGAATTTACCTTTGTCTCTAGTCATGTGATGTGAGCATCCTGAGTCAATAATCCATTCATCCTTTGATTCAACTTTAGCTGCTAGGGTTTGTTCTACTGGTTGAGCAATAGGTACTAGTTGATCTTCTGTTATAGCAACAAAGACCCATCCATTGTCTGTTGGATCTTCATCAGAATCATCAGTCACACCTTCATCAGCAATGTAACAAGATTTATCTTTGTTTTTCTTGAATCTGTATCTTTGATATTCAGGATTAGCTTTGTATGTCCTTCTAGCTTCTTCTCTTAGTCTAGCGTGTCTATCAGGGCATCTTGAAGCCATATGACCAATCTTATTGCAGTTGAAACATTTAAAGGGTGCTTTACCTTCATACTTACTTCCAATTGGACCTTTTGGCATTTTTCTTGCAAATAGTGCTTCAAGTTCTTCAAGCTCTTCATTCTCCTTCCTAGTTTCTTCAAGTTCTCTTTCATAAAAGGCTCTCCAGTCTAATTTGTCAAAGGGTGGAGCAGATGATGTTGATGCTTTGAAGGCCAAATCAGTTTTTATAGTAGTAACAGGACCAAATTCCTCAATTTCAAAAGCTGAAAGTTTTCCAGTCAATGTATCCCTAGTTACTAATGTATTAGGCATTGTTCTCAACTCATTTATAGCAGTAACCTTCATTTTATATGCCGGTGGCAAACCTCTTAAGATTTTTTAAACAATCTCATCTTCACTCAAGGTTCCTCCACAACATTTGATACCCAAAACAATTTCATTTACTCTTTCCATAAAAGTAGAAATCCTTTCATCTTCTTCCATTTTCAGATGTTCATACCTGACCCGCAAGCTTTCAAGTTTTGCAATTTTGATTATGGAATCTCCTTCATTCAGTGTTTCCAAATGATCTCAAATAGCTTTTGCAGTGGATCTATCTAATAATCCCATGATTTGTTGATCTGATAATGCACTCAAGAGTGCTTCTCTAGCTTTGCAATCATTTTCTTCATCTTTGGCTAAAGTAGTAGGAGCAGTCTGACCAGCTACAACAAGAGTATAACCAATCTTAGTAACTTCCGAGATGTCTTTACCAATGCAATTCAGATGAGTCTTCGTTCTGATTTTCCATATCCCATAGTTGGTTCCATCAAGTTTAGGACTATCCTTTCCGAAATAATTAGTAGACATTGGATCTCCTCAAGTTGTTAAACTTCTGCAAAAAGAGGACTAGGCTCTGATACCAATTGTAGGTCCCGGAGACAACTGAGAGGGGGGGGTGAATTAGTTGTCTAATAAATTCAAACCAAAAACTTATTAACCAACTTAATGCTTAATACTGGTAAGACAGTTAATTATGCCGGTAGACAGTGTTAACAGAAAATTGTTATACCGGTCAGAATTAATGCATGAAACATAAGCACAAAGTTATCCACAACACATGACACCAATATTTGTATATGGAAACCCTGTAAGGGGAAAAACCACGGTGGGAAACCTTACCCACAATTAGATGATACTACTACAGATAGTAAGTGTACAAAGAGGGGTCTACACATGCAGAAAGGCCAACAACCTAGAGCTCACTGCTCAATCACAAATGGGAGTCACATTGACTACAGTTGGATGGTTAAATCCAATGAGAATGTACTGCACAAAATAGCATCTTCATATGCTGGATTCAGTACCGGTGTAATGCTGATATGCTTCTACAAAAACCTAACTTCACCTTCAAATGATGTCTTCGTGTATATCCCTGCTTGATCTCGCATATACCCTTCCTTAAATCTTTTTCGCATTCCACACTTGATCTTACAAATAAGATCTTACATTTATACCATACCCTAAGACCAATTTTAGTAGGTCGGCTTTACAAGATATTACAATAAAAACATTTTACAAACAATACAATATCCAATGCAATAACTGATTGAACATGTCGGCTTAATGCATTTACAACAATAATAAATCATCTCCATAGCGTGCCATGCTGATCTGGAAAAGATAAACCTGCCGGTGTAATCCTAGATAACCTAGACCTATTTGCCGATAAAAGCAAATATGCAAATAAGAGCATACCAATGATTATTACTTCAAAATAAAGTGTCCACATGATGTCTTTGACATTACCAAGTGTCTGCCATGTCATTGCAGGTACTGGTGAGCATTATATCCTGTCGGTGAACATTATATCCTGTCAGTGAACCATATACTGGTAACTGTTGCACAGTTTACTGTTTGCCGATGAATGTTGCTGGATCTCCAAAGTAGGTGTATTTAGTAGGTGTTGACATCAATGAAAAAACCATACCAAAATACCAACAATCTCCCCCTTTGGCATTGATGGCAACACAAGATGGAAAAACCATCAAAGTGCCAAAACAGAAATGCCAAGTACAAAAACCAACAATCTCCATTTCTCCCCCTGGGAGTAACATGTGTTTATTCAAAGATTTATTTTCAATACCAATCTCTCCTCAAAAAGATAATGCATTTTTCCATATATCTTTCCCTAATGTTTTTCCACATATCTCTCCCCAATGTTTTTCCATATATCTCTCCCCCTTTGACATCAAATGCCAAAGTCACAAAAAGTCAAGTTCATACAAAATACCAACCAATTCAATATACCAACTAGTCCCCCTAAGAAGTAACTTCCTCATCAAATACCGAAATAAAAGATTTGTCCATTTAATTCTACCGGTTGATGACAATCATCAACTGTCTAAGTCTCTACTGGTGGAGGTAAGACTTTGAGCTGATCTCTGAGATACTCAAAAGTTTCCTTAGGCAAAGTTTTTGTGAAAATATCTGCAAGCTGTTCTTTAGTATTCACATAAACCAGTTTTATCTCCTTTTCTTCAACTTTTTCCCTTAGAAAATTCAGTTTGATAGAAACATTTTTTGTTTTAGAATGTAATACTGAATTCTTAGATATATCAATTGTTGCAGTGTTATCACAATATATAGTAATAGGTTCCTTGCATTTTACCTTTATGTCTTTCAACATTTGCTCAAGCCAGAGTACCTGTCAGCAAACCAAATGGGGGCATCTGTATCTGTACAGATTTTAGATATCTAAACAAGGCATGTCCTAAGGATGACTTCCCCCTACCAAAAATAGACATGATTGTGGACCTAATAGCAAGACATGTCATGCTTTCTCTTATGGATGGCTTTTCAGGGTACAACCAGATCTAGATTTCTCCAGAAGATCAACATAAAACTACTTTCACATGCCCATGGGGAACCTACTATTGGAATGTGATGCCATTTGGTCTAAAAAATGCAGGGGCAACATATCAGAGAGCGATGAAAACCATCTTTCATGACCTAATGCACACTATAATGGAGGATTGTGTCGATGATTTACTAGAAAAATCATTAACAAGAGAAGGTCATCTAGAAATACTGGGTCAAATCTTCAACAGATTAGAGCAATGTCATGTACAACTTAATCCAAAGAAATGTGTCTTTGGAGTAACCTCCGGGAAGCTTCTAGGATACATTGTCTCAAGCAAAGGCATTGCATAATTGGCTGATAAGTGTCATCCCTATATGCATCTATTACACAAGAATATATGTTTTCAATGGGATACAAAGTGTCAGCAAGCATTCTAAATGCTTAAAGATTACCTGATGAATACACCATTGTTGATCCCACCAGATCCAAGTAGACCTCTATTGCTCTATATTTCATATACAAATACGACATTAGGAGTACTGCTAGCACAACACAATGCAGGAGGAAAAGAGTGTGTTGTATACTATATCTCTCGCGCATTGGTAGGCTATGAACTCAATTACACACCTATTGAGTGAGCTTGCCTAGTAGTTATTTTGGCAGCCACCAAACTGAGGCACTACCAATTGACACACAAGGTACAACTCATTGCTAAAATAGATCCACTCAAATACCTACTGAACAAGGCAGCATTGACAGGCCACTTGGCCAAATGGGTTATGATCCTGAGTGAATTTGACATTGAGTATGTGGATCATAAGGCTACCAAGGGCCAAGTTATTGCAAATCAGTTGGCTGATGCACTGCTAAAAGGTGATCATCCTCTTGCTTCAAATTTTCCAGATGAAGAGATATTCATGATCATAGTAACACGACCATAGAACCTCTACTTTGATGGCTCATATACTAGACATGGCTCGAGGGCAGGCATTCTATTTATCACACCTTAAGGTGACAACATCCCAGAGTCTTACAAGATAACTTTTCTATGTACAAACAACATAGCAGAATATGAGGCCTTGATCACAGGACTCAGACTAGCCATACAATGGAAACTAAAAGAGCTATAGGTATATGGCGACTCCCAGCTGGTCATTCGACAAGTCACAGACGAATATCAAACCAAGGATGATAAGCTTATGTCATACAAGAAAATGGTGGATATGTTGGCATATAAGGAACCGACATGTTGATATGGTGATAGTGTATGTTGTCATTGATGTCAATAAGTGCAAGTGAACCGATATGCAGATTGGAAGCATGCAGTGAACTAGTGTCTGGGTTTCACTAAGTGTGACTACCGGTTGATAGTCTCAGCTCTAGGGTTTCCTGTTTGGAAATCTTGCTTGTGTGATGCAACTGATGAAATTTTGTGAAGAGTTAGCTAAGAGATGAAGATGAGATCATGATACCATGTCAGCTTTGTGCACGTGAAGGATTTCCTTGAGGATCTTGCATGTGAAGATCGACTGCATTAAATGTCAACCTCGAGAATGAACATTCTTCTTATCGGTATGAGAAGAAAGCATGATGAGATATTGATTTCTATGTGTGGTGAAGAATGGACGATGCAAATTATCTGGTGATCTGTTTGAATTTGTATTGCTCTATGCAAAGTGTTTGGATGGTCAAGATTGGACCGCTTGTATTGTAAACTTAAAAAGCTTAAGGTTTGGGGTTTATGCTACCGACCTAATTGTTGTTTATAAGGTCGATAATGTTTGTTATTGTAAGTTGTTGGTAAATGTTGTGTGTGTGTATCTGAGTGATGAGATACTTGTCAGACCAGAGAGAGAAAATTGCAGAGTGTGAATGTAGAGTAGAGGAACTGAAAATGATCTACCTTAGCATATAGTGTTGTTATCAGATCAAAGCTTTACCTATTGTTTTCTAACCATTTCAACAGAAGGAAAATCCCTTTGTCGGGTAGCTTTAATAGGCTTGCTATAAATCCTCTAACCAAGTGACTCAAGTTCATTGAGTTCTTTAAATCCTCTAGCAAGGTAACCTTTAACAGGGTTTCAACCTTTAACAAGGTATATAGCCATCCCTTGACCGGGTGATCTTTGACAGGATCAATTCCTAACAGAACCTTATTGTAAAGTCTTTAACCGGACTAGGCTCCTAATAGAGCAAGCTTAAAAAGAGTTCAAAAAAAACCTTTTGGGTATTCATCCCCACTGTGGTTTTTCCCATTTGGGTTTCCACGTGAAAAATTTGTGTGTCATGTGTTGTGCATTTCTTTTTGATACATAAGTGTTCCTTGTTTAATTGATTATGCATGCGGAGCTAATAGTTATGGTATTGTTGACACACCACATGCATATGTTTATGCATGAAGTAGTTACTAAGTATTGAATGGATCTAAAGGGTTCAATTTTACCAGTTTATGTTGTTTGAGGTTTTACTATGTTTAACTGGTATTGCCATGGTTAAGTTCAGTAATGAAGACAACCAATTAGAATTGTTTTCACTTGATAAGTTACACAGAATTTTTTGTATGTATTGATTCACCCCCCCTCTCTCAGTACCAATTAGGGTATCTGTTTTTCATCATTATTCATTTGGATAGTTACAAAGAATCATTTACAACTATCACCTTTGAGCAAGTACCTAGAGATCAGAATCAAGTTGTTGATGCAATGACTACAATTGCATCTCTCCCAGATCTTCCACAAAATTCAACATGCTACGAGTTCTTGGTAGAACAGCTTTGGATTCCCACTTATGATATCCTCAAATCCAAGATGGTATGTCTCCTTACCGGTTCAGAATCCCCATGGTACGGTGAGTTCTACACCTAACTCTACGATCACACACTCCTCCTAACTAATCAAATAACCAACGCAAAACCTTCATCTGACAAACCGCTCGATACACTATCATCGCTGAAACCCTATACCGACACACTCTTGATGGTACTCTTCTTCGATGTCTAGAACAAGATGAGATAACAAAGGCCTTGGAAGAGGTACATGAAGGCATTTGTGGGGCTCACTCAAGCAGTCCTTCCTTGGCAAAAAAGATCATGCGCACTGGATACTATTGGCCATCCATGGAAAAAGAATCCTACTATTTTGTTAGAAAATGCAAGAAATGCCAAGTTCACAGAGACCTGATACATGCACCAGCATAGGAATTGCAACCAATCACAACACCATGGCCCTTTTGTCAATGGGGACTTGACCTTGTGGGTAAAATTCATCCATCTTCATCCAACGGCCACAAATTTATCATTACTGCCACCGAATACTTCACAAATTGGATCAAAGTTGTTCCACTTACCCAAGTCACCAACAAGGAGATCACCTCATTTATCCTTAATTACATTATCTACCGGTATGGTGTACCCATGTCCATCATCACAGATAACAGGCTTCCTTTCAAAAATCAGGATGTCCATGAGTTCTATGAGAAGTTTCACATCCAACACCACTTTTCCACTCCCCATTACCCACAAGGCAATGGTCAGGTCAAAGCATCAAACAAGAACATATTGAGAATCCTCAAGAAAACATTCAATGATGTTGGTCGTGATTGGCACGTTCAATTAAATCCAACACTATAGGCGTATCGAACTAGAATTTGAACCCCTACAGGCGCAACTCCCTACTCACTAGTCTATGGAGCAGAAGCCATCATTCCTATTGAGGTTGAGATACCATCTCTATGGGTTTTCTTGCACAATCTGATAGATGATGAAGCATATCGAGTCTCTCGTCTTCAAGACTTGAAACTACTTGATGAGAGGCGACAAGTTGCATACAACCACCTCAAATCCTATCAGCAATGCATGAGCAGAAGCTATAATCATCAAGTTAAACCTCGTACATTTGAGGTAGGTGATCTTGTTTTCAGAGAGAATCCTCATAACCAACCAAATAGAGAACATCAGGGAAATTTGGAATCTAATTGGTTGGGTCCATATGTTATCATTGTTGTATTTGGGTCTAGGGCATATCAGTTGGCTACTTCAGAAGGAGAACCGCTAGCAGATCTGATCAACAACATGCACCTCAAACGGTTTCATACATAAGTTGCACAGAGCATCAGGCTCTAATACATACCTGAAAAACACCAAAAACATTCAAAAAAATGTCCTGAAGAAAATAAAAAAAGAGAAAAAGAAAAAAAAAATCAGAAAATATTAAAGAGAAAAATCATGCATCCAAACAGTGACAAACCACTCCGGTGGCACCTTGGGTAAGTTCGATGGTGAAAACCTAGGAAACAGGCACAATTCATAAAGGTTATGGCTCCATTGTCTTTCAGACTGGTTGCGATCACAAAATGCCAAAACCATTTGAAAACAATCACACAATACCAAAAACATTTGAAAACAATCACACAATACCAAAAACATTTGAAAACAATCACAAAATGCAAAAAACATTCAAAATCACAATATCCAAAAAACATCAAAAATCAATCAAAAACATGGAAATGCCTTGTACATACGCATTCAAGTAGATACCAAACAAACATTGTGAAAATACTCAAACAATGACTACTTATCATATCTACCAAACAATCAACATCGACACACAACTGTCTTAACAAGGATGTATCTTTCCTCACCAAAACAAAGACAAGATAACATTTTTCTTTGACAAGAAAATTATGTTTAACCTATCGAGTACTTGGTCAATTTGATACATTATTTATTTATTTATATCAGGTTCCTACGCTACTCTGGGATATCCACAAGTGATTAGAGTGGCCAGGATGGTTCCTAAGTATTAGTTTGTTTGTTATTTGTGAATTATTCCAATGAAGTTTTGGGGCATGTACTAATCGTGTCTACGTGGGAAGTTCACTAAGTTACATGATATTATGCAAAAGACAATCATGGATCACTACAACTTTCTGACTAGAGCGTATACCTCGACCATATGAGCATGAACCATTATGGAGGGTCCATATTCTTTATTTATTTATTTATGTTGCTTGCTTGCAGGTACAATGCTCCAAACTTGGTTCCTACTACCTCGTCCAAGGTTGATACTACCATGCTTAATGATGAAAAATAAAGGCACTATGGATCGTCATTACATCTCATCTATATATATTTTATTCCATTGCATTCCATCCATTCATACATTTATAATAGATGCATATCATGCATACATAGTAATGACAATGGATACTCTATTTTCCTCTTCTTCCATAGGAATGAGTCATAGGTCCTCCATTTCTTCTATCTAACATTGAACCCCCCCTCACCCTCCCCATCTCTATAATCAGCATCACATACCCTACATCGTTTCCCATCAATCCTATAAGCAAGCCAGTTACTCTATCTACACAAGCACATCGACTCACACACACCTAGACTATCAATAGATACTCTGATCAAGTATCTTCGGGTCTCAACAGGTAATTGATCATGGTAATCCTAGACTACATTAGGCATTTATCATAATGACCTAGTCTCAATGGGGCTGCTATGATTCATCACAACCATCCATCACACACACACACTATCAATTGATCAACCAATCAAACACAATCCAATGGACAATTACATCAATTGTCTAAGTCTCAACGAGTATTTTGCATCAGATACCTTCACTTCATCAGGCAATTACATCAATTGTCTAAGTCTCAATAGGTCACTTTGATTCACTTACTCAAACTTTATCCTGTCCAAGCGAACAACTGACATCAACTATCATGCTTTGACTCAACCGGGGCAATTAAACCAATTGCACCAGATTCTCCAACCAATTTTGATCAATTATATAGCATCAATCAAAAGCACAACATCACATTCGCATTGTATCTCTTGCATTACCTACGGGTACTCACTGGCTTGCCATTTCTTCGTATTCACTCTGTTTTCTTCCACTCTTTCACCATTGCTATTTTCTTCTATTCTACCTCCCCTCCACTTCTCGTTCTTTTTCAAGAGATCACCCAATTTTTCAACATTTTTTGGCCCATCTCTCGAGGAGGCATACCACCCACTAAATTAACATTTATGCAGCATATTTCTTAACACATATTTTCTTTCTTTGAAATGACACGATAAAATCGCACCATCTCAAAGAGGGGCAAATGTAGTCACATAAATCTGTCCACTTAATTAAATGAATATTTAGTATTTGTTTGATTATTTAACCATCAATCAATAATTAATTAAATTAATTCATTTTAACCCTCTTCTCCTATTAATTAAATAAATTATTCAATTTATTTGATTGAATTCACTTAACCAAATTCAGACAATTAATTAAATAAATAAATCATATTTGTTTAATTAAGTCTTCTCTCACATTTATCCCCCAAAATCTCATCTCTCACATTTAAATAAATTAACATTTATTTAAATCACCTTTATCCTCCACCCACTTGTATTTTCCTACAAATGCAAGTTGCACAACTATTTTAAATAAATAAATTATTTATTTAAAATCCTATTTATCCTCACCCACTTGAAACCTTTAATGGTTTCCCTTAAAGTCTTCAAACTTAATGGCTTCCTTCTAGAGTCTTCTCAAGCCTTTAATGGTTTCCCTTAAAATCTTCAAACTCAATGGCTTCCTTCTATAGTCTTCTTAAGCCTTTAATGGTTTCCCTTAAAGTCTTCAAACTTAATGGCTTACTTCTAGAGTCTTCTTAAGCCTTTAAAGGTTTCCCTTAAAGTATTCAAGCATTTAATGTTTTATCTTCTTTTTTCTCATGTAAATAAATTAAGATTTATTTAAATAAAATCTAAAATTCACATTCACATTTAAATAAATTAATATTTATTTAAATATCTATCCAAATGCAAATTACACCATTTAATTGAAATAAATGATTTTATTTTAATTGAAAATCCCTAAATTCCTCGCACTTGCATTCTCCTACAAAATCCACTTGCATGCCTAAATCCCTTCTAGATTCTTCTAACTCCTTCTAATTGGCCTAATCCTATCCTAATTATTGTCACATTCCTAAATAAAAGGAAGTCACTTCTCAAAAACCTCCAAAGTCTTCAATAACCATTAAAGGCTTTATGTCTTCAAATGGTTAACCTCTAAAGTCTTCCAAACCATTAAAGGCTCTTACATAACCATTTATGGTTAACTCACCTTTTACCTTTGGTTAGAGACTTTCCTCTAACTTAACTATCCTTTTGACTTATGGGTCTCTTCAAAGCATTTATTTCTTTGATTAAGGTAGCCATTTAACCCTTGCACATTCATTTATCCCTTGGATAAAAGGAATATCCATTAACCTAACCCTAACCCAACCCCCTAGGGTAACCATCATGTCCCCTCAAGCATTTAATGCTCCTTATCTCTCCTCTCAAGCCTCCTCATGGTGACACTTGTCAACATGGGATTGGGTTGAAAGTCTCACATGGATTGAATATCTTTCAATCCTAACCCTTTTTAAGATTGCTCAATCTTAACCCTTCATTTCCCCATTTCTTCTATAAATAGAACCCTTCTCCTCAAGCAAAGAAGGAAGCATTAGAGTATTGTTTTTATATTGGTATTAGCATAGAGCTTTTTCATAGCATCACTATCTACACTTGCATAGCATTTGTTTATCACATCCAACCATCTTGAATCTCCATATGGCATCCATGACTAGTGCTAAAAGCTGAGAGCTGAGAGCTACACTCATTTGGGACTTGGAGAGGGGAGAAACAAGGGAGAAGCATCAAAATGCATTATGGAAGCATCTTAGGGAGGCTCTTCTCCTTTCTTTTGTTTTGTTAAATTTCATTCATGCTTTTTGAAATCTCTTTTGATATGTTTGGAATGGTTTTTAGTTCATCGTTTTGGTTTTATGGTTGAAACTAACTTATTAACATTGAACTTTGTTGTTGCCTTGTCCCCATTTCCATGACATCATTTGGTGAACCCGACATGAATCCAATGGTTTTGTAACTTCAAAGACATTTTTTTAGGCTTGTGAGCCCACCATGTGCACTAACTGTTTTTGAATGTTTTAGTTGCAGATTTTCTAATATTTTTGTTTGTGCGGGTTTTGGAAGGAGTTAGTTTAAAACATTTTAATTTCTTTGGTTTACAACTTCATCTTTCTTGTTTTTCACAAAGGGATAAAAATAACTTCACATTTTCTATTTGGTGCAACTAAAACAAACTCAACTTTTTCATTTGGTGCATAAAAAAAAGAACTTCATCTTTCTTGTTTTTCACAAAGGGATAAAATGAACTTCACATTTTCTATTTGGTGCAACTAAAACAAACTCAAGTTTTCATTTGGTGCATAACAAAGAACTTCATCTTTCTTGTTTTTCACAAATGGATAAAAAGAACTTCACATTTTCTATTTGGTGCAACTAAAACAAACTCAAATTTTCATTTGGTGCATAAAAAGAACCTCACATTTACCTTTTTTTCTACAAAGGCTACACGACTTTATTTTTGTTGACCAGGTTTTGCTTTCCAAAAGTTTGTCAAGTGTCAAACATTTTGACTTTGAAAGTTAAAAAGAACACCATATCTGTTGGAGCAACATCTCCAAATAGTTAGATAACATTGCAATGATGAGTTGAAAAGAACAAGTGTCTTTTGTGTTTGGCACATTTGTACAAAAAGTTTGTCGAGTGGTCCTACTTCTAACACACACTATCCTCTCCCTTGGCTTTCATGGTCCTAGGTGGAAGAGAAAAGTGTTAGTAACAGTCAAAGTTTATCTTTTTAAGAGAGGTCTGCCAAGAGACACATCACTCTTGGGAACGACCTCGTGCGGTAAATCCTTTGAGCCACTATAGAAATCAGGTGTGAGTGAAAGTTGTAGCCTTGGGTATAGCTGTTCCTACAGTGTAACTTGTCGAAAGGACAAAAGGGCCCCACCACAAGTTACAAGGCTCTTAAGTGAGTCACTGCAGAACGAACTTATGTCCAAAGACATCAAAAATTACTAAACACCTTTATGTAGTAGCCCACCCATTCTATTGATTGAGGATATTTGTGAGAAGTTCAGTGCAAGGGCATAGAAGGTTTTACTCCCAAGATACTCACCATACATATTTCCTTGAGTAGAAACATAGCTTTTTGAAAGGTTACTTGTAGCCTGATAAAAGTGGTGACTCCCCCATCATAGGGATCATCTATTTGTTATGCTCGTGCAATACTTAGTATATCACATCCTTACTTGCCACAGTGGGATTCATAAGGTATGTAGTACCAAAGTTGAAGAAATATCAAGATGTGGGCTAAAATTATCTCAACTGGCCATTTGACCTTAGGGATAAAAAGTGTTTGAAATGTCTTCATTTTGTGTCAAGACCAATGATAAATTGAGCCGACTTTAGGCTTTTTGAAAAAACATACTCAAAAACATTTGGAAAGAAAGGGTCATAAAAATTCCAAAGATTGGGTTGATCTAGACCCACACTTATTTATGCCTTTTGAGGCAACATTCTTGTGTTTGTGTGCTTGCTTTGTTTTCTTGTCAAAGAAAAATCAAAAACCAATTCCACAACAAGTATTCATCCAACACAAAGTTTTCAAAACACCAACATTTGGCAAAGATCAAAAACAATGTGCAAAAATAAAGTATCAAAACTATATGACCATTCTTCACATTTTGAGAAGGAAGAATCTTCATCAACATATCAACTTGAAGAAAATACCATTGAGCTCAAAGGCTTTCATCAAAAGAAGGAAATTATTCTATCTTAATAGACAAATCTTTGTCTCCCATAGAACCTTCTTACGTCACATGCGTCTATATCTTCAAGGAAAATCAAACGAGTTTGATCAAGAGTCTTTAAACCGCAAAGCTTTTACTCAATATAGAGCTTTGAGTTATCATAAAAACAAAGGAGGTAAAATCAATCCTGCCTTCTTTCCAGACATTTGCATCACATATAAATCAATTAGGGAAGAACCACCAACTCCTAAAAGAGAAGAGGAAGAGTTTGTTCCTTTTGTACCACAGAGTTTTTATTGAAGTTAACATTTCATCCATTGTCACATTTACACATCATCAATCCATTTCAACTCTCGGAACATAAAGAGGTTTTGTCCTAAGTTCTCTTTCGATATTGCTTGAATCAAACACAACACATCACTTTTTAGAGTGTCTCTACATCTAAGATAAACTCATCCTAAAGAGGCATTTTCTACGCAGGTTAACACTAGTTTATGAGTGCATCCTCTCATTACTAGGTAGTTGGGTCTGTAACACGTCTCAGATCTCTCTAAACCTTATCATATCAAACATTAGCAACCAAACACAACAAGAAATTCAAGGAAAAAATTTGGTAACATCTACCTTTAGTGCTAGAGATCCATATGCAAAACACTTCACCAAACATTTATCTCTCATTTCATCACCAACTCATCATCATTTTCACCAAACTTCAACAACTACTTGTAAACAAAATGGCTAAAGCCAGATCAAGATCTAGACAAATGGAAATTGAGGAAGAAGAGGAGGAAAATATCAATGAATTCCAAGAAGCCCTTTTGAGGAAACCCAAATGATGAGAATCCAAGAACTCCTACTCCTACAACAATAGAAAGGGCACAACACAACCCTCTCTTTAATCAACTTTTTGATGAAATACTCAAGAACAACGTTGATACTCACTTTTTAAGAATTGCCCAAGAGGGAGCTAAACTCCCCCTTGATTTTGATACTGCATAATTAAGGCAAGCATTGAAATGACAAATTCATAATGAGGGTGAAAGAGGTCAGGATCACATCAAATACAACCTTCATCAAGAAAATCCCCCACCTCCTCCTCCTCAAAATCACATTGACATGTTGCGACAACAAGTCGATAATTTAGCCCAATAACTCCACAGTGGTGTGAAACAAACTAGTTTTCACTTAATGATATTTGTCCCTATCCCTTTGATAGGAATCTACATATGCCACCTTTTCCATGAGGGTTTGAAACACCTAAGTTTGAAAATTATTGAGGAAAAGGAGATCCTCGTGATCATGTTAGAGAATTCCATTCAGCTTGCCTAGAATTGGCATATGAGGACACGTACCTAATGCAACTCTTTCCCCAAAGTTTGGGAGGAACAACCACATCATGGTTTTCCTGACTACCAGGCAGCATTAGGAAATTCGAAGAACTAGTCTAGAAATTCCTTGCATATTACTCACATAACATTGAATGTGATATCACCATGGCCGATTTGTGTAACAATAAGCAAAAACCAGGAGAGCTATTTTCAGTTTTCCTGCAACGATAGCATCAAATGTCTATTAGACGTTCTCTTCAGTTACCTGAACAAGAATTAGTGGAAATATTTATTTCCAACTTAAATGAAGAAATGGAATTTCACCTAGACGTGAAAGGCACAAAATCTTTCAATGACATGATCACCAAGGGTTTAAAATGTGAACGGGCTCTCATCAAAAAGGGGCTTATCAAGATATACAATGAGCCAAAGGATGGCCCTCGCTCGTGCTTCAATAGCAATAAGCCTAACTTCTGGAACAAAAACAAAAACATCATCAACGATGGGGTTGTCAATGCAAGGACTATCAAAAGTGCACAACCTGTGGTGCGATTTGCGGGACAAAACCCCCCACCCAAGAATAACACAGTTGCTCCCCCCAATCAAGGATGCAATGTACCTCAAGAGGAACCCAAACAACACCAACAAAATTATAAACCAAAATGAACATACACTCCCTTAGGGGAACCTATTGAAACAGTGTTACGTCAGTTGGTCTCTTCAAATTTGGTGACCTTACCAAAGACATCAAATTACAAACCTCAAATCAAACCTTCATGGTGGAGGGATAATGAACATTATGAATTCCATCAAGGGAAAGGGCATAAAACTAGCAATTGTCACAGATTGAAAGATCTTGTTCAGGATCTTATTGACTAAGGCGAGATTGAAATTGAAGGACACGACCCAAAAACTACAAATAATGATCATCTTATGTTTAAGAATCCACTTCCATCACAAGATCAAAGGGGTCCTTCCACTTTAGGGCGAAACACAGATACCACTGATTATACGCGAGCTGCCTATAATTACACTGTGAATAACCTATGTGATGCCAATGAACAAATTGCAACCATTACTATTAAAAATCCAAGCTCTACCTGCAATGTTGTTACACATCATGGCAAGATCACCATTAAAGAAGCTCCACAAGGCACACCTTCCATCCAAAGCAGTATAACCTTGTGGAGCAGTTAGACAAGATGCCCGTACTTATATCCATCTTAGAGTTGTTGCACTAATCCCCATCTCATAAAATAATCTTGGATCAAACTCTCCAAGAGGCATCAGTCCCTGCAAATCTAAATACAGATCAATTCCAAGCTATGGTTGGTAATCTGAGATCATCACCATGTCTCACTTTCTCTGAAAGTGGCAATACATCCTTCCAACAACATCATAACGCCTCAGTCCATATTGAAGGATTTATCAACCAACACAGGATCAAGTGAGTCTTGATCAACAATGCAGCAGGCCTAAATATTTGTACATTACAATTGGTCACAGCATTGGGATATGCAATTGAATCAGTGGATCCCTGCAAAAAATAACCATAAAAACCTATGATGATGCAGAGCATTCATCCAAAGGAGTAGTTGTGTTACCAATCCGAGTGGGCCCAGTGGTGAAGCACATCTTATGTCAAGTTCTGGACCTTCCTCTACCGTATAATTTATTGTTAGGAAGACCTTGGATACACGCCATGCAAGTTGTTCCATCCACCTACGACCAATGTATAAAGTTCCCTCATAACAGTGTAGAAATTACAATCCTGGGCGATGCAAATCCTTTTGCCTATTGTCATAACATAAATCATCAATCAGAGATTACCATTCCCAACAATAGAGAAGCTATCCCATCCACATCATATGTAAGTCCAACCTCTCTTTCCAGTTCAAACACCACTATACCCAAGCAAGAGAACCTCAAGATGAAAATGGAAGAGGAAGGTCCTGGAGAGTACAATCTAAGCCAACTCTTTTGTGTTGGACAAATGCCCACTTCTCCTAGAACTCATGGTAAACCTCAATAGTTACTTCAAACACCACTAGTCAATCCAGCATGCACTTTGATGCCTTTTATCATTGGAAAGAGTCAAGAAGAAGAGACCAGAGATGAGGACTTAGCAGAATGGATCTATAAAGATCCTATCACCATGAACATCCCACAAGCTAAGCTTCCCACATATCAATATTGAAAAGGCCTTCTCATTATGCAAATAATGGGTTATAATGGTCAAAGTGCCTTGGGACCTTGCAAGCAAGGACGACATGAGCTTCTGTAGCCAGAATTAAAGCCCAAAGATAACACGGGACTAGGCTTTCAAAAGGAGATCCTGCCTAAGCTCAAATTCAAAGGGAAACCCAGCAAACCTCTATATCAGCCTAATACACACATAAAGAGGTCACCTTTGATTATATCAACAACACCACACACCATAGCAACTACCCCACTAAGGATGAAACTCCCAGCAATACTATCTACAACACTAATCATCTCACCAATCAAACTAGCAATCCCATCAGTAGCAGCAATGACATCAATAGCAACAATAGCAGCAGCAACTGCATCAGAACCCATAGCAGTATCAACAACACTAGCAATTCCAGCAGAAGCAACAGAGTCAACAACACCGATACTCCCTGTATCAAATTCACTAATCCCCATAATCCTTCCTATAGCATCGATCATTTCATCTACAAAGGTACATCATCCAATCACACCTGCAGTGTTTAACTCCAACGATATCCTGGTAAGGTATAGTAATCAGATACTCGAAAGTCACTCAGAGACCGACTCACATGAGTGGGAATTTGATTCAATACATCTCAATACTTCAGATGAGGAAGACGCATCACCCCCTCCACCTCATAAAGAAATCCCTGTTTACAGAGAAGCACATATTAAAACCTCTTGGGTTCCTGAACTAGAAACATCTTCCACAGACCCTACATCACATCCTATGCCCTATTCTGATAGGGAGAGTACCATAAATGACCTTCACCACAACGTCTTAACCCTCACTGAAACATCTTGTGAACTAAACCTGATCGATGAGGTAATGCCCATTATCTATCCTGAACTCATCGAATGGAACCAGTCTAACCCCCCATGCCTTGACCACTTCCAAAATGATAAGGCAATCATTGACTTTTTGGAACTACGGGATAACATACCAAGTGGGGATCACAAAGCTAGTTTCACCATTGAACTTAATAGCGCAACATACTTTGGGGCAGATGCCAAACCTTTCAGCTGCAAAAATATAACAATAAAACATGGATCTTCCAATCAAAACCACACTGTGGCACTGTTTGATCCCACAAAAGTCAAAAGAAAGAGTGTATCCAATGGTGAAAACCTCTCTGAGGTGCCTGAGGATGAAAGGTTTGACATTCTCCCCTCTAGTACACAGCATGAATGATCAACTATCCTTATTGAGGAAACAAAAGAATACGTGGGGACTCCTGAAACTCCTCACCACATACATCTAGCATCTCTTTTAACTCCAGAGGAACAGCCTAAGTTTGTCAAATTTTTCCAAAAGCACCAGATCAACTTCACATGGTCATATGTAGACATGTCTGGTCTTGATCCTGATTTAGTCATGCATCATCTCGCCATAGCAAAAGGAGCCAAGCCTGTCAAGTAGAAACTTCACAAAATGCATCTCCAGATTGCAATACTAGTCAAAGCAGAACTTAAGAAACTCATGGATGTTGGTTTCATTAGACCAATTGATTATGCAGATTGGATCTTCAATATTGTGCCTATTGGCAAACCGAATGGGCGCATCCGTATCTGCACTAACTTCAAATATTTGAACAAGACATGTCCTAAAGATGACTTCCCCCTACCAAACATCAACATAATAGTGGACCTAACAGCAAGACATGCCATGCTTTCTCTCATGGATGGCTTTTCAGGGTACAACCAGATAAAGATCGCACCAGAAGATCAACATAAGAATGCCTTCACATGTCCATGGGGAACATACTGCTGGAATGTAATGCCTTTCGGTCTAAAAAATGCAGGAGCAACCTATCAAAGAGCAATGACCACCATCTTTCATGATATGATGCATGCCATAATGGAAGATTATGTTGATGACTTACTAGCAAAATCACTAACTAGAGAAAGCCATCTGGACATATTAGAGCATATCTTTGATAGACTGGAACAATATCATGTTCGACTTAACCCAAAAAAATGTGTCTTTGGAGTAACCTCAGGGAAACTTCTAGGATACATTGTCTCAAGCAAAGGTCAAAGCAATCATGGACATGCCACCTCCGAAGAATATCAGTCAGCTAAGGACATTACAAGGGTGGCTACAATCCATCTGAAGATTCATTGCACAACTAGCAGATAAGTGTCACCCTTTTATACACTTGTTACACAAAAACATCCGCTTTCAAAGGGATACCAGATGCCAACAATCATTCTAGATGCTTAAAGACTATCTCATGAATACACCATTACTGATCCCACCAGATTCGAGTAAGTCTTTATTACTCTATATATCAGCAACAAATATAGCATTGGGAGTGCTATTGGCTCAACACAATGCAGAAGGAAAAGAGTGTGTTTTTTACTATATCTCTCGCATACTGGTCAGTTATGAACTCAATTACACACCTATTGAGCGAGCTTGCCTAGCAATAATCTTGGTAGCCACTAAACTAAGGCACTACTTGTTAACACATAAAGTACAACTCATTGCAAAGATATATCCCCTCAAGTACTTACTCAACAAAGCAACATTGACTGGTCGCTTGGCCAAATTGGTGATGATTCTAAGTGAATTTGACATTGAGTATGTGGATCGTAAGGCTATCAATGGTCAAGTTATTGCAGATCAGTTGGCCAATGCACCCCTCACAGGTGATCATCCTCACATTTCCAATTTTCCAGATGAAGAGATATTCATGATCACAGAAGCACAACCATGGAAACTATACTTTGATGGTTCATACACTAGGCATGGCTCAGGGGCAAGCATTTTGTTTATCACACATCAAGGTGATAGCATCCTGAAGTCTTATAGGCTCACATTTCCATGTACAAACAACATAGCAGAATATGAGGCCTTGATCACAGGACTCCGACTAGCCATACAATGGAAATTGAATGAGTTACAAATATATGGCGACTCCCAACTGGTCATCCGACAAGTAACAGATGAATATCAGACCAAGGATGACAAACTCATGTCGTATAAGACAATGGTGGACAGTTTAAAGGCATCATTTATGACTATCACCTTTGAGGAGATACTCAGAGACCAAAATCGAGTTGTTGACGCTATGGCTACCATTACATCTCTTCTAGATCTTCCACAAAATTCAACACGCTATGAGTTCTTGGTCGAACGGCTTTGGATTCCCACTTATGATATCCCTGAATCCGAGATGATATGTCACCTTGTTGGTTCCAAATCCCCATGGTACAGTGAATTCTACACCTACCTATGTGATCACACACTTCCTGCTAACCAATCAAATAACCAACGTAAAACCTTCATTCGCCAAACCACTCGATATACCATCATTGCTGAAACCCTATACCAACATAGTCTTGATGGTACTCTCCTTCGATGTTTGGAACAAGATGAGATAACAAAGGCCTTGGAAGAGGTACATGAAGGAATTTGTGGAACTCACACAAGTGGCCCGTCCCTAGCAAATAAAATCATGCGCACTGGATACTATTGGCCATCCATGGAAAAAGATTCCTACTATTTTGTTAGAAAATGCAAGAAATGCCAAGTTCATGGAGACCTGATACATGCACCAGCATAGGAATTGCAATCAATCACAACACCATGGCCCTTTTTGTCAATGGGGACTTGACCTTGTGGGTAAAATCCATCCATCTTCATCGAACGGCCACAAATTCGTTATTACAGCCACCGAATACTTCACAAAGTGGATCGAAGTTGTTCCACTTACCCAAGTCACCGGCAAGCAGATCGTCTCATTCGTCCTTAATTACATCATCTGTCGGTATGGTGTACCCATGTTGATCATCACAAATGACAGTCTTCCTTTCAAAAATCAGGATGTTCGTGAACTTTGTGAGAAGTTTCACATCTAATACCGCTTTTTCACTCCCTATTACCCACAAGGAAATGCTCAGGCCGAAGCATCAAACAAGAACATATTGAGAATCCTCAAGAAGACAATCATTGATGTCGGTCATGATTGGCATGTTCAATTAAATCCAACACTATGGGCGTATCAAACTAGCATTCGAACCCCTACAGGTGCAACTCCTTACTCATTAGTCTATGGAGCAAAAGCTATCTTACCTATTGAGGTCGAGATACCATCTCTACAAGTTTCCTTGCTGTAAAGCGGAAAATCGCGAGCGAAACCTAAGTGTTCCCCCCACCACTCCAAGGAGAGAGAAAGGGGGTCACTAGGGTTGACGATTTTCACTTAGGGGAGACTTTACATTCAAAAGAGGGGTTGAAACCCACAAGATCAAATCCCACACAATGCAAGATTGGATTCTAAATGAGTTTCAAGGGTTAAGACAGCAAGGCTACCCTCTTTTGTAAAGAATGTAGATAGAAGGATTAAGCTAGGAATGCATGAAAAGTGAGAAAGATTCACTTATAAACAGAGATAGGAATATAGGATGAAGCTGCGGACCTGGAATTAGCAGTAAAATGTCGAGACGGCATTGTCCTGCAAATTTGAGTGAAAGTTGACAGGACGATGGTGCCCGGCGTGCACACGGTCCTCCGAAAAATCCGCGAAACGAAGGGGGATCTGTTCATCTCTGCACAAGGATTCCAGATCTTCAATTACAGCTGCGTACCTGCAACCTACACACAGAAAAGCGAAGATGATTGGGGGGTTAGGGATTAGGGGTTTGCCCTTAGGTCAAACCCCAGTTTTGGAATTAACCAAGAAATGAGAAATTGCTGTAAATGTAAATGATTGTAATGTAAAACAAGTACTAGTACCTTGTTGTAAGAATGTTTGTATTCTTACATGCGAAGGTGTAGATGTTGTTGTATGTTGTATGTTGTATGTAATCTCCTCTTCAATGGTTGAATCCTTGTCTTGAATGCAACACTTAGCCTTGAATGGAGACTTAGAATGATCAATTGCTTGAAGGAATGCTTGAATGTTTGAATATCACTTCCGCCTTTTTTCCCATCCTCCAAAATGGGAGAGGAAATGTAGTTTATATACTTGTCAATTAGGGTTAAAAGACTGATTTTTTCGACCTTAGGCCGACCTAGGAAGGTTATTTTCTGAATTGCAAACATAAAGACCCGAAGCCCCAAAAGAGACCGGGCCCAAAATAGGGCCAGGGACCAGGGCACTGGGCGCGATGGTCCCACCTCCAGGGACAGCAGGGTGCAAGGAGGATCAGGCCAGGGTGCTAAAAAATGCAGTTTTTGATGTCATGAACAAGTTTCGGGGTCTTCATTCAGGTTCAGTGTTGCATCGCCATCGTGAAGACCCAAATGCGGTCAAAATTGCAAGTGTCACAATTTTAGGATGCTACATTTAGCCCCCACTTTAGCGGGAGTATAAGCGTACGCTCATACTTCCGGTAAAGTACAAGGAAACAACATTGAAAGACTTTCACCACGTCAAGGAGGCAAGACACACCAAGCCCCCAGTGGACTAAGGATCTTACGACTTCGATTGACAAAGTAAAAGGGAAGATCACGAGGGAGAACCATGACTATCAGTAGTAAGGTTCCCTCACTATGAGTCATGCAAGAAAATACCAAAAATTTTCAAGGCAAAGCTAAGTTCGCCAAGAAATTTTCAAGTATCCTGAAGGGATAGACGGGATGTATGCCCCCCTACGTTAAAGCGATCGCACACACCTCAATGGGGGTGATTGCTTTAAGGTAATGATACATGAGAAGGGAAAGGAGCACGTTATCACAAAGATTTAGCCCCCAAGTGTGAGATAAACCCAAAACACAAAGCACGAGGTGACTTCGCTTTCCTCGGGGTCAGTATGTTGTATGATAAGTCATGTATATCATATGTATGTATGCATAATTGTTCTTCATTCCCCAATAAAGGAAGGTCACCTAGAAGAAGGGAACACATGTGTCTTTTGAGTCAACATGAGAGAGACCAAAAGAGATCTCAATGCTTTGCATCATCCTCAAGTAGACAACACTAAGGACAACAAATAGAAGAATGAGAATAACACATAGAAGAAGTAACAAAAGAGAGGAGGAGAGAATCTGCTATGCTCATGAAACTAGTCTAGCACGTCATCTACCCCCCGATCTTGCTGATCAATGTTTCAGGAAGGCAGGAAACATGCTAGAGGAGGAACATTCAACACAGCAAATGGAGCTATCACAAGATCCAAACAAGGGCTATGTTCATGTTCCAAGCCACGTTGTTCTTGTCTAGGAGCTAGGATAAGTGCTTTAGAAAATTCGTTAGATAGATGGTTATCAACATCAACATATTCATATTCACTATCAGAAGCAAGAGAAGTAACATTTTCATCATGAATAACATTTTCATCTATATCATCATCAAGATTTATAAAAATAGGATCTTTAACTCGCACAGGATCAAGATCATCATGTATCTTATGTTTAGGAGATTTTGGAGAAAATGGAATAATGCTTGTTGAAGGTGTTTCTGGGGATTGCAAAGTTTGAGAAGCAGCTGCCTGAGCTCTAAGAGGACGCTTTCGTTGACGTTCACGCGCAGAACAATTTTTTCTAGTCTTAGTAGGAAGTTGAGAAGATTGAGGAGGAGGAATGTTCTCATCCTTATCACTTGGGTGTTTAGGTTGTGGTCTCTTAGGCTGGATAATAGGAGAAGAGGAAGGTCTCTTCTCTCCATAAGAGGAAGGAGGAGGAACTGCTCCATATAAAGGAGGAATATTTGGTTTAGGAAGGAGACCAAGTCCATCATGACGAGGAGGTATAGGTCTGCTTTTAGAAAGTTTATTAGACATAGACATAGTCACATCCATAGGAATGGGTTGGGAATCTTCTTGAGGAAAGACATTAGTTTTATCTTTCAAAGGAAGAACTTCCTTCTCAAGAACGATAGGAATATCAAGTTTGGGTGTTCTAGGTTCACTTAGAGATAGGATCATATCTATTTTCCACTTTTGATAAGATTTGAAAAGATGATCACTTCGGGGAGGACGAGATTGGAATTGTTTAGGCCAAAAATAATCAATAGGAACACTAGAAGTTCTTTCAGCTGGTTTAAAGAGACTATGATTGATAGTAACAACTTCACCATTATGGGGAAATTTCAAACATTTATGAATAGGAGAAGTAATAGCTTTCATGGAAGATAGCCAAGGATAGCCTAGCTTCACACGAAATTGTTCAGATGAAGGAATAATAGCAAAGTTCACATCAAGGGATTTGTTATGGACTTCAATAGGTAATGTAATAGAACCAATTACAGGAGAAGAAAATGCATCAAATAATTTCACAATCACATCTGTTTTGTCGTAGATCACTTGATTCAATTGCAAAATAAAAAGAAATTCTTTAGTAATAACATTAACCATGCACGAAGGATCAATAAGCACTCCACGACAAGGTGTATTCTTGACTTTTGCAACTATATATAAAAGACCATCAGGTGCCCTGATAGTTTCACTGGAATCAAATGTGATGGAAGGTTCTTTAGGGTTTTCTTGCTGCTCTACAAAGTTAATCACATTCGGAGTCATAGACACAAGACCATCAGATGAGAAAGAGGAATCATTAGTCTCAATCACATTAGAGGTATGAGAAGGTAATGGATCAGTAAAAATCTTAAGATTTTGGTTAGGAGGAGCTACAGATGTGTTGCCTTTATCATTCACTCCTGAAACAGAGATAGTATTATTATCAATCAGATCTTGAATTTTACCCTTTAAAGCAAAACATTTTTCAGTATCATGCCCAGGTTGACGATGAAATTGACAAAAAGATTTGTTATCAAAATAGGGTGAATTAATCTTTGTAGGATCAATTTGCTTTATAGGAGGGAGAGTAAGCACATTTTGTTCCAATAACTTATTCATAATACTATGCAATGATTCATTCAAAGGAGTAAACTTTCTTTCTTTCTTGAAATACTTAGAAATAGGAGGCACACCTGATGCTGCATTCACATTGTTGTTGATGATGTTTTCATTGAATTTAACGGACTCTCTGTTCGGTTTAAACTTCCCAAATGGTTGTTGACTACTATCACCCTTATCACTCGGAGCCATAGGATTTGCTTGTTCCATTTGACTCATAGTCAGTTGATAATTGTGAAGAGTTGCACACAACTGTTGGAAAGAAGTAAACTCAGAAAATAGAAGTTTGTCTCGAATATCTTTTTGTAAATTAGAAATAAAGATTCTTTGAATATCATTGTCAGGCACTGGAAAAGAGATTTGAGCATACAAATGCTTATATCTACCAATGAAATCAGTCACTTTTTCTTTAACACTTTGTTTACAATGCATTAAATCAATCAAAGTAACTTTAGGACTTATATTGTTTTGAAATTGTTGAATAAAAGCATTTGCAAGTTGTTCGAAAGAAGTAATAGAATAAGAAGGCAACGAGCAATACCATTGTAGGGCTTTGTCTCTTAATGTCCTAGCAAACAGTTTTGCAAGCAATCTTTGGTCATAAGCAAAGTCAGTACATATTGTTTGAAAAGTCTTAACATGTGTTAGAGGATCACCTTTACCATTATAAAGCTCCAAATGCAGGATTTCAACATGTTTAGGAGGGATAGCTCGAACAATTTCAAGAGAAAGTGGGCTCGCAACATCAAATGTGGGCACACTAAACTTAGATTTATTCATAGAGGCAATTTGTTGTTGTAAAGAAGAGACAGTTTGTGCAAGATTGTTAATGGTCGCTTCAGTCGAAGAATTCATATTAGACGTGTTAGATTGTGATGGAGGTATTATGTTATTGAAAGAAGGTATTGATTGAGAGTAAGGTGGTGGGACACTATGATAGTTAGTCATAGGAGATGATTGGAAAAGAGGAACACTACAAGGAGGAATGGAATGGTTAAACGAATTGCCCCCTTGCATCATGTTCATTTGTGGAGATGTAATATTAACACTCATTGAAGGAATGAATGAAGAAGTCAGATTGAATGAAGGAAGAGGGTTAATTGAAGAGGAAGGATTGCCCCCATGACTGGTGATCATAGGCGGAATGTCTTGTATAGAAGTAGTCATTATGTTTGATGTAAAGGTAGGTATACTAGCAATAGAAGTTGTCAAAGGAATAGAATGATTGACTTGAGTAGGAGGTTGTGTATAACCCAAAGTTTCGGCACAACTCTTCATAGGCATCACATTCGAATCCACAATGTGTGCAATACCACGCAAAATATCAATTCCATTCTTATCACTTTGAACCATACGTTTTAGACCCTCAATTAATGAAAGAGCTTGACTATCGGGATACTCTTGAGACATCCATTGCTGAAAATCATCAAATTGGTTATCCAATTTTGAAAGTTGTTCTATAGAAACCTCATGGAGAGCTTCTTCGTCATTAAGAGGATTAGAGGAATTACCCGTGTCCTCGTTAAATAGGCCATACAAATTAGGTTCCATCTCCTCGGTAATTAAACCTTGGATAGACTTAATTCTAAGGCTTTGTCTAACGGGAATAGTTTAAGTAGGGCTTATTGTTGTAAAACTCATGCACTAGAGAGGGAGAGAAGATTTTGAATTTAGAGGTAGCAAATTTCAGTAAAATTAGCCAATCTACTAGATTTAAGCTGTTTAATGCAATCACGACAATCTCCCGAAATTTCGAAAAAAATGTCTGGGACCGTGGCGCTCGGGGTGCACACGGTCCTTGCAACTTTTTTCGAAATTTGCAGGGATGAAAGTTATGATGATTTTAAAGCTAATCTGAAAAAATTGAGTGATTTTACGATCTGTAGATAGGCCAAATTAAAGTTGCAATCTCAAAATTGAACCCTACCAAGATTGTTGAAAAATGCAAAATTTGAATTTTGAGAAAGAGAGGGAAACTGAAATTTTGAATTTTATGATTTTAGAGGGAATACCAAAAGCAATGCAAGTTTTGAAATTTAAAAGTTGACTCAATTTCACGCAAAATTCAATTTTGAAAGTGGAAATCAAAGTTGGTGTAATTAAACACTTAATTTCAAAAGTCACAAATTGCAAGAATTTGAATAAAGCACTGAAATTTCGAATGAATGCCGACACACTTTTTAGATTTAGGACAGTAAGAACACAATTTTGACACAAAATTTCAATTTCAACAATTTTTGAATGATTAGAAGCCTTAATCCAAGCAATCACTAGACCAACTTTGACTTTAATTTTGAAAGTGTTAGAATTGATGAAATCAGCCAAGATTCTGGATTTTAGCAGAAAAATCCAGTAAGATCTAGCTCCCAAAATTTCGAAAAAAATGTCGGGGACGATGGCGCTCGAGGTGCACATGGTCCTCGCAACTTTTTTCCAAATTTTTAGGGATGAAAGATATTATGATTTTTCTGCGGAATCCAAAGTTACAGCTGATTTGGAGATGTTTTGATCAGTGAAATTGTCGGACAAAGGTTGAATCAAGAGAGTTTTAAAAATTAGGGTTTTGACACTTAACCACTTAATTTTCAGAATTAAAGCACAAATATGAATTGACAATTTGCAGTAGGAAGGTAGATCTGAAACAAGCATTAACAATTAAACATTTCACAAGCTCAATTACTAAAAAGAAAATTTAGGGTTTTTATGCAGTTAACCTCTAAAATTTGCAAAAGATCAAACATGGAAATGTAATCAAGGAAACCAATTTTCAGATCTAACCATGAATAATCAGAAAGGATTTTCACATCGGGTTCACCAAAATGTAAAGCGGAAAATCGCGAGCGAACCCTAAGTGTTCCCCCCACCACTCCAAGGAGAGAGAAAGGGGGTCACTAGGGTTGACGGTTTTCACTTAGGGGAGACTTTACATTCAAAAGAGGGGTTGAAACCCACAAGATCAAATCCCACACAATGCAAGATTGGATTCTAAATGAGTTTCAAGGGTTAAGACAGCAAGGCTACCCTCTTTTGTAAAGAATGTAGATAGAAGGATTAAGCTAGGAATGCATGAAAAGTGAGAAAGATTCGCTTATAAACAGAGATAGGAATATAGGATGAAGTTGCGGACCTGGAATTAGCAATAAAATGTTGAGACGGTGCTATCCTACAAATTTGAGCGAAAGTTGACAGGACGATGGCGCCCGGCGTGCACACGGTCCTCCGAAAAATCCGCGAAACGAAGGGGGATCTGTTCGTCTCTGCACAAGGATTCCAGATCTTCAATTACAGCTGCGTACCTGCAACCTACACATAGAAAAGCGAAGACGATTGGGGGGATAGGGATTAGGGGTTTGCCCTTAGGTCAAACCCCATTTTTGGAATTAACCAAGAAATGAGAAATTGCTGTAAATGTAAATGATTGTAATGTAAAACAAGTACTAGTACCTTGTTGTAAGAATGTTTGTATTCTTACATGCGAAGGTGTAGATGTTGTTGTATGTTGTATGTTGTATGTGATCTCCTCTTCAATGGTTGAATCCTTATCTTGAATGCAACACTTAGCCTTGAATGGAGACTTAGAATGATCAATTGCTTGAAGGAATGCTTGAATGCTTGAATGCTTGAATGTTTGAATATCGCTTCCGCCTTTTTTCTCATCCTCCAAAATGGAAGAGGAAATGTAGTTTATATACTTGTCAATTAGGGTTAAAAGACTAATTTTTCCGACCTTAGGCCGACCTAGGAAGGTTATTTTCCGAATTGCAAACATAAAGACCCGAAGCCCCAAAAGAGACCGGGCCCAAAATAGGGCCAGGGACCAGGGTGCTGGGCGCCATGGTCTTGAGGGACCAGGGCACTGGGCGCCATGGTCCCACCTCCAGGGACAACAGGGTGCAAGGAGGATCAGGCCAGGGTGCTAAAAAATGCAGTTTTTGATGTCATGAACAAGTTTCGGGGTATCCATTCAGGTTCAGTGTTGCGTCGCCATCGTGAAGACCCAAATGCGGTCAAAATTGCAAGTGTCACAATTTTAGGACGCTACACTTGCATAGTCTGATAGATGATGAAGCATACAGAGTATCCCATCTCCAAGACTTGGAACTACTTGATGAGAAACGACAAGCTGCATATAACCACCTCAAGGCATATCAACAACGCATGAGCAGAAGCTACAATCACCAAGTTAGCCCTCGTACATTTGAGGTAGGTGATCTTGTTCTTCGAGATAATCCTTGTAACCAACCACACTGAGAACATCAGGGGAAGTTTCAATCAAACTAGTTGGGTCCATATGTTATCACTGTTGTATTTGGGTCTGGAGCATATCAGTTGGCTACTTCAGAAGGAGAACTGCTAGTAGATCTGATCAACAACATGCACCTCAAACAGTTTTATACATAAGTTGTATAGAGCATCAAGCTCCCATACATATCAGAAAAACACCAAAAACATTCAGATAAATGTCCTGAAGAAAAAAAAAAAAAATCAAAATAATAAAGAAAAATCATGCATCCAAATGGTGAACAACCACTCCAGTGGCACCTTGGGTAAGTGTGATGGTGAAAACCTAGCAAACAAGCACCACTCCTAACGGTTATGGCTCCATTGTCTTTCAGGCTTGTTGTGATCACATTCATTTCATCCACTCATTCCATCATTCAAACCATGGCTTGTTATTGATCTACAATCAAGGATAGTACTTCATACATCTTGCATCTCGCTTTTTCATAGTCATGTCTAAACTGGGGGCAATGCCCTCAACCTATTGATGGAAGTAGATTCTGCATTACTTGTGATTCATTGAGTTCTTCATTGAAAACTATCTCACAAAATCCCAAAACATTAAAAAACAATCACAAAATACCAAAAACATTTGAAAACAATCACACAATACCAAAAACATTTGAAAATAATCACAAAATGCCAAAAACATTCAAAATCACAAAACCCAAAAAACATCAAAAAACATCAAAAATCAATCAAAAACATGGCAATGCCTTGTACATACACATTCAAGCATATACCAAACAAACATTGTGAAAATACTGAAATGATGACTACTTATCATATCAACCAAACAGTCAATATCGACACACAACTGTCTTAACAAGGATGTATCTTTCCTCACCAAAACAAAGACAAGATAACATTTTTCTTTGACAAGAAAATTATGTTTAAGCTATCAAGTACTTGGTCAGTTTGATACGTTATTTATTTATTTATATCAGGTTCCTATGCTACTCCGGGATATCCATAAGTGATTAGAGTGGTCAGGATGGTTCCTAAGTATCGGTTTGTTTGTTATCTATGAATTATTCCAATGAAGTTATGGGGAATGTACTAATGGTGTCTACGTGGGAAGTTCACTAAGTTAAGTGATATTATGCAAAATACAGTCATGGATCACTACGGCTTTTTGATTACAGCGTATACCTCGACCATATGAGCATGAACCATTATGGAGGGTCCATATTCTTTATTTATTTATTTAATGTGCTTGCTTGCAGGCACAATACTCCAAGCTTGGTTCCTACTGCCTCGTCCAAGATTGATACTACCATGCTCAATGATGAAAAATAAAAGCACTATGGATTGTCATTCAATCTCATCTGTATATATTGCATTTTGATGCATTCCATCCATCCATACATTTACAATAGATGTATATCATGCATACATAGTAATGACAATGGATACTCTATTTTCCTCTTCTTCCATAGGAATGAGTCATAGGTCCTCCATTTATTCTATTTAACATCGAACCCCCCCTCACCCTCTCCATCTCTATAATTAGCATCACATACCCTGCATTGTTTCCCATCAATCATATAAGCAATCCAGTTACTCTGTCTACACAAGCACATTGACTCACACACACCTAGACTATCAATAGATACTCTGATCAAGTATCTTTGAGTCTCAACAGGTAATCGATCATGGTAATCCTAGACTAAATCAGACATTTATCATAATGACCTAGTCTCAACGGGGCTGCTATGATTCATCGCAACCATCCATCACATACACACTATCAATTGATCAACCAATCAAACACAATCCAACGGACAATTACATCAATTGTCCAAGTCTCAACGAGTATTTTGCATCAGATACCTTGACTTCATCAGGCAATTACATCAATTATCTAAGTCTCAATAGGTCACTTTGATTCACTTACTTAGAATTTATCCTATCCAAGCGAACAACTAACATCAACCGTCATGCTTTGACCTAATTGGGGCAATTAAACCGATTGCACCAGATTGTCCAGCCAATTTTGATCAATTATATAGCATCAATCAAAAGCACAACACCACATTTGCACTGTATCTCCTGCATAACCTACGGGTACTCACTGGCTTGCCATTTCTCCGTATTCACTCTATTTTCTTCCATTCTTTCACCGTTATTGCTAATTTCTTCTATTCTACCTCCCCTCCACTTCTCGATCTTTTTCGAGAGATCGCACGATTTTTTGAAATTTTTTGGCCCATCTCTTGAGGGGGCATACCACCCACTAAATTAACATTTATGGGGTATATTTCTTAACACCTATTTTTCTTTCTTTGAAACGACACGATAAAATAGCACTGTCTCATAGAGTGGCAAATGTAGTCACATAAATCTGTCCACTTAATTAAATGAATATTTAGTATTTATTTGATTATTTAACCATCAATCAATAATTAATTAAATTAATTCATTTTAACCCTCTTCTCCTTTTAATTAAATAAATTATTCAATTTTTTTGATTTAATTCACTTAACCAAATTCAGATAATTAATTAAATAAATAAATCATATTGTTTAATTAAATCTTCTCTCACATTTAAATAAATTAATATTTATTTAAATCCCCCAAAATCTCATCTCTCACATTTAAATAAATTAACATTTATTTAAATCACCTTTATCCTCCACCCACTTGTATTTTCCTACAAATGCAAGTTGCACAACTATTTTAAATAAATAAATAATTTATTTAAAATCCTATTTATCCTCACCCACTTGAAACCTATAATGGTTTCCCTTAAAGTCTTCAAACTTAATGGCTTCCTTCTAGAGTCTTCTCAAGCCTTTAATGGTTTCCCTTAAAGTCTTCCAACTCAATGGCTTCCTTCTAGAGTCTTCTTAAGCCTTTAATGGTTTCCCTTAAAGTCTTCAAATTTAATGGCTTCCTTCTGGAGTCTTCTTAAGCCTTTAAAGGTTTCCCCTAAAGTCTTCAAGCATTTAATGATTTATCTTCTTTTTTCTTATGTAAATAAATTAAGATTTATTTAAATAAAATCTAAAATTCACATTCACATTTAAATAAATTAATATTTATTTAAATATCTATCCAAATGCAAATTACACCATTTAATTGAAATAAATAATTTTATTTTAATTGAAAATCCCAAAATTCCTCCCACTTGCATTCTCCTACAAAATCCACTTGGATGCCTAAATCCCTTCTAGATTCTTCTAACTTCTTCTAATTAGTCTAATCCTATCCTAATTATTGTCACATTCCTAAATAAAAGGAAGTCACTTCTCAAAAACCTCCAAAGTCTTCAATAACCATTAAAGGCTTTATCTCTTCAAATAGTTAACCTCTAAAATCTTCTAAACCATTAAAGGCTCTTACATAACCATTTATGGTTAACTCACCTTTTACCTTTGGTTAGAGACTTTCCTCTAACTTAACCATCCTTTAAACTCATGGGTCTGTTCAAAGCATTTATTTCTTTGACTAAGGTAGCCATTTAACCCTTGCACATTCATTTATCCCTTGGATAAAATAAATATCCATTAACCTAACCCTAACCCGCCCCCTAGGTAACCATCATGTCCCCTCAAGCATTTAATGCTTCTTATCTTTCCTCTCAAGCCTCCTCATGGTGACACTTGTCAACATGGGATTGGGTTGAAAGTCTCACATGGATTGAATATCTTTCAATTCTAACCCTTGTTAAGATTGTTCAATCTTAACCCTTCATTTCCCCATGTCTTCTATAAATAGAACCCTTCTCCTCAAGCAAAGAAGGAAGCATTAGAGTATTGTTTCTATACTGGTATTAGCATAGAGCTTTTTCATAGCATCACTATCTACACTTGCATAGCATTTGTTTATCACATCCAACCATCTTGAATCTCCATATGGCATCCATGGCTAGTGCTAAAAGCTAAGAGCTACACTCATTTGGGACTTGGAGAAGGGAGAAACAAGGGAGAAGCATCAAAGCCATTATGGAAGCATCTTAGGGAGGCTATTCTCCTTTCTTTTGTTTTGTTAAATTTCTTTCATGCTTTTTGAAATCTCTTTTGATATGTTTGGAATGGTTTTCAGTTCATTGTTTTGGTTTTATGGTTGAAACTAACTTATTAACATTGAACTTTGTTTTTGCCTTGTCCCCATTTCCATGACATCACTATCATATGCTCCCATAGGTCTCCCCCTCCCATCCCCATAGGATCCTCTCCTCCACCTATAGCTCCCTCTCCCATCTCCATCAATGCTCCACCCTCACCAATATCCCTACCTCCTACTCTGGCTGCTCCCTGTATCAAAGGACCCTGTGACAGTCGCAACGGTTGTCCCCCTCTACCTCTCCTCTATAATCATCCTCCTCCACCACCTTCACCTCCAAATCCACCCCTACCCCCAAATGCACCACCCCCACCCCCTCCACCTCCTCCTGCTCCTCCAAAACCTCCTCCACCTCCATCACCTCCATTTCCTCCTCCTCTATCACCTCCCTCTCCTCCTCCTACTCCTCGGCCTCCTCTCCTCCTCCGTTGTCGTCTCCTATCATCCTCAAAGGATTGTATCAACTTGACTGGATCTGAAATGCATAGAATAGGATACGTTGTATGATACTGCATATAGTCCTTTGTGACCCCTATATCCATAATCCCAGATTTCATATGCTATGGTCTCGCCTGTAAGGTATGGAACTCGACTAGGGCGTAATTATATGGTAACACTGGCCCCCACTGGAATATTTCCCACACCGCCCATGCATACTCCCCTGATCCCCTCGGCGACCCCTACCTCTGACCAAACTGTCTCATCACTCTACCTGGTACTTGTCTCTCTACATTGTAGGATGTCCTACCAATCAAAAACCGTGTCATAAATACATACGACAAGGACTTTGCATCATCCTCCCAAGGCTCACACTCAATATATGGCCTCCATATCACTGTATCCAAATCATCCAATGCCCGTCGCCACCACTCCAACTTCTCCAAGTGGGGTTGATTCATCATACCTCCATATATGTACACATAGGGCTGATTTGCCGCCCTAAATCTCAGACAAACTGACCATGTCACTGGCAGGTGCTCCCACACCTAGATGTGTAGCAAGGTAATCCTGACCCCTAGAGAACTTGTCTCTCGGTATACAACCTCATGCAGCTCCTTGTACAAGTGTGAAAGCACGCATGGTCCCCATGCATAGTGGGTCCCATTAGTCACCATGTGCTCAATGACCTGGCCCCAACCCATGACTAGTCCATGTGATCGTCGATCGGGGCAAAGCAAGCCCCTGACAATGCTTGATAACATAGTTAGTAGTGGCTCATATTAGGAAGCTATCTCCTCCCATGCGATTGAGCCATCATGAATATATACGTCCTCTGCAAACATCCACTACATAGCTATTGTCCCCAAACCTCAGTTATAAATCAACAGATCCCCTCGGATAGGGATGTGTAGTATCCACCACACATCCTTCAATGTCATGGTCATTTCTCCCATAGACAAATGGAAAATGCAGGTCTCGCTATGCCAGCACTTAGCTAATATCATCAATAGTCCACGATTCGTCTGAATCACGGGCATATACATCATGTCATACAAGTCGATCGCTGCGACACAATTGATCTTGACCTCAATAAACTGCCCTCACAGCTGTTGCATGGCCGGATGCCACTCCCGCATATATAGAATAGGAAGATCCTCCTACACACACACATCAACATCATCATCAGTTGTTTTGTTTCAAACTTTTTTAAGTTTAAACCTAGACTATCAACAGATACTTTGATCAAGTATCTTCGAGTCTCAACAGGTAAGCAATCATGGCAAACCTAGATTACAATAGGCATTTATCATAATGACCTAGTCTCAACAGGGCTGCTATGATTCAAAACAACATCCATCCACCCAACACAGGCATCCGGAGATAATTTTTCTTAACACTAGGGCATTTTTTATCACAATGCGCACTATTTAGCTAACAATCGCACTACAATTTGTTTATAAAAGCACTAAAACAACAATAGTGCTACAACATGTATCCAACAATGCTACACCTGGGACACGCATGTGCTAAAATAACAAACAGGCTAAAACCACTAACCAATTATGCTATTACCTGTCAATACCGCTAACACTATGCTACAACTGCGCTATCCTAACGACTACGCTATTACTGCTATGCAAACACACTAACCATATCGATCACGCTAAAACTACCACCCAATAGCGCTATAGCGGCACAAAAACACAGTTTTAGCACTATTATCTTGGTTTGACTTTGACGCTTGCAAAAACACATAAAAAATGCACAAAACTTAAAATTCACAATTTGTGTACCGCTAGTCTGTAGTCATCTGGTCGCTGGAATCGACGGATCCGTTCTAGCCGATGATCTGCTATAGGTACAAGCATGATGGTTGTTGTTCGCTCCTTCATAAAAGGTCACCATCAGAGGTCAGAGCTACGAAGGAGATAGGTGCAAATGAGGTTGTTTTACCCCTTCCCCTCCATATATACCCCATCAACCCTAAACCTAGTTTCACCCTGCTCACCGCTGTGGACCCCATGAACTTCCAACGTCTCTCATTTCTTCGTTTTAACTCCAATTTCTTCCATTCTTTCACCCTTATTGCTAATTTCTTCTATTCTACCTCCCCTGCACTTCTCATTCTTTTTCAAGAGATCGCCTGGTTTTTTGAAATTTTTCGGCCCATCTCTCAAGGGGACATACCACCCACTAAATTAACATTTATGGGGCATATTTCTTCATGCCTATTTTTCTTTCTTTGAAACGACGCGATAAACCGCACCATCTCAAAGAGGGGCAAATGTAGTCACATAAATTTGTCCATTTAATTAAATGAATATTTACTATTTATTTGATTGTTTAACCATCAATAATCAGTTAATTAAATTAATATTTAATTAATTCATCCTCAACCCCTTCTCCTATTAATTAAATAAATTATTCAATTTATTTAAATTAATTCATTAAACCAAATTCACAATCAATTAAATGAATAAATCATATAATTAAATTTAAACCCCTTTCCTCTTTTAAATAAATAATTAGAACATTTATTTCAATCCCTAAACTACCCCCCCACTTGCATTATCCTACAATATGCAAGTTGCAACCACAATTGAAATAAATTAATTTTATTTTTAATTAAAATCCTATTTTTCCTCACCCACCAAACCCACTTGCAATCCTAAATCCCCTTCTAGACTCTTCTAACCACTTTCGAAGTTATTCTAATCCTTTCCTAATTAGTCTAATCCCATTTTCTAAATATTGTCACATTCCTAAGCAACTTGAAGTCACTTCTCAAAGCCTCAAAGTCTTTGAAAAGCATTTAATGATTTATGTGTTCAACAAGCTAACCCCTAAAGTCTTCTAAACCACTAATGGCTCTTACATGGCCATTAATGGCTCTTACATAACCATTTATGGTTAACTCAACTCACCCACATGGTTAGAGACTTTCTCTCTAACTCAACCTCCATTTGACTCATGGGTCTCTTCAAGCATTTATTGTTTTGACCATGGTCATCCTCACTAACTCTTGCACAAGAGTTTATCCATTGGATAAAGACATTATTTATTGGATAATGGTTTTTATTCATTCAACTCAACATTAACCTTACCTCCTAAGTTAACCTTCAAGTCATGTCAAGCATTTAATACTTCTTCCCTCTCCCCTCAACCCATCTCATGTTGACATTTTTCATCTTGGGATTGGGTTGAAAGCCTTCACATGGATCATAAACCCATAAATCCTGGCCCTTATTGAGATTAGCCAATCTCAACCATCCATTTCTCCATTTTTCTTATAAATAGAGCTCATTTCTTCATAATCCAAATCCTGAAATCTTGCATGCATCTAAGTTATAGTGAATTTTAGAGAGCATTTAAGCATAATCTACATTTGTCTTTTTGGTTAAAATTAACATTAGTTAATTAAATAACATCTCATATTTAGCTTGGTTTACACTTGCATTGGCATCTCATAATCATTTTTCAATCGTGAATCTCCATAAGACATCCAGAATAGTACAAAAAGCTACTGAGAGCTACACTCATTTGAAACTTGGAGAGGAGAGGAACAAGGGAAGAGCAGCTACAAGTATGTTGGAGGGCATTTGGGGATGTTTCATTGCATTCCTTCATTTTGTTAAGCTTTCCATTTTGTGTTTGGTATCTCTCTTGATATGCTTTCTTAGGATAGTCTTTCATTTATGATTTCTGACACTAACACTAATGTTTGAATTGCTCCTTGTGTTTGTTTGTCTTACTAACATTTTTTTTGAAGAGCATCAGTCAGCCATTGAGTCTGATAGAGGAGTAAACTGGTAGTGATAGAACCGGCAGAGAAGAATTGTAGAAGATTGCAGAGAAGGCAAGCAAAGAACCCGCAAAGTGTAGTATCGGTGGAGAGCAGTAGTGTGTTGGCATTGCACACTCCAATGAGAATTGAAGGTGATTGAAGGTGTTGTCATTTATGGCAACCTTGCAATCTTGTGGATACCTTTAGGCACCGGCACCAGCCGACACTTCATCGGCAGCGACAACAATGTATACTGGCACCCCAGCTGACAAGAACAAACTTTTGTTTATTGTATTTAATTGTATATATCTTTTGTAAAGCCGACATGGCATATTGTAATAGAATCATATATGTATGAGATCTTGTAAATCATTTGTATATGACAGAGGATATAGAGTATGAATATGGCAGAAATGATGAGCGAATATTAAGGCAGATTTTGTATAAGGTTATGGTCATAGTATGAGCTTAAACTGGTACTGAACCTGGCATAGCAGATGCTGAATTGTAGTAGTACATTATACTGGATTCTCATAATCCATTTTGTAAGTCAGTGAGACTTCCATTTTGTATTTGAGCAGTGAGCTCTAGGCAGTTGGCCTTCCTGTATGTGCAGGCACCTCTTTGTAAGTAATATCCATTCATTGGCTAGTGAGTGAATACTGTGGGTCACAAATCCCACAGAGGTTTTTCCCACACCGGGTTTCCTTGTTAAAAATCTTGTGTTATGGTGTGTTCTCTATGCTATCTTTATTGTTCCTATTTACTACATTAATTCTTATTTACCGGTACACTGTTTTGGAATGCAAAATACTTAATAAGGTCAGAAATTTTGTTAACCGGTTAGATATTGATTCACCCCCCCTCTCAGTATCTTTGGGATTGTCATTAATCCTAACAATTGGTATCAGAGCCTGGTCCTCTATTTTCATAATCCTAACAACTTGAGGAAAATTCTGACATCGATACAGATGGAAAACTTGAGAAAGCAATTAGAAGGAGCTCTTGTGGACTATGATGCAGAAAAGTTGAAGAATATCAAACTTAAAGATGATTTAAAGACTGCAAAGGAATTCATTCAAGGACTTCAGGAAAATCTCACTATTACTAGAAATAAAAGAAAATAACTTCATGAGAAGATGCAGAGTGATGATGATGAAAAGGAAACTCTTAATGATCTAGTGAACAAATTGAGGCAAGAAAATAGTACTGAGGAATGAAATGCAAGATATGACTATGAGGTTTTGTAAAGACATTGAAGATAGAGAAAACAATGAAGATGACTTGACTAGGAGACTCAATGATGCTGGAAATGAAAATCTAAGACTCAGTCATGAAAATGATATGTTGAAGATAGATCTGATTCACATGGAACATGATAAAACTGAACTTATGAGACAAAAGGGAATTTTGGAAAATGAGTTGGCTACTGCAAATCAACATAAAGAAAAATTCAAGAAAAGTTCAGAAGAACTTGATGATATGCTAAAAAATCAGAAACCTAATGGAGACAGTAATGGACTTGGATTTGAAGTTGGTGAGAGTTCCAGTACTGCAAACAATCATGATCACAATAAACCGGTAAGACAACCTAATGCTTACAAATTTAATGGGAAATGCTTTAACTGTAACAAGTATGATCATAGAGCAAATTAGTGTAGATCTAGAAACAATCAGAACATTAATGCACCCACGGGTCAATGTTCCAAATGCAACAAAATTGGTCATAATTCAGAAAACTGTAGAATGAATGTGTGATGTTATGTTTAAGGAAGATTTGGGCACTTATCTAATCAATGCAGAACACAAACCGGCATAGGATATGGAAAGGCTATTCAAAAGTACAATGTGACTTGTTATGCTTGTAACAAGATTGGACATATTGCAAAATTTTGTAGAAGTAAGACATCACCGACAAATAATAAAGGACCCAGTTTGAAAGGTAAAGAGAAGGTAGATGAGGTAAAGCAAGAATTTTCAAAATAGTGGATTAGAAAGAGAGATCAAAATGTTGATGAGACTATTCCTTCACCGGTAGAACAGAGTATTACTCCACCGGCAGGAGATTCTTCATCCAACTGAAAAGAAACCTTTTGGGGGTAATGCAACAAGTTGAAAATCATGTAAGTTTACCCTCGGTTGATGGTGAGAAGATGGACTTCTTCTCTATCGAAAGATGTGTTAAGTTTCACTTAACCAACAAGCATTTAATGTGGTTGTTGGAAGAAAAGACATTATAAAACATTGATTTTCCCTCTTTTTCAATTCACCAAGCATTCAAACTTTCAGAGAGCACAAAAATCTAAGTGAAGGCATCCAAAGTGAAGAAGTGAAGCAAGTTCTTTCAAGCACTCAAACCTATCAGGCAGCTTAAGGTATTTATCAATGGCTTCCTCCTTTGCTCTGGAATTTATTGCAAACCCTACTGTTGTGGAAATAGTAAAACACCCTAGGCCCATTTTTAATATCATCCCCGAGATAGCAAAACAAGATGATCCTTTAGGTGCTTTTTCAAAAATTCCAAAAGGTGTTGCATATGCTGAAGACCCTAGAATCTATATTCATTGCAATATTGAAGAATTAGGTTAAGAGGAAATATTGAAAATGTTTAAAACTGTTATCTATGATGAAAGTGGAAATGTGAAACCCGAACATAAGGTTATTGAAACTTTAGGTTTTGTGGACATCTTAGACATGCCAGAATTTCCTAAGGAGGTAGTAAGAATTGTCCTTAGCAGAGTTCATGGAGAATTCTTTTGGCTAGATTCTATTTGCAAAATCACCAAGGAAGCAGTTAGGGCAGTAACAGGTTTACCCTCCACCGGTAGTAGGCCACATAAGACTAAGTGTTAGGATTCCCATAGATCCTGAGAGGGGGAGGGTGAATCGGTATCTAACTGGTAATTAGAATTTCTCAACTTAAAAAAATGCAGAACATATTATAACAGTGTACCGATATGCAAGAAATAATGCAATAAATAGAAATAAAAGTAACCACATAAGAAACACACCATAACACAATAATTTAATGAGGAAACCCAGTGTGGGAAAAACCTCAGTGGGATTTGTGACCCACAATATTCACTTACTAGCCAATAAGAGAATATTACTTACAATAGGGGCCTACACATGCAAAAAGACCAAGTGCCTAGAGCTCACTACTCAAATGGGAAGTCTCACTGACTTACAATGTGGATTATATAAATCCAATAACTTGTACTACTTTACAATAGCATCTTCAATGCTAGATTCAGTACCAGTTTCTGCTCTATTCTTTACATATACCTCTTAACCTATATTTCGCATAATAGGTCTGCCTAATTATTTTTCCTTCCTTGTTACAAAATGTCCTACAATGACTTCTTATATATATAAGTCATTTTACAATGATATCAAGTTGGCTTATAAAGTTTTACAAATAATAAACAAAATATAATACATCAAAAATCCTGTCGGCCTCTGTGCTAGTATGCTTTCTTTCTCTGTGCCGGTGCCAGTGTTCCGAGTGCCGATGTAGAGTCTAATCTGCTAATGTCGGTGTAATGCCTTGTTGGTGCCATAGGATTGTAAGGTTTCCATCAATGACAAAACCTTCAATCACCTTCAATGTCTCATTGGAGTGTGCATATGCCAACAATCTCCCCCTTTGGCATTGATGGCAACACTCATGAGAAATTTCAAAAAGTGTATCCAAAAACTTGTAATCCAAAAATGTGAAGTCCAAAAAGATGTTACCAAAAATGTGTGCTCCCCCTGAGCATATGATTCCTATGATTTGAATTTTCTAATACCACTACTCCCCCTTTGGCATCAATGACAAAGGTTGTCAAGATGTTAGTAGAGTTTGTAGTTTCAACCTTGTACCTGTGTGATCACAATTTGAAATAGATCTGCCAAAATCAAGTTTATACTCTCCATAAACTTTTTACTGTCTCTGATAGCTGTCTCTGTCCTTTGAACTATATCGGTGAGATGCTGCATGTGCTCTGTCAGTGTCCTCTATCCCTGTACAAGTGCCTCAGATATCTCTTTCCGCATGAATGCTAGATAGTCCAATTTTGGACTCAGTCTTAACCTTAAACTTTTTGCCTTATCCACTATTCTCTCCTTTTCTCTTCCTAATTTAAGTAACTCATCCTCAAAATTTGTTATCTTCTATTCAAAAACTAATAATGAATCTGGTGAGTTAACAAAACTGTCTACAAGTTTATTTATTTCATCTTGTACCTTGCTCATCTATTTATCTATATCGGTTGTGAGTAGGTTTGTCTTGCATATGTCTTTATACAAAGTCTTGAACTCTTTTAGTAAATTACATAGTTCTAGTAGAAGTGTGTCAAATTCTCTTGTACACTTCTTTATTTGATCTCCAAAGAATCTTTGTTTTTCAATTTTCATTTTATCCTTCAATGCCTCTTCCTTTACTTGTTCAATTGTTACTGTGTTTTCATTGATGTATTTGGACAAAATTTCAATTTGACTTAATGAGTCCTTATTGTCTATGTTACAGTTAGGAGCTAACCTCCTCAAAATTGGTATGGTGTCATCTATAACTTTATAAGCTTGTGAGCTGCAATCTATTATCCTCTTAATTGAATCTAAGAGTACTTTAGTTAATTAGTTGGTTTAAAGCCTATTGATGAGGAACCTACATTGTGAATACCGTTGGTGGTGGAAGTAACCAAGCTTGTATTGACCTCTGGTAAGTCTGTTTGTGTTTGCATTTCCTTAAGCAATGGTTTATCTACTTCTCCAATTACCGGTTTCACTGTTTCCTCATGGACCTATTCCAGAGCCTTTTGTTCTTCTTGTTTCTCAGTCTGTTTCTCTACCTCAATCTGAGTCTGAGTGTCTACCTAATTTTCTTTGTTATCATCTATCGGTTTCTTTTGTGTGTTGTTAGTTTGCTCAGCTACCAGTGGCTCACTAGCCATGTCAGTCTTACCAATTGTATCTTTGTCTACCACAATGTTGATCTTTTGTGTATCAACATCCACTATATATAAGACTTCAGGATTAGGATTGACATCCTCTACATCCATACTTTCAACTGCCAGTTGATCTTCTATAGTTGTTTTTGTTGTTACCAGTGGAGTAATCAAAGGAGCTGGGGGTAAGTTGTCTTTAACTTTGATACTAGGTGGTCCACCAACCTTACTTTTACCCTTGTCCTTGTCCTTCTGATAAACCTTTATAGGTTTATGGCTCATGTATTCTTCCTATTTTTCTTTTTCTACTAGGAAAATATCCCATCCATTTTCTGTTTCCTCAGTCACCTCATTGACTCTTCCAACCATTAATGCAATGTGTCGGTGTGCAGTAGAAAATATTGACCGGTTGGCTTCAGCAATTAGATCATCAATTTCTTTAGGTGAGTTCACTGGGTACATAGCAAGTAGCTTTTCTATCTTGATTTTCTTGTCAAGTTCTACTACTGCTTGTCTCCTTGCTTCCAATCTCTTAAACAATTCTTCAAGTAATTCATCTACTACTTCCATTAAAAATTTCTTGTACATGTCCATATGCAATATAACACTGTTTTCTACTTGTTCTTTTTCATCTGCAGTCGGAGTGTCATATAATTTTTCTATATTCTTTAGTTTGCCTTCCTCTGTAATTTCATTCAACAGTATGTCAAGAGGGGCCATGTCTTGTTTTGTCCTTTTCTTCTTCTTGGGTGTCAGTTTCTTCTTCGGTGTAGTCTTCCTAACAGGAGATCTCACTACTTGTTGTTTTTGTTTTGTCCTCCTAGGTGAGGGTGCGGTTTCCGGTGAGGGATCTCTTTTCCTTACAACTCTCTTGCAAGTTGCAAGCATTTCATTTTCTGAAGATGTGCCTACCGGTGATAGGTGAGTTTCAGGTTGTGGAGCTGCTAATTCTTCCTCAGTGCTACCGGTTTGCTTTAGTACATCTTCTTTTATAGCCTTTTCCTGTCTAGATCCTCTTCTCACTACTGCTTCAACCTGTTTCACTCTTTTATGAGATTGTATTTGACTTTCTATGGTTTCCACATTGCCAAATACTTCTTCTTTTGGTTCTCTAAGAGCTTCCAAAAGTTCTTTGGCATATGTTTCAATGATAAGATCATCTATCTCATAACCCATTTCTATTACCCCAATTGTCCTAGGGATGACTGCTTCCATCCATATCTCATCCTTTTTTATTACAAAGCATATTTCATCCTTGTATTTGTCAACAATTTTCTGTGATAATCTGATTCTCTTCTTCATTTTGGCCTTAAGTGCTTGAAAATAGTCTTGGATATTCTATTCCTTATCTTCTCCCATATTGTTGAATAGTTTTGTTAGTTGTTTACCTACCGGTATATCAAATCCAAGTTCTTTGTAGCCTATACCGGGAACCTGTTTGGTTATATGTAGCATCAAACATACTAGCAGATTTCCAAACCTAAAAGTTCCTTTCTTATCCTTCTTAATCTTGCCTAGGTTGTCTATTAACTCATCCTTCAACCACTCACATATATCAATCTTCACATTGTCTGTAATCATGTCATAAGCACTCTTAATGCATAAACTTGAAACTGAATTGAGTCTATTTGCATGAGTTTCCTTATACCCTAATATCATGCTAACAAATCTCACATTTACATCTTTTACATCATTTAATCTCAAGGACCTTTTGTCTGATGTTGCACCAGTTAGCTTAGTAATTAGGTCATTTGAGACCTTCTTGGTTTTGTCTGGCCTTTTACTGGTTGAGGGTAACCCTGTCACTACTTTGACAGCTTCCTTGGTAATTTTATGAATTGCATCTAACCAGAAAAATTCTCCATGTACCCTGCTTAAGACTATCCTAATCACATCCTTGGGAAATTCAAGAATGCTAAGGATCTTTGTAAATCCTAGGGTTTCAATAATTTTATGTTCATCTTTTACATTACTAGATTCATCACATATGACAAATTTAAACATGGTTTTAATCTCTTCATCTCCTAATTCTTCTATGTCGCAATGGATGTAAATTCTAGGGTCTTCAACATAAACAACTCCTTTTGGAATTTGAGAAAAAGCACCTACGGTATCATCTTTCTTTGCTACTTTGGGAACTAATTGAAATATGGGCCTAGGGCATTTTACAACTTCGACAACAATAGGGTTTGCTATATATTCAAGTGCAGAGGTGGATGCCATGATAAAAATACCTCTTTCTACCTTTAGGATGGATGATTGCTTGAAGTGTTCTTGCCTCTTGCTCGAAATGCCTTAGCTCGGAATCTTCGCACTCTTCGAAAGTTTGAAATCTCAATGAAGTGAAATGGAGCCAAAATCACAAATTTATAAGGTCTATTTTGTCATCTACCACATTTAATGATGTCGGTTAAGTAGTAACTTAACATGTCTACCGGTATATAAGTATCTTCCAACTTCTCATCTTTAACCGAGGGAATAATAGCACATGTGTCATTTGATTGCCAAACCCTCAAAGACACTTTCTTCAATTTAATGAAGAACTTCCTGTCAGTGGAGCACTACCATGTTCTGTCGGTGGGGTGTTGATTGGTTCTACTAGTGGAGGAGTATTCCCAACATTTAGATCTGCTTTTCTAATCCATTGTTTTGAGAATTCTTGCTTTACCTCTTCAAATTTTTCTTTCCCTTTCAAGCTAGCACTTTTGTTGTCTGTCGATGATCCTTTGCTTCTACAGAATTTTGCAATATGACCAATCTTGTTACATGCATAACAAGTCACATTTTTTTTTTGAATAGCTTTGTCATAACCTATGCCGGTTTGTGTTCTACATTGATTAGATAGGTGTCCAAATCTTCCACAAACATAACATCTCACATTCATTCTACAATTTTCAAAGTTGTGACCAACTTTCTTGCATTTTGAACATTGACCGGTGGGTGTGTTGATATTCTAATAATTTCTAGATCTACATCGATTTGCTCTATGCCCATACTTATTACAGTTAAAGCATTTTCTATTGAATTAATAAGCATTAGGTTGCCTTACCGATTTACTGTGATCTTGAGTGTTTGTAGTACCGGAGCTTTCACCCGCTTCAAAGCCAATTCCACAAGTGTCACCATTAGGTTTCTAAATCTTCAACAAGTCACCAAGTTCTTCTGAGCTTTTCTTGAATTTATCTTTGTGTTGATTTGCAATATCCAGTTCTCTTTCTAAGATATCTTTCTGTCTCATTAGTTCATTGGAGTCATTCTGTGTATGCATCAGATCTGTCTTCAATAGGTCATTTTCATAGCTAAGTCTTGTGTTCTCAATTGCTACATCACTTAGTCTTCTGGTCAATTCTTCTTCACTCTTCTTTCTATCTTCAATTTCTTTACAGAATCTCATGGTCATATCTTGCATCTCATTCTTCTGTGTTATGTTTTCCAGTTTCAGCTTGCTTATCTGATCATTAAGTGATTCCTTTTCATCATTCTCATTTTGCATTTTTTCACATAATTCTCTTCTCTTGTTCCTTGCAATGGTAAAATTTTCTTGAAGTGGCTGAATGATATCCTGAGCTTCCTTTAGATCATTTTCAAGTTTAATGTTCTTCAATTTTTCTGTATCATAGTCTGAGAGAGCTACTTCTAGTTGCTTCATCAAATTTTTCATCTTTGTCAGTGTCAAGATCTTCCTCAAGCTATTAGACTTCTGAAAATAGAGGACCAAGCTCTAATACCAATTGTTAGGATTCCCACAGATACTAAGAGGGGAGGGGGGTGAATCAGTATCTAACCGGTAATTAGAATTTCTCAACTTAAAACATGGAAAACATATTATAACAGTGTATAGGTATGCAAGAAATAATGCAATAAATAGAAATGAAAGTAACCACATAAGAAACACACCATAACACAATGATTTAACGAGGAAACCCGGTGTGGAAAAAATCTCAGTGGGATTTGTGACCCACAATATTCACTTACTGGCCAATAAGAGAATATTACTTACAATAGGGGCCTGCACATGCAGCAAGGCCAAGTGCCTAGAACTCACTGCTCAAATAGGAAGTCTCACTAACTTACAATGTGGATTATATAAATCCAATAACCTGTACTGCTTTACAATAGCATCTTCAATGCCAGATTCAGTACCGGTTTCTGCTTTGTTCTTTACATATACCTCTTAACCTATATTTCGCATAATAGGTCTGCCTAATTATTTTTCCTTCCTTGTTACAAAATGTCCTACAATGACTTCTTATATATATAAGTCATTTTACAATGATATCAAGTCGGCTTACAAAGTTTTACAAATAATAAACAAAATATAATATATCAAAAATCCTGTCGGCCTTTGTGCCGTTATGCTTTCTTTCTCTGTGTCGGTGCTGGTGTTCTGAGTGCTGGTGTAGAGTGTGATCTGTTGATGCCGGTGTAATGCCTTACCAATGCCATAGGATTGTAAGGTTGCCATCAATGACAAAACCTTCAATCACCTTCAATGTCTCATTGGAGTGTGCATATGCCAACACTAAGAAGGTTCCTAATAACACTATCATAACATTAATAGGAGCAACATATGACAATAGATTCTTGAGAGTAAATGATGTTAAGGATGTGAATTTCAAATTCATAAGCATGATTTTAGGCTATAAAACCACACATGCAAACTGATTGAACTCAGTTTCCAGTCTATGTATTAAAAGTGCATATGATATGGTCAACAATGATGCAAAAATAGATGTATGTGTGTGGTTAAAGGATGAATTAATAGACAATCTGAAAAAGATAAAAGGAGACAAGAAAGGAACTTTTCATTTTGGCAATCTCTTGGTATGTCTGATGTTGTATCTCACAAAAGAGGTTCCCAGTATTGGTAAGAAAGACTTTGGTTATGATATACCGGTAAGCAAACAACTATTAGAAATCTTCACTAGTATGGGCACTGACAAGGATAACAATATCACTGAGTATTTCAAAGCCTTTAAAGCAAAAATGAAAACAAGAGAGAGATTACCACAAATTATTGTAGACAAATATGAAAAGGAAATATATTTTGTAATTAAAAAGGATGAATCTAGATGGAGGCAGTTCTTCCTAGAACTGTATGGGTGACAGAAATGGGATATGAGGCAGATGTAAACATCATTGAAACTTATGCCAAAGCCCTATTAGAAGCCCCTAGAGAACCAAAAGATAAGGTTTTTGGTAATGCCGAAACAATAGAAAGTGATGTACAGACACTGAAACAGAGGAAGAAAAGAGAAAAATACATAAGAAATGCAACCAAGCAAGTAAAGGAAATAAAAGAAAACATTATGAATATCACTGAAATTAAGGAAAGTGACTTAGAAGGATTACAACCGGAGTCTCATCTCTCACCAGTTGGTACATCCTCGGAGAGTGAAATTCCTGCAGAATTTAAGAGAGTTGATAGGAAGAGAAAACCATCACTGGTACCCTCTCCTACACCCAAGAAGACAAGGAAGAAGCAATAGGCAGTGAGGCCACCGAAAAAGAAGTTGACACCTAAAAAGAAACAAAAATAGGTCATACTACCATTGGATAACGTATTGAGTGAAATAACTGATCACAACAATCTATCTAATGTGAGAAAACTGTACAATACATTTACTGATGCAGAAAAAGAAAGTATTGAGAACAGCATTATTTTACATCTTGACATTTACAAGAAAGTATTAATTGAAGTTGTAGATGATTTGCCTAGTGAATTATAAAGGCACTTAGATGCTAAGAGGTTAGCAATTATGGAGCTAGATAAGAAAATTAAAATTGAGAAACTACTAGTTGTACATCCGATCAAATCTGTAGAGGAAATTGATGAATTAATCAATGAAGCTAATAGAACAATTTTTTCAAGTGGACACTGGCATGTGAGCCTAATGGCTGGCAGGGTAAATGAAATTGCAAAACAAACAACAAACAAGCGGGACATTTTCTTAGTTGAGAAAGAAAAATAGGAAGAGATGAAAAGACCAAAAACTTTCAAAGTTTATCAAAAGGACAAAGACAAGGGGAAAGGTAAAGTAGGTGGATTATCCAACATTAAAGTAACTGACAACCTACCACCACCTTTGGTTACTCCACTGGTATAGACTGATAGCATATCAGCTACCGAGAATGTGGACACACCACATGAGGATACTAACCCTGAGTCAGAAATTGTGTACACTATGTGATGCTCTGCAAAAAGGATTAGAAAATCTATTTGATGGCAACATACACAAGAGAACAAGAAACAAGCATTAGTGTTAGCAACAAAAGATTATCCTAAATAGGCATATCAAGAGAGATATTAAGCATGAAATAGAAAGCATACAAACATAGAATAGATAAACTATACTCCTCCAAATGCTAATCAAGATGTTCATAGTTGCTCCTCCCTTGTTCCTCTCCTCTCCAAGTTCCACATGAGTGTAGCTATCAGCTTTTAGCACTAGCCATGGATGGCATATGGAGATTCAAGATGGTTGAATATGATAAGAAAATGCTATGCAACTGTAGATAGTGATGCTATGAAAAAGCTCTATGCTAATACCAGTATAACAACAATACTCTAATGCTTCCTTCTTTGCTTAAGGAGAAGGGTTCTATTTATAGAAGAAATGGGGAAATGAAGGGTTAAGATTGAGCAATCTTAACAAGGGTTAGGATTGAAAGATATTCAATCCATGTGAGACTTTCAACCCAATCCCATGTTGACAAGTATCACCATGAGGGGGCTTGAGAGGAGAGATAAGGAGCATTAAATGCTTGAGGGGACATGATGGTTACCCTAGGGGGTTGGGTTAGGGTTAGGTTAATGGATATTCCTTTTATCCAAGGGATAAATGAATGTGCAAGGGTTAAATGGCTACCTTAGTCAAAGAAATAAATTCTTTGAAGAGACCCATGAGTCAAAAGGATGGTTAAGTTAGAGGAAAGTCTCTAACCAAAGGTAAAAGGTGAGTTAACCATAAATGGTTATCTAAGAGCCTTTAATGGTTTGGAAGACTTTAGAGGTTAACCATTTGAAGACATAAAGCCTTTAATGGTTATTGAAGACTTTGGAGGTTTTTGAGAAGTGACTTCCTTTTATTTAGGAACGTGACAATGATTAGGATAAGATTAGGCTTATTAGAAGGAGTTAGAAGAATCTAGAAGGGATTTAGGCATGCAAGTGGATTTTGTAGGAGAATGCAAGTGGGAGGAATTTTGGGATTTTCAATTAAAATAAAATCATTTATTTCAATTAAATGGTGTAATTTGCATTTGGATAGATATTTAAATAAATATTAATTTATTTAAATGTGAATGTGAATTTGGGATTTTATTTAAATAAATCTTAATTTATTTACATGAGAAAAAGGAAGATAAAGCATTTAAATGCTTGAAGACTTTAAGGGAAACCATTAAAGGCTTAAGAAGACTCTAGAAAGAAGCCATTAAGTTTGAAGACTTTAAGGGAAACCATTAAAAGTTTCAAGTGGGTGAGGATAAATAGGATTTTAAATAAATAATTTATTTATTTAAAATAGTTGTGCAACTTGCATTTATAGGAAAATGCAAGTGGGTGGAGGATAAAAGTGATTTAAATAAATGTTAATTTATGTTAATTTATTTAAATGTGAGAGATGGAATTTTGGGGGATTTAAATAAATATTAATTTATTTAAATGTGAGAGAAGATTTAATTAAACAAATATGAATTATTTATTTAATTAATGGTCTGAATTTGGTTAAGTGAATTAAATCAAATAAATTGAATAATTTATTTAACTAATAGGAGAAGAAGGTTAAGATGAATTAATTAAATATTATTGATTGATGGTTAAATAATCAAATAAATACTAAATATTCATTTAATTAAGTGGACAGATTTATGTGACTACATTTGCCCCTCTTTGAGACAGTGCAGTTTTATCGCATCATTTCAAAGAAAGAAAGATAGGTATGAGAAATATGCCCTAGAAATGTTAATTTAGTGGGTGGTATGCCCCCCTCGAGAGATGGGCCAAAAAAATTCAAAAAATCGGGCGACCTCTCGAAAAAAGAGAAAGAAGTTGGGGAGAGGTAGAATAGAAGAATTAGGAAGTTAGGGTGAAAGAATGGGAGAAGACAAAGTGACTATGGGGAAACAACAAGCCTCAAAAGTACATGGCGTCACGGTGCAAATGTAGTGTTTGTGCTTTTGATTGATACTGTACAATTGATCAAAATTGGGTGGACAATCTAGTGCAATCAGTTTAATTGCCCTGGTCGAGTCAAAGCATGACAGTTGATGTCAGTTGTTTGCTTGGACAAGATAAAGTTTGAGTAAGTGAATCAAAGTGACCTGTTGTGACTTAGACAATTGATGTAATTGCCCGATGAAGTCAAGGTATCTGAAGAAAAATACTCGTTGAGACTTAGACAATTGATGTAATTGTCTGTGGGATTGTGTTTGATTGGTTGATCAAATGATAGTGTATGTGTTGTGATGGATGGTTGTGGTGAATCATAGCAGTCCCATTGAGACTAGGTCATTATGAGAAATGCATGTTGTAGTCTAGGTGTGCCATGATCGATTACCTATTGAGACCTGAAGATACTTGATCAGAGTATCTATTGATAGTCTAGGTGTGTGTGAGTCTATGTACTTGTGCAGATAGAGTAACTTTCTTGATTGCATGGATGACTTAGGATGGGAAGCGCAATCCCTCCTTTTAGAGATGGATGGTGATGAACATGGCTTGATTGGGTTGATGGGAAATGATGAATGGATTGATGATGACCTAGATAGGGAGGGTGAGGGGGGGATTCAATGTTATATAGAAGATATGGAGGACCTAGGACCAAGTACTATGGAAGAAGAGGAAAATAGAGTATGCACCCATTGTCATTACTATGTATGAATGATATGCAGCTATTTATGAATGTATGGATGGATGGAATGCAATGGAATGCAATATATATAGATGAGGTGAAATGACGATCCATAGTGCTTTATTTTTCATCATTGAGCTTTAAAATGTGGTAAGAAAATACAAGCAACTTGACATAATAATTCAAGATGACCTGAGTATTCCTTACATGGATTTTGATATAGCGAGTTAATACAAGCAACTTGATATAATGGATCAAGTTGACCTGAGTATTGCTTGCAAAACAAACAAAGATTATCTCCTTTCATGCATGACTTGGAACGTCCTCCTTGATCTTTTGCTGATCATATCCCAAGACAAGTTCATATCATAGTAAGAGATAAACCATTATCGAGCTTGGATGAGGTAGTAGGAACCAAGGATGGAGCATTGTACCTACAAACAAATAGCATAAATACATAATAAAGAATATGGACCCTCTATAATGGTTCATGCTCATATGGTCGAGGTATATGTTGTAGTCAGCCAACCATAGTGATCCATGACTGTATTTTGCATATGATCACGTAGCTTAGTGAACTTACCACGTAGACACCATTAGTACATGCCCCAGAACTTCATCAAAATAATTCACAGTTGACATACAAACAATGCTCTAGGAACCATCCCGGCCAATCTAATCGCTTGTGGATATCCCGGAGTAGCGTAGGAACCTGATATGAATGAATAAATAGCTAACAAACCGACCAAGTACTTGATAGCTTAAACATAATTTTCTTGTGAAAGAAAAATTGTATCATGTCTTTGTTTTGAAATAAGGAAGAATGCATCCTTGTTAAGGCAGCTTGCAGGTCGATGTTGATTGTTTGGTTGATGTGATGAGTGATCATTTGTTTGAGTATTTCAAAATGTTTGGCTTGGTGTCTGTTGGATTGCGTATGTACAATGTGGAACCATGTTTTTTATTGACTTTTGATGTTTTCTGATGTTTTTGGATTTTGTGAGTGTTTTTCAATGTTTTGGGAATTTTGTGATTTGTTTTCAAATGTTTTTGGTATTTTGTGAGACAGTTTTGAATGAAGAACTCAATGAATCATAAGTAATTCAGAAAATCCACTTCCATCAATAGGTTAAGGGCATTGCCCCCAGTTTAGACATGACTATGAAAAAGCGGGATGCAAGACACATGAAGTACTATCCTTGATTGTAGATCAATAACAAGCCATGGCTTTGACTGATGGATGAGTGGGTGCAATGAATGTGATCGCAACAATTTTGAAAGACAATGGAGCCATAGCCTTTAAGAGTGGTGCCTGTTTGCCAGGTTTTCACCATTGCACTTACCCAAGGTGCCACCGGAGTGGTTGTTCACCGTTTGGATGCATGATTTTTCTTTACTATTTTGATTTTTTATTTTATTTTTTGTATTTTCTTCAGGACATTTATCTGAATGTTTTTGGTGTTTTTCTGATATGTATGGGAGCCTAATGCTCTATATAGCTTATGTATAAAACCTTTTGAGGTGCATGTTGTTGATCGAATCTGCTAGTGGTTCTCTTTCTGACATAGCCAACTGATATGCCCTGGACCCAAATACAACAGTGATAACATATGGACCCAGCCAGTTTGATTCAAACTTTCCCTGATGTTCTTTGTTTGGTTTGTTACGAGGATTCTCTCTAAGAACAAGATCACCTACCTCAAATGCATGAGGTCTAACTCGATGATTATAGCTTCTGCTCATGCGTTGCTGATAGGCTTTGAGATGATTGTATGTAGCTTGTCATTTCTCATCAAGTAGTTCCAAGTCTTGGAGACGTGAGACTCTGTATGCTTCATCATCTATTAGATTATGCAAGGAAACCTGTAGTGATGGTATCTCAACCTCAATAGGTAAGATAGCTTCTGCTCCATAGACTAGTGAGTAGGGAGTTGTGCCTGTAGGGGTTCAAAAGCTAGTTCGATACAACCATAGTGTTGGATTTAATTGAACGTGCCAATCATGGCCAACATCATTGAATGTTTTCTTGAGGATTCTCAATATGTTCTTGTTTGATGCTTTGGCCTGACCATTGCCTTGTGGGTAATAGGGAGTGGAAAAGTGGTGTTGGATGTGAAACTTCTCATAGAAATCACAGACATCCTGATTTTTGAAAGGAAGCCCGTTATCTGTGATGATGGACATGGGTACACCATACCGGTAGATGATGTAATTAAGGATAAATGAGGCGATCTCCTTGTTGGTGACTTGGGTAAGTGGAACAACTTTGATCCAGTTTGTGAAGTATTCGGTGGCAGTAATGATAAATTTGTGGCCGTTGGATGAAGATGGATGAATTTTACCCACAAGGTCAAGTCCCCATTGACAAAAGGGCCATGGTGTTGTGATTGGTTGCAATTCCTGTGCTGGTGCATGTATCAAGTCTCTGTGAACTTGGCATTTCTTGCATTTTCTAACAAAATAGTAGGATTCTTTTTCCATGGATGGCCAATAGTATCCAGTGCGCATGATTTGGTAATGACTCACCCTGTATGGTTAAAGGTAAGGGAATTATTTATCTTAATGGGAAGAGAAGTGTTGATGATGTCTATTGGGTTGAAGGCCTAAAGCACAATCTTTTGAGTGTGGCATAGCTTAATGACAGAGGATACCCACTGGAGTTTAGAAATGGTATATGCAAAATATTTGACAACAAAGGTGAATTGATTGCAACCGGGAAACAGACCAGAGGTAATCTATTTCATCTTAATCCTAAAGTTAGCAATTGTTTGATTGAAAAGATAGATGATAGCTATCTTTGGCATAGGAGATTTTGTCATATAAATTATGACAATATTGTTAAAGTAAGCAAGTCTAAGATAGTAAGAGGTCTACCTCAGCTAGATAAACTGATTAATGCTCTTTGTAAAGAATGTCAGTTAGGAGAGATGACTTCTTCAACTTTCAAGAGAAAGTCCTTCTCAGCAAAGCACTTGTTAGATTTGGTTCATATAGATCTATGTGGACCAATAAGAACAAGAAGTATTCAAGGTGATAGATATTTCATGATCTTCACTGATGATTGTTCAAGGATGATGTGGGTCACATTCTTGAAGGATAAGAATGAATCTTTTAGTAAATTCAAGGCATGCAGGGCCTTAGCTGAGAAAGAGAGTTGCAAAAAGATAAAATGTCTTAAAACAGTTCAAGGCGGTGAATTTACTTCTGAGGAATTCACTAAGTACTGTGATGATAATGGTATCAAGCGGCAACTTTTTGCACCAGGGACACCACAGAAGAATGGTATAGCAGAGAGAAACAACTGCTCAGTGGTTGAAGATGCTAGGACTATGTTGATTCAAGGAGGTGTAGCGAAATTTTTTTGGAAAGAATCTATAAGTACAACTGTCTACACAATGAACTGAGTTCTGGTGAAAAGAGGTAAGGATAAGACCCCTTATGAATACTGGTATGGGAGATCACCTGATGTTAGCTATTTTAAGATATTTGGAAGCAAATGTTTTATTAAAAGAGGTGATTACATAAGAAAGTTTGAAGCTAAGAGTGATGAACATCAATGGATTCAACCCCTGGTTAAAAAATGAAATAGAAATGGTGAGTTATTTCCATGTAAACCATAGTCAAAGTCAGCCATCAATGAGTCTTTGAAGGGTAAGCATACCTGAACTATTCCTTGCCTAATCTATAACTAACATTTATCAACAATTACATACATGTTAGCTTATGTGGTAGAAAGTGAAAAATTTAATGAAACAAAATACAAGAATATAAACTTAATTTACTCAATAATTTAGGTAAATTAGTCAAATTACTTGGCTTGTAATATTGCCACACCGCTCACAGATACCTTGTTCTTGCAATTATGTTGAAGACAAAATAATGAAGTTATCAACCGATCTGATGATGTCAAGTATTGCTCTTAGTCTGAAAGATCGGGACTTGAAGCATTGGATGCCCCAAAGATAGGAAGAAAGAAAATATGGATAGACTAACAAGTCTATACTATGAAGCATTGGATGCCCCAAAGACACGAACACATCCAATGCTTCATACTATAGACTTGTTAGTGTTGTGTGAGCTTGAATCTCATCTTCAGAATGTTACCTGCAATAAGTTAGTTTCACAAAATACAAATGGAAATGTATACAGGAAATCCAAATTCAACCAATGAAACTGCATGAAATACATATTATGGAGAATGGACTGATAACTTGTAGTTAACTGGTACTATGATATGCAATACTACATGATTATGCTATATGATAATTGCTATTTTCTATTTGCTTCAAAAACTCACGGATGCATAAGATTGGCTTGCAAAATGCACTTGCAATCTCTTGAAGTCTAACTTGAAGATTAACTCTCTCAACTGAAGCTCTAGATTTTATAGACTTTGAGAGGATTAGATGATGTGTCTCAGATCAACGGTCCCGATCAAATTTGTAGTTTTGGATGGCTGTGAGCAAAGGTGAAGGTTGAGAGAAAGGGGGAAGGAGAAGACAAGTGTCACTCATCTCACCTTGACTGGGTTGCTAACTGAGGGAATCTAGGGATGGTTGGAGGAAATTTAGGCATGAGAGGACAAGTGGAATCAAGTCCTTCCTAAGATGTAGGGGGTGTTGGAGAGAATATAGGAAATGGTTATGACATATGTGTACGTACACAATTTTCATTAAGTTTGGAAGTTGGAGATAAATCATGAATTAATATTTAAGAAATATTAATTTCCTTAGCCACATGTTGGATGAGTTGGAAAAGGGATTAAATAATTAAGGAATTATTTAATATTTGAGACTATAGGATAGGAGAATAACTATTAAATATTAGATATTTAATTGCTTGGAGGAGATAATTAAATATTAGATATTTAATTAACTTGGGTAGAGGAATAATTAAATATTAGATATTTAATTAATTAGAAGAATAGGATAGATTAATTGATTAATAAAATATTAATTAATAGAAAGACACGAAAAAATGAATTAAATAAATTAATCTTTTTAAATTAACTATTTAATAGAAGAATAATTATTAAATAAATATAAAATATTTATTTAATTGCTCATAGCCAATTTTTATGTGTATACATTTTGCCCCTCTTTGAAATGATGTCGAGACAGCATTGTTTCAAAGATTAAATCAAGTCTCGATAATGCGCCTGATAGAGATTGAAAATCCTGATTGTGTGCCCTAGATACTGATTTTTGGTTATTGATTTGATGATGATGCCCCCTCGAGAGATCATTTGTGCATTAAAGGCATGGATGATCTCTCGATAGAAGAAGAATATTATATGAAAGATAGATGAGTGAATAGATTGCAGATTGATCAGATAAATTAGATTGATAAGATTGATTGGATTGAGATCAAGTCTGGTTTCAGGAAGGACACATCCCATATAAGATAAAAGATGATCAAAATGTCTAGTTTCAGGAAAGATATATCCTGTATAAGACATGATACATGATCAAAACGTCTAGTTTCAGGAAAGATACATCTTGTATAAGACTTGATAGATGATAGTTGAATGAATGATGAAGATATTAAAGTGAAGAATGATTCCATTAGATGATGATGTTGGTGCAGGTGTTGCAGGTTTTAGACCCACAGGCTCGAGAGGCAGTCATGATTCTTGACTTGATTTGTATTGATGAGGCACTTGTATTTTTGATCTGGAATCATTGTATACTTGGACTTTTATTGTTTTTATGATGACCTATATGCAGACATGGATTCTATATGATGATGATTTTGATTATGCATGAATTACATGGATGATGATATGATGATGTTTGTCTTTCTTTTCCTTATGATAATGATCTAGATGATGCAATGATAAATGCTTTTTTGATTTTCGATTTTGATGACCTTGGATGCAAATGAAAATGATTACTAAGCTAAATGATATGTAAATGATGCAAATGCAATGATCTATATGGAAATGTGAATGAATTATTGATTTGCTTTTGATGATGATCTATATAAAATGTTTTTGATTTTTATATGTAATGCTTATAATGATTATGAATTTAAGTGCAAAGATGCAACTAAATGATCGTTAATGGAATGATAATGCAAATAATAATGATGATATGATGAATGAAATGCACTTAATTGAATGCAAACCAATGCAATGATAAAATAACACTAAATGAAAATGGATAATGATTAAAATGATTCTAAAAAAATGAATGCACCTATAATGATCAAATGCAAATTGTTTTTGTTTGTCCAAGTATACTCATCCTCATAATGTTACCTGTAATAAGTTAGTTTCACAAAATACAAATGGAAATGTATACAGGAAATCCAAAATCAACCAATGAAACTGCATGAAATACATATTAAAATAAAACATTATTTTACCTTCATGGCTTATATCTCATTGTGTCCTAACTCCATTGTTCCTGGTTGCAGATGGTGTGCTCTCAGACAATGCACTGTTGGCTTCCAAGATGGCATATGAAGAATGGACTGATAACTTGTAGTTAACTGATACTATGATATGAAATACTACATGATTATGCTAAATGATATTTGCTATTTGCTATTTGCTTCAGAAAAACTCACGGATGCATAAGATTAGCTTGCAAAATGCACTTGAAGTCTCTTGAAGTCTAACTTGAAGATTAACTCTCTCAACTGAAGCTCCTGATTTTATAGACTTTGAGAGGATTAGATGATGTGCCTCAGATCAACGGTCCTGATCAGATCTACAGATTTGGATGGCTATGAGAAAAGGTGAAGGTTGAGAGAAAGGGGGAAGGAGAAGACAAGTGTCACTCATCTCACCTTGACTGGGTTGCTGACTAAGGGAATCTAGGGATGGTTGGAGGAAATTTAGGCATGAGAAGACAAGTGGACTCAAGTCCTTCCTAAGATGTAGGGGGTGTTGGAGAGAATATAGGAAATGGTTATGAAATATTTGTACGTACACAATTTTCATTAAGTTTGGAAGTTGGAGATAAATCATGAAAGAATATTTAAGAAATATTAATTTCCTTAGCCACATGTTTGATGAGTTGGCAAAGGGAAGATTAAGTGGAGATGGAGGGTGAGTTGGAAAAGGGATTAAATAATTTAGGAATTATTTAATATTTGAGACTATAGGATAGGAGAATAATTATTAAATATTAGATATTTAATTAACTTGGTTAGAGGAATAATTAAATATTAGATATTTAATTAATTAGAAGAATGGGATAGATGAATTGATTAATAAAATATTAATTAATAGAAAGACATGAAATGAATTAAATAAATTGATCTTTTCAAATTAACTATTTAATAGAAGAATAAATATTAAATAAATATAAAATATTTCTTTAATTGCTCATAGCCAATTTTTATGTGTATACATTTTGCCCCTCTTTGAAATGATGTGAAGACAACATTGTTTCAAAGATTAAATCAAGTCTCGATAATGCCTGATAGAGATTGAAAACCCTGTTTGTGTGCCCTAGATACTGATTTTTGGATATTGATTTGATGATGGTGCCCCCTCGAGAGATCGTTTGTGTATTAAAGGCATGGATGATCTCTCGATAGAAGAAGAATGTTATATGAAAGATAGATGAGTGAATAGATTTCAGATTGATCAGGTGAATCAGATTAATAAAATTGATTGAATTGAGATCAAGTATGGTTTCAGGAAGGATGCATCCCGTATAAGACAAAAGATGATAAAAATGTTTGGTTTAAGGAAAGATACATCCTGTATAAGACATGATACATGATCAAAATGTCTGGTTTCAGGAAAGATACATCCTGTATAAGACATGGTAGATGATCAAAACATCTGGTTTCAGGAAAGATACATCATGTATAAGACTTGATAGATGATAGTTGAATGAATGATGAAGATATTAAATTGAAGAATGATTCCATTGGATGATGATGTTGGTGTAGGTGTTGCATGTGATCCAGTTGTTAGGCCCACAGGCTCAAGAGGCAGTCATGATTCTTGACTTGATTTGTATTGATGAGGCACTTGTACTTTTGATCTGATCTCATTGTATACTTGGACTTTTTATTGTTTTTATTATGATTCTATATGCATGATTATATGGATGCAGTGATTATATGGATGATGATATTTATGCATGTTACTTTATGTGATGATGCAATGATAAATGCTTTTGCTGATTTTTTATTTTTGATGACCATAGATGCAAATGAAAATGATTACTAACTTAAATGATATGAATGAAATGATCTATATGGAAATGCAAATGAATGATTTCTTCAATGCTTATGATGATGTAAATACAAATGATCTACATGAAATGTTTTTGATTTTATATGCAATGTTCATGAATCTAAGTGCAAAGATGCAACTAAATGATCGTTAATGGAATGATAATGCAAATAATAATGATCATACACTACATGATGAATGAAATGCACTTAATTGAATGCAAATTAATGCAATGATAAAATGCAACTAAATGAAATAAAATGAATCTAAAAAAATGAATGCACCTATAATGATCAAATGCAAATTGTTTTTGTTTGTCCAAGTATACTCAATCTTTATTTATGACCATTGATCTGTTAATGAAATGATATGCTTATAATGCAACTGGCAAATGAATGCTTATAATGCAGATGAATAATGAGCTAATGAAATGATCTAACTAAAAATTGTACTGCCATTTTTCATATGTGATTGTGTAACAGTGCTTGATTTCATCATTGAGCTTTAAAATGTTGTAAGAAAATACAAGCAACTTGACATAATGATTCAAGATGACCTGAGTATTTCTTACATGGATTTTGATATAGCAAGTTAATACAAGCAACTTGATATAATGAGTCAAGTTGCCCTGAGTATTGCTTGTAGAATAGACAAGGATTATCTCCTTTCATGCATGAATTGGAACGTCCTCCTTGATCTTTTGTTGATCATATCCTGAGACAAGTTCATACCATAGTAAGAGCTAAACCATAGACAGCAATCAAAGAAAATAATCATGCACTATCATAGCTTCTCTAGTCACAGACATCCTTGAGTCGCATAGAGTACATGATTAGCAATAAAATCAAGATATAAACATTTAATCTTGCATGTCATTCACATGTTCTTATGGTCATTAACTGATATAATCATCTTGATGAATGATCTTTGATAATCCTTTATTTACTTGCTGATTGATTCTTCATTTTCTAAGTTTCACAATTCAATTGTTGATGAAATGTCTTGATTTTTGTTGCTTTGTTGCTCGTTATCTGTTTCAGAATCCTAGGTGTTTTTGTGGATTTTTCTAAGTTTTTCGAATGTTTTGGATTTTCAAAGATTAAAAAGATCACTTTAGCAAAAGGAATTAGGATTTTGCCCCTAGTGGAAACAAAAATTTATTATGGATGTATAAATTGATCAAGATCCAAACCATGACAAGATACAAATGCAGATTGACTAATTCTGATAAAATTAGTGACTACGACAAGTATGTCAAAGATTGATAATTGTCGGTAAGCTGCATTTTTCTTGCTAAATGGTTCAGAGTAATGGATGTGAAGGATTGAATAGATAAGATAAGATAGATGGAAGTAATAGATGTGATAGGATGGAATGGATATATCCGCAAAGCGATCTCATAGATGGAGGAACTTACTTCTTAGATAGTGCCTGTTTACCAAGTTTTCACCACTTGTTTTTATTGCATATTTTGATTTGTTTTTCGATTTTTTTTTTTTTTCCTGATTTTTTAGAGATGAAACATGTCTTGTCATCAATTGATAAAGATAAGACTACCCAAAACAAAATCCAGCAATCATACTGATCTATGTCATTGTTTGGATTTGTTTGATAATTGATAAGAATGTCTGGTTTCAAAGAGTGAGTACCCCATGTAAGACCGATCTGTCTGGTTTCGAGTGTACCTATCCCTGTATAAGACATGTTGATGTTGATATATTTTGAGTGATGAATTGATTAACAAGACATGTGATCAGTTTGATTGCAGTATTTGATAAGTGCAAAAAGCTAAAAATCACTTTGATGATTAGATTTAATGTGTTTGATGCACATGTATGATGAAATAGGGACTTGATTGATTGATTTGATTCATCGATCGATTGATGTTGTTGGATAGATTGATTTGATTGATTGATTTGATTGCTTGATTGATTGATTTGATTGCTTGATTGATTGATTTAATTGATTGATTTGATTGATTGATTGCTTGCTTGATTGATTGATTGATTTGATTGGCTCTACGAAACCAATTTAGTTTCTAATGCAAGAGCTTAGCAGAGTTTTGATTGAACTCAGTGATTGATAGAAAACCATGATTGATAGGTTTTTAAAAATGATTTGATAGCTTAAGTTTCTTCAATTTGATTTGATAAATTTGATAATTGATGATTGATTCAGTTTGATTGCAAACTTTGATAGTTTTTCTATTGTTGATTTGATGGATGCGTCATGCACTCATGCTTTGATTTTCAATTTTGTTCTTTTGATGTTTTTTCGATTTTTTAGTTTTTGAGACATTTTGTGATTTTTTTAATTTTTTTTGAACTTTTTGGATTAGAAGAAAGATGTATTCGATTTCCCCAATGTATAGCAAGACAAGGAATTTTTTTGAACTTTTTGGATTAGAAGAAAGATGTATTCAATTTCCCCAATGTATAGCAAGACAAGGAATTGATGAATTGTTGAGCTGAAGATGAATGGGTAGCTTATGAGGAGACACATCAAGAAAAAATTTTGAAATCATGTTTTTGTCCTTAGTTTTGATCAAGATCAAGGATGGAAAAGGGGATATGGATAGGAGAAACAAGTTTATAGATAGTGATAGATGATGGAAGAAATGAATAGTTAGGATAGATGGTATTGTTAGGCCCAATATGGAAAGCTAATGTACTAAGAGGGGAGGGGTGAGTCAGTACTTCAAATCCTTTTATCAACAATATCTTTACCATTATGCATAAACCAAAAACTGTTGTAACATAACATAAAGCTAAAACAAATAAGTAACAATCATACCTGATTCACTCCATAACACATATATTTTGGTTACACAGAAACTCTTGGTTAGAGAGAAAAACTGTGGTGGGGATGGCACCCACAACTTCACTACTGCAATAATAAAGAGTGCTCGGATAGAGCTACATATTTAGCTATTTCTGATAGCTTACCCTGTTAGGAGTATCAAGATCTATTAGATCTACCTTGCTAAAGGATTTTACAACACTTTATCTAAATGTTGCACCTGGTTAGAGGCTTTACAATTTATAGACTTGATTAGAGTCTTTTACCCTGTTAAAGGTTTCTCTTACAACTTCAAAATATTACAATAAGACTTTAAAAATATCTGCAACTTTACATCTGAAATGCTATAGCAGATTCTATGTGCTCAAAATAAGATTACCTTGCCTATAGCATACCTCAGTAACTCTTAAAGTAACTCGGTAAACCCTTCTGTTTACTCTGTTCTTTGATTGTTCTCTGAAAACCTTCTCGGTGACCTCTGTGTCTCTATAACAGTCATAATACTTTGTGATTTCTCATGTATCACATAAGTCTTGCTTCATACACATATTCACACACATTTCTCTCTTTCACATGTTGCTAACCCTAAATTCATGTTGTATAAATAGATCTCTTATGTCGGTGATCTAATTCATTGCTTCGATCTTACAAACATGATTTCTTGAATGAATAACCATGCAAAATATTTCATTGGTTAGATGACCTCAAAATCATACAAAATCTATATGTGCAATTTCCAATGCAATAACGATTCTATGTGCCTCGATCTTATAACACGTTTTCATATGTGTGCCCAGGTTCAATGAATCTGGTAATACGTTTCACTCGGTGTATATCAACTCGATGTGTCATCTTTACTACTCGGTAGACATGAAATAACACTCGGTAGACAGCTCAGTGTATACTGGGCTCTGTGACTATTTTCCTTCTGTAACCGACTAGACTATTCATACTGACTAAATATTTCGGTAGTAGTAACCGACTAGAGTATATAGAATGACTTTGGATATAAAAATAATGGCAATTTGATAAGTAGTAACAATCTCCCCTTTTGACATTAGTTGAGATGTTTGACAAAACTACTTTCAAAGTCATAACTCAAAAATCTATATACTTTACAAAATTTGACTAAACATATAGTATATACATTAGTCAATGAAATAGTATAATCAAATATACTCCCCTTATCAATATATTGTACACAACTCTGATTATGTGTGCTCGGTGATTAATGATCTGTAATCACTGTTCTTTTCTCTGCTCACTGTTCTTGGATACTCTGCTTATTCTACTCATTTTGCTCGGTATACTCCCCCTGTATACTACACTCTGGTTGTTTGATACTTTGAATACCATACACTCCCCCTGTGTAATTTGATGCTATATGTACTTTGATGATATACTCCCCCTTTTTGACAAACATCAAAATTTAGTTACCATTTGGAGGTGGCAACTGATCAAAAATGGATTTGTATTTTGTCTTGGCTTCGGTGAGAGCGACAGAGAGTGCATCCTTTACACTATCCATTAAAGAATTTTGTGCATTAATATCAGCCAATAATGAAATTAAGCCATCTAAAGTGCTTCCATCTTGTGTAGTAGAGAGGTAGGTGGCTCGATTGAGCTGTTCTTGAACGAATGAAAGATGAGGAAGGAATAATGTCTGAAGCATCGTTATGTCCATCCTGATCTTGTGTTCTTCATTCCTCAGTTCTAATTGTTGAGCCATGAGCTGTTATAGCTTGGTATAAAAATTTTGAACTGAATTGGGCTCAGGGGTCAACTTATTTGAGAGATCAGTGATCTCTTTCTCAATTGCTTCTATTTTATTCTTAATGTCCTTAATGAATAAAGAAAATGTGCAGAGTTTCTGAAATAATGAAAGAATGTGCTTGAGTTGAGGGGTCAACTCAGCAATAAAATTGATAAGTTTTACCTTGCCAACAGCAATGGATTTCTGTACTTCCTCTATCATTTTAGTAGTTAGCTCCTTGTCTTTTAGTTTGCTCAAGTATTCGGATGCATCTACTCCAGATGTCTCTATTTGATTTAGGAGTCCATCTAGTTGAATATGGATGGCTGCATCGGTTGATACTGTAGCTGAAGGCAGCATATCTGATAGCAATGTCTTTACCTTCTAAAGTACTTTATTCTTCTTTTGTATGGCCAATTGCTTCTCCTGTTCGGCCTTTGCTTGGCACAGTTCACCGAATTCAATGAGTGGTTGCCCTTTCAATTTGGAGATGTCTACATTGAGAAACACTATCGGTTTCGATAAATCTATTTTGAAACTATGCTTTTTCAGCTTCTTTTCTTTACCTTTCACCGGGTGAACCACTACAATAGCTTGAGAGGCTTGCTAACCCTCGGTAGGTTACTTGGTAGAGGCAACACTTTGCTTGGTTTCTTTAGCCTCGGTAGTGTCCTTTGGTGTCTTGGTGCTTGGTGCCTCAGCTGCGACATTTTTTGTGCTAGAAGGTGCTTGTGAGGTCTATTCTTGTGAAGTACCTTCTGTTGTAGACTTTTGACCTTCAGTCCCTTGATCTGTATCTTGAAGAGCTTCGGTGGAGGCAGGTTGATTGATTGGTGGGTAAGGCTGAACTTGTTCCAAAATAGATTCACTAGATACAAGTTTTGCATAAGCATTGCCTTCTATCATTTCATGCTCAGGTGCCTCTGCACCCATGATATCTTCATCTATTTGAATGGTGTCAGCAGGGTCTTGCTCGGTGACATCAGGCTCTTGGTCGATGACATCAACTATTTTCACTGTAGATTGTTCACCAACATTCTTTCTCTGAAAGATGTCCTGCCATTGCTCTTGTGTTTCCTTCTCTACTTCAATGTATAGGCCATTCATCAATTTCAAGGCCTTTTGTTGGACTGTAAATTGTGTTTGGTTGTTTGTCAGATGTTCTTTTATTTCTTCAACCGACATATTAGGAAAGAGATGCACCAGACTTCTTTCTCTGATTTGTTTCTCTAAGTCTAGAGCATATTGCCATCTAGTTTCAATATGTGCATATAATTCTTTAGGAATAGAATTACATACTTCGAATGGGACCACTCAGAATTTTAGAAGTGTGCAAATGACAGCTTCTTTAATTTGCCTCTTTTCATCAGCAGATCTGGATTCATATTTGACAAATTTGAATCCACCAAATCCACCATATTCCTTCAGATTATTACAAAAAATTTCTACACTATGTACATCTACCTTCTTGCTTTTCACAATCTGAAATTTACTTACATCTTCAAATTCGGTATCACTAGACTCTTTTGGCAAAAAGAGTCTCCGAGTAGATTTCTTGTAAGTTCTTGTTACCTCAGGAGCAGTAACAGTCTTTTGTTTCTTACTTGGTGATGTAGCAGATGCCCTTGTGTTAGGTCTCTTTGTTGGAGGAGTTGGTAGGGCCATTGAAGTGTCCTGCTTCTTTCTTTTCAACACTTTTCCCTTAGGCAATTCAGTGCTAAGTGTTATGGCTGCCTCTTATGCTTCTGTCTCCTCTTTGGTAATGGCTAGAATGCCTTTGACAGGTGTGGAGGAAGACTCTTCTCTAAATTTCTCTATTAATGCCTTAATCATTTTTTATGCCTTCCTTCTAGCTTTGGGTACTACAATGCTCATTTTTACTTTTTCCTTCACCTCTTCATAAGTTCCATACCTCAGCTCGGTAGCATGCCTTGGTAATGTCAGAAATGCATCGATTTGTTGTTCTGTGATGTCAAAGTCAATCTCATAACCCATAGGTGGCAAAGATTGAGTCCTCGATTCCACACCATTCACATAACAGTAATCCGTGTCAACTTCAAAACATATTTCATCCTTGTATTTCTCTACTAGCTGGGGTGGAATCTAGTATCTGTTATGCATTTTCTCTTGAAACTTGCTGAAGTAATCATCCATTATATCATTAAAATTGTCACCTAACTTCTTGATGAAGGCATTAATCTGATGGGTGATTGGTCGGTGTAGTTCCCAGACAACTTTACCGACTATTGGAAAAAACTTCTCAAAGTAGAAAAATATGCATACAAGTAATGATCCAAATTTCAGAGTATTAGCCGAGTTGTTCTTCTTCGGCTTCCTAATTGTGTTCAAATTTTCAAACAAGTTCTTCAACAATACTTCACACAAGTCAATTTTCATGCCTTTCTTAACAATTTTGTATGCTAAGTCCACTGTTGCACAGGGTACATTGTTTTCCCTTGCCGATTGGAAGAAACAGTAACCAATTACTCTAATGGCAAATTTGAGTTCAGGATCAGTGACATTGTTCAACTTCAATCCTCTGCAATCGGACTCTACTCTAGTCAAACTGATCAATTCCTTTTGTGATATTATCTTCTATGCTTGGGCATGATCATAGATAGGGTAACTGGTTATCAGATGAATAATTACCTTAGTGATCTTAAACAGTTGTTCTTGTAGCCACATAAAGTCATCATGCACTCGACTCAAAACAAACTTGACCCATTGGGGTTTGAACACACGAGGATAGGTTAGGGCTTCAGTTAATCCCTTGATTTTGATGTGCTCATATTTGTTATCCATTTTACCATCCGTGCACAATTTATCATATGCATCTTTGATCTCTACATGACCGAGTTCTTCAACACGACATTCGGTGAAGAATCTCACATCCTCGACTAACAAAACTCAATCCGAGATGAGTGAAAAGGCGGTTTTGTCATCCGATTCAAATGTAACTTTAGGAGTCAAAGAGTATTTTAGTGAGGGCTTCTCTACATTCTTGACAACAATGGGGTCTTGGATCTTAGGTGCCATTATGGATTTCAGATAAAAATTGACACAAGAACCTTAGGGTTTAATGACCAACAAATGGTAGATGCTTCACACTCAGCAGATAATAACAACTTAATGAGCTCGGTAAACCAGCTTAATCAATGTGATGAGATTTGATGTAAATACCTTAAATTTCGCTTAGAAGATGGTTTGATCACCTTGATTCGCTCTGCCCTACTTCTCAAAAACTTGGTGAATGAAAATGACTGCATAAAATGCTTTAAGTACACAATAAACCTTATCGGGCTCCGTGCACATTAGGTTAAAATATTAAATGCACTCGGTTCCACTAAACTTTCTTTCCATTTTATGCTTTAACCAAGTAACCAACCTTCCTTCATTTACCGACTAGACAGGTTTCCTGTATTCACCGACTTGACAGGTTTCCTGTAAAGTGCTTCAAAAACTTTGATAGAATTTCAAACTTACTACTACATCTTACTATGCAGATTTTGAATTCAGTACATACTAAAATAGGAACTGTTAAGATTTAACCTTGTGAGAATGCAGTCCCTTCATACCTTTACTAATTAATTTGGAGTGGGGGCACCTAACTTGGTAGGTAAGGTGCTTTCTTCATTTGACACAATTTCCTTCTTCCTCCAAATCATCTTTAATTTCTCTTTTATTTCCTCAGTGTCTTCTCTAGGTTGATCTCTGCAATCTCCAGCCAAGTGTCCAACTTTGTGACAATGAAAACATGCCATACTAGGATTTCTCCATGATCTTCGGTTGTTCATTCCAAACCTTATAAAGCAGTTGGCACTTATATGTCCATATCTTCCACAACATTCACACCATATCCTTGTATTGTAATCGCATGGTACTGTAGAATATTATCGGTAAGGATCTGTGTGAGTTTGGTAACCTCTAGTATTTGCTCGGTGTGCAGACCACATGTGGTTCTTTTGCTTAAACCAACACTTCTCGGTACTATGTCCATATCTATTGCAGTTTTTACAAAACCCTTTGAATTTTTCTTTCTAATAATTGTTAACAGACTTTGTCCTACATTGATTAGATGTGTGACCATATTTATTGCAGTTGCAACAATAGCCATTGGACTTAGTGACATTCGGTTGCTTGCCTTTTCTGATTTGGCACATGTTGGCAGTATGACCTTGATATCCACAGTAGTTGCAAATAGGCTTCTTTCTTTTGATGTTCTTCTTGATTCCAACTTGCTTAGATGATTCTCCTCTCTTGGTAGTACAGATTCCCTTTTCGGTAGAGTCTTTTCCTTTGTAACTGAGTCCTGCTTCTTTGTAGGGTCGTCTTGTATTCAGTTGCTCATCCAACATCTTTGATGCTTCATAACTCTTCTTCAATGTTTCCTTGGATTTCTTCTATGTTTCAAGTTCATTGCTCAACCTTGATACTTCAAGTTTCAATGCTTGATTCTCATCATCTTTCAGATTTGCTTCATGATGTGCATAACCTAGTTGATCTGACAGATTTTGTTGAATCCCAGACAACCTTATGATTTCATCATCCTTATCAGATACTAAAGCTTCAAGTTGTTGTTTCTCTCTTTCTAGATCTCTTACTTTGTCCTCGGTTGTCCTCAATGCATCAAGATTTTCAGTCATCTGTGTGCTGAAATGTTCATGTTCTCTTTTCATTGCTTTTAGTTGATCAGCCAGTGCTTTGTTCTTTTCTTTCAATTGTCTAATCATTTCTTTTGTCTCTTCAGACATACTATTCTCAGATGATGTCTCAATTTGTTCCACTAACTCTTGAGAGTCCTGCAAATCATCAGATAATATTCTTCTCACTTTCAGAGATTTTTGCATTTGCCTTTGCATGTCTACAATCACTTAATTAGCATGATCCAGCTCTTCTTGCAGATACACAATCCTCCGAGATTGTTTGTAGCCTTCCATTGATAATATCTTTCTCTTTAGGCACTTAAACCCTTTTCCAAGATTCAAGCTCTGATACCAATTGTTAGGCCCAATATGGAAAGCTAATGTACTGAGAGGGGAGGGGTGAATCAGTACTTCAAATCTTTTTATCAACAATATCTTTACTGTTATGCATAAACCAAAAACTGTTGTAACATAACATAAAGCTAAAACAAATAAGTAACAATCATACATGATTCACTCCATAACACATATATTTTGGTTACGCATAAACTCTTGGTTAGAGAGAAAAACTGTGGTGGGGATGGCACCCACAACTTCACTACTGCAATAATAAAGAGTGCTCGGTTAGAGCTACATATTTAGCTATTTCTGATAGCTTACCCTGTTAGGAGTATCAAGATCTGTTAGATCTACCTTGCTAAAGGATTTTACAACACTTTATCTAAATGTTGCACCTGGTTAGAGGCTTTACAATTTATAGACTTGATTAGAGTCTTTTACCCTGTTAAAGGTTTCTCTTACAACTTCAAAATATTACAATAAGACTTTACAAATATCTGCAACTTTACATCTGAAATGTTGTAGCAGATTCTATGTGCTCAAAATAAGATTACCTTGCCTATAGCATACCTCAGTAACTCATAAAGTAACTCGGTAAACCCTTTTGTTTACTCTGTTCTTTGACTGTTCTCTGAAAACCTTCTCGGTGACCTCTGTATCTCTATAATAGTCATAATACTCTGTGATTTCTCATGTATCACATAAGTCTTGCTTCATACACATATGCACACACATTTCTCTCTTTCACATGTTGCTAACCCTAGATTCATGTTGTATAAATAGATCTCTTATGTCAGTGATCTAATTCATTGCTTCGATCTTACAAACATGATTTCTCGAATGAATAACCATGCAAAATATTTCATTGGTTAGATGACCTCAAAATCATACAAAATCTATATGTGTAATTTCCAATGCAATAACGGTTCTATGTGCCTCAATCTTGTAACATGTTTTCATATGTGTGTCCAGGTTCAATGAATCTAGTAACACGTTTCACTCGGTGTATATCAACTCAGTGTGTCATCTTTACTGCTCGGTAGACATGAAATAACACTTGGTAGACAGCTCGGTGTATACTGGGCTCTGTGACTGTTTTCCTTTTGTAACCGACTAGACTGTTCATACCGACTAAATATTTCGGTAGTAGTAACCGACTAGAGTATATAGAACGACTTTGGATATAAAACTAATGGCAATTTGATAAGTAGTAACAGGTATAGATTAGCATGAAGCAATATCGTAGATAGCAATGGATGAATTTAGATAGAGTAATGGATACTAGAGGAAGGATAATGGGAGATGTGGTATGAAGAATAGAGTGGATGAAATTTTGACCCCAAGTATAAAGGTCTCCATTTGTAAAGAGGTGATATGTAAGATTGTCACAATATTTAGCACCACCTAAATAAGTGTTCCTAAACTTTTCAAAGATAGAGACCCAACCCACACTTAGAACCTCTGGAAAATGCAACCAAACATATCTAGAAACTAGGAAGTAGACTCAAAAGGGAAGAAGAATCCCAAACTGGAGCAAGGTACTTAGTCTTTGATTACCCATGTGTGTGCAATTGGGTTCATTCTGGCTCATATGATCATTGTAATCTTTAGAATCCAGTGTGGCTAGCTACATGAGTTATCTTGACTTCAAAAGTATCCTGGATAGAGCCTCGCTGCCAGAAAGAATCCATAGCTCCAATGAGGTTATCGCTGTAATATCACAAATATTGCTCCATTGCCAGCCAGGCATCCATAGCCCTGATGGAGTTACTTGCATTTTCCCATAGCCAAGCTTTTGATATTTGATTGTTTTTCTTTTCTTTTATGGATATTTCTTTTCCTGATCATGCTTTGGATCTTTTGATTATTGTCTTTTTTTTTTCTTATTTTGATTGCATTGGCTTGTAAGTAATGAAACTTACATGGGTTTGATAATTACAATGGCACTGAAGCAAGATTTTAGATTTTTCACTAGCCATGTCTTCAATTAAGAAATCACAATGATTTAGAGCAATTGATTAAGTGTATGAGATATAGTAATCAAAAGATGTTGGTACCAAGATACGATAAGTGGTTCTTTTCTGGATTGAGTGTGTATCCCAACGAAAAGATAATATTAAAGAGGAACAACCTCAGATTCTGAAGTGTATCATGAATAGATATCCAGGAAAAGGACTGAACATGAGATTCGAGCATGGGCAAGCATGTGACAAAATGACACAAATGCCTATTCACGGATGATGAATTTATGCAAAGGATTGAATGAAAGGGATGGAAGGATAGAAAAGAGGTGTTGGATAATAGATAGAATGTTTGAAGATTGGTGAGAGGATAGATGGAAATGTATTCAAGATTGTTGGCATATGGACACTCCAATGAGACATTGTGTGTGATTGAAGGTTTTGTCATTGATGGCAACCTTGCAATCCTATGGCACCGGCAAGACATTATACCAGCAAAGCATTACTCAGGCAACCTTGCAATCCTATGGCAATGGCAAGACATTATACTGGCAAAGCAATACTCAGGCAACCTTTCAATCCTATGGCACCGGCAAGACATTATACCGTCAAAGCATTACTCAAACAAGACAGTGCACCGGCATCAGCAAGATCAATCTACACCGGCACCGGCACAGAAGATGTACACCGGCACAGAAAAGAACATATATACCGACACTGAGGCCGACAGAATTTTTGATATGTAATATTTTGTTTATTATTGTAAGCCGACTTGGCAAATTGTAAAATGACTCTTGTATATAAAAGAGATCATTGTAGACATTTGTAGGATATGAATAGGAAGCATAAAATAAATTATAAGGCAGACCTAATGTGCGAATTGTAGGTAAAGGGTATATGTAAAGAACAGAGAAAGAACCGGTACTAAATCTAGCATTGAAGATGCTATTGTAAAGCAGTACAGAATATTGGATTTGTGTAAATCCTCATTGTAAGTCAATGTGACTTCTTATTGAGCAGTGAGCTCTAGGCAGTTGGTCTTCCTGCATGTGTAGGCCTCTATTGTAAGTAATATTCTCTTATTGGCCAGTAAGTGAATATTGTGGGTCACAAATCCCACCGAGGTTTTTCCCACACCGGGTTTCCTCGTTAAACATCTTGTGTTATGGTGTTCTTTTCATGTGGATGTTTTTTATTCTGTTATTTACATTAATTCTTACATACCGGTATACTGTTACTTTATGTTCTGCATATTCAACTTCAAGAAAATTTCATTACCGGTCAGATACTGATTCACCCCCCCCTCTCAGTATCTGTGGGAACCCTAACAAAGATGAGTGTTGGTACACAACTTGAGAAGTGATGAAGAGATGGAGGAAAATTGAATTTTGGGACACAAGAAACCAAAATAGATAAAAGAAATGATGGAAGAATAGTTTTGAAAAGATGTTTAGATAGATGTTTGAAACAAGTTCAAAGATGTGTTCCTTTATTGATCTTTCTTATGGATCATTTGAGGTGATGGAATGGTGGATGGAGGGAAGTAAGGACCCAAGATGGATGGAAGGGATGGAGAGTTTGAATTTGGAATGAAAGGACCTAAAATGGATTTGGAGGATGAAGAGTTTGACTTTGGAATGAAAGGACCTAAAATGGATTTGGAGGATGAAGAGTTTGAATTTGGAACGAAAGGACCTAAAATGGATTTGGAGGATGAAGAGTTTTCTTGATCTTGATCTTCACTTGGAGTAGGATCATTTGAGTTTTTTATTTTCTCTTGATTTTGAATTAGATTAGTGAAGGAGATGGAAGGGATATCATTCTCTTTCTTAGGAGGTGGATGTTGAATGGGACTCTGCTCTTGAGATAAAACGAAATCATCATGGATGGAATACCAAAATTTTAAGGGATCGTCATAAGATTCTTGATAGGTAGGATCATGATAAAAAATGGAATTAGATTGGAGAGCCATGATATCTTGATCTTGATTTAGGCTAGGACTCATTTCCTTTGAATAAGCTTCTTCTTTTTCAAGCGACAAGGGATGATCACATGAGCGATCAAAGTTTCAGTTTAGATAGGTTGATGTTGTTGACTTGATGGATACTTCGTTTCGGATACTCAAGCTCACTAAGTCAAATAGAGGGTTTGTTCAATAGGCCCCTATGACAAAGTATGTCAAATGATATGGATAGAGTCTCTTGATATGGAAACTTGACTTGACTAACTTGAATACCTATCTAGGTATTGTTGTCATTGAGATAGTTGGATGATATACTCTTGATCACTTGGTTTGATTTGGTGTTTCAAATGTTGGAAAGCCTTTGTATTACCCTTTTGATCAATTTTTTCAGCAATTTGTTGGATTTCTGCTCACTCGTAGATGATAATCTTCTTCAATTTTTGACCATTTGGAACATGTTATAGACATAAAAGACACAATGTTGAATAAACAAAATGCACAAGCAAGTACAAATCTTATGGCAGGCTGAGACAATAGTTGTTGAATCTCACATGGGGTTTCCCCCGAGGCTACGCTATTCAAAGCGCATATTTAGATGCTTGACCCCACTGGCTCCACCCTCGGCACTCACTTCTTCGGGGTAGCCAAGCACCAGTTTCCATGAAAAATCCTCATGGCAAACTTTATATCTCTACTAGAAACTGTATGTGTGTGAGCCACTTCAGAGGTCCGACCTCTTGTCCCAACAACTAGAAGGATTTTGGCAACTAGTACAAGTGGTTTTTAGTAAAGGCTTTCGGTCATGTGGCCATACATGCGGCACTTTCAACTCTGTAAATACAGAAGGTTCCCAGCCTATAAAGGTTACACTCCATAGGGTTTATGGGGAAAGATAGTTTCGGTATGAACTTATCAACACATGTTGCTTGTGACTTTTGTCACAAACACGATTTATTTAGAGTGAATTGGAAGGACTCGATATTAGCCTGTTTCCACTTTAAGTCGTTCCTCTCTCACTGGCCCCCTCAAGGCAGCTCGGGAAGGTAGGCCCTCTAAAGGATTTATTTGCTTGAAAGTAAAGAAAGTATAAAAGAGTGGGTTTGGCTTTTTGGTCACCCAATTAAGGGGAGAGCATATACCTACCACTTTTGAGACACAGAATAGAAGTGTTCTTTTTTAACTTTCCACAGCAATGTGATCTATCCTCTATTTGGAGATGTTGCTCCAACAAGCATGGTGTTTATTTTAGCCCCACATAGCAAATAATTTTCTAAACTAGAAATTGGAAATCTTGGTCAACAAAATGAAAATCGTTGCAAAAAGTAACTTATTTTTTAAAAATGGACAAGTTGATTGTTCTTTTTAACTTGCAAAAAAATAAGATTGATTGTGCTTTTTACCTTTACAAGAAAATGAAAGATTGTTATTCTTTTTAGAGCCCAAAATTTGAGGTGTGAATCCCAACTTTGCAAGAAAGTAAATGTTTGATTTGTTGTTCTTTTTACCTGGCAAATGTGATTATTTTTAGAGCCCAAAAACAAGTGAGGTACTTTTTAGAACACCAAATTCAAAAATGAAGTTCTTTTTACCCAAAAAGGAAATATGATTTTTTTTAACCAACTTTGAAAAAGCTAGAAAAGAAATCACTAAATCCTAACTTAACTCCTCCAAATCTACAAGAAATTGTTAGAAACCTACAATAAAAAAAGAAGTTAGTGAAAATCCAAAACCTTAGGTGGGCTTCCACAAGCCTAATTTCAAATCTTGGTTACAAAATTTTCACTCCTAATCCTAAAATGCCCTGAAATTTGACTAAGTCTCAAACATCCTGACAATATATATGGAATATATCTTAAAGTATAAGAAAGAGAAAAGAGAAGAGGAAATGTCACTTATACTTAAATGTTATATTCCATATAGATTACCCTTGCAAAAGCCTAATTTCAAGATTTGATTAAAAAATTTGCACTGCTTCAAATGCGTTAAACTATCTGTCAAATGCGCTAACCTGCGTTACAAAAGCGCTAACCTGTGAAGCAAATGCGCTAACCTGTGATGCAAATGTGCATATTTTCAAACAAAAGTGCTAACCTACATGACATATGTGTTAATCTGTGATGCAAAAGCGCTAACCTATGATGCAAATGCGCAAATTTTTAGACAAAAGCACTAACCTACATGACATATGCACTAACTTGTGATGGAAAAGCGCTAACCTATGGTGCAAATGCGCTAAACCATCTGTCAAATGCGCTAACCTACATGACATATGCACTAACCTATGATGCAAATGCGTGGACTTTAAGACAAAAGCGCTAACCTATGGTGCAAATGTGCTAACCTAGAAGGTAAATGCGCTAACCTAGGATGCAAATGCGCTAACTTGCAAAACAAAAGTGCTGTCAAAATTCACACATGCATGAATTTGAATTACAAATGCGTTAATTTTACTTTTTTGAGATTTTTAAAGGTATATGCGAGGTCTATGAGCCCCACGGTGGGCGTCAAAATGTGTGAGCTTGAATTTCATCCTCAGAATGTTACCTGTAATAAGTTAGTTTCACAAAATACAAATGGAAATGTATACAGGAAATCCAAATTCAACCAATGAAACTGCATGAAATACATATTAAAATAAAACATTATTTTACCTTCATGGCTTATGTCTCATTATGTCCTAAGTCCATTGTTCCTGGTTGCAGATGGTGTGCTCTCAGATAATGCATTGTTGGCTTCCAAGATGGCATATGAAGAATGGACTGATAACTTGTAGTTAACTGATACTATGATATGCAATACTACATGATTATGCTAAAATGATTATGCTAAATGATATTTGCTATTTTCTATTTGCTTCAAAAAAACTCACAGATGCATAAGATTGGCTTGCAAAATGCACTTGAAGTCTCTTGAAGTCTAACTTGAAGATTAACTCTCTCAACTGAAGCTCCTGATTTTATAGACTTTGAGAGGATTAGATGATGTGGCTTAAATCAACGGTCCTAATCAGATCTACAGATTTGGATGGTTGTGAGCAAAGGTGAAGGTTGAGAGAAAAGGGGAAGGAGAAGACAAGTGTCACTCATCTCACCTTGACTGGGTTGTTGATTGAGGGAATCTAGGGATGGTTGGAGGAAATTTAGGCATGAAAGGACAAGTGGACTCAAGTCCTTCCTAAGATGTAGGGGGTGTTGGAGAGAATATAGGAAATGGTTATGAAATATGTGTACATACACAATTTTCATTAAGTTTGGAAGTTGGAGATAAATCATGAATTAATATTTAAAAAATATTAATTTCTTTAGCCACGTGTTTGATGAGTTGGCAAAGGGAAGATAAAGTGGAGATGGAGGGTGAGTTGGAAAAGGGATTAAATAATTTAGGAATTATTTAATATTTGAGACTATAGGATAGGAGAATAACTATTAAATATTAGATATTTAATTGCTTGGAGGAGATAATTAAATATTAGATATTTAATTAACTTGGTTAGAGGAATAAATAAATATTAGATATTTAATTAATTAGAAGAATAGGATAGATGAATTGATTAATAAAATATTAATTAATAGAAAGACATGAAATGAATTAAATAAATTAATCTTTTCAAATTAACTATTTAATAGAAGAATAAATATTAAATAAATATAAAATATTTATTTAATTGCTCATAGCCAATTTTTATGTTTATACAAGTGTACTCATCTTTTCTCTCATCTTTTCCTTTAAGGTTTCATATTCATGGGAATCTGTAACTCTGCGTTTAAGAAGTCGATCCAAGAAAATTGTGGTGTTGGTGTTTGTGTTGGCTCTGTTGGACCCTGCAATTAAGATTCAATACTCATTATTCAATAATATTAACAATGCAGCATAATAAAATATTGAAAAGTGTGTTAACTTATTGAGCCCCGCAAAAGGTATAGGTTGGAAAAGTTATTTTGTGGTTTGTGTTTTGTTTGGTTGCAAGTGTGGATCCACCTAAGGGTAAGTGCATCAAGATGGTGAATAGAAAAGAGGCCACATGCAACAAAAAAAGTGAAATTTTTCATAACCTATGCGTGTTCTATGAATTTCAAAAATGTGCTAGGCTTGGTAGCCAAAAATAATAAAATAAAATAAAAGTTCCTCAAAACGTGTATGGGTTATGCAAAACATGCTAGGCTTGCTAGCCAAAAATATGAAGATTTTTTGATAACCCGTATGGTTTATGCAAACCTAATGGGAACGTTCACAATTTCTCATAACCTGTACGGGTTATGCAAAACTAGAAGTTTTAGCCTTAGTTTTGCATAACCCATACAGGTTATGCAAAACTAGGAACCAAAGAGGAATTGGGGAGAGAGAGAGAGAGAGGGGGGGGGGAGATAGGAAGAGAGGGAGAGAATAGGATAAGGAGATGGGGTGAGAGAGAGAGTTAGAGAGAGAGCAGGGAGAGGGGGAGGGAGAGAGAGTTAGATACAGAGAGATAGGGAAAGAAAGAGGAGGGAGAGAGGGTGAGAATAGGATTGAGAGAGAGAGAGATAATAGGATGAAGAGAGGGGGATGAAGGGAGAGGTGTTGGCATTGAGTTGTCATTGATATCAACCCAGTATGAAGAAGATTGAACCGACATAAGTTGTTGGCATATGCACACTTCAATGAGACATTGAAGGTAATTAAAGGTTTTGTCATTGATGGCAACCTTACAATCCTATGGCACCGACAAGGCATTACACCGGCATCAGCAAATCACACTCTACACCGGCACTCAGACCACTGGCACTAGCACAGAGAAAGGAAGCATACCGACACAGAGGCCAACAGGATTTTTGATATATTATATTTTGTTTATTATTGTAAAAACTTTGTAAAGCCGACTTGGTATCATTGTAAAATGACACACATATATAAAAGGCCATTGTAGGACATTTTAAGAAGTAAGGAATATGGATAGGAAAAATTATTAGGCAGACCTATTATGCGAAATATAGGTTAAGGGTTTTATGTAAAGAACAGAGTAGAAACCGGTACTGAATCTGGCATTATAGATGCTATTGTAAACCAGTACAAGACATTGGATTTGTATAATCCACATTGTAAGTCAGTGAGACTTCCCATTAAGCAGTGAGCTCTAGGCAATTGGCCTTCCTGCATGTGCAGGCCCCTCTTGTAAGTAATATTCTCTTATTGGCCAGTAAGTGAATATTGTGGGTCACAAATCCCACCGAGGTTTTTCCCACACCAGGTTTCCTCATTAAATCATTGTGTTATGGTGTGGTTTTCATGCGGTTTCTTTCATTTCTATTTATTCCATTATTTCTTGCATACCGGTACACTGTTATAATATGCTCTACATGTTTTAAGTTAAGAAATTTTAATTACCGATTAGATACTGATTCACTCCCCCCCCCCCCCCCTCTCAGTATCTGTGGGAATCCTAACAATTGGTATCATAGCCTGGTCCTCTATTTTCAGAAGCCTAACAGCTTGAGGAAGATCTTGACACCAGTAAAGATGGAAAATCTGATGAAGCAACTAGAAGCAGCTCTCTCAGACTATGATACAGAGAAATTGAAAAACATCAAACTTGAAGATGATCTAAAGGCAGCTCAAGATATCATTCAGGCACTCCAAGAAAATTTTACCATTGCAAGGAACAAGAGAAAAGAATTATGTGAAAAGATGCAAAATGAGAATGATGAAAAGGAATCACTTAATGATCAGTTAAGCAAGCTAAAACTGGAGAACATAACAATGAAGAATGAGATGCAAGACATGACCATGAGATTTTGCAAAGAAAATGAAGAAAGAAAGAAGAATGAAGAAGAATTGACCAGAAGACTATGTGATGCAGCAAATGAGAACACAAGACTTAGCTATGAAAATGACCTATTGAAGACAGATCTGATGCATACACAGAATGACTCAAATGAACTGATGAGACAAAAAGAGATCTTAGAAAGAGAACTGGATATTGCAAATCAACACAAAGACAAATTCAAGAAAAGCTTAGAAGAACTTGGTGACACTTGTGGAATTGGCTTTGAAACAAGAGAAAGCTCTGGTACTGCAAACACTCAGGATCACAGCAAACCGGTAAGGCAACCTAATGCTTATAAATTCAATGGAAAATCCTTTAACTGTAATAAGTACGGTCATAGAGCAAATCAATGTAGATCTAGAAATTATCAGAACATCAACACACCCACCGGTCAATGTTCAAAATGCTACAAAGTTGGTCACAACTCTGAAAAATTGTAGAATGAATGTGAGATGTTATGTTTGTGGAAGATTTTGACACCTATCTAATCAATGTAGAACACAAACCGACATAGGTTATGGAAAAGCTATTCAGAAAAACAATGTGATTTGTTATGCATGTAACAAGATTGGGCATATTGCAAAATTCTGTAGAAGCAAAGGATCACTGGCAAACAATAGAAGTTCTAGCTTGAAAGGGAAAGAAAAAGTTGAAGAGGTAAAGCAAGAATTCTCAAAACAATGGATTAGAAAAGAAGATCTAAATTTTGGGAATACTCCTCCACCGGTAGAACCAATCAACACTCCATTGGCATAACAGAGTATTGCTCCACCGGCAGGAAGTTCTTCATCAAACTGAAGAAAGCTTCTTTGAGGGTTTGGCAATCAAATGACAGATGTGCTATTATTCCCTCGATTCAAGATGAGAAGTTGACAAATACTTATATACCGGCAAACATGTTAAGTGACTACTTAACCGGCATGCATTAAATATGGTAGATGGCAAATAAACTTTATAAATTTGCGATTTTTGCTCCATTTCACTTCACCGAGATTTCAAACATTTGAAGAGCGCGAAAATTATGAGCTAAGGCATTTCGAGCAAAGAGGCAAGAACACTTCAAGCAATCAATCCACCCTAAGGCAGAAAAAGGTATTTATCATCATGGCATCCACCTCTGCACTTGAATATATAGCAAACCCTACTGTAGTCGAGGTTATAAAATGCCCTAGGCTCGTATTTCAACTAGTTCCCGAGGTAGCAAAGAAAGATGATACTGTAGGTGCTTTTTCTCAAATTCCAAAAGGAGTTGTTTATGTTGAAGACCCCAGAATTTACATTCATTGCAACATAGAGGAATTAGGAGATGAAGAGATCAAAACAATGTATAAATCTGTCATATGTGATGAATCCGAAAATGTAAAAAGTGAACATAAAATTGTTGAAACCCTAGGATTTACTGAAATCCTTAGCATTCTTGAATTCTCCAAGGATGTGATTAGGATAGTCTTAAGTAGGGTACATGGTGAATTTTTCTGGTTAGATGCAATTCACAAAATTACCAAGGAAGTTGTCAAAGCAGTGACAAGGTTACCCTCAACCGGTAAAAGGCCAGACAAGACTAAAAAGGTCTCAAATGACCTAGTAACTAAGCTAACTGGTGCAACATCTGACAAAAGGTCCTTGAGAGTCAATGATGTAACCGACACTAATGTGAGATTTATCAGCATGATTTTAGGGTATAAAGCAACTCATGCAAATAGACTCAACTTAGTTTCAAGTTTATGCATTAAGAATGTTTATGACATGATTACAGACAATGTGAAAATTGACATATGTGAATGGTTAAAAGATGAGTTAATTGAGAACTTAGGCAAGATAAAGAAAGATAAGAAAGGAACTTTTAGGTTTGGAAATCTACTTGTATGCTTGATGCTATACATAACCAAACAGGTTCCCGGTATAGGTTATAAAGAACTTGGATTTGATATACCGGTATGGAAACAATTAACAGAACTATTCAATAACATGGGTGAAGACAAGGAAAAGAATATCAATGAATACTTTCAAGCACTTAAGGCCAAAATGAAGAAGAGAATCAGATTATCATAGAAAATTGTTGACAAGTATAAAGATAACATATGCTTTGTAATCAAAAAGGATGAGATCTGGATGGAAGCAGTCATCCCAAGGACAATTTGGGTAATAGAAATGGGTTATGAGACTGATGACCTTATCATTGAAACATATGCTAAAGCACTTCTAGAAGCGCCCAGAGAACCAAAGGAAGAAGTATTTGGTAGTGCTGAAACCATAGAAAGTCAAATACAATCTCATAAAAGAGTAAAAAAGGTTGAGGCAGTTGTAAGAAGAGGTTCTAAACAGGCAAAGGCTATTAAAGAAGATGTGACGAAACAAACCGGTATCACTGAGGATGAGTTAGGAGCTCCACAGCCTGAAACTCACCTATCACCACACTTCTTCGGAGAATGACATGCCTACAACTTTCAAGAGAGTTGTAAGGAAAAGAGATCCTTCACCGGAAACCACACCTTCACCCAGGAGAACAAGATAGAAACAACAAGCAGTGAGATCTCCGGTTAGAAAGACTACACCAAAGAAGAAACTAACACCCAAAAAGAAGAAGAGGACAAAACAAAACATGGCCCCTCTTGACATATTGCTAAATGAAATTACAGAGGAAGGGAAACTAAATAATATAGAGAAATTGTATGACACTCTGACAGCAGATGAAAAAGAACAAGTTGAGAATAGTGTTATTTTGCACATGGACATGTATAAGAAATTTTTGATGTAAGTGGTAGATGAACTACCTAAAGAATTGTTTAAAAGATTGGAAGCAATAAGGCAAGTTGTTGTAGATCTTGATAAGAAAATCAAGATAGAAAAGCTACTTGTTGTTTACCCAGTGAACTCACCTAAAGAAATAGATGAATTAATTGCAGAAGCCAACCGGTCAGTATTCTCTACTACACACCAGCACATTGCATTAATGGTTGGAAGAGTCAATGAGGTAACTGAAGAAATAGAAAATGTATGGGATATATTCCTAGTTGAAAAAAAAAAAAAGGAAGAGTACATGAGCCACAAACCTATAAAGGTATATCAGAAGGACAAGGACAAAGGTAAAGGAAAGGTTGGTGGACCTCCAAGTATCAAAGTAAAAGACAACTTACCCCCACCTCCTTTGATCACTCCACCAGTAACAACAAGAACTACAGAAGATCAACCGGCAGTTGAAAGTATGGATGTAGAGGATATCAATCCCAATCCTGAAGTCTTATACATAGTAGATGTTGATACACAAAAGATCAACATTGTGGTAGATAAAGATACAACTGGTAAGATAGACATGACTAGTGAGCCACCGGTAACTAAGCAAACTAATCAAACACAAGAGAAACCGGACACAGGAGAACAAGTAGAGACTTAGACTCAGACTGAGACAGAGCAACAGAAAGAGAAACAAGAAGAGCAACAAGCTCTGGAACAGGTACAGGAACAGATTCATGAGGAAACAGTGCAACTGGCAATAGGAGAAGTACAAAAACCATTGCTTAAGGAAATGCAAACACAAACAGACCTACTAGAGGTCACAACAAGCTTGGTCACTTCCTCCACCGGCAGTATTCGGAATGTTGGTTCCTCATCAGCAGGCTATAAATCAACTAATGTAACAGAAGTACTCTTAGATTCAATCAAAAGGATAATAGATTGTAATTCACAAGCTTATAAGGCTATAGACGATACAATCCCAATTTTGAAGAGGCTAGCTCCTAATTGCAACATAGACAATAAAGATTCTTTAAGTCAAATTGACATTTTGTCCAAGTACATCACTGAGAACACAGTGACAATTGAGCAAGTAAAGGAAGAGGCATTAAAGGATAAGATGGAACTTGAAAGGCAAAAATTCTTTGAAAATCAGATAAAGAAGTGTACAAGGGAATTTGACACACTTCTACCGGAACTATGCAATTTACTGAAAGAGTTCAAAACTTTGTATAAAGACATATGCAAGACAAACCTACTAACAGCTGACATAGATAAGCAGATGAGCAAGGCACGAGATGAAATCAATAAACTTGCAAACAATTTTGTTAACTCACTGGATACATTATCAGTTTTTGAACAGCAAATAACAAATTTTGAGGATGAGTTACTCAAGTTGGGAAGAGAAAAGCAGAGAATAGTAGATAAGGCAAAAAGTTTGAGACTAAGACTGAGTCCAAGATTGGACTATCTAGCATTCATGTGGAAGGAAATATCTGAGGCACTTGTACAGGGACAGAGAACACCGGCAGAGCATATGTAGTACCTCACCAGTACAGTTCAAAGAACCGAGACAACAATAAGAGACAGTAAGAAGTTTATAGATAGTATAAGCCTGATTTTGGCTGATCTTTTTCAATTGGTGACCACACAGGTACAAGGTTGAGACTACAACTCTATTGACACCTTGACAACCTCTGTCATTGATGCCAAAGGGGGAGTAGTGGTATGAGAAAATCCAAAATCACAGGAATCATATGCTCAGGGGGAGCACACATTTTTTTTGGTAACACATTTTTGGAAACAGTTTTTGGACTTCACAAGTTTTGGATACACTTTTGAATTTTCTCATGAGTGTTGCCATCAATGCCAAAGGGGGAGATTGTTGGCATATGCACACTCCAATGAGACATTGAAGGTGATTGAAGGTTGTGTCATTGATGGCAACCTTACAATCCTATGGCACCGGCAAGGCATTACACCGGCATCAGCAGATCACACTCTACACCGGCACTCAGACCACTGGCACCGGCACAGAGAAAGGAAGCATACTGGCATAGAGGCCGACAAGATTTTTGATATATTATATTTTGTTTATTATTGTAAAAACTTTGTAAAGCCGACTTGGTATCATTGTAAAATGACACACATATATAAAAGGCCATTGTAGGACATTTTAAGAAGTAAGGAATATGGATAGGAAAAATTATTAGGCAGACCTATTATGCGAAATATAGGTTAAGGGTTTTATGTAAAGAACAGAGTAGAAACCGGTACTGAATCTGGCATTATAGATGCTATTGTAAACCAGTACAAGACATTGGATTTGTATCATCCACATTGTAAGTCAGTGAGACTTCCCATTAAGCAGTGAGCTCTAGGCAATTGGCCTTCCTGCATGTGCAGGCCCCTCTTGTAAGTAATATTCTCTTATTGGCCAGTAAGTGAATATTGTGGGTCACAAATCCCACCGAGGTTTTTCCCACACCAGGTTTCCTCGTTAAATCATTGTGTTATGGTGTGATTTTCATGTGGTTTCTTTCATTTTTGTTTATTGCATTATTTCTTGCATATCGGTACACTGTTATAATATGCTCTACATGTTTTAAGTTAAGAAATTCTAATTACCGATTAGATACTGATTCACCCCCCCCTCTCAGTATCTATGGGAATCCTAACATAAGGAAGTTTAACATGAAGGCTTGTCAACTGGTATTGTGGAAGATAAAACCGGTATGAAGGCATGGAAGACAAGCGGGTATTGAGATTATTAGTGACATCACCGATAAGAGGTGATATGTAGTTGTGTGTTGGCATGTCAAATTATAACCAGTATGAAGGTTGATTATTTGTTTGTAATAAAGAGGCAGAGTGACAAAGAGATCACAAACCACCAGAGGTGAAGTTGAGCTACCGGTGTAGTGTATGCAATCGGATAGCAGGAGGAGTAAGTTTTACTGGTAAGGGCTTGTGTCGGTATGTGTTTGTTGAATATTCAAGTTTAAACCGACCTTATGTCGATAAACTGAGTGTATGTCAACGTGATGCCACATGGAGTTGAGGTGGCAAGCATGCAGAGGTCGGTCAAGTTTCCATCAACATGGTTGTTGGAGCAGTTAGTCAACATTAAATGAAACAACCACAAATCACGAGTCGATAATAGATTGATATGGCTCGAGAAAGAATGAAAGACAGAGGAAGATCAGGGAGTTGTTTGTGAGTAAAGATTATACCGATAAGGAGAAGAAGGGTAAATCGATATAAGGAACAAACCGACAGAGTGAGCATAGATTGTAGAGGTGACAAACTAAAAGAAGCAGTACCTGATAGAGAGTGACCAAGTGTGAGTTGAATTCAGAAGAACAGAGGGAGAGAAGATTTAATAGAGTTAGAATTTGTAGAAAGGCTAAGTTGCAGTGTGTGTTAAGTTAACACAAACCAGTAAGATTGAAATCGACATAGCAAAGTATTGAAGGGTTGCAAAACCTCATTTGCAATAGGGATCTCATTTGTGCATCTGAGTTTTCATATTATTTTCACTGAGTAGATGCTTAGTGTAGGGGTTGTAGGTCCTTTAGGTTGTAGACTATAAATTGTGTAGGGGTTGGTGCTCATAAATCAGGGGTTATTTCTCCTTGGGTTGGTGCCCTAAAATTTGTAATCAAATCTATTCATTGTGAGGTTGGATTGGCGCAGAAGATCTCCAACAGCTATTCTCACTGAGGTTCTTCCCACATTGGGTTTTCCTCGTACATCTGGTGTTATGTGTTGCATCTTCATGTGTGTGATGTATTAATATTTTAGTTATTTCTCCTACACACCTTGTTTGCATTGCTTTGGTAACCAGTCTGCATTTTGTGTATTTCATATTGAACTGGTATAGCTCTGATTAAGTAAAAATTATTTAAATCACTAATTCACCCCCCTCTCAGTGATCCATTGTGTCCAACAATTGGTATTAGAGCCTAGGTACCCTATTTTGTCAAAGATTTCTCTAGCTTGGTTAGATCCTGTTAAGTGTTCACAATGGCAAGAAATGAATCAACCTCCTCAAAATCCCCTATGTTTGATGGTGTCAACTATGCCTTTTGGAGTAGAAGAATGGAAACATATTTGTCCTCTCTAGGTTGTGATGTATGGATGTCAGTTGTGAATGGGTATACAGTCCCTAATAATCCTCCTACTGATATAGATGCTAAGAAGGAATATGAGAACAATGCTAAGGCAAAAAATTATATTCTTAGTGGGTTATCTAATAATGAGTTTGTTAACGTCATGCACTACTCATCTGCCAAAGCAACTTGGGATAAGTTGCAGAAAATATTTGAAGATGATGCTAAAGTCAAGGAAGCCAAGCTACAAACATTGGGAACACAGCTTGAGGGTTTGAAGATGAGAGATGAAGACAAGATTGTTGACTATCTCCAAAGGATTGATGAAACAACAAACACCATTAGAGGGCTTGGAGAAGAAATAAAAGATGAGGTAGTAGTGAAGAAAGTACTTAGATCCCTCACACCTAAGTATGATACAAAGGTTTCAACAATAGAAGAAGCAAAAGATCTGAAAGTCTTTACAATGGATGAGTTGTATGGTTCCCTAACTACTTGTGAAATGAGGACTGTCAGTACTGAGGCTATGAAGAAAGAAGTTGCATTCAAAACATCAAGAAAAGCAAAAAAAGAGTTTGCTCATGATGGAACCGGTGAAGACTCTAATGATATCATGAAAAACCTTGTCAGAAGACTCAACACGGGTTCAGGAATATACAAAGGCAAGATGCCCCTAAAATATTTCAACTGTGGAAAGATTGGATATTTTGCTACCAAACGTCTCTATGGTGATAAGAATGAAGATGATCAGTCAAGTCGTAGAAGATCATATGGTAAGGACATGAAGAAGAATGTCTACCAGTATGGTAGAAGAGGCAACCGGAAGCAGAATAGTCTTTACACACATGAAAATGATACCACAAATGAGGAGAGTGTCTCAGATGACTGTTGCAGTGAAGATGATGTTAGTGCAACCCTTTTCATGGCCCAAGAGGTTCTGGTACCTGAAGAAGGAGAAGAGAAAGAGCAAGAAGGAGAAGTAGATCTTGAAGCGGAGCTCATCAATGCCTTGGAAGAGCTGAAGAAAACAAGAAAAGATTTGAAGAAGGTGAAAAAGGCTGCAACTGAAGAACAAGAGATGTTGGAGAAATCTCTTGAAGAGTCTAAGAAAGCAATTGTAGATCTAAAACTTCAATTGGAAGAAGCCAAGAGGATCTGTGAAGTTACTAGCACCCTCTTGAGTAAAAAGGAGAAGGAGCATCACAACCTAGAAGAAGAAATTGTCAAACTCCGGAAGGAATTAGAAAAAAGCAAGGAAGAAATGAAAGTAAGAAGCAAATATGAAGGCAGCACCAAAGCTTTAGACAAGATGTTGAGCAAACAGAAGCAATCTAAGGATAACAGTGGCTTGGGATTTGAAGAGGGTCAAAATTCAAATGGCAAAGACATATCTAGTAAGGAGATATTGTTTACTTCTTCAAATGAAGGTTTAGAGAAGAAGATATTCATGGTAAGCAAACCTATAGGTAAGAAGACATATGCAGATGTTGTTAAGAACCATCACACAAACCGATATACACAATAAATGAACCAGAGACCATACTCAATGCACCGACATGCAGATCAAAGGAGAAATGTACGAGCTGATCATGAAGGATTCACCAGAGTCAGTTGCATGAAAGGAAGACCCCCGATGAGGTAGTCATTTGCCGAACCAAGACAATCTAACTAGTATGTTCCAAACTTTCATGGTTATTGTCACTAGTGTAATAAGTTCAATCATAGAATGGCAAACTGTAGGAAAATGAATGTAAACCCCAGTTTAGAGAGTAGAAACTCGTTTGTTGCTTTACTGGGTACAAATGTCACTTGCTAGAATTGCAATGAGTTTGGTCACAAGAGTTATGAGTGTAGGAGAAGTGTGCAGATGTCATACAAGAATGCTTTGCATACATCTTTCAATGCTAATATAAAATGTTACAAGTATCAAAATTTTGGTCACATAGCAAGGAATTGTAAGCTGAGAACTGGTAAGCAAAAGAAAACAATACTGGATTAGAAGATAGAGACTAAACTAGAACACAAGATGATAGAAGAGGAGAAGAAAGAAGAAAAATAGGTTTGGATAGAGAAGGAGAAGAACAAGACAGTGTCAGGCTTGATTGTGCAGACTGCTCTACATGCTGAAAGGAAAAATTTATGGGTAGTTGATAGTGGCTGCTCAAATCACATGACCAGAGACAAGAAATTTTTTATCAAGCTTGATGATTGGAATGGTGGTTCTATCCATTTTGGTGACAATTCCTCTATCAAGATTAAAGGTCATGGTACATTGAATATTGATGGTAAGCTTAAGGCTCATGATGTGTACTATGTGGAAGGACTAAAGCACAATTTCCTGAGTGTAAGTCAGATGTGTGACAAAGGGTACAAGTTCACATTTGACTCTATCGGTTTTCATATAAGAAAGCAGAGTACCGGTCAGATTGTGGCAAAAGGAAAGAGAATAGATGGTAATGTCTACAATCTGAGGGAATTCTATGAGTCCCAATGTATGATGGGACAGGTTGTTGAAAGTTGGTTGTGGCACCAAAGATTAGGCCATGTGAACTTTGATAATCTAGTGAAGATAAGCAAGAACCGATATGTAAGAAACTTTCCACAAATAACTAAACCAGCAAGTACCTTTTGTGATGAATGCATCAGAGGCAATCAAATCAAAGTGAGTTGCAAAACAAAAGAGTATAATACCTCAAGACCTCTAGAGTTAGTACATACAGATTTATGTTAACCATCAAGGACAAGGGCTTTGACTGGTGAGAGATACTTCATGCTATTCATTGATGACTACTCAAGGATGACTTGGGTGACATTTTTGCATGAAAAACCACAGGCATTTGAAAGATTCAAATTTTTTAGAAGGATGGTTGAAAATGACAATGGACACCAGTCAAAGTGTTTAAGATCAGACTGGGGTAGATAATATTCTTCAAATGAGTTTATTGACTATTGTGAGAAACATGGAATCTGGAGACAATATTCTACTGCAAGAACACCACAGCAGAATGGTGTGGCAGAAAGAAAGAATAGGATAGTAAAGGAAATGGCTAGAACAATGTTGAATGAGGCCAACATACCAGATACATACTAGAAGGAAGCAGTTCATACTATTGTCTATACATTAAACCGAGTACAGCTCAGAGTGAACAATAGAATGACTCCTTATGAGTTATGGTACAATTGGAAACCATCACTTAAGCATTTTAGAGTGTTTGGAAGTAAGTGCTTCATCGAGAGAGATGTTGATGGATTATGAAGTTTTGATTCCAGAAGTGATGAAGGAATCTTCTTGGGTTACTCAACCAAGAGAAAATCCTACAAATGCTATAGCAAGAAATTGAGAAAAATGGTTGATAGTATAAATGTGAGAATAGATGAAGACCTACATAAGAAAGAATCTACACCGACACCCTATATTGATGCTTCAGATGATGAGCATGAAGATCATTCTAACAATGGAGCAGTAGAAGAAGCGCCAAGCAAGAACTCCAAACGGTATGTGCAAAAGAACCATCCAGAAGAATAGATCATAGGAGATAAAAATGAAGGTGTGCAGACCAGAAGAAGACTAGCCCTGAATGATGAGCGGGTAAATTTATACCTCATGACAGAATTATAACCCAAAACTTTTGATGAAGCTAACAAAAGTGAGAAAAGGGTAGAAGTCATGGATGAATAGTTGAAACAAATCGAAAAAAATTAAACATGGGAACTTGTTCCTAGACCGGCAGACAAGAATGTCATAGGTACCAAGTGGGTCTACCGGAACAAGATGAATGAAGAAGGAAAGATAATCCAACATAAAGCAAGGTTAGTTTGCAAAGGGTATGCTCAAGTGGAAGGTATTGACTTTGAAGAAACCTTTGCACCGGTTAAAAGGTTAGAGGCAATAAGAATGTTTTTAGCTTTCTCTGCCTATAAAGGCTACAAGGCTTACCAAATGGATGTCAAATCTATTTTTTTGAATGGTAACCTTGAAGAAGAGGTGTATATGCAACAACCAGAGAGGGTTATCTTTTACATGATGATGAAAGTTTTGTATATCGGTTGAAGAAAGCCTTGTATGGCTTGAAGCAGGCTCCTAGAGCATGGTATTCCCGGTTGGATAAATACTTGAAAGAGCAAGGATTCCACAAAGGGAATGCAGACAGTAACTTGTATGTCAAGGTAAATGAAGATCACATGATTATAGTGGTTGTATATGTGGATGATATTATCTTTGGTGGAGACAAGGACATCATGTGCAAAGAATTTGCAGATCAGATGAAGATAGAATTTGAGATGTCCATGCTAGGCGAGTTGTCCTATTTTCTTCGTTTGTAGATCTTAGAGAAGGAGAAAGGAATTTTCATCTCCCAAACCAAGTATGTGAAAGACATACTGAAGAAATTTGAAATGGAGGACAACAAACTGGTAATTACTCCAATGGTTACTGGTTGTAAGTTGAGAAAACTAGATGAGTCACCGGAAGTTGAGAAAACATTGTATAGGTCTATGATTGGTAGTCTGTTATATTTAACAACATCTAGACCAAACATTGTACAAGTTGTTTGCATGGTAGCAAGATTCGAAGTTGCTCCTAAATAGTCTCACTTAAATGCAGTCAGAAGAATCTTCAGGTATCTGCAAGGAACTATAAGTTATGGCCTTTGGTATCCAAAGAAAGGAAACTTCTCTTTGTAGGCTTATACTAATGCAGATTGGGCAGGAAGTATTGATGACCGGAAAAGTACAAGTGGGGGTGCTTTCTACTTAGGAGACCCATTAGTATCATGGAACAACAAGAAGCAAGACTCAGTGTCATTATCCACTGTTGAGGCCGAATATATAGTTGTTGCTACATGTTTCTCACAAGTGCTATGGATGAAGCAAATATTGAAGGACATACAAGTGGAGATACCAGATCCTATTCCAATTTGGTGTGATAACTCAAGTGCAATCAACATCTCCAAGAATCCAGTAATGCACTCAAGAACAAAACACATTGCAATCAAGTATCACTTCTTGAAGGAGAAGGTAGCAGATAAGGAGGTCATTGTTGAATATGTTTCAACTGGTGAGCGAATTGCTGACATATTTACCTAGCCACTTCCTTTGGGCCCATTTGAGTACTTGAGACACAATATGGGAGTTGTCCCACCATCCGACAACACTTAAATGAGTACCGGGATGTATGATTCAAGGGGAGTCAACAATTGTTACTATCTTATGACTCTTGAATCATGAAGCATGGACACAGGGGGAGATTGTGTCCTAATTGGGTGTAGACAAGGAAGAGATTAGTGGTGTCAGACTAAGGTTCCCTTTGCCATTGTTGTCAAAGGGGGAGAGAAATCGGAAAAGATAATGTTGACATCAATGTCAAAGGGGGAGATTGTTGGCATTGAGTTGTCATTGATGTCAACCGGTATTGCAAACTATCGGTAGGGTATGTCAACCCGGTATGAAGAAGATGAGATTGTTGGCATTGAGTTGTCATTGATGTCAACCAGTATTGCAGGCTACTAGTAGGGTATGTCAACCCGGTATGAAGAAGATTGAACTGATATAAGGAAGTTTAACATGAAGTCTATTCAACCGGTATGAAGGCGTGGAAGATAAGTAGGTATTGAGACTGTCAATGACATCACTGGTAAGAGGTGATATGTAGTTGTGTGTTGGCATGTCAAATTGTAACCGGTATGAAGGTTGGATGTTTGTTTGTGATAAAGAGACAGAGTGACAAAGAGATCACAAACCACTAGAGGTGAAGTTGAGCTACCAGTGTAATGTATGCAACCGGATAGCAGCAGGAGAAGGTTTTACCGATAAGGGCTTGTGTCGGTATGATTTTGTTGAATATTCAAGTTTAAACCGACCCTGTGTTGGTAAGATGAGTATATGTCGACGTGATGCCACATGGAGTTGAGGTGGCGAGGATGCAAATGTCAGTGAAGTTTCCATCGACATGGTTGTTGGAGCAGTTAGTCAATATTAAATGAAACAGCCACAAATCACGGGTCGATAACAGATTGATGCAACTCGAGAAAGAATGAACGACAAAGGAAAATCAGGGAGTTGTTGGTGCCTGGATCGAAGCAAGGAAATCAGATTGCAAGAGGACCTCGAGAAGGAAACAACTAGGTCATAAATGAGTCAACAGATTTCAAGGCCGAAAATCATGGTCAAGTTTGCTATTTTTGGCAAACATACTTTGGACAGTTGGAAAATGCGTGATGGTTTATTCCTCCAAAGCAGGTGTGCAATCCAAGGTGGATCGGACCAGATTGGATGCAAATTTGGTCAGTAGAAGGAAACCCTAGCCACCCTCAGTTTGAATTGGTTTTTGGCGGGAAAGCTTTAATTTTAATATGGCGACCTAAGACAGATAGTGGTGCTACTGAAGGGTGAAGGAGAGTGTGAAATTGTTGTCTGAGAGCCGAAGAGAAAAACACTTGAAGTGTTTGTGAGTAAAGATTGTATCGGTAAGGAGAAGCACGGTAAACCGGTGTAAGGAACAAACCGACAGAGTGAGCATAGATCGCAGAGGTGACAACCTGAAAGAAGCAGTACTTGATAGAGAGTGACCAAGTTTGAGTTGAATTCAACAAAACAGAGGGAGAGAAGATTTAGCAGAGTTAGAATTCGCAGAAAGGCTAAGTTGTAGTGTGTTAAGTTAACACAAACCAGTAAGATTGAAATCGACAGAGCAGAGTATTGAAGGGTTGCAAAACCTCATTTGCAATAGGGATCTCATTTGTGTATCTGAGTTTTGATATTGTTTTTACCAAGTAGGTGCTTAGTGCAGGGGTTGTAGCTACTTTAGGTTGTAGCCTATAAATTGTGTAGGGGTTGGTGCTCTTGGGTTGGTGCGCTAAAATTTGTAATCAGATCTCTAGTAGCTATTCTCACTGAGGTTTTTCCCACATTGGGTTTTCCTCGTACATCTGGTGTTATGCGTTGTATCTTCATGTGTGTGATGTATTAAACTTTTAGTTATTTCTCCTACACACCTTGTTTGCATTGCTTTGGTAACCGGTTTGCATTTTGTGTATTTCATATTGAATCGATATAGCTTTGATTAAGTAAAAATTGTTTAAATCACTGATTCACCTCCCTCTCAGTGATTCATTGTGTCCAACAAGAGGGAGAGAGAGAGGGAGATTGGGAAAAGTAGAGAGAGAGAGAGAGAGAGAGAGAGAGAGAGAGAGAGTAGGGGGTATGAAGAGAGGGATAGAATAGGATAATGAGGGGGAGGGAGAGAGAGAGTTAGAGATAGAGAGAGAAGGGGATAGGAAGAGAGGGAGAGAGATAGGGAAAGAAAGAGAAGGGAGAGAGGGTGAGAATAGGATTAAGAGAGAGAGAGAGAGAGAGAGAGAGAGAGAGAGAGAGAGAGAATAGGATAAGGAGACGGGGTGAGAGAGAGAGAGAGAGAGAGAGAGAGAGAGAGAGAGAGAGAGAGAGAGAGAGAGAGAGAGTAGGGAGAGGGGGAGGGAGAGAGTTAGAGAGAGAGATAGAGTAGGGGGTAGGAAGAGGGATATAATAGGATAAGGAGAGGGGGAGGGAGAGAGAGTTAGAGACAGAGAGAGATAGGGAAAGAGAGGAGGGAGAGAGGGTGAGAATAGGATTGAGAGAGAGAGAGAGAGAGAGAGAGAGAGAGAGAGAGAGAGAGAGAGAGAGAGAATAGGATAAGGAGAGGGGGAGGGAGAGAGAGAGAGGAGATTGGGAGAGAGGGAGGGAGAGGGAGAGAGGGTGGAGATGGGGAGAATAGGATAAAGAGAGTATGTTGATATTAAATCAGCAACTTTTATCACAAGCATTGGAATGCGCTCAACTACTGGATCCTTTCCCCTAATACAATAATTGAAATATCAAATTATATTGTTACCGACCATTTTGTTCATTCCATTATCTTACATCCTTTTATACAACCTACAAATTTTAAAATATTAGAATATTAATCAACAATATGTCACTGAACTGTATTTTAAGACACATTTAGCAAATTTAATAGTCACCTATGCACTCAATTGTGTTTCCCACCATACATTTACTGCTAATGATTACTGTTTTCAATTTCATGTGTACATATTTTTTCAAAATATGATTATATGAAATCAAGTGATTATTAATGATTCTCTTCTCTGTTCCTACTTTCTGATAATGAAAGGATCATTTCAGACAATCAAAACCATAGACTTTACACACATAAATGGAGTGTAGAAATCATATGTCTTGCAATTCAAATTTAATTAAAGTACATTTACCGGGAATGAACCCCACACGGAAAACCCTTTTAGGTACAGTATCTCGGAAAATTAGCTTCTCTCACTATGTGGGAGTGGCCGACAAAGCCTGACTTTCCCACCGACTAATATTGTCTATTCATTTCTACTTTATATCAAATCCAATTTTGTCTTTCCCTCACCTCTCTATTCTAACAGTTGGCACCTACGTACCTAGCTCTCTATTCTAACAGTTGGCAATTTTAATGGAAGTAAAGCAAATACGGCAGAAAAGACAGGCATGTGAATAGGTTTGTACGTGGTGGAAAATGAGTGAGCCAAACAGATTGGGCAGCGTATCTCGCACGGTGATCGACTCTCCGGTACAGTTTTTAATAGAAAAAAAGACAGACATGTGAGTGACTACTTTTCAGGCCTGCTAGTCCTGGTCAATGTATTTTATCTAATTATTATGCACCATTTTCAAGCCTTGATCTCTGTGCTCGAATAGACAGCCACCATATTCTACTTTTCAGGCCTGGGTCCTTGTGCTAGAATAGAACGCCACTAAGCTTTTTTTTGTACGTGGTTGAAAATTGACGTGGACAGCTTCGTTCTCTAATTTTCTCACTCTCGTCATGTCTGTTCATCAAAATGGAGGAAATATCTGAATACCAGAGTTTTAGGCAGAACTCCCATGCACTTCTAGTCCTCTAGATTGCTCGACTTTCCTTTTTCTTATTTTTTTAATAAATCAATGCATAAAAAATTTATAATGAAGGCTGTCAAAGAAAATGACAGAAGAGTTGGCAACATAGTACAACTAGCAATTGCACCTTAGTGTGTGCCTAAGAGATGTGAAGATTAATCAGGAAATATTTTGGTCAATTATTTCTCTACATTTGTGTAATATATGAGGTCAGTCAGTAGACGTTTTAAAAATGAACTTTTTGGGGTGTAGCAAAGGTTTTAATGGAGAAGTGACATCATCAAATCAATATGCATCCTTCCAAACATGACTGAAACAAACCTCTGAATCAAGAAGATAATCAAGGTCCATTAGAAAAAGGCTAGTGGTATTTTTTCAATAAGGAGAGAGGGAGAGAGGGAGAAAATAAAAAGAGGGAGATAAAGAGGGGAAGAGTGAGAAAGAGAGAGGGATACGGAGATAGAGATAGGAAATATAGATATAGAGGATGATAGAGATGGAGAAGGAGAAGGAAAGGGATATGGAGAGGAGAGGGAGAGATAAAGAGAGTGAGGATAGAGTAAAATGTGAGAGGAAGAGGGAGAAGGAAAGATAGTTAGAGATATAAATAGTAAAATAGAGTGATAGAGATATAGTGATATAAAGAGATATAGAAAGAGGTTAAGAGGGATAGAGAGGCATATAAAGTGATGTACAGAGAGACAGCGAAAGGCGGGGGGTTGGGAGGAGAGAGAGAGAGAGAGAGAGAGAGAGAGAGAGAGAGAGAGAGAGAGAGAGCAGGGGGAGGTGGATTAAAAGTGAGAGAATGGGGAGTTAGAGGGAGATATAGATATATAATAGGAGAGAGAGGTAGAAATAATGAAATATAAAGAGGAGTAGAGAGATTAGAAGTGACATATAGAGAGAGGTGGAGAAATATGTATACATAGAGAGAGAGAGAGAGGGGGGGGGGAGAAGAAATAGAGATAGAAAGAGGGAGACAATGAAAGAAGAGGAGGAGATATAGTAAGATAAAGCTATATGAAGCGGTAAATAGAGAGAGGTAAAAAGAGCAGGAGTGATAGAGGGAGAGATGTAGTGGATGAGAGAAATAGATAATGAGATGGGAAGATAGAGATAGAGGGGGAAAATGTGATAGAGAAAAGGTGATGGAGAGAGAGAGAGAGGTGAAATGAGTGTATATGTGTGTTATAGAGAGAGATATAGAGATATAGATAGGGAGGAAAAAAAAGGAGTGTGTGTATGAGAGAGAGGGAAGGAGAGGGATAGAGAGATGATAGAGGAGTAGAGAGATATAGAAAGAGGGGGTGATGAGAAAAGAGGGAAAGATAGGGATAGAAAGGGGGATATAGAGAGGTAGATAGTGGTTGATCTTTTTAACATATGACAAAAGAGTTTTTTCACCTTGATAGCTCTATTCATTTTCATCTATCAAAATGGATGACCAATATGATTGATATTTTTTATCAAAACATAATTAAAAGAGATGTCACCACACATTCACATTTTAATATTGTTTGATAAGATGATTTTACATGCAACTTCTTCTTAGAATTTTTCATAAAACATGGGACAAATTAAAAATTTATTACATTATAGTCAAATCTGGTAATTAATGGGTTGTCTAATAAATTTATTTTATATTTTATTTATATGAGATATATTATATGTTTAATATTTATTTTTGTCTCTTATATACAAAATTAATATCATAACTATATTTATTATAATTGATTATGTTCTATATAATATATCCATAGGTATAAATATATTTTTAAAGGAATAATATATTAACTTTTTACATATAATACTAATTAAAATAATAAATATATTATTCGTTTAATATTATCGATATATGTTATTTAAAAATATGTAAATTATATTTATTGCTATAAATTATATATTATAATCATATATTAAATATAAACATAATACATTTTTTTTTAAATTTATATAACATTAAAAATATTATAAACCATAAATATAACAATAATATTATTTTGAAAATAATTTTTTAATTTAATATATAATTAAAAATACATTATACATTAACTATATTATATTTATATTTAATCATTTATAGTAAAAAATATAATGCATATAAATATAACTGTTTATGGTAAAAATGAAACAACAATATTGAAAGACTAAAATAGATTCAACCACGAAACCCTAGCCTAATAGCAACAAAGATCCACCATAACATATAAATATTACCTAAGAATGCAAATCAACAAAATCACAAAGATGATACCATCACATGTCTAATAGGGTTTGAATCTCCATTCTTCCTATCTCCATTGATCTTGCTTGATATATTTGCTCTCAAATTTTATGTGTGCACAAGAGCTCAACAAATAACAAAAATGTGGTTGCAAGTAGGCTTGATCGCATATGAAAGTTCGATTGCTAGAATGCTCAGGAGGATTGATAATGAAGGAAACATCTCCTTATATAGAAGACACTTTAGGAAATGGAGGGATAAGATTAAGAGGTGTAAAAGATAAATGGTCGGTTAGGATCAGAGGGTAGGTAGAGGAAATAAGAAAATAATGAGAGGGTAGGTAGTGTAGGAATTAAGAGATGAATGACATGTGTCATAGGTAGAAAAGGCTAATGAAATAAATAAAGATTTATTTAATTAATAGAAGAAGTGGGATCAATTAAATAAATAAAAGTATTTATTTAAATGAGGAAAGGCTTAGAAGAAGATTAATGAATTAATTAAATAAATATTTATTTATTTAATTAATAGAAGAATTAGGCTTAAATAATTAAATAAATAAAAATATTTATTTAATTAGACAGGACAATTTTAGGTGTCTACATTTTGCCCCTCTTTGAGAGAATGCAGCTTGTCGTGTTGTTTTAAAGAAGATAAGATGAACTGATACAAAGTTGCCTCAAGATGGGAATGATATGCCCCCTCGAGAGATTGGATGAAAATGTCTGAAAAGATCGCAGGCAATCTCTCGATAAGAAAGAAAGGCTAGAAAAGACTAACAAGATAATATAAAGTGACAGAGTCACAAGATAAAGAAGACTAACTCGAGAGACTAGGGCTAGGGTAGTCTATAAGCTAGACTACGAGGGAAAACATCCTCATTGTCATCCACACACCTAAGAGATCAGAGTGCAGAGAGAGTAGAGAGAAATCAATAGTCAGCAGCGATGGCATTGGTGCACAGATTTGATTGCGTTCGTCGATATCAGAGGCCAGCAGATGCAAGAGAGCCAATGAGTACCACAAAACCTCCTTGTACCTTTGTTGCATTAATTGTTATCATAAAAGCATGTTAGGTAGGTCAATAAATACATATTAGGTATGTCTTAGAAATTGTCAAGCGGGTCAAAAGACAGGAAGGCACATTTGCGTTGGTGCCAGGCGCGTCTAAGTAGGTTAGGCGCGTCTGCGTAGAGTGTAACCGTATCTATGATTTTAAAAGTGTCTATGTCATATGCGAGCACGTTTGTGTCATGCAGGCACGTCTATGCAAGGTAGGCACGTCTGTGCAGACTAGAGGCACGTCTGTGTGTTTCAAGTACGTCTGTGAAATGCAAAAATGTATGTGAAGTATGTAAGCGTGTTTGTGTCATGAATGTGCATTTATATCTTCAAGGTCAAATCGACAGTTCTGTGATAAACATACGTTGTCTATTGGATAAGTTGCTGAGAGGATACACTCAAACAGGTCCTCTAGGGAAGACTAGGGTAACCGATAGGGCTAAGATTGACAATTTTGTGATAGAACATATGTTATCAATCAAGAAACTACTCAAGAGGATACACTCAAGCAAAGGCCTTAGGATAGGATAGAGCAAGGCACTTTGTGATGAACAAGGAGTACCATAGGGATTGACAATTATGTGATAGAACATACATTGTCAATTGGATAAGCTACTCAAGAGGATACACTCAAGTAGGTGCCCTAAAAGACAAAAGCAACACTTTGTGATGAATAGGGAGTACCACTAGGATAGAGTGCCATATGATAGTTATAAGCACTAAGATAAAAAAGAAGCACTTTGTGATGAACAGGGAGTACCACTAGGATAGAGTGCCATATGATAGATATAAGCACTAGGATAAAAAAGTAGCACTTTGTGATGAACAAGGAGTACCACTAGGATAGAATGTCATATGATAGATATAAGAACTAGGATAAAAAAGCAGCACTTTGTGATGAACAGGGAGTACCACTAGGATTGACACAGTTGATTGGCTTGACTACAAGAGGACCTACCTATGCTAGAGTCAGGAGAGAGATTCCCTTCAACTCAAGGATTATGAGTAGAGCTGACATTCGAGGATAGACCAGCAATTGAGGCCATGGGCTTGCAATACATTATGTATATGCCTGAGTTTTAGGCGAACATGGGATTACTGACTGCATTAGTTGAGAGATGGCACTCAGAGACATGCATGTTTCATTTACTGATGGGTGAGATGACTGTCACCTTAGAGGATGCGTATAGGATACTGAGGATACCAATTGTTGGGGAGTTGGTTCCTTAAAATCGAGAGGGAGATCAGGATGCACTAAGACGAGTGTTTCAGGATCTAGGATTGGAGATGAGGGGAAGACATGTGGCTTGGGATACCATGACAGCTACAGGATTGGCTCTACCGGTGGTGCTGGCAGGAGTGATCAGTGGGTTCCTCTGTCCGGATAGGGCGACAGGAGGGTTGGGGGAGGACTCTGGAGACATTGGTGACTAAGCACACCAGGTTTGCATGGGGATCGTGTCTACTGGCACACTTGTATTATGAGTTGCATCAGTTTGTATATCATGGATCAGCAGGATTGGGGTGTGGAGTGACCTTATTGCAGGTATGGGCATATGAGCATCTTCCGGTGACACGATCGATACACTTTAGATGCAGGGGACATGGGCGCAGCTATGTGCATTTGTATGATATGATTACTTCCCATCCATGGATTGGGAGGCTAGAGTATTGGCATCGAATGGTCGATGAGGTAGACAGTGTAGTATGGAGGCCTTACCGAGACGTGAGGAGTGGGAGGATGACGCAGTGGAGCTGCCATATGTGTTCAAGAGTAGGTATCTGATAGGGAGGACACCATATGTCATTGAGCGGAAGTTGATAGACAAAGTGTGCAGGCAGTTCGACAGGATACAACGAATGCCACGAGGTTCAGGGATGTATGCACAGATAGTGAGAGATCAGGCTCACTTAGGTCCATTATTATCGTATGATCAGGTAGTGATACAGATGCTAGAGATGGTTCCCATGCCTTGGGATATTTTGGCAGATGTGGAGGATGCAGGGATGGATGTTGAGTACAACGCATATTGGGCAGATCATCCATTTCCATGACTGACAGATCCAGAAGAGTCGATAGAGGGTGATGGTAGGGATGGAGGAGATGATAGTGGGGATGGTGGAGGCAGAGACCGATGACAGAGGAGAGGTGCAGTGGTAGAGAGGAGAGTGGCTCAAAGGAGAGAGGGCGGAGAGGAGAATCAGGTGCATGTAGTCAGGGGTAGAGGTGGATTGCCTTTATAGGTGCCAGCAGCATAGGTTCCCAGACAAGTACAGGGACAAGGACAGGGACAGCCACAGGAGTAGCCACAGGTACAGGGGAGGGGGAGGAGAGCAGGAGGATGAGCTACTATCCTTGAGGGCGATCTGTCAAGGATAGGCATATGAGATCCAGGATCTGTAGAGGGATGGGGCTACGCTCAGGAGACACCTAAGGGATACTAAGCGAGAGAGGGATCAGGCTATTCAGTGCTACATAGAGGTTGAGATGGCACTGAGGGAAGACAGGAAGGCATCAGAGGACACAGGAGCCAGATACGCCTATCTACGGGTAGGGGAGGAGATAGCCTACTGGAGAGACCTGTATTATGGAGTTGTGCCACCAGATCAGTGGGCTAGGAGCTTCTAGAGACCATCACAGACTACGACGACCATTGGAGGGAGAGACAGGAGATAGGCATCTAGTGGTGGGGTCATGGGTCCTCCACCACCACCAGATAGAGGGGGCAGGAGAGATGATCCTGGGTCGGGGACTTCTAGGGCTTAGACTCCATCGAGGCCAGCTGGCTCTAAGGGAGGGAGTTCATCATAGCCTTAGAGGGCTCCTTATGTATCAGTTTTGTATCATTTTTGTATGATGATGTAGACTCTTTCGAGTGATTTTGTAGCCATATGTATTTTGACATCATTGTATCATGACACTTATGATTTTGATATATATAATGAGATGATTTATCCTTGTGGAAGTGATATGCATGTGTACCTATGTGATGTTGTTTCTATGCGATGCATGTTTCTAATCTTACAAGGCACTACTAATCTTGGATTATGGTATCCTAGAGATGAAAACTTTGATCTATGTGCATACATAGATGCAAATTGGGTAGGAGATGTGGATGATAGAAAAAGAACCACCGGCGGAGCATTCTTTCTTGGAGACAGATTAGTTTCTTGGTTGAGTAAGAAACAAAGTTGTACATCTTTATCAATAGCAGAATCAGAATATGTTGCAGCAACAACTAACTGTACACAGGTACTTTGGCTTAACCAAATGTTGAAAGATTTAAAGGTAAAATGCAAGGAACCAATAACTATCTATTGTGATAACACAACAACAATTGATATATCTAAGAATCTAGTACTACATTCTAAAACAAAACATGTTTCTATCAAACTAAATTTTCTAAGGGAAAAAGTTGAAGCAAAAGAAATAAAACTGGTTTATGTGAATACTAAAGAACAACTTGCAGATATTTTCACTAAACCTTTGCCTAAGGAGACATTTGAATATCTTAGAGAACAACTTGGGGTCATACCCCCACCGGTAGATATTTAGAGAGTTGATGTTTGTCATCAACCGACAGAATTAACAAAGATATATTCTTACTCCGGCTTTGATGAGGAAGCTACTTCTCAGGGGGAGTAGTTGGTATATTGCTATTGGTATTGGTTGGTATTTTGTATGTAATAATTGGTATGTAACAATTGGTATCTGTATTTTGTTGTAACTTTGGCATTTGATGTCAAAGGGGGAGAGATATCTATGGAAAAACACATTATTTAGGAAGAGAAAAACACATGGATTGATACAGAAAAACATAAGGTAACTCATGTTACTCTCAGGGGGAGAGATTGTTACCTTGGGGAGATTATTGGTTTTTATACTTGGCATTTCTGTTTTGGTACTTTGATGGTTTTTCCATCTTGTGTTGCCATCAATGCCAAAGGGGGAGATTGTTGGTATTTTGGTATGGTTTTGTCATTGATGTCAACACCTACTAAAACACTAGCACTTTGGAGATCCAGCAACATTCATCAGCATGCAAGTAACTATTGCACAGTTACTGGTATATGGTACACCGACAGGAAATAATGATCACCGGTACTTGGAATGGCATGGAAGACACTTGGTAATGTCGAAGACATTGTTTGGACATCCTATCTTGGAAAGTTGTTTATTGGTATATTCATATTTGCATATTTGCTTTTACTGGCAAATAGGTCCAGGGTTACACCGACAGGTTTATCTTTTCTAGATCAACATGGCACGCTATGGAGATGATTAATTATTGTTGTAAATACATTAAGTCGACATGTTCAATCAGTTATTGCATCGGATATTGTATTGTTTGTAAAATGATTTTATTGTAATATCTTGTAGAAGCCGACCTACTAAAAATGGTCTTAGGTTATGGTATAAATGTAAGGTCTTAAATGTAAGATCAAATGTGGAATGCGAAGAAGGTTTTTTGTGAAGGTATATGTGAGATTAAGCAGGGCTATACACGCATATATCATTTGAAGGTGAAGCTAGGTTTTTGTGAAAGCATATCAGCATTACACCGGTACTGAATCTAGCATATGAAGATGCTATTTTGAGCAGTACATTCTTATTGGATTTAACAATCCAATTGTAGTTAGTGTGACTCCCATTTGTGTTTGAGCAGTGAGCTCTAGGCGCTTGGCCTTTCTGCATGTATAGACCCCATTTATGTACACTTACTATCTGTAGTAGTATCATCTGATTGTGGGTAAGGTTTCCCATCTTGGTTTTTCCCCTTACAGGGTTTCCATGTACAAATATTGGTGTTATGTGTTGTGGATGACTTTGTCTTTTATTTTCATGCATGAATCCTTACCGGTATTACATTTATCTGTTAAATCTGTCCACCAGTATAACAGACTGTCCACCGGTATTTAGCAGTAAATTGTTTAAGTTATTTTGGCTTATAATTATCAGACAACTGATTCACCCCCCCTCTCAGTTGTCCTCGGGACCTAACAATTGGTATCAAAGCTAAGTCCTCTTTTTTCAGAAGTTTAACAACTTGAGGAGATCCAATGTCTACTAACTATTTCAGGAAGGACAATCCTAAACTTGATGGAACCAACTATGGGATATGGAAGATCAGAATGGAGATACATCTGAATTGCATTGGAAAGGACATCTGGGAAGTTACAAAGAATGGCTATACTGATGCCACTACCACTCAACCTATTCCACCTAACTTGACTAAAGATGAGGATAATGATTGCAAAGCAAGAGAAGCACTTTTGAGCGCATTAACAGATCAGCAAATCATGGGATTATCTGATAGATAAACTGATAAATCTATTTGGGATCATTTCGAAACACTGAATGAAGGATATTCCATAGTCAAAATTGCAAAACTTGAAAGCTTTCGGGTCAGGTATGAAAATCTGAAAATGGAAGAAGATGAAAGAATTTCTACTTTTATGGGAAAAAGATGAAATTGTTTTGGGTATTAAATATTGTGGAGGAACCTTAAGTGAAGATAAAATTGTTTCAAAAGTTTTAAGAGGATTTCCACCGACATATAAAATGAAGGTTACTTCTATAAATGAATTAAGAACAATGTATAATACATCAGTAACTAGGGATACATTGATTGGAAAACTTTCAGCTTTTGAAATTGAGGAATTCGGTCCTGTTGCTACTATAAAGACAGATTTAGCTTTCAAAGCATCAATATCATCTGCATCATCATTTGATAAATCTGATTGGAAAGCCTTTTATACAAGAGAACTTGAGGAAAGTAGGAAAGAACTTGAAGAACTTGAAGCACTATTTGCAAGAAAAATGCCTAAAGGTCCAGTTGGAAGTAAGTATGAAGGTAAAGCACCCTTTAAATGTTTTAACTGCAATAAGATTGGTCATATGGCTTCAAGATGCCCTGATAGACATGCTAGACTAAGAGAAGAAGCTATAAGGACATACAATCCTAATCCTGAATATCAGAGATACAGATTTAAGAAAAATAAGGACAAATCTTGTTATGTTGTTGATAAAGGAGTGATTGATGATTCTGATGAAGATCCGACAGACAATGGATGGGTTTTTGTTGCTATAACAGAAGATCAACCGGCACCTGCAGTGCAATTGGTAGAACAAGCCCTAGCAGCTAAAATTGAAGTAAAGGATGAATGGATCATTGCTTCTGGATGCTCACATCATATGACAGGAGATAAAGGTAAATTCTTGAACTTTCAAGAATATAATGGCGGTTTAGTAAGATTTGGAGATGACAAAGCTTGTCAAATTAAAGGTAAGGGTTCAATATCTCTTGATGGTAAGCATAACACTGACAATGTCTACTATGTTGAAGGTTTAAAGCATAATCTTTTGAGTGTTGCTCAATTAGTTGAGAAAGGATTTCAGTTACAATTTAAGAATGGAAAATGCAAAATCATGAACAGAACTAGTCTAGAAATTGCAACTGGTAATCAGACTAGAGGTAATATCTTTCATTTGAATAACAATGAGAAGACATGCTTGATTGCACATATAGATGAAAGTTGGCTATGGCATAAGAGACTCTGTCATGTAAACTTTGATTGCATGGTAAAAATCAGTACTACCAAGGTAGTTAGAGATTTACCTAAGATTGTCAAACCTCACAATACAGTATGTAAGGAATGTCAATTTGGAAAACAAGTTGGAGCTAGTTTCAAAAGTATTCTAGAGAAATCTAATAATGCTCTTGATTTAATTCATACTGATTTATGTGGTCCAGCTAGAACTAAAAGCTTACAAGGTGATAGATATTTCATGCTAATCATTGATGACTATTCTAGAATGTGTTGGGTTACTTTTCTCAGAGAAAAATCAGAAGCACTTGGAAAGTTTAAACTGTTCAAAGCAATGGTTGAAAATGAAACCAGTAAGAAAATCAAATGTTTAAGATCAAATCAAGGAGGTGAATTTACATCTAGGGAATTTAATGCATTCTATGAAGTAAATGGAATTAAAAGACAACTATCAGTACCTCGGACACCTCAGCAAAATGGAGTTGTTGAAAGGAAAAATAGAACTATCTTGGATGTAGCTAGAATTATGTTATCAGAAGCAAATATACCACATGTGTATTGGAGAGAAGCAGTACGTACAACGGTCTATACATTCAACAAAGTTCACATCAAAGGTGAAACCGGTAAGACCCCTCATGAACTATGGTTTGGTATTACTCCTACTCTTAAATATTTCAGAATATTTGAAAGCAAATGCTACATTAGAAGAGATGAGTACATTGGGAAATTTGATCCTAAGTGATGAAGGAATATTTCTTGGTTATTCATCTAAGAGAAAAGCATATAGATGTTTTAACAAGAGATTGCAAAAAATTGTTGAGAGTACAAATGTAAAAATTGATGAACAATTCAGAGGAACTTCAAGGTATATAGATTCAGAACCGGTAACAGAAATTCTAACAAATGAACCTACACTGAATCCATCGGTACAGAGTGAAGATCCAGTTACACCGGTATCATCTGAGAATTCCACTATGACTGAAGAACAACAACAAACAAAGACACCCCGGTATGTAAGATTGAATCATTTTGAAGATCAGATAATTGGAAACAAGTACAAAGGAGTTATGACAAGAGGAAAATTGGCAAATGAAGAGGTATGTTTATTTCTCAAATTGAACCATCATCAATTTAGTGAGGCATGTAAAGATAAATATTGGACTAAAGCTATGGAAGAAGAATTAGAGCAAATTGAGAAAAATAACACTTGGACATTAGTTCCCTGCCTAAAGATAAAAATGTAATTGGAACAAAATGGGTATTCAGAAATAAACTTAATGAAGATGGTAAGGTTATAAGAAATAAAGCAAGACTAGTGTGTAAGGGATATTCTCAAAAGGAAGGAGTTGACTATAATGAAACCTTTGCACTGGTAGCTAGAATTGAGGCAGTTAGATTGTTTTTGGCCTTTTCAACACATAAGAACTACAAAGTATATCAAATGGATATTAAATGTGCATTTTTGAATGGAGATCTTGAGGAGGAAGTTTACATTGAACAACCTGATGGATTTTCTTTAACAGATGACAAAGATATGGTTTGCAGGTTAAAGAAAGCTTTGTATGGATTGAAGCAAGCTCCAAGAGCTTGGTCTGCAAGATTGGATAAGTATCTTTTGAAAATTGGTTTTTCTAAGGGTAATGCTGACAGTAACTTATACTATAAAGTGACTAATGATGACATCTTGGCTATAAAAGTTTTTGTTGATGATATAGTTGTCGATTCTATCGACCCACTTTTCCTGCATACAATAGTATTTGGAGGAGAAGATGGATTGTGTAAAGAATTTTCTATTAAAATGCAACAAGAATTTGAAATGTCTATGATTGGTGAAATAAAATTATTTTTAGGATTGCAGATTTCACAGACTAAAAAAGGTATATTCTTGAGTCAATCAAAATACTTAAAAGAGTTACTTAAGAAATTTGGGATGGAGAACTCTAAACCGGTAAGCACACCTATGACTACAAATGACAAACTATCTTTAAGAGATGAATCTACACCTATTAATCCAACAAGGTATAAATCTATGATAGGAGGTTTACTGTATTTAACACAAACAAGACATGATATTATGAATGCAGTATGTATTGTTTCAAGATTTCAGAGTAATCCTAGCAAAAATCATGAATCAGCAGTAAAAAGGATTTTTCGGTACTTACAAGGCACTACTAATCTTAGATTATGGTATCCTAGAGATGAAAACTTTGATCTATGTGCATACACAGATGCAAATTGGGCAGGAGATGTGGATGACAGAAAAAGCACCACCGGCGGAGCATTCTTTCTTGGAAACAGATTAGTTTCTTGGTTGAAAAGCTCATAAATTATAGTTTGGTGTTTTCAGAAAAGCTTGTAAATTTAGAGATTTTATATTTATGCTTGAAAACATTAGGAGATTAAATTTTATGTGCTTGATTTAAACCTTATTGGACAAATGACAAATTGATTTATTTGTATTAATATAATTGTATTTTCTTATTTTCTGGAAAATCTTTAATTGCAAGTTATTTATGCATTTGGTTGTTTTAAGGAAAGATTGCCTATATTAGGATCTTGTGTAAATGGTGTTTGCAGTCAAGCTTAATTCCATTGCAATTCTGGTTGAGTTGTCATTGTGTCCTATGTTATTATATCTCCTTGGTCAGGCATTGTTGTATAACCATATTGATGTGAGCCATTGTGTGTTTTGTCCAAATGGTCAATCTTGGGTTAGTAATTGTGTATCCTTCACCTGTGGTTTGTCGGGATTAGTTATGACTGTCTATTTCACCATCGAGTTCCCGTAGAGAGACCTTTTTTGTTAGTGTCCTATGAGAGAGAGTGGCTTTCAAGCGGGGGTCATGCCCAAAGTGGATGACATGATAACCTGTCGAAAGTCAGTTAAAAAGTGATAACCTAATAATATATTGGGGGGAGTGGAATAAATATTAATTAAGATAATGTACCTCGTGCATAGGTGAAGTGCTAGTGCAGGGCTCATAATGTTACAAGAAGGCCTGGAATGACAAACTTACCACCTTGTCTTCACGAAAGGATTGGTAGGGTCCACATGAGACTTAGTTGGAGTCGGAAGCCAGGAGAGGTTACCAGGACAGAGAGTCGGGACCTAGGAGGCCTACCATGGTAACCATCAAGCTATGCGATGATAATCTCTCCTTAAAGTCACTAGTGTTTTGTGAGTTGAGTCACATGGATGTTTGCAGAGTCTTGTAGTTCTTTCATACTTGTCTTACTTTGCTTGCTTGAGGGTTTTCTACTATCTCTTAGCACGATGGGGTGGTTCCATTTCGGGATCACATGGTCGGGTGGTAGTGCCACTCCCCATCGGATGTTCTGGATTATATCTTCAGGCGAGGAAAGGCTTCACTGGCATTTCTTGGTTCGTGGTTCATGTACCAACTCATGTTTGTGATCATTGTTCAGTTGAGACCTTGTGGTCATTGTATCAAACTTTTATGTAACCTTGATATTGTGACTTTGTAATCTATGGCATTATTGGAAGCCATGTATTTATGGATATTGTAATATTATGTCAGTGGAATGTATGTTAATTCAGTTGCTTTGATCTTATGTATAAATGATTTATGGAAAATTCAATGCATGGAAATACTTGATTCATTCATTATGGAATTTAGATGTATGTGTAGTTTTAAACTTAAGCATTTACTTTATCTAATTAAATGGACAATTGGATTAACCATGGTGTTAATATAATCTACGATTAATCTTCATTGGTAACCCTTAGGAAATCATGTGTTAGTCTTCCATTGTGTTATTAGATGTGCAATGGTTATAATTAATGCACTTAATCTAAAAAAATTTATTTCACCCTTTAGTTGCCTAGTTGTGTTGTTTTCCTTTAGGGTTCCTGGTGGGGCATTACACATCTAGCAATATTTTTGCATAGAGTTCAAAAATGCTATCATCCACCTCATATCCAAGCTATGTAACCCATATGGTCCTTGGTTCAACTACTTCCATAAGAGTTTCATCAGTTTTCACCATAACACAGATATCAATGGAGTACTTCTCCACAATGTTCTTTGATATTCTCTCCCTCTGGCTCATGTTTTCTTGGAATGTTTTGAAATAACCTCAAATTTTCTCATCTTTGCCAGTACCAAGATTGGTGATTGCTTCCTTGATCTATATACCTACCAGTATGTCATGAGCCCAACGCTTCTTCCCTAGATCGGGTAGCTCATTTAGGAAGTAAAGCATTAAACAAACAATCAAGTTTCCGTATATGAAAGTTCCTTTCTTAACTCCCTTGATCTTTCCAAGGTTCAACATCAATTCACTCCTCAACCATTCACATAAATCATATTTTGCATTATTCCTCAACATCTGATATGCAACATGAATGCAAGAACTAGCAACAGAGCTCAATCGATTAGATTGAGTTGCCTTATAGCCTATTATCATGCTTGCAAATTTCACATCAGTGTCAGTGATTGTGTTGATCCTCATTGATCTGCTATCAGGAGTTACACAGGCGAGTTTCTCAACCTTAGTGTTGGAAATTTTCTTGCCAGGTTCTTGTCCAACTTTGGGTAAGCTAGTGACTGCTTAAATAAACTCCTTGGTGATCATGTAAGGCCGATCCAGCTAGATGAACTCATTGTGAACCCTGCTTAGAATGTATCTGATGACCTCATATTTGAATTCTGGTATGTACCGAATACTGGTTAACCCTAGATCCTCAATTGCTTTGTATTCTGACTTGAAGGTTCTAAAGCTGCCCAGTATCACAAATTGATACATGCTTTTGATGTCCTATGTGCCTAGATCCTCCAGGGTGCAGTGAATGTATGCCCTCACATCTTCAACCTACATCATGTCGTCAGGAACCCTAGAAAATGCTCCCGTAGAGTCTTCTTTCTTAGCAATCAAGGGAACTTTCTTGAATATGGGCCTCAGCCTATCCTTAACTTCAATAATGATTGGATTTGCAATGAAAGTAGGAGCTGAAGATCCAGATGCCATTTTTGAAGAATACCTGAAAGTGAACGCCGGTGGAAGATTTAGTGCTTCTCAGATAATTGCTTGAAATCCTTTCAGAATGCCTTTGCTCGCTCTTAATTCCCCTGAAATTTGCCTTTACTTCGCTCTGAATGCTTGAATGCGGGGTGAGTGAAAATGAATTCACTTTCCCTTTTTATCAGCGGATAAAACCGTAATCTTTATCTATCATAAATGCTTTGCAATGTACCTTACTGGATGCTGGTTTCACAGTCTTATGTCGGGTGAACCTTCAACAATGATGAACTCAACTCTCTAGATCTCTACTGATCTCCTCCAAGGAATAAGAAATATTTGCAATGAATTTGTCAACCCATAAGGCCTATGCCTTAGTTATCGGTGGAATTTCCTGCCAGTGTAGGAATGCTCTGTTCTACTGGTGGATTTACCAATGTAGATCCATCTCAACTTGGTTCTTCAGATTTTCTAACCTATCTCTTGGTGTGATCTTGTTGTATTTCATCTACCTTCTGCTTTCCTTTCTCATTATCTTTATCATTGCTAATCGGCTGAGTCTTGCTTCTGCAATACTTAGTAATATGACCTATTTTGTTGCATGCATAACATGTAATATTATTCTTTTGAATTGTTTTGACATATTCGGTGTCATTCCTTGACCTACAATGATTAGAAAAATGTCCAAACTTTCCACATGCATGACATTTAACATTCATTCTACAATCTTCTGATCTATGACCATATTTCTTGCAATTTGTGCATTGATCGGGAACATAATTGTAGTTTTGATTTGCTTTATTTATACATTGTTTAGCCATATGCCCAAATTTATTGCAAACAAAACATCTACCATTGAATTTATAAGCATTGGATTGCCTTACCGGTATCCTCTGTTCTGATGAGTTCTACATACCGGTTGTCTGATCTTCATTTGAAGTACCAAAGCTTTCACCTTGTACAAATCCAAGTCCTCTAGAATCATCAATCTGCTTTTGTCTTTTCAATAAGTCAACCAATTGTGCAACACTAATCCTGAATTTTTCTTTATACTCTCTTGCAGTAGTCAGATCATCTCTTAGAGTAGTTATTTGTCTTTCAAGTTCTTGTTCATTGTTCTGAGAGTGTGCCAAATCAATTCTCAACAAATTATTCTCGTGAGTCAATCTGCCACATTCATCAAATTTGTTCTTCAAAGATATAACAAGATTATCTTCCTTCTTATTTTTGTCCTCAATATCTTTTGATAACCTCATAATCATATCTTGCATTTCATTCTTCATGAGCATGTTTGCTTGACTTCTTTTCTGACATTGTTCCTTAAGTGCATTCTTCTCCTCATCATCTGGGTTTTGCAAAAGTTCCTTTCTCTTGGCTTGAGCAGATGAAAACCTTTCTTGTAGGATAAGAATGAATCCATTTGCAGAATTCAATTCATCTTGCAATTTCAAGTTCTTCATCATTTCAACATCATAATCCTCAATAGCCATCTCAAGTTGCTTCTCCATAGCCATGTTCAAAGATTTTGGTTTCAAGATCTTCCTCAAGCTGTTAAACTTCTTTCAAGGTACCAGGCTCTGATACCAATTGTTGGGATCCAAGAACACTGAGAGGGGGGGGGGGGGGTGTGAATCAGTATTCTACCGGTATGATAAGATTTTTTCCTTTTATACCATACACATATAAACTGGTAAACAAATACACATATAACTTGAAGCAAATAAACCATCCACATAAATAAACACCATAACACATAGAATCTATACATGGAAAACCTCAAAGAGGAAAAACCACGGTGTGATTTATGACCCACAATATCAATTCACTAGCCATATGAAAAGATATTACATATAATGGGGGCCTGCACATGCAGGAAGGCACATTGTCTAGAGCACACTGCTCATCACTCAAGAATCTCACTGACTACAAGCTTATGCTAAAGTAAAAAATTGAAAATGAACTCACAAAATGCATCTACTATGCCAAATAGAGTTCCGGTTCTAGCTCTGCTTTGTACTGGTTCATAAATCTTGAACACTACTATCGGTATCTCTTCTCCTCCAAGAATGCTTTCCAAACTATCTATAGATCATTACATGATATAACATTCACATACAAATGATCTACATACATATATAGGTTGCATTATACAATTCTTCTATATTCTCCTATGTCACACACTTTTCACACACTACAAAATGACCTAGCAAACTGACCTATATACCCATTACAAACAATATGCCTTATGTCAACTTACAATGCATTACAAAAGATATTCAATGTCAGCCTTGACAATAATTACAAAATGATTTTCTAAATAAATCTTCCTTGATGTCGGCTTCCTTGAAGTACTGATGCCGGTGTTGGTGCTGGTATAATCCTAGATACTCTAATGCCGATGTCTATCGGTATATGCCTCCTAATGTCAATATATGACTTGCATATGATCTTGTTGCCGTCAATGACAACAAAATGAATCTGATGAGTGTCAATTACCAACATATATATGTATATATATGTATACATACACTCACACACACACACACACATATATACATCCATATACATATATATATATGTATATATATGTATATATACATATATATACATATATATACATATATACATAGATGTATATACATGTATATATACATATATATACATATATATACATATATACATAGATGTATATACATGTTGTTTATGGTGAAAATGGATAACAATAATAACGATATTGAAAGGCTAAATGAATTCAACCACAAAAACCTTAGCCTAACAACAACAAAGATCCACCATAACATATGAAGATTACCTAAGACAATGCAAATCAAATAAAATCACAAAGGTTATACCATCACATGTCCAATAGGGTTTGGATCTCCATTCTTCCTATCTCCACTGATCTTGCTTGATATATTTGCTCTCAGATTTTATGTGCACAAGAGCTCAACAAAGAACGGAATGTGGTTGCAAGTAGGATCGCCTATGTTCAAAAGCGTAGTGTAGTCAAGTAGTCAACGGGGGGGTTTGATAATGAAGGAAGCATCTCCTTATATAGAAGACACTATATGAAATGGAGGGATAAGATTGAGAGGTGTAAAAGGAGGTCGGCTATAATTAGAGGGTAGGTAAAAGAAATAATAAAATAATGAAAGGGGTAGGTAGTGTATGAATTAAGAGATGAATGACATGTGTCATGGGTAGAAAAGGTTAATGAATTAATTAAATAAATAAAGATTTATTTAATTAATAGAAGGAGTGAGATCAATTAAATAAATAAGATATTTATTTAATTTAGGAAAAGGATAATTTAAATAAATAAATGTATTTATTTAAATGAGAAATAAGGCTAGAATAAGATAAATGAATTAATTAAATAAATAAAGATTTATTTAATTAATAGAAGAATTAAGCTTAGATAATTAAACTGGACAATTTTGGGTGTCTACATTTTGCCCCTCTTTGAGACAATGCGGCTTGTCACGTTGTTTCAAAGAAGATAAGATGAACTGATATAGAGTTGCCCCAAGATGGGAATGATATGCCCCCTTGAGAGATTGGATGAAAATGTGTGAAAAGACCACAGATAATCTCTCGATAAGAAAGAAAGGCTAGAATGGACTGACCAGATAAAGTGACAAAGTCACGGGATAACGAAGACTGACACAGGAGACTAGGGCTAGGGTAGTCTATAAGATAGACCACCAGGGGAAAACATCCTCATTGTCATCCACACATCCAAGAGATCAGAGTGTAGAGCGAGATAGAGCAATAGCAGTCAGTAGCGATGGCATTGGTGCACAGATTCGACCGCGTTCGCCGATTCCAGAGGCCAGCAGAGGCAGGTGAGCGAGTAAGTACCACAAAACCTCCTTGTACTTTGATGCATTTATTGTTGTCATTAATGCATGCTAGGTAGAGTAATAAATGTGCTTAGAATAGCATCCAAAAAATGTCAAAAATGTGTAGGCGCGTCTGCATTGGTGCCAGGCACGTTTATGCGGTCTAAAAAAGTGTTTATGTCATGAAAGAACATTTGTGTCCAAAAATGTGAATTTGTGTCTTCTGGGTCAAATCGGCAGTTCTGTGATGAACATACGCTGTCGATTGGATAAGCTGCTAAGAGGATACACTCAAGCAGGTCCTCTAGGGAAAACTAGGATAACAAATAGGGCTAAGATTGACAATTCTATGATAGAACATATGTTGCCAATTAGGAAACTTCTCAAGAGGATTCACTCAAGCAGAGGCCCTAGGATAGGATAGATCAAGGCACTTTGTGATGAACAGTGAGTACCAAGATATAGTACTTTGTGATGAATAGGGAGTACTAAAATATGAGCAGCACTTTGTGATGAACAGTGAGTGCAAAAGTGAGCAGCACTTTGTGATGAACAGGGAGTGCCAAACATGTAGTACTTTGTGATGAATAGGGAGTACCACTAGGATAGAAGCAACACTTTGTGATAAACAATGAGTGTCACTAGGACTGAGATGATTGATTTGTGTGACTGCAGGAGTATTTGCCTATGCTGGAGTCACAAGAGAGATTCCTGTCGACGCAGAGGTTACGACCAAAGCTGACATTTGAGGATCGAGCTGCCATTGAGGTTATGGGTTTGCGATTTATTATGTATGTGCCTGAGTTTTGAGTGAACATGGGATTGCTGACTGCACTAGCGGAGAGGTGGCACTCTGAGACTTGCACTTTTCATTTGCCGATGGGAGAGATGACAGTCACCCTGGAGGATATATACAGGATTCTGCGGATATCAATCGATGGGGAGCTAATTCTGTACGATCGAGACGGAGATAGGATGCCCTTAGACGAGTGTTCCAGGATTCGGGACTGGAGATGAGGGTGGGACATGTGGCATGGGATACCATGACATGGACAGGATTAGCACTACTAACAATGTTGGCAGGAGTTATCAGTGGGTTCCTCTGTCCGGATAGGGTGACACGAGGGGTGGCTGCAGAGGACACAGGGGCCAAGAGAGATGATCTTGGGGCGGGTCCTTCTAGGTCTCAGACTCCGTCGAGGCCAGCCAGCTCTGAGGGAGGGAATTCATCATAGTCGTAGAGGGCTCCCTATGTATCAGTATTGTACCATTTTTGTATGATGATGTAGACACCTGCGGGTGATTGTAGCCATATGATTTTGACATCATTGTATCATGACACTTTATATATATATATGAGATGATTCATCTTTGCGGCAGCTATATGCATGTGTACCTATGTGATGAGATGTTCTTATGTGATGCTTATGATATGGATACAAATATGTATATGATGCAATGCAATATATTTTTTTTTGTTCTTTTATGTTTTATATGTGTATGCATGATGCAAATGTGAATGTATGTAATGCAGATGAATATGATAATGCAAATCTAAATTGTGCTAGCAGGTGTTGTGTGCAGGATGTGATGCAGTTGTGATATCTATATGTATGTATGAAATGCTTATTTGTGGTAATGTAGATGCAACTACATGAAATGCAAATGTTTTTGGTGTGTCATTATACTCAGTCATGTGATAGCAAGCTACGCGGACTCGAGAAGGATGATGGAAGTCAATCAAGAAAGGGGGATGGAAGATAGAAGATATGAAAGTGAAAGAGCTTCTTGTGTGTTATCATCATTGAGCTTTATTATGGCAAGTAGGTTATGACAATCAAGGCATATGTTCGACCCAGAAAGTCATTGTACCTGTTTGCATGGAGATAAGATAGTTACAAACAAGGAATGCCCCAATTCACACTAGACTCTCAGTGTCCTCATATCCGTGGACAAGTCATAGCATTACTAAAAGACAATCCACAGACAACAAATACAAATAGGTGATGATACCCCATCCTCGCCTTTCTAGTCAAAGACATCCTGGAGATAGAACCTCTAGTCAGAGACATCCTGAAAAAGCTAAAAAACATGTCACCAAAAGATAAAATCAAAAGAAAACCAAGACTCGACACCAACATCCATTGTATTCCTCAAGGTTAGTGTCTCTTGTCACTTGTATAAGTCTTATTTGATTGTGGTCACAATGTTTACTTTCACAAAAAGGATAGATAGCACGGAACCATAATGTTGTCTGAGTCTGTTGAAAGATTTGATTTGTTGAAGCCCATTGTTGCTGCTATGTCTCATTTGAAACTGACTGAATCTATGAAACTGATACTTTATTGTGGAGAAGACAAAACTTTATTGTGGATTGGCAATGCAAATGTTGCTTTATTGTGGATTGTGCACGAATAGACTGAAGAAGGTTGGAAGAGACAGTACTTCTCAGAACATGTTATGCTCTCAGTTCCACACCCATCACTAGAAGTAGGATTTGCCTTAGCCACAGATAGAAGTTGATTTATTATGGATTAAAAAAGGGGGAAAGGGAGGTTTATTATGGATGCGGCTAACCAATCTTGGGTAGATCAATAACAAGCCATGATGAGAATGGGTAAGTTTATTATGGATGAATTGGTCGTGAGTGTGTACAAAGTGAAGTGATGAAAGAGAATCCTGAAGGAGGGAGGAGCAATGTCTCTATGCATGACACTGGTGACCCAGTTTTCACCATGGTACTTTCCCAGGGCGCCACCGAAGTGGTTTTCACCGTTGGGCGAAAATGTTTTTCTATTTTTTTTTTTTCAATTTTTTTTTATGTGTCACAAGGTGCCTGTTTGCCAGGTTTTCACCAAGTAACGATTTTTTCATTTTATGATTTTTTTGTATTTTGAAATTTTTTTATTTTTTTTTGTATTTTTGAATTAGGATATTCTGAAGAGCTATGTGTAAAACCTGTGAAGGTTCATGCTGTTGATAGGATCCTCCAAAGGTTCACCTTCTATAGTTGAGAGCTGATATGCCCCAGATCCATATGTTGCTGTAATGATGTAAGGACCAAGCCAGTTTGGTTCGAACTTGCCCTTCTTCTCTCTGTCTTGTTGATTTTTAGGATTTTCTTTGAGAACCAAATCACCTACCTCAAATGTGTGAGGCTTGACTTTGTGATTGTAGTTACATTGTTGCTTGATTGAATGATGTGTAGCTCGAGTGACTGTCTTCCTTGATAAAGGAACTGAGATAGAATTACTAGTGTGTGGACTATGTTTTCCCATATGCGTGTCACCTAAAGAAGTTTGGGCATCCCTGATAACAAAGTCCTTCAAGGAAGCTCCATTAAAGGTCCATGATGTATCGCCAGAAGGGAAAGGATGTGTGGAACAAGTAGATGAGTGATGAAGGCTTATGATTGTGAAAATAAGTGAAAGTAGGATAGCATGATGGAGACATAGGATCAACAAGTATTATTTTTGACTTGAAATTGTAGAACTTTTGCCCCTAGTTATTTTGATATTAGAGGAGATCAACTCTTTCTCTTTTTGCTTCATAGGATTTTTATCCTTGACTTTGATTTTTGCATAGTCCAATAGCTTTTAATTTTGATATGGACTAAAGGACTTTTCTTTATTTTTGACTTTTAGATTTTTCTTTCCAAAGTTTGATTTTTTATCCCCAATGAGTAAGGGCTTTTGTATTTCTTGTTGATCCAAGTTTGGGAGAGGTCTGGAAATGGAATGAGTGGATGATATGGTAAAGCTATGTGAGTTCTCAAGAGGTTTGGCGATATGCTCAATAGATTCTTCGCAGGAACCACTCTTAGGACTGTTGATATCAAGAGATGCTTGCACCACTAGAGGAGATTTGCATTCAGACTTAGTAGCCACAACACTAGGTGGTTCACACCCAATTCCTTGCAAATTGTTTATAGATTTTCCCTGTCGATTGAATACCTCAGGAGATAGTGGGAGTTGATCAACATGAAAGATATACTCACCACATCCCATGTCTTTAAACTTGAACTTTTCTTTGATCTCTGTTTGTTTTTATGTAGAAGCTTTCAATGATTCTGGATCCACATATGCTGAAGATGGAATAGCTTGTCGATTGACTGGAATTGTTATTTCTGATCTAGGTGCAGATTGTTGCAATATTTGAATGGATTTGGGTCATCTTTGACGGTCACTTCAACTCCATTATGTGGAAACTTGATACATTGATGATATGTAGATGGTACTGCGCTCATCTCATGAATCCAAGGACATCCTAGTAATATGTTGTATGTGAGATCCAGGTCTAGGACTTGACAAACCACATCCTTTGTAACTGGCCCAACTCTGAAAGGTAAGGTGATTGTGCCTTTGGATGAATGCTCTTCATCATCATATGCCTTGATGGTGATTTTGTTTGTAGAATTCACAGCTTTGTCAAAATATCCCAATTGTTTAATAGTGCTCAATGTACAAATGTTTAGACCTGCTCCTCCATCTATTAGGACTCATTTGATTCTATGTTTGTGTATGAAGGCTTCAATGTATAATGGTGCATTATGTGGCTGACTTACGGAGGCGCCATCGGCTTCTGTGAATGTAAGGGAGTGTGGAATGGAAAGGTATCCCACCATGGCTTGAAACTGGTCCACGTTTAGATCGGTAGGGACAGAAGTGTCTCTCAAGGTTTTGTCAAGAATAGCTTTATGTGTGGGGGATATGCATAAGAGCTCAATGGAGATGAGCGCGGGTGTCTTCCCTAACTATTCTACAAGGTCATATTCAGGCTTGGTTGATGAGGAAGCGGTGTTTTTGGTTGGAGCACCTTTCAAAGTGAATTTACCTCGACGGGTTGTAACATGACATTCAGAGGTAGGTTTGGAAGAAGATCCAATGCCTTTTAGGACAATCTTGGGTCTTTGGGTAGAATTCTTAGTGTTTTGTCCTTGATGATAATGGTAGAGACATAATTGTCCATCGACATGTGATTGATAGTTGAATCATAGTTATAAGATGCTCTGGTATAGTTGGTCTGGTCATCTGTGGCTGCAGCTTTTCCCTTGTCATGTTTTGGGAATGGTTCCTTAAACATCTCATGTTCTTGATTGGAGGAGTGTCCTTCAATCTCAATGTCTCCTGTATCAATAAGATCTTGTATGATGTTCTTCAGTTGATGGCAATTTCCTGTCTTGTGGCCCTTGCTCTTATGAAATTCACAATATTCATCATCATTCCACCAATTTGGTTCATATGGAGGAAAATCTGGAATTGTGATTACCTTATTTGCCACTAGCTTCTTGAAAACTGACTCAAATGGTTCTCCCAATGGAGTGTACTTCCTTCGTGATTTAGAAGTTGTTTGAGTATTCACCTGATTTGATCTGGAAAAAATGAATTTGGGTTGCACTATATTGGCATCAACAACACCATCATTGACTGTGTTCTTGTTTTTATTCCAAAATATTGGCTTGTCTTTTCCTTTAAAGTCCTCTTTATTTTCTTTGAATATTTTAATGACTCCTTGTTCAATTAGGACCTTCTCTGTTGCTAAGCCTTTTTCAATGACGTCCATGAAGGTGGACAAACAAGCTTTCCTTAAGTCATAACCAATCTTTTTGTTAACATTTTGGGTGAACATTTCTACCATTTGTTTTTGTGGAATTTCACAAGAGCATCTGCTAGCTAGATTCCTCCATCTTTGTAAAAATGATGCAAAAGACTCTCCCTCTTTTTGCTTGGTGTTGCACAAAGTAGTGATTCATATGTCTGTCTCTATGTTGTATGAAAAATGTTGGATAAATGCCTTAGCTAAGTCACCCCATGACTTAATTCCAGGTGGGAGTTGGGAGAACCATTCCATAGCTTGATCACCTAAGCTTTGTGGGAATAATCTCATCAAATATGTCTCTTCTGCTGCTACCTCCATGCAAGCTATGAAAAATTGTCTTATGTGTGCTTTAGGATCTCCTTTTCCTCCGTACTTATCAAACTTAGGTGTCACAAAGTGTGTAAAGAATGGAGGCATTTGCATGCTTTTGTCAAATGGATAGGGACATATGTCTCTCATTGTGTAAGTTGGCTTCGGTGTATTTATATCCTCCATTTTATTTTGTAAGTCCCTGATTTGTTGCTCCAAATTGTTCTTCGGTGAAGACTGACTTCCTGGACCATACCCCATGCTTGAAGCACCAATTGGAGGAGGAGCATGTTGCATATATGGATGATATTGATCATACACATGTTCATATGGAGGAGGTCTATAATGATGTTGCGTATATGGACCACTTGGTATAGAGTCATGTTGAGGAACGAAATATCTGCTTTGTCCATGTATACCATACTCTACAGGCATGTCATGAGTTTGTTCTAGTGTGTTGCCCCCAAATTTGACGTGGGGTTTCCTTGTGTCCAAATTTTGAGCAGGCCTTTGAATATCCAATTGCTTTGGTGGTTGATCCTTAGCATTGATATGTGATTGAGCATATTTCTCTACATAAGACTTCCATAATGGTCTGCGAAGGTGAGTATCATATGTTTGACCATGTGTATGTGGGACCTCTAGTTTTTGAAACAAAGATGATGGTGATTCAGGCACAAGATGTGGTCTTCTATTGCCTCCACTATTAGGCCTCCTTTGAGCCATGTTGGAGTGAGGTTGTTGCAAAGGTCGATTTTCCATTATTTGAGACATGTCAAAATCATGAGGTATCTTGGCTCCACTTTGTGCCATCATTTGTAAGAAGTATTGTCTATCCCTCCTCATTATTTCCTCAACCAATCGATTGAAACGGGGATCCATAATGGATTCTTCCACATCTGTTGAATGTACTGAAAATTTGTCCATATCATCATTGTGTGTATCATTGTTGTTTGTAGTGTCCATGTTCTCAACATTTGGAATGTTTCTATAGGCATCCATGTCAAGTAATATAGTATGATCAGAATTGAAAAATATATCATTGTCATACTCATAAGAACTCATGTTTGCAGACTCTTCAGCCTCTTTAGTTTCTCTCCTAGATTTTTGAAGACGGGCTTCAACCATGAACTAGGTATTGACCGAGATGTGTGAGACTAGATGAAAATGGAAAAAGTATGGAAGACCAAGGGTTGGATGGAATGTAAATGAATTTGAGGTGTACTTGCAATGTCCAAAGTATAAGACCAAGTATGTATGTAGTAGAGGAGGTGTGGCTTCCAAAGAGAGGATAGTTTCTCTTGATGAGGTAAGTTGACCTTAACTCTAAGTAAGACCAAATGAGACCCAAAGGTGATAGACCTTGATGAGGGACCACTTAATAAAATGTTGTTGTATGTAGTGTGTTGACAAAGTATGATGAGGACAAGCAAGTGACCTTTTGACTCAAGTTTAGACAAATGTGAATGTAATGTAAGGTGTAAAACAATGATGGACTTTGTGAGACCCAAAGATAGGTTGAATGCTAGATGAAAACCTGGAGAAACAACCTAGGAAGCTCAAGAATTTTGAAACTGATTGCTCTTGTTTGCTGGACTATAAAATTTTTCCAATTTGTGAAGTTGTTGGTTGTGACCAAATTTGAATGTTTGATTGTTTTTTGTGACAAGAAGACACAATGTTGATGAGGACTCAATGTTTGCAAGTGTTTAAACTCAAAATGACTCCAAGAAAAGTGTGTTGTTTGATGTAAAAATGTTTTGCATACACTTGAAGACACAAAAGACACAATGTTTTGTTGTTTGGTCTTGAATGTTTAAAATAAGTCAAGCACAATTCTGATGGCTATCCAAGACAATGGTTGTTGATCCCACATGAGGTTTTACCCCCGAGGCTACGCTATTCAGAGCAAATACTTAGATGCTTCACCTCACTGGCTCCACCCTCGGCACTCACTTCTCAGAGCAGCCAAGCATCAGTCCCCACAAAAACTCCTTGTGGCGAACTTTGTATCTCTACTAAGAACCATATGTGTGTGGGCTGCTACCAGAGGTCCAACCTCCTACCTCAACAACTAGAAGGATTTTGGCTTCTAAAATAAAAAGGTGCTAGTAAGGGCATTCGCTCGTGTGGCCATACATGCAGCACTTTCAGCTCTGTAAATATAGAAGGCTCCCAGTCGGTAGGGGTTACGCCCTACAAATGATCAAATAAATTTGATCAAACGGGTTTATGGGGAGACATAGTGTGAGTATGAACTAATCAGCACACGTTATCCATAGTTTTCACCATGAATACAGTTATTTATAGTGGTTTGGAAGAAGATGGCTTTTCTTTTCTACCACTTGGGTCGTTCTCTCCTCACTAGTAGTCCTAATGACCACACAGGGAGACAAACCCTCTAAAGATTAAACAAAAAGAGCCTATTGCTCAAGACACAAAAGACAATGATTCAATTTTAGTGCATCAATTGAAGTGTTTTGCTAGTCTCTGAAAACAAGGCAAACAATAAAAATCTAAAAACCCTTGCCAAGGACCTGCAACAAAGATTTATTAGTAGTTTGGATTGTTTGAAATAATCACCCCTCCTGCAAGCACACAAGTTAGGTAAATTTTAGATCCAAAAGACTTTGTGAAATAGGGGCCTTCAACAATACATTTTGTTGACCAATTCAAAGATCTGATTCATCATAAAAAAAAATACCACTTGTAAAATTTCAAGAGATTTCAAAAAATGTAAGAAAATCCAAAAAATTTGCTAATTTGCTCCAAAACTTAATTTTTTATGAAAAATCATAAAAAATTCATATAAAATGCAAAATCGATCCAAAAAATCTGAAATTTTTATTGGAGAGTTTTGATGGTCTTCCAAACTTGCATAAAAAAATTTCTGCAACAAATCCAAGCAGTTTGTGAGATATGAGTAAAATAATGCAAAACCCTAATTTTCAAAGATCTGATTTTTGAGGAATGATTTTGCATCAAATTTTAAATCACAAAGAACAGATCCTATGTATAATTATAAGATATTTCCAAAAATGTAAGAAAATCTGAAAAATTCGCTAATTTGCTCTCAAAATTAATTTTTTATGAAAAATCATAAAAAAATCTTATAAATTGAAAAATTAATCCAAAAACTCTAAAATTTTTATGGAATCCTTTTGATACTTTTCCTGACTGCAAAAAAAATTTTATACCAAAATTCAAAGCCGTTTGTGAGATCTGATCAAAATAAATGAAAACCCTAATTTTTAAAGATCCAATTTTTAGGGAAACATTTTGCATCAAAATTAAAATCACAAAGAATAGATCCTGTGTATAATTATGTGAGATTTCCAAAAATGTAAGAAAATCCAAAAATTTCTCTCATTTGCTCTCAAAATTAATTTTTTATGAAAAATCATAAAAAATTCTTAGAAAATGAAAATGTGCTCCAAAAATTCAGAATTTTGGATTGAGGGCTCCTAATACTTTCTTCAACTTGCAAAAAAAATTTGGTGCAAAATTTTTTAAGCCGTTTGTGAGATATGATCAAATCTCTCCAAGATCTTGATTTTGTGTCCAAAACCCTAGCTGCACAAGATTATTCTCCAAATTGTTTTACAAAACAACAATATAGGGTTAGAAAAATCTGCAAAAAACATAGATCTAACAAAAATTCATGTCCCACCAGGCATGCCAAAATGTTTATGGTGAAAATGGATAACAATAATAACGATATTGAAAGGCTAAATGAATTCAACCACAAAACCCTAGCCTGACAACAACAAAGATCCACCATAACATATGAAGATTACCTAAGACAATGCAAATCAAATGAAATCACAAAGATTATACCATCACATGTCCAATAGGGTTTGGATCTCCATTCTTCCTATCTCCATTGATCTTGCTGGATATATTTGCTCTCAGATTTTATGTGCACAAGAGCTCAACAAAGAATGAAATGTGGTTGCAAGTAGGATCACCTATGTTCAAAAGCGTAGTGTAGCCAAGTAGTCAACGGGGGGGTTTGATAATGAAGGAAGCATCTCCTTATATAGAAGACACTATATGAAATGGAGGGATAAGATTGAGAGGTGTAAAAGGAGGTCGGCTATGATTAGAGGGTAGGTAAAAGAAATAATAAAATAATGTAAGGGGTAGGTAGTGTATGAATTAAGAGATGAATGACATGTGTCATGGGTAGAAAAGGTTAATGAATTAATTAAATAAATAAATATTTATTTAATTAATAGAAGGAGTGTGATCAATTAAATAAATAAGATATTTATTTAATTTAGGAAAAGGATAATTTAAATAAATAAATGTATTTATTTAAATGAGAAATAAGGCTAGAATAAGATAAATGAATTAATTAAATAAATAAAGATTTATTTAATTAATAGAAGAATTAAGCTTAGATAATTAAATAAATAAATATTTATTTAATTAGACTGGACAATTTTGGGTGTCTACACATGTATATATATGTATATGTGTGTGTGTGTATATATATACACACACACACATATATATATATACATATACATATGTATATATATACATATGTATGTATATATATATACATACATATGTATATATATACATATATATATGTATATATATACACACACACACACACATATATATATATACAGGGTTTACTAAATAGTGGCAAATATTTCATGTTGGCGACTTGAAAAATGGCCAATATATTGTATCGATCGAGGGTGGCCATGTCACCCAAACTTTATAAATATTCGTCAAATGCACGACCCAATAGCCAATTTTTTAATGTAATTAATTGTATCTCTATCAAGATTTTGCCAATAGAATCTACATTTTCCACACAGTAAATTCAATATTTTCGCCTACACTTTCTGAGGTTATCTTAATAGATGGTCATAATTCGCCAATAGTCATATAAAGATTTATTGGCCAGGAGGACCCAATTCGCCTGGAATTTTGCGGAAGCATGTCTCAATTCACCCTATTTTTTGCCAACTCCATTATAATTGCCAATTAACTGGATGACCCATAACTGCATTGAAAATTGCATAAGACGTGTTATAGTTAAGTGTGATTTGCCAAATATTTATATACCATATAATATTCCAGCCGAAATTGCCAAATAAGGATTGATATAAATATAGTCAAAGATCAAATTTATCTCTACACAATTTGGTCAAATTTGAGCTCTCAATTCAGATCATTAATGAAGTTTCAGACTAGGAACAACCAATGTTGCTGACTGCTTTGGTGATTGCTAGTGACCTAAAGGTAAGTGATCATATTTTTGAAGTGTACTAGGAACAACCATTGTTGTTGACTGCTTTGGTGACTGCTAGTGACCTAAAGGTAAGTGATCATATTTTTGAAGTGTTATAATATTATTCTAAATTCATCTCTATCTGTTTGCATTGTTGAGTTCATTATGTATTTCTCAGGAACTTACCAGAAAATTTGAATTTGAAACAACTTTCTTGCACCCCCGAATTTGGATTCTAATTTTTGAATCTCACTAGTTAACTGGTTTTATTTTTTGGTGGTAAGTGCTATCTTTATGGGGATAGCTCCCTATATTAAAATCAAACCAAGTTACATAGATATTAAAATCATATTTTCCTAATACACTACCCATTACATCTGACCTCCATTATTAACAAACCCTCCTATGCTAGCGACCACCCCCTCCAAAAACATATAAAAACACATATCCTCATCCCCCTTAGATATATTATAAAATGATGTCCAATTGCTCTACAATTTCCATCACAACTCTAGTGGAAGCCTCTGAGATCTAGTTATCCCCCCTATCGATTATCCTTTGAAATGGAGCGAAGTTATTGTTTATCACTCCTACCTGATAAACCTCCCAAGCTTCTTCAATGAATGATTTTTTCTATATCTTTTCAGTCTTATGCTTAACAACCTCCTCTTCCTCCTCCTTGGATCCAACAGATCCATCCTCCTTTGAATCATCCTCAGAGTCTGACAAAACATAGTTGTTAGGATTGAAAAAGGTGTGAAACATGCTAGCCCCCAAGTCATCCTCCTCCATAATGGCATTGGCTACTGCATGCCCATCAACTGCCTAAATGAACCTGTTAATCCTCTAGATGCACACCTCCTTGGAATCCAGAATATCTACCAATGGGCTAATTACAGCCTCACACGTGAATCCATCACACCAGTGCCTGCCTACACCAAGCATGCATTTGACGAAGCTCTTCACTATGAAAAACACTCTTTCATCCATATGGAATAACTGTCTGCATTGCATTTGTAGAGTTTCATCTCTTCACATACAACTCACCCTGAAATGATGAACCATGCTTCCCCCGTGATGAATCATTTCCTCTACAACAATCTTCTCAACGTCTGCCTCCAACGTGGCTCTCCCAATCAATTTGGATAACTTTCAGATCCATCTCCCCTCCCATTTATAGCACAGCTCCTTCTGGAGTCTTCCATGGATAGTATTGGGAAAGGAAATAGTACTATAACCCTTTGTTCTAGACCTAGGAGACGTCCCTTCCAGATTGTCCATAATCAACTTCATGATACAACTGTCAAAACCACCAAAGGCCACAATGGTACTAATATTCCTTATCTGACTAAATCCCCTATCCAACTCCTATGCATGCTCGATCATCTCTGCATGACTTCCACCAATCCTATTCTCCAGACGATCCTCCCATTTCCACATGATATCTCAAGTCTGATCCATAGCATATCCTTTGGGGAAAACAACTATGGATGGTTGATGCTAACCAATCCCCTGCCTTGGAAGCAGAGATGAATCTCCACCCTCCACAGAACCTATCTCCCTTAATTTCAATAGCTTCCTCAAAGGGAAAAACTGTGGTTAAAATTCATTTCTTTTTCTTTCTTTCTTTTATTAAAAGCATTCATTTATTAAGACCTTTCATTCCTGACAGTGCTCATGTTGATATGTGGTGACTGATCAGCAAAGTACTGTACACTCATCACATATTCTCGTCGGGGTCCGGGGTCGGGCCGGGCCCCGGGCGCCCCCGAGAATTTTTTTTTTGCCATTTTTTGTTGATGAAAACCGACATTGTAATAAAACCCTAAAAAGGCCGACTTTATTTGTTTCCCTAAAAACACATGTTATAAGCGGCTGGGATGTTTAAGGCATTGTAAGGTTGATGTACTATTTTTGCTGGATAATAAGAAAGATTAGACGGTTGTGTATGGTGGACGTAACCCATTCTGGGTGAACCACGTTAAATCTCTATGTTATCTGTGTCCTGTTTTATTTCTTTATCGTTTGTATTTAAATCTGCATATAATTGTTAGTTCATATTTTCTTCAGATATGCTTGAAACCCTAACAACTCACACGTGTCTCTAAGTCTATTCCATGGACTTTTTGAAGAAGCCTGTGTCCTTCACAACTTCGGCCCAGAATAAAGCTTATGTCGTCGATTAAAATTAATTAAGTATAGACTTAGAGTTAATTAAGTATATAATTTATAATAGTTAATTAATTATTAAATAATGCTCAGACTTGTCTCTATTCCAGTGACTTTTTGAAGAAACCTTCGTCCTACATAACTTCAGGTCGAAATAGAGCTTATGTCGTTGATCTGCGATCATCCAACGGTCATTAAGTTGATTGATTAATTTAATATTTAAATATAAGTAATGAATAAATTTATACTTTGTTTATTTCATTTTATTTCTCTATTGGTTAATTGTTGAATTAGTTTATAGATCTAAGGTTAGTGGTTGGATCTTTAGGGTTTACAAATAGGTCAATATTTAGCATGCATAGATGTATGTACCTATTACGTGATAGTTACACATATACACATACACACACACACACACACACACACACATTTTTATACTATGATGTTATAGACAATTATGGATGTATTTATGATACCTATATGTAATAATTTTAATCCATATGCTTGTGAATATGATGCTATGGATTATGACCTAACCTTTATGTTGAAAACACCACAAGATTGAGAGGGGGGTGAATTAGTCTAAACCAAATCCTAAACTTCTTTAATCAGAAGTACTTATTAATTATCATTAACAAATTAAACATCAATGCAAGATGAAACAAAAAAACACCAAACACATGAAAACCATAATTTTTACCTGGAAAACCCAGTGTGGGAAAAACCATGGTGAGAATCACACTCACAATATAAATATAATAAAAATTAAAATGAATGATTTTCATATTTTACCCTGTAGTGCACTTTCTTTGATATCAATGGTCCAGATCTTTGCACAATTGCCCATTTAGATCAAGATGCTCTTTCACCTTAAATCTGCAGCCCCGCCACACACATGGCACATGGGCCCTGTCGACGTCAGGGTCTTCTTAAGTGGACCAATAAGATTATGCATGCTCGAGGTCAAAGGACACGTCAGAAAGGGTTGGACCAATCTATCCTCCTCGTTAATTAAGTATATAATTTATAATATTTAATTAGACAATGCTCAGACCTATCTCTATTCTGGTGACTTTTTGAAGAAACCTTTGTCCTTTAGAACTTCGGGCTGAAATAGAGCTTATGTCGTTGATCTGCGATCATCCAACAGTCATTAAGTTGATTGATTAATTAATTACAGATTTACAGTTAAATAGCACTTGCAGCTCATTATATGGATAGCGGAAAGAGAATTAAAGATAAAATTTAATGTAGTTTAATATCACAAGTGAATAAATTAATCTAGTATTTAAATCCAAGTAATGAATAAATTTAAAATCAAGAAGTGCCTCATTCCCACTTATAGATGTGAAATTAATGCTGAATTGTGCGGATTGATTGTAGAACAAAGCTCAAACAACACATTGATGGCAGATCATTGATGAGCTTGGCTCTCAACGACGGAGTAGGATGTGAGGAGTATTGATTATTTATTCATTTCTGGTGGCCATTTCTATCAAAAATGTTTAAGAGTTCTTTGAGAGAGTGTGTTGCAGAGAGTAGGGGCTAATATTGAATTGAAGGGGTGTCGACATTATTGCAGAGGGAACATGGAATCCAGTTTCACATTCAAAACAAAGAAGAAATTGGTGCCCTTCATGGGCAAAGTGTCAGATAAGAGATTGAAGGGCCTATTCTTGTTCAAGGATAAAAGGCTTGTCGATGCGGTGAAGCTCTTGCTAGGAGAGGAGATTATTCATATTAGTCACAGATACAGGAATAATATGGAAATCCATTCCCTTATTGTTGCATGGGGATTAGAATTTGAAGAGGATGTGGAGAAGGTGAAGAGGGCCTTGCAAACTTTAATTGTGGAAGAATACCTGGGAGGGATGGATTCAATTTGGGAGTGGTTTGTTCCGGGAGTGGGTTTCATTATTTCTAAAGGGTCAACAGAGCCTACAGACCCACTACCCTTTGTTCCCTGGCAAGAGGATAAGCTGAAGGTGAGATGCAAAGAGCTCGCAAGAAGAGGATGGGAGGTGGGTATTAGGGTTTGTTTCAGAGTTGGCTTCGGTGGTTTCGGTTATAGATAGATGGATTGGATGGAGGTTATTTGATGACTCCAATCTTTTTGTAATCTTTTTTTGAAGCTTTAAATCAATAAAATATCATATTACCTACCAATAGGTCCATAAAGTGACAATTTGATAAACCCTAATAGTAAATAGTTGTGCAAGGCCAACAACCATTATAATATATTCCGGTTCCCCCAAAATACTGAAAGATTTGCTAAAATAAATCATTTGAACAAATTTTTTTTATAAGTGAATAGCTAAGTAAGGCTAGCACCCATTATATTAAGATTTAAAAAAATACAACAGTATTTGGATTGTATCCAAAAATACATTCTCGGTGGCATTTCCAATGATCACCCATAACAACCCATAACCCACAATACAAAATTCAAGCATCAAAATAGAATGAAGCATCTGCACCATACTTCAAGGCTAGGAGACATTCCCAGTTTGTCTTGCTGCCTCCGCAGCTTCATGTTCCTCCTTGACTTTCTTGGCTTGTAAGATGACCGGGCAATCCTATCTAGAATTAGCATGAGCTTCACCTATTGCAATTTCATCCACACTGTGTCTGTCATCCTCAATCCATTCCTCTCCACTCCCTAGCTCCAGTGCCCCTACAATTTCAGCCGCATCCTCCTCATCAATTTTATCTTCATCTACCAAACCTTCAGTGGTTAGGTAGTCTCGATGCCAATCATCCTCCTCAAGTTCCTTGAATTTGGTTACATACATGAGGAAATTGATACTGCATAGTATATCACTCCTTCGTGCCTGCAACAACTGCGCATCTTGTGTTTGCACAATCAAAAATTAAGAAACCCTTCCAATGTAATAGTTCCATGGGAGGGGAATGAGGAGGTTCTCATCCACATTGTTGATGACTGCATCAACGTCTCACAAATATGTATGCTCAAACACTATCTAGGTGATTTCTTTCGCCCACTCCCTGGACACCCTAACATATAACAACATGGCAAGAAAAAAGGCCAAAATATCTGAACTGACCCTATGCCTGTGATACGCCATCAGAAACTCCAACCCTAGCACTATCTTGATTGCATGCATTAAGTACGGGTGGTCATTCACTAAGACCCCCCCTAACCATTTATCTATGACTTCACCTACAAACATTGCCTATGGTTTCATTGCCCTAAGCATAATTGGCATGTCTATCACTCCCACCTTAGTATTTTGAACTCGAACATGTAATGTGAAAATACGGTAATACCCCAATGCCTAATTTAAAGGCATTTGATTAGCTTTAGCATAAATGTCCCATTAAATGTATACTTACCATAAGTTGTCTTGCACGATATATATTAATAGTATATATATCTTTTTTTTTTATTTTTCTAATTTTTGATACAAGTACTTAAACCAACAAACAAAATTTCACTTTCACAAGAGATTTGCAAAGACAAATAACAAAACTATTGATATTATTATTCATGTGAGATCAATAAGTACATTCTAGAGACTATATTTGTAGTAATTATCTTGACAGATCATAAACTAATTAATATTGTTGAAGGAGTATATACATTCTTCACTATGCAAGACTCCACATTCTAACTTATACACTATTACTACTATACCTTTTTCCGAAGAGACCAATATTCCCTCCAAAAACTCTCTTAATTACAACCTTGGAATTCCTTTTATAAGAGTAAGGAATACAACAAGCTTTAGGCTGTATACAATTGCCATGTTCTCATTTGACATATGTTTGTTATTTACGCATGGAAATGATATATTCCCAATATGAAACCTAAAATAGAACAAGATAATTTATCAAACCATATGAATAAAACTATCATGAAACTATCATGTACCACCTTGAAGAATAAAATACTGTTGAAATTCAACTACTTGAGTTGCGCCACCATCGCATTGCTGATAACTTTATGGATGAAAGATTCTAACTATAAAAACTAGAGGAGTTTAATATATGCAAGATCCTAGCTATAAAAACTAGTGGATGAGCTCCATAGATGGGTATTGTAATCAGAATAGGGGTCCAACTTTAGTTATCAATTTTAACTAAACAGGCTCTTTGCTAGAGCTAACTCTTCCTTGTCCTCATTGTTCTCCTCCCCGCTCCCTCTCGCTCTTAGGCTTTAGGAGATGAGGGAGCAAATGTAGGCAGCCAATGAAAGGTTATTTGCAACTGCAGATGGCCTTTGAAAATCCCTTTAGCTATCTCCTCCAATTTGAAAGTCCCTTTAGCTACAAAGAATTATGTTGTGTTGTTATAAATATATAGCCTTCCTAAAATATTCTCCACCCAGTGTCATTAAACCTATATCTTATGAACACACATGAAACATCTACATATGGGCATTCCATTTTTTATACTATTCTTGAACAAGTGTAGAGGGAAATATTTATAATGCTCCTTGATCAACTCAACTGCTACCAATTTATGAAAAACCTCGAACCTCTAAATTTAGAAGTTCTAAATATTCCTTTTCACCTTTTTTCCTTTCCAAAGAATCAAAAATCTTCATGTTGGCATGCAAGTCTTCATGCCACTTAATGGAAGGATCAAAACTCATCAGTCTGCTATAATCATTTAATTGCCAATTCAATATTTTCTTCAAGAACAAGCTAACATTCGTACCCATGTAACTCTTCATCAAAATGACAAGCACAAAGTCCTCTGACATGAGGAGTATTTTCTATGGGAAAAGATCGCTTAGAATATGAGATGAAGATTTCATATGGGCTAAAAAGTATGTTTCTAATTTCAATGGATATGCAGTACACTTTCTATATGGGTTATTTTCAAAAAAAAATGTGAATGACGAGCCTTAATTATTCTACATTTAATTGGAGTTTGATTTTGATGTATTTCTGAAACAAAGGAAATTGCACTTTGATTTTGATGTATTTCTAAAACAAATCTCAGAGTCAAATATGAGATCAAGAATGCAAACCCAAGCAACAGATAATTTCATAATAGTGAGTCACTTGAGCATTAATGCCTAGCGTTAACACAATTTCATGTGTAGTTGCACAAATTATTCTTATAGATCCATTACATTACTCCAGACTTACAGTAACTTGCAAATAGAATGTAATTCCTTCCTTGAAGGAAATTCACATTCACACTACATAGTCAAACATTGACAATGAAATTTCCAAGACAAATCAAAATATTCTCAATATTATGATTCATCATTCATGTAATATCTGAAAGTACAAATGAAGACAATGTTAGCAACAATAATAAATATAATAGTCTATTCATGAACTAATTGAATAACTACTGAAAGAAAGTGTACATTCTTTCACCATGAAACCATCCTACACACAAGACAAGACAAAGCCCCGTTTCTAGTTCTACTCTACTCGGAGATGAGAAAATTATAGAATCCTTCTTTACAACCTTGATATTCCTTTTATAATCATAAGGAATGCAACAAGCTATTGGCCTTTTACAAGAATGTGTAACATGTATTGCAATGCCACAAAACCTCGAGGCTAGTATTCATGAAAGCTTTGGTTTAGAGACACAAAAATCTTCCATGAATGTGAACTACCTTATGAGCCATGCCACTATAGCACATTTGTGGTTATTGATGCAGAGAATACCAGGATACAAGATTCTCATTGCATTTCTTGGTAGGGGAGAACTTTGAGAGTTTTGATCAAGAAGGGATGCTTGACTCCAAAACTGCATCTCTTGTGCCTTCAAGTCTAGCTTTCTCTCTACATTCTACACATTATAAGGGGGACATGGCGATTGCTAGAGAGATCAGAATTATTTGCAACTGCAGCCAAAGCCTGCAGTTGCACTCGAGCCTTTTAATAACCCTTTGGTTATATTTGGCTATTTTAATAACCCTCTAGCTACAAGGTAAGTCATCAATTTTCTTTACTTCATGGCATCTGCAAACCTTCAACCATATCTCCTTATGCCAGAATTCAACCGCACCTTCTATGCACTTCATTTTAAAACCTCTGCAATCAAAACAACAATGCTTCCTAAAAACTTATCTCTAGAAAATGTTTATCTTCTACAATGCAGCATGCAAATAATGACCCCATTTCTTGAATTGCGAAGTGAAGACAATTGACTGTCAGGTCTATACTTTGGATTATTCCACATACTATATTAATTTGTGTGAGATGTACTTTTCTCTCATTACATAAGAAAGCTTTCATTTCAATAGTCTTGACACTTGTACATGACTCACAAACCTCAACACAGATTAATACTGGTAGCTTCTCATTGAATATTAAATATGTGCTATCCTTCATATTTTTTTTCTCTGACACATGTAGTGTTTTTAGTTTTCTATGCAAAAGGATAGCAAAGAATCCTCGATCAAGATTTCATACGTGCCAAAAAGTGACTTTCTAAAAGATTTCATACAGATATGCAGGACACTTACATCTAAGATGTGATGTGTTTGTTATATTAGTTTTTTTCTCCAATTAGTAATGGAAGATTAGCCTTAATTATTCTACAATTTTTATGTGATTGAAAAACATAATTCGCCAATGCAATTATTATTTTTCCCCAAAAATAATGAATTATTCGCCTTAATTTTTCCACATTTTTCATGCAATATGAACAAAATCACCAATGTAATTATTATTTTTCCTTAGAAATAATGAAATATTCACCTTAATTTTTGAAAAAAATTCACGCAAAAGAAAAAGATTCGCAAATAAAATTAATTTTTTTTCTCAAAAAGAATGAAAAGTTTGCCTTAATTTTCATACAATTCTTACGCAACTGAGAAAAATTCGGCAACGAAATTTAATATTTTCCCCCTATTTAAAAAAATCACCAAAAAAAATTAATATTTTTCTCCAAAATATTGAAAGATTCACCAGGATTTTACACCTTTAGCCAAGGAGGGTTTCTTAAAGTTATCCACACACACACACACACACACACACACATATATATATATATGTATGTATGTATGCATGTATGTATATATCTATATGTATATATGTATATCTATATCTATATATATACATCTATAAATGTATATATACATATATGTGTGTGTGTATATATATATATGTAAGTATGTGTATAGATGTATGTGTGTGTGTGCACATATATATATGTACACACACACACACACACACATATGTATACATATATATATGTATATCTATGCATATGTATACATATATATGTATATGTATGTATATGTATGTATATATGTGTGTGTGTGTGTGTGTGTGTGTGTGTGTGTGTGTGTATTATACTTTGGATTATCTCTGCATCTATATATATGTGTACACACACACACATATATATACATCTATATATGTATATATGTATATATATGTATATGTATATATATATATATATATATATGTTTATCTATATATGTACATATATGTGTGTATATATATGTATATGCATATGTATATGTATGATGTATATATGTATATATATACATACATATGTGTGTGTGTATATATGTATATGCATATGTATATACATATGTATATATATGATGTATATATGTATGTATATGTATATGTATATGTATATGTATATGTATATGTATATGTATGTATATATGTATATGTTTATGTATGTATATATATGTATATGTATATATATTTGTGTGTGTGTGAGAGTGTGACACACACATACACACACACACATACACACACACACATTAGATATACCTATATTCTAGATTGCACTAGTTTTATATCTTCAGAAGGTGAGATGCTTGGTTTAGCAATTCACTCTGTCAGTTGCCCTATTCCTCCAAAACAAAACTATTGGTTTTGACATCCGCATTTCTTTAATTGATTGATTCCAACCTTGGATTTTTGGGACATGGTTAAACTTTTTAGATAACATGTATGTCCTAGTTGGCTTTAATTTCTTGTTATAACTTTGGTTAGCCTATGCAAGTGAAACAAATGATGTATATTGCATATAAGGCATAAATGACTGACTTGATATATGAATCAGCATATATATATGAGATGAGATGTATTCCTTTGATGAGATGAATCTGTATCTATACAAAAGAGATATAACGGGAAATCGAGATATAGAGACAAAAGTGTGATAGATTTATCAAATGCGATTGAAGCAAATAGCTGAAGAATGAATGAAGTATGAGAAGTTTGTATATTGAGCTTAACTAGAATTGTAATTCATGCATATGTAAGATGCAATCTTAGCAGTTCATTTTTTTTGTTCTCTTCTGGGTGGTAAGCCCTCTTGGCAACGAGTCTTTTCATTTTGGTAGTGAACCTCAAGCAATGAGCACTTGCAATATTCTATAATTGGTTATATTATATAGAGAGTTAACCCATTAACCCACTCTGTCGTAATTCCCTAACAGGTTTCCATGCAAAAATCTGGTTCTCTCTTGTGCGTGTTGATGTGGATGATATCTTTGTTTTGTTCATTTAATCACTCATTTTTTTCTAATTGAAATAAATTTGCAAAGTAGTAATAACAAGATAATCTTAAAAGACATTTAGGGAATACTAATTCACACATCCTCTCAATATTTCAGTTGTTCAACAATTGGTTTCAGAGCTTTGGTCCCTTGTTATTAGCCTAACTGCTAAAGGGAGATCTTCTTGGTTGAATAGATGGCTCTTGAGTTAGGTGTAGAAGAAATTCTTATGGATGGAGAGTTACAAAATATTCTTCAAGATCTTGAGAACATGGAAAGTGAAAACAAAAATTTGAAAGAGAATATCAAAGAAGTAAACAAGTGCATCAAAAAGATGAGAGGACAAATCAAGAAATTTTGAGAAAGATATAGAGAGGTTAGGAAGGAATTCAAGCAAGAAAATGAAACATTTGTGAATTTGAAAGTACAAGTTGAGGAAAGAAAGAAAATAGAAGAATGTCTAAATGACTTAATCAAACAAAAGACTGAAGAATGCACAAGATTGGAAAAAGAAGTTGTAACCCTGAGATTTGAAGACAAATTCAAGGAAAGTACTAAGAAACTCGAGGAAATGATGGCTATGCAAAAATCTCTAGAGGTTTTGAAGCTGTAGAATGTTCAAATAAAAAAATTGAAGATAAAGGCAAGATGAAGAAGGTTTAATTGGAGCAGTGCAAGGTGATCCCATAATATTGGGTTACACTTTCTGGCACATCCCGATTTTTGTTGAAATCATAATTTTTTAGAAAATATAATGATTTAAGTGTTCAAAGATCCCATTTGAAGTAATTAATTCAAGAGAGTTAGATCAAAGTCTCTTGGATAGAACCTCTCTACCTTTAAATCTTACCTGTAATGGAGTCTCCTTCGCACCTATCAAAATTCTGATAAAAAACACTTTTACATTTGCTTTCAAGGGGTCAAAGGAATTCATCTAAAAAATATATGTTTTTAAGTATGTAGTCCTTATTATAAGCTTTCCAAATAGTATAATTTTTAATATATTTAATTTCATTAATATATTTATGTTTTATTTATTATGAATGTAGGTTTTTCATGAAACATTAAGGATTGTGTTTCACACATACGAAAAAATTGAAAAATAGAGAAATAAAATTGTAAAAAATATCTTTTCCCTAGGTATTGATATCCTTATTTCAACACAAAAAGAAGAATTTAATTCAAATGCATACCAAAAATGTTATGTACTACGAAATACACCTCTGTCCAAATTAAAATTACCCAAATTAACTAAAAAAATATCCTTCCACTAGATATTCGTGTGACAAATCCATATTTTAAAAATTAGAATTTTCTTCTTGCTAAAAAAAATGTTTCGCATTATAGAATAAATGCCACTTCTAAAAAATATTGATTACTGTAAATTATAAGTTATTAAAAGTTACATAACAATATGAACAATTCATATCTAATTATTGTTTTTAAAAAATATTTAGAACCAATATGAAAAATTTCACAAATCAGTAGTTTACTTCATCTTCAAATTCTTAATGGTTTAATGGCTATAAGTGTTAGAAAATAAAGATCAGGTTCAAAATACTGATTTTAGTGTCAAGTTTAGCTAAAAAGTGTAACCCAGTATTATGGGATCACTCCACATTGAAGAAACAAACAAAGGTAGACAACCCTAGAATCAAAGAAGCTCCACAAAGAAACCTTCGGTCAGACAACCTAATGCTCAAAGGTACTCCTCATTTAATGGTTATTGTTTCTCCTCTAATAAATTTGGACAAGAGACTTTAGAATGTATAAATAGAGTAAATTGAGATATTCATTGTTTTGCGTGCAAGAAATTTGGTCATAAGGCTAGTAATTGCATAAATCAAATTATGGATGGAAGAAATAGATTCTTCTATGGTTATTGTCAGTTATGCAGTGGTTTTCGACACAAGGATAATAAATGCATATCTAAAACAACCACAAGGAACTCAAAGTAGAGTAATATCAAATGTTTCAGTTGCAATAAAGTTAGACACATTGCTAAAGTATGCAAAAGGACCTGAATATAAAGAGAGACAATTTAGTAATAAATAATGAAGTTGTAGATAGCTCATTTTGGTCAGGCCATTAATTTTCATCATGCATCCTATGACAATAATAAATTAATTATTTGCCCCTTAGTCTAATATTTCATCTCAATATTTAAATAAATTCAATTAATTTGATTAATTAATTTTTAAATATGAATAGTAAATTAATAAATTTAATTTATTAATTTATCATATTTATATTCTCATATGCAGATAATTAACAAATTTTATTTATTAATTATCCCATATTTATCTTTTCAACCTACCAATTTGGAAAAATACGAGGATAATCAATTTATTTATTTATTAAATCCCCATATTATCTTCCTCTATTTGATTCCATCTTCCTCAATTTGATTCTATCTTCCTCGATTTGATTCTGAATTTATTCCGCTTTTTCTTTGTCTCCTAATGTAAACTCTACAATATGTTTGATCCTAGCCACTGATTCTTCCTATCTCCAGATTAATCCCATCCATTGATTCAAAATCTTCTTTTCTCTAAATTGAGCTCCCGTTGCTCATTTTCGACAACCATGCTTTGAGTAATCTTATGTGAACTTTCTTTTCATCTCTCATTGTCAACTTGCTTTTCCACTTTCATTTGCACTTGTAGGTGAAATCCACAAAATCTCATTTGAAGGTGAAAGGAGAACAATGGAGGTCAACAAAGGGAGACACTAGTGATGGTTTGCACCTTTTATTTGAATGTCCTATCTTTTGTTCTTTTATTGAATGTATTAGGATTCATATTCATTGCTTGTTATGTTTCATGGTTACCTAATATTTAGGCTTTGATGCTTTATTCTGATTTCCTAGCTATAGAAGCAATAAAGAAGATTGATGTAGAAGAAGTGAGGAATGAAATGAAAAATAATTAGAGAAAGAAGAAAATGGGTTTGACAGAGAATGTTGCTACATCTAGCTCTAGTGCAGAAATCCCCTCTAGAAACTACTTTGGAAGCTTTGGCTTAGGGGGAGCTATAATTAAGAACCTTTTTCCTGACCAAATGAGTTGATGTTGTTGTCACAACAAATTGATATATTGAGTATGATGATGTCTCTGAACTCCTGATGAAGATTGCAACATAAAATATTGTTGTGCAATAGATTGCAAAGGTTTGAAAAGTTACTATTTACACAAACATGATGGTTTAGCAGCTTTTTGGGTGACCTGACAATTTTTGGTAGTAAAACTCGATGTCTTTCTTCAAAGTACTTAAAGTGATTTTTTTATTATTTTGCTATTGGTGAATTGATAATTTGAGAAGAAAAAAGAAGCGTTCAAGAGAAATTGTTATCATCTTTGCAAAGGTATTTATAATCTTTATCTCATGGATTCCAGTAAATTTATTAGTCATGAAGATGAATCCCAACCTGAATTCAATAAATTCATGAAAGAACATATAAGAGGCTTTTCAGTTAGTGCATTTTCATCAATACTGACCAGGGTGGTGTGTCTTGAATATATTTATAATTTTATTGATGTGCAATTTGAGGATATGACAATGTAAAAATCAAGAATTTTGAGGACTCTCTTGAACTAGGGAAAATTTACAGTCAATTATCGAGTTAGGGAATAAGGGTTTGGATATTTGGAGTGAATTTTTTATGCTAATCGATGAAGAAATGGGCAAGATTTCACTTAGCAAAATTCATGATGACTGTATTTGGCTAGACAGACTATATCAAATTACAAAGGAAGCTTTGAAGGTTGTTACTAGTCTTTGTTCGGATGGAATTGTACTTGCAAAGAAATTGGTAAGGAACAAAGAGTTTCAAGCTTTGATAGGTTTAATTGGAGATCAAAGAGCTTTACGAATTGACATTGTTTTAGACCCTTTGGTAAGATATGTTGCTATGAGCATTACTTATAAGATTTATTTTCGAAACATAGAAGGTTCTACTTTGGCTATTGTTGTATATGTTTCTTATCAAATGGCTAAGACAAGAATGAACTATGATTTGTGTGAGTTATTGAGACAACAAGTGTTTAGTAATATTGAGTTGACTAAGAATGATGGTTATCCCTTTCACTTTAGATCATTGATTGTATGCCTCGATTTCTGCTTTTATAATTCATTGAAGGAGAATGTTGCTTCATATGCGAGTTTACTGGTTGGAAAGAAAATTAAAATACATTTAGACAATCTAAATAACAGAGACAGGGTATGCAAGGAATAATTTTATGAACTTCGGAAGAGCTTAATTTTGAGATATAGGATCCCAAAAATATGTGTTGAGAAGTACATAGATACCATTACTTTCTTGGTAGATATTGATCATTGCTTAATGGAAGTTGTGTTACCTCAAAAGGTTCGGTTATCGAGAAATGGATATGCCAATAAAATTTTTAGGCTTCAAGTAGATCTCACTGAAGATAAGTTTGGGAATTATGAAGAACTTGTTGGTTCACATGTTGCTGAGCAAGTGGCTTCAAACAGATAGCTAAAGAATGAATGAAGTATGAGAAGTCTATCTACTGAGCTTAATTGGAATTGTAATTCATGCATATGTAATGTGCAATCTTAGTAGTTCATTTTGTTTGTTCTCTTCTTGGTGGTAATCCCTCTTGGTAGTGAGCCTTTTCATTTTGGCAGTGAGCCTCAAGCAGCGAGGCTTGCAATGATCACTTGTAATATTTTATAAATAGTTATATTATAATTGAGAGTTAACCCTCTCTGTGGTTTTTCCCTAATGAGTTTTCACACAAATATCTGGTGTTCTCTTGTGTGTGTTGATGTAGATGATATCTTTATTTTGTTTTTTTCTTCGTCTTTTGTGTTATCTATGCTATTTATTTTTCTTCATCTTTTGTTTTTTCTATGTTATTTATTTTTTTTCATCTTTTGTTTTATCTATGTTATGTATTTTTCTTCATCTTTTGTGTTTGTATCTGTATATAATTGTTAATTCGTATTTGCTCTGGATCTTCCTAAACTCTAACATATAGTGAATCACAATATTATAAGTTGAGAGATGTATTTAAACTAGAATTTGTCTTGCAATTAAGTTTTTTTGTATTGATCAAAGAAAATATTACAAGGATTAAAAAGAATGAATAGAAGTCCAAAAAAGACTACATGAAAAAGGAGTAAGATTACAAAGTCAAATCAAAGAAGGCAGTTGAATGATCTCATGCCATTCAATTAAGTTATCATAAGTAGGGGGATCCAATTCATGAAAGTTACATAGAGGTTGAACATGGTTCAATTATGTCATCTAAAATTTGATCCTTTGTAGATGCTATAGTGGAAACGTACCATCACCCACATAAGTTGTGCTCAATGAATTGAACAACAACTCTTCAAGACAACCATTAAACTTATTAATAACAAATGCCTAATACATATTAATTTATATGCAACTTATTACTTTTAAGCAATAAATCTCTCTTAAAACATTTTTCCTCTTGACAATTTAGATAACTTGACTTCTTGTTATAAAACCTATAAATTTTAAACTAGTAATTATCATTTTAAAATGAATATTTTAAAATATAAATTGATGATAAGAAATTAGTTTTTAAAACTAAAACTACGACCTTTCCTAAGCTTAAGTTACTTCGTGGTGGGAGGCTCCCATATTACTCTCAAATTTAAGTCAAATTTAATAGTTGTTCATCATTAGGAATTGGTGGCATATTATGCAAAAAAAAAAATGCTATAAAGTCATATATTATTAATAATTTAAATTAAAATAACAAATTATTTACCCATAAATGGATCCCATATGGAAACCCATATTGTCACAACACTAAAAAAATTGGCCAGGGGAAAGGAGCCAATAATGGACATAGGACCAATAACCGTCATCTTTTTGTCAACCTCACGCTTCATTAGTAGACATAGTAAGAGCCAAAAAATGGTAATGGGAGGTCCATTAATAAATATCACATATACCAATAGTGGATAATTTTTTAGCTTTTTTGACCATAATTAGTCCATTACTAGGACATTTGTGCGTAACTGCTGGGGCATTTGTCTACTACTACTGGCTATTTTGGGTTATCTACTATTGACGCAAAGGTGATTATGTATTGGACCATGCTTTGAAATTTGTACTTTTGACCTTTGTGCACATAACGAATTTTACAGTGTGCATCATTTCTATCCACAAGCCAAAACAATAATTTTAAGTAGTTAAGTCGCATACAAAAAAAAACAAAAAACAAAATCATCGATGAACCATTTAAGAACTTAAGATACACAAAATTAACTATATCCACTACTAACTCCTTAACCCTAATGCATCCCTAATGCATGTTCTCATCTTCTCCACTAGTGACCGACAATCCATCTTCCTTGTTGAAATCAAAATCCAACTTCTCGTTTGTACAACTTACATGTCGATCTTCTGTCTGTTTTCTTAAGCTTTGTTTACCCTTGTTTCAAGGAATGAATGATCCTGCTTGCAACACCTCTGTTTTCTATACTATGTATGCTAACTCCGATCTAGCGGAATTCATTCTTATCTTCCTCTTCCATATGAATCCATATTTCTAAAAGTGCGTTAAGCATTTGTGCTGGACAAGTGGCCTCTTCTTCATCATCCAAGAGGAAAGATCACGATTTCTCAGGAATTGAACCTCCGAGCATAAGGAGAAAAGTTTCTAAACCAATAGCATCTTCTTCGTCATCCCATTCACAGGAGAGGAAACATTGTGGTTTCTCCAGAATTGAACCTGAGGGCATAAGGAGAAAGGTTTCCGAATCAACAACATTATATGACGTGTTTATCAATCACAGAGGCCCTAATTCTAAAGAAACTCTGGCTCCTCCGCTCTACAAGTCCCTTAAGAAATTAGGAATAAGGGCTTTTCTTGACAAGAAAGAGATGAAACTTGGACAATCCTTTCCTTCTACTATTGAGACTGCTATCAACTCCGCCGCAGTTCATGTCGCTATCTTTTCCGAGAGATATGCAATTGCAGAGTCTCCTTGGTCAAGCTAAGATTATTCCTATTTTTTATGGGGTGGAACCCTCGACACTGCGCTACATAGAAAAGGGAGTGTATCATGATGCATTCATTGAATACGAAAAGAAATCCAGGTACTTGGTGAAGCTTGATGAGTGGAAGAGAGCCCTTCAATCTATTTCATATACCACTGGTCACGAAATAAAAAATTTGAAGTACATTTTCTTTGTTCCCATTCTACTTTATTTTATGCCTTTGAAACTGATATATGGTTGGTTTTAGTAAGTAAAATTTATTTCTCATTAAATTTATCTTTCCCGTTTGAAGTGTCAGTAACCTTGAAAGCAAAAAGATAGTAACAGCAGTTCAAGAGGAAGTTCAGAGGACACAACTTTTGCATGTTGCCGCACATCCAGTGGCACTTGACAAGATTGTACAAGATTTTGAAAGACGATGCCTTAATAAGCTTGTACAAGATTTTGAATTCCACTGTGGAATGAATGAAGGGGAAGGGAAGGCTCAGATTGTTGGCGTCTATGGAATGGGTGGGGTAGGCAAAACAACTCTTTGCAAAGAGTTGTTTAACCGAAAGTGTAAAAAATATAATCGATCCTGTTTTATATTTGATGTCCGAGAAGCCTCGGCTGGAAGCAATTTACCTCCTTTGCAAAAGAAACTCCTCAAAGATCTTTTCAGTGTCGAAGAGCCCAGTTTTCAAAGTAGAGAGGAAGGGTCAAATAGTATCTTTAATTGTATAAAGAGAAGCAGTTCTTGGAGCTTCCTAATAGTTCTAGATGACATTGATCACTTGGAACAGTTAGATGCCCTACGGATCATGCATATGCCTAGCAATAGTCTAGTAATAATTACAACCCAGGATGAAGGGGTGCTTATAAGGGCCGGAATCAAGGTACGTTATCATTTAAAAGAAATGGATAAAGAAGATGCCATACAACTTTTTATTTTGCATGCTTTCTCCCAACCCCATCCGGCTACCAGATATGAAGATCTTGTTGATGCCTTTTTACGCGCGTGGAGGCTTGCCTCTGTCTCTAAAAGTTTTGGGAAGGCATGTTCATAATCAAGATTTAAACTACTGGAGGATAGCGGAGATAAATATGGTGAGAAACTGCATGTAGACATTAAAAATATACTTAAAATAAGCTTTGACGCTTTAGAGGCAGAAGAGAAATAGATTTTTATCGATATTGCCTGCTTTTTTGTTGGTTAATCGAAGCATACTACCATAAGAGTATGGAAGGCATCGGGATAGAAAGCTGAATATGGACTAAGAGCATTACAACACAACAGATTTGTACTAAATTTTTAGTTGGTCAATCCTCATGATCTGTCTCCATATTGTTGTTAAATCACAAAAAAATTGGACAAAAAAACATTTTTTTATGTAGATTTGGGTTTTTCTTGTTAGCCTAGCAGAAAATAATAATCTGAAATCTCTGTTAGCAGCAGATAGAAAAAATAATGGAAAGAATGGCAATCTGAATATAATTTGTATTCCAATAAAAAAATTGTACATTCAAAATAAAATAAACAAGTAGATATAAAGAGGAGGCAAAAATAGTTGTAAACTGTTATACAAAACTACCGGAACAGAAAAACCTAATAAATAAACTAATGAAAAATTAATCTAAATAAAACTAAACCCGTGAAGAGATATTAACATCCCCCCCTTAAACTAAAGGGGTTAAGCCGAACATTTCTCTAAAGATCTCAAACTTTTATCTACCCAAAGCCTTGGTAAGAATATCTGCTGGTTGATTTGCAGTGGGGCAATATTTAAGGTATATGGTGCCATCTTTCACATAATGCCGAATCAAATGAAACTTTGTATTGATGTGCTTGGTGCGATCATGAAATACTGGATTTTTAGCCATTTTGATAGCAGATTGATTGTTAATGAAGAGTGGAGTTGATGAAATCTGTGATGTCTACAAGTCTTCAAGAATTCTTCAAAACCATAAGATTTCCTGAGTTGCTTCAAAGGTGGCCATATATTTAGCTTCGGAAGAAGAGGTAGCTGGAACAGATTGCTTTTTAGATCTCCAAGAGATGAGAGCGGATCCAAGATACATTAAATACCTGGATGTAGATTTTCCATCTGTAGAATCACCTGCATAATCAGAATCAGAATAGCCAACCAAAGAAAATTGGTTTGTCTTGGAGTATTTGAGCCCATTGTGTTGAGTACCTTGCAAATAGCGAAGAATGCGCTTGGCAGCTAACCAATGAGTTTCTCTAGGTTGTTGCATAAACCTTGAAAGAACTCCAACAACAAAAGAAATATGCGAACGGGTAGTTGTAGCATAAATCAAACTACCAACAAGTTCCTATAGATAGTTGCATCAACCAATGCTGAAGGGTCATATGAAGAGAGCTTAAGATTTTGCTCCATAGGAGTACTAAGGGGTTTACAATCAGCCATGCCAAACTTATGCAAAAGTTCACCAATATATTTTTGTTGGGTGATAAAAATAAAATGACATGTTTGAGTTACCTCAATACCCAAATAGTAATGAAGATGGCCCAAATCAGTCATATCAAAACCTTGCTTCAGTTGTTCTTTCATATTTTGAATATTATTCTCATCAGGACCAGTGATAAATAAATCATCCACATAAACAATAAGATAGACAATAATCTTATCAAGTTTTTTAACAAAAAGTGTGGCATCATCAAATTCAAAATGTTGGAAATTCAACTTTAAAAGATACTTGGTAAGTTTTTCATACCAGGCTCGAGGAGCTTGTTTCAAACCATATAATGATTTGACAAGCTTGTATACCTGATGTTCTTTTCCATTGACTGCATACCCATTTGGTTGAGTCATATAAACTGATTCTTTGAGATCACCATTTAAGAATGTCGTTTTAACATCCATTTGGTGAATTTTCCACCCATATTGAGCTGCAAGGGCCAACAAAGCACGAATGGTGGTCCATTTTGTTGTAGGTGCAAAGGTTTCATCATAATCTATCCCCTCCTTTTGAGCATAACCTTTGGCAACAAGTTGGGCTTTGTGTTTGTCAAGTGTACCATCTGCTTTATATTTATTCCTGAAAATCCACTTGTAGCCAATAGGTTTACAACCAAGTGGAGGATCAACCAACTACCATGTGCCATTTTTCAAAAGAGCATCATACTCATCTTGCATAGCTTTCCTCCATACTGTAATATTTTTGGCTTCATTATAAGATGATGGTTCAGAGTCAATTATGAGATTGAGTTCACCAATGGCCTCCAAGTTATTTGCTCTATTGGTTTGAGCTTGGAGCCTTGCTTTGTAAGAGCTTCTCGTACCTGTTTTACCTATTTCATCAGGTCTTAAATCTTTCAATGTTTGTTGGACTTGTTTTGCCCACTTATGAGAAGACTTTGGTTGCACAAAAGATGTGACCATTTCATTACTAGATGTTGTATTAGTGGTTAATAGTTCAGAGAGTTCAAGCTCATCATGATGGGCTTCTTCTTGGTCATTTATTGATGGAGCAACGTGAATTAGATCACTTGGAGATATAGATTCTATATGTGGAATCTCACACGAGTTTTCTATGAAAGGAGACAAATTTGTAATTGTATCAAGCTGTTTGAATTTACATTCATCATTTTTAGCAATGTTGGAGGTTTCAACAAATACAACATCACATGTAATAAAGAAAGTTTTGTTGACTTCATCATACAACCAATATGCTTTGGAAGATTCTGAATAACTAAGAAAAATACACTTAATACTGTGATGCTGTAACTTACTTCTTTTGTCCTTGGGAATTAAAGCATAGCAAGTGGAACAAAAAATGCAGAGATGTCGAACGGAAGGAGGATATCCAAACCACACTTCATATGGAATAGATTGATGTAATGTAGATGATGGAGATCTATTACAAAGATAAACTGCAGTTTTTGCTACTTCAGCGCAAAAATGTAATTTTATTCCTTTAAAATATAACATTGCACGGACCATATTCAATTTTGACATAGATAGTCCTAAAAAACTAGAGAAGTAAATTCTCCACCATTATCTGTTCGAAGAGTACCAATTTGAGATTGAGCTTGCTTTTCAATCATAACACGAAACCTTTTAAAAATTTCAAAAGCTTCTAATTTTTGTTGCAAGAAATAAATCCAAGTCATGTGACTGTAATCATCAATAAAAAACATGAAATACTTAGATCCTCCCACATAATTTATTGGTAAAGGCCCGCATAAATCAGAATGAATAAGCTGCAATTTTCTTTGTGCTCTCCAAGTGGACCAAGGAAAAGAATTTCTATGTTGCTTGGCAAGAATACATGTTTCACATTTTTCAATTGTTTTAGGCAAAATAGGTAAGCCATCAACACCATGCTTTTGCAAGATATGAATGTTATCATAATCAATATGCCCAAGTCTTGCATGCCATAAAAGAACAGGAGATAGACTACCTTCTTCAGTAAGATATGCAAAATTTTTAGAAAAAGAAGTGCCATTTAGTTTTAATAATCTCCCATCCTCACATCCAGTGAATACAATTTGATTATTTGATTGTTTTCTAACAATAACTTGCCCATCTTTTAACAGAATAGAGTAGCCTTGTTGTCGAACCAATACTAGTGATAACAAATTACGTTGCAATTGAGGAATAAACAATACATCATGAAGCACAAAGTCTGGAAGATTAGACAACTTAAACCGAACAGTTCCTTTTCCAATAGGTTTGAGACTTGATTTATTAGCTAAATAAATTGGACCACATGCACTTTCATGAAATTCCTCAAAGTAATCACGCCGAAATGTCATATGTTGTGTGGCTCCAGTATCTAAGATCCAAGAATCATACCATGAGGAATTAGATGCAAAGTCAAAAACAGAAAGCACATATTGATCACCATCACTATCACAAGCAAATTGGGCTGCTCCTGGAATTTTATCATCTGAGTGTTTATCATCATTATAAACTTTTATTTTATCTTTTTGCTTTAAAGTATTTTCTTTAAAACTTTCTATCTTATCCCATGACAACTTGCATTCATGTGCTTCATGACTTCCTTTTCTACCACATCTTTTACAATATAAATGTTGCCTATCATTTTGATTATCATTTTTCCTCCATTGACCTCTACCTTTGCCTCTATCATTATAACCTCCTCTTGAAGAGCTCTTATTTAGAGGTTTTTCTTGGTGAGCAAAACAAACATTTTCATTAGTATTATCTATTTTCCTTCCAAAAGCTTTTCACGTTCAGCCAACTTTTCAACCAATAAATCAAAAGTAATGGTTTTCAATTGGTTACTTGCTTGAAGGGACTCTAGATAAGTAGAATGTGTTGGAAGGAGTGCCTTAATAAAAGCAGTGAGATAAATATCAACTTTCCCACCAGCAACATTAACATCTTGTTTTATAGCTCTAATTTCAGAAGCCAAACTCATAATATCACCATTTTTTAATTCAAGATTGAACAATTTTAATTGTAATTGAATAAATTCTAATTCTGAATGAGAATCAAATAAATTTTTTAATTTGTCAAAATTCCAAATTTCTTTTTCTTTAACATCTGTTGGTTCTGTAGGTTGGGTATCTCCATCACATATTTTATACCATAAATCATTAAAAATTAATGTATTTTCCACTTTTCTATGCCATTCCAACCAAGTATCTTTTCCAGTTAATATTTCCCCAATCAATGAAACAATGGACTGCATTGTAAATTGAAAATAAATGTATATAGAATTTGTAGAGTTTGCAAATTTAAAAGATTGCTCAAAATCTCTTGCCAAACTTTACCAAATATAACAAGATATAAAATTCTTGTACAAATAAATAAATTGATTTCACCTGAATCAATTTTTTTTTTGTTTCCGTATTTTGATTCTGTAGAAAGCTGCAATCTTCAAATGCTTCACATAAAAATATACTCCAAACTAGCAGAAAATAACAATCTGAAATCTCTGTTAGCAGCAGATAGAAAAAAGAATGGAAAGAATGGCAATCTGAATATAATTTGTATTCCAATAAAAATTAATCTAAATAAAACTAAACCTGTGAAGAGAACTAAACCCATGAAAAGATATTAACATTTCTATATGATGTGGAGAAAAGTCCCAGGTCTTTAGACTATATATCTTTTTCCTAAAAAGCCAAAAGAAGTTTGGGAAGAAAGAGTGTGTATTTTTTGCACTTCCAGACATGGGGAAACAACAAAACATTTCAGTTTAGAGTGTGATGTCTTCAAAAACAACAAGGACAGTTATGTACATATCTTGATAGCTAGCTAATGACATAATTTATTCAATGAAGAGTTTGTTGAAAAGTTAGAGATGCTTATCATCACTTCGAATTTTCCTTTCTTCCAACGTAGTGGTTCGATACTTCGCTTTAATCAAGCGTGGTTGGTGGATACTTCACTTTAAACAAGCGTGATACCTATTTTACAGTGCAGAATAAAATTTCTTATAACTTTCCGTATTGCTTTCAACCCTCTCGCGCAATTTCCCTCATCTTTCTGTTACAATAGACAGCCACTACTTTGGCAGAAAAAGACAGGCATGCACGTGGTGGGAAATGGGTAAAGCCAATCCGTATTGCGCGCAATTTATCTTTCTGTTACAATATACAGCCACTACTCTTGCAGACAATTTTTATGGAAGTAAAGCTAAGACGGCAGAAAAGACAGGCATGCACGTGGTGGGAAATGGGTAAAGCCAAAGAGATGGCGTATCTCGCAAGGTGATCCCATTGCGTTAGAAAAGAACGCAAAAGACAGCCACTAACGCTAATGTACAGTTTGTAATGAAGAAAAACAGAGGAAAAGACACAGCCATGTGAATAGATAGGTCTGGTAGACCCGTGGCTCTCCTTCGTAACACATGGGTTTTAAGTACCTACGTCGTTCTCAACTTTTCTAAGTGGCCCACAAAGTAACTTTCAAACCTTTCTTTCGTTCATTCCTGGTTTTAATCATGCAATTTCTCCGTTTGTACAACTTACAAGTCGGTCTTCTCCCTATTTTCCTCGTTGCTTCTAGGGACTAATGAACCTGCCTATTCTATCTATATGCTAACTGCAATCTAGTGCAATTCACTCTTCTCTTCCTCTTCCACATTTCTGAAAGTGCAGTAAGCATTTGAGCTAAAACCAATGGCATCTTCATCATCATCATCCCACTCAAAGAAAAGAAAAGATGGCTTCTCAGGAATTGAACCTCCAGGCACGAGGCGAAAGGCTTCTGACTCGACAACACTGTATGATGTGTTTATCAATCACAGAGGCCCTGATTCCAAACAAACTCTGGCTCTTCCGCTCTACGAGTCTCTTGAGGAGTTAGGAATACGGGCTTTTCTTGACAAGGAAGAGATGGAACTTGGACAATCCTTTCCTTCTGCCATTGAGACTGCTATCAACTCTGCGCTAGTTCATATCGCTATCATCTCCAAGAGATATGCAGAATCCCCTTGGTGCTTGCAGGAGCTGATTCTCATGCAACAGACTAAAGCTAAGATTATTCCTGTTTTTTATGGGGTGGAACCCTGGGAAGTGCGATACATAGAAAAGGGAGCGTACGCTGATGCATTCATTCAATACCAGAACAAATCCAGGTACTTGGAGAAGCTTGATGTCTGGAAGAAAGCTCTTCAAGATATTTCATTTACCGCAGGTCACGAAATAAAAGATTTGAAGTAAGATTTCTTTGTTTCCATTCTACTTTGATTTAAGCCTTTGCAAATAATATTTGGTTGCTTTTAATAAGTAAAATTTATTTCTCATCAAATTCCCCTTTCCCTTGTGAAGCGTCAGTGACTACGAAAGGATAGTAATAGCAGTGCAAAAGGAAGTTCAGAGGGGAAAACGTTTGCATGTTGCCAAGTATCCAGTAGCACTTGATAAGCTTGTACAAGATTTTCAAAGGCGATGCCTTGAGAAGCTTGTACAAGATTTTGAAATCAAGCGTGGACAGAATGAAAGGAAAGGGAAGGCTGGGATCGTTGGCATTTTTGGAATCGGTGGGGTAGGCAAAACAACTCTTTGCAAAGAGTTGTTTAACCGAAAGCGTGGAGAATATGATCGAGCCTGTTTTCTATTTGATGTCCGGGAAGCCTCAGCTAGAAGCAAGTTACCTTCTTTGCAAAAGCAACTCCTCAAAGATCTCTTTGGTGTAAAAAAGCCCAGTTTTCAAAGTACAGAGGAAGGGTCAAGTTCTATCTTTGATCATATAGAGAGAAGCGAACTTCCGAGCTTCCTAGTTGTTCTTGATGATATTAATCACCTGGACCAGTTAGAGACTTTTATGATAATGGATTTGCTAAAGAAACCTGGTAATAGTCTTGTAATTATTTCAACCCGTGATGTAGGGGTGCTTAAAAGGGCCGGAGTTGAGGTTTGTTATCACTTACAAGGAATGGATAAAGTTGATTCCAGAGATCTTTTTAGTTTGCATGCTTTCTCCCAACCACATCCGGCTACCGGATATGAAGATCTTGTTGATGCCTTTTTACGTGTTTGTGGAGGCTTGCCTCTGTCTCTAAAAGTTTTGGGAAGGCATGTTCATAATCAAGATATAAATTACTGGAGGATAGCGCTGGACAAGTATGGCGAGAGATTGCATGTAGACATAAAACAAATACTTAAAATAAGCTATGACGCTTTAGAGACAGAAGAAAAACAAATTTTCATAGATATTGCATGCTTTTTTGTTGATAATTTGACGGACACTGCCATAAGAGTATGGAAGGCATCGGGATGGAAAGCTGAATATGGACTGCAAACATTAAAAGACAGGTGTCTTGTTGAAGAAATAAATGATTCCGTGCCTGTATTGAGAATGCATGACCATCTGCGGGACTTGGGAAGAGAAATGGCAAACGAACCTAGCCATCCTCCTCGCCTGTGGCGTCCTCGGGATCTTAAAAATTTGGTAAGCTTGTTCCTGCTTAAGACATCTGCTATATATCCACTCCAATGATATGCTAAATCTTAACTTCTGTGAATCCAGGAACCCAAGGGATTTGAAAACATTCTTATTCAAACCAAAAGGAGGTGTTTCCATTCCTTTTTTGACGAGTCCCTTAAATCTAGAATTACGTTCCTATTGGGGGAACTGGATGACAGTGCTGCGATTTCAACTCCTTTGCTATTGCTTCAACTGGATGTGGAGGGATATTTATCCGATTCAATTCCTTCATGGATTCCACTCCAAAATATGCAGTGTTGTACAATCAACGGTGGTCATTTCAATAGATTGTGGCGGCAAGATGTCCAGGTATTCTCTTCTTTTCCATTTAAAAAAAATTATATTAATCTTATTATCAAAAATAAAGATATAAATTTTTTATAGTTTATATTATTGAATTCGAAAGTGTTTGGATTTGATTGTGTGATTTTTTTAATCAACATTTTTGAATCATATTCTATAATCTATCATCAGAATAAAATAAGTTGGAGAAGAGAATGGATGAATAGATAATAGACCAAGAACAACTAAATTGTGAGGGATGAAAAGTGACATGAAGACTTAGGCAAAAATAGAAAATTGAGAAGAGTTGACTTTTAAATTAATAAATGAAAAGAAATAAAGAAGAAAGAAAATAGAAACAAGGATAAAGCCCAAGAATAATTTGAGAAAGGATGGGAGAAGAAAAATGCCTAAAAATCAAAATGCAAAAGTAATTTAAAAGTATGTCTATCTATGAATGCAAGCATGTGAGTATAAAAAATAAATAATTATATGAAAATATATGTGAATATATATAAAAACACACATATATACATGTTTATTTTTGCGTGAGCGTGTGTGCGCATACACCTATACATATACATATACCTACACAATCATATATGCATAGGCATAGACATAGACATACACGTACATACACATATACATTTATACATACATATACATATGTCCATGTAGGTAAGTGTGCGTAATGCATATATGCATGAATGAGATTAGGTAACAAAATCAAAAACTAATGTGACAAAGAGAAAGGAGAAGAGAAAAAGGAGAAAGAAAAAAAGAAAAGTTAATTTTGAGAGTGGAGGGTAGAAAAAGAAGAAAAAATAAATAAATTGAAGTAGACATAAAGTCTTAAAGTTGTAGGTGCCTCATCTTAAAACAATGGGAAAGAGAGGTTAGATGGGTAGGCAAGTGATAGAGAGGAGGGAGAAGGGTGGTTATTGATTTTTATGGCCTTTTTGAGTTTTCTCTTGAAATAGTTTTCATGTTTGTCGAGAATTTGGGTTTCTTCTAAGTAGATATGGCATTTGGTTTTGGAGTTCTTAGCTAAGGAAGATTTCAAGGCATCATCATGTTTGATGTTGTTACTATGCCCCTTTGTCCTAATGCTATAGGAGTAGTGACTTATCTCACCCATGTAGGGGGTGCCACAAGAACACATCACCTTGTAGGCTCTTGAGTTGAGAAGGGGATCTATATTGTCTTTGAGAGAAGGGATAAGGTTTCTTAAAGGAGAGGAATTTAAAGGTACAATATAGACACTTTCCTTGAAGGATCTTAGAGGATTTGTTGGAGATACCTTCAATATAGGAGAGAGAGGTGATGTAGGTGTTTGGTGGGGAATATCCCTGAGTTTGGAGAAAAAATAATATTTTAGTTTGATTAAACTATCTCTTTATATATTTTCTTTTATAACCATTCAATTTAAAACGTGTAAAGTGAGCAATTTCATGCTCTAGGTGCTCACTTGTGCTCAATCTCCATAAACCATATGTTTTAATAAAATTTATTTTTATTTATAGTTACTTAAACTCACTTGTGTTGATAAATTGGCTTGAAACGTGACACAATTTTGTGCTTTTAACCTCCTTTCTCTTCGTCACATTAGCTTTTCCATCTTTACTTGCAATCCCTCTTATGTATGTGTATGCAAATATACATGTGTGTGTATTTGCATGTATGTCATGCTTATTCTTACACACACACACACACACACACACAACATATACATATACATGAGTATATGTCCTCTTGTATATGTGTGCGCACACGCGCGTGCTCGCATATGTCCATATATATGTGAGTATGTAAATATACATGTGCATGTGTATATCTATATATGAATATATGTGTGTATATGCTCACACAATGTACTAATATGTTTGTAGTCATACACACATACATATTTATTATTTCATTTTTTAGCCTCTTTTGTGTGTGTGTGCGCGCGCATGTGTGTCCATGCATGCATGTGTGTGCGCGTGTGATACAGAGACATACTTTTAAATTATTATTTTTTTAGTCTTAAAGCATTTTCTTCCACCCAACATTCCGCATTTTCTTCCACCCAACATTCCTATTTTTCAATAGTTCTTGGGCTTCATCCTCTTTTATATTTTGTATTTTCTTTCTTTCTTTTTATTTTTAAGATTGAAGTTAACTCTTCTCAATTTCCTCCCTGCTGTGTCTTGGTTTTCATGTCACATCACCCCCCTCCACTATTTAGTTGGTCTCAGCCTACTATTTACTCATTTGTTCTCTTCTCTTGTTAACTTTATGTACGAACCTACCTAGAATTAAAATAATAAATCAAATATAATGAATCCATGAGTTCCATCGTGGCTATTAAATACTAAAATTTATTTATTATTTAATTTAGATTCCAACATATACACAAGAATTTTAAATAAACAAAAGGAAAAAACTTCCTTTTACAAAATGCCCCAATGGTCATTTTAACTTCCATACAATTATATAATAAAAGAACTTGACATGCAACCTCCATGTGAGAACACCATTAAAGTTATTTGCCACCCAACCATGAAGTGTATGCTTCATTGGTGTCCTTTGAATGAAGAATTTGTCCCTGCACAAGGATGATTTGCAATTTGGAATTGTTTGGAGTTATGGAATCTAGTGTAAAATGATATATCTAACATTCTAAGGCATAATGAAATGCTAGTGTAAGTATATCATGATATAGCAAAGAGAAAGAAAAATAATCAAATAGTAAGTATTCCCTAATGATTAGTAGACTTTAGCCAAAGCATATTTTTAATTTGACTATCAACAAGTAGATTAATAGATGAAATCTACCCTTCTCCGCTACTTCATATTCAACAGCCATACAACCAAAAATTAACCAAATATCTAATTAATTAATAAAATATCAAAAAATATTACATGATCTTAAATTATATAGACTTGAGATATTATTATGACAAGATCAATACACATTCAAGTAATTCCTTAGATATACGAAGAAGACTAGATCAAATCCCAAGATAAACCCTAGCTTGAATCTATATTGCTTTATCTTAGAAAATAAGTCAAAGAACTTTATACTTCTGAAGCTTAATTTCTATCTAAAAGTATTTTTTTTTAAAATCAAAGATAATAACTTTTCTCACAACTTTCATACATTGATATTGGATAAACTAGACTATTGCTCCTTTTATTGTTTTCATATCCATAGCATTCCAAGTTACTCCTTCCAAAATATCTATGAAAAGTATTACACTAAACTCAAAATATTCTAGATCTACTTTATATCAAAAGAATGCAATCCATATTAATACAACTTAGGCGAATATATATACATATACATATATAAACTTATGTGTTTTCATCTCAAGTTATTTGTTCCTTGCAAGATGAGATCATTTTATTTGTTATATCCATGAGTCATAGCGTAGTTGGAATTAATATGTCAAACTATATTTCCTAAACTATACTCTAAATAAAAAAATATTTCTTGTCCATATAATGGCTTTATGTAAACATAAACATTTGTGAGGAAGCCTAATAAGTTTATCTTCTATATGAATTCCTTTATAATCTCTCTTTTGAAATCTTGGCGATAGACTAATAAAGAGGTTATACTATATTTCTTATTTAACCTTTCATGTATAGACATGTTTGAAATTTATGATCACTAAAGATAAAGAAAATTCTATAATTTAACATCAACGTATGCAATAAACATGACATGTTCAAGACACAATATTAGTGTTACCTAAATTTCATTATAGCTCATTCCGGTAGAGCTTATTGATTTGAAACTGAAGAAAATCCTCTTTGAATTGCATTCAAGTGTTTAAGGAAAAGTATAAAATTATCTGATAGTTTCATGCAATTACTCAAATGTGTGACAACATGTAGAAGTTTTCGCAAGTTTCTATATGAAAGTTAGTTTTATTCATCATAAAAGAAAGTACACTTGTCTCACATAAGTCACGAGACTAACTTATTCAATGTGAATAGAAGAAAGTATATACATGAATAAGTAAATAAATGTAAATAAGAATTGAGACCAGTCGTTGCCTGAATGATTGGTTCGTGGTGTCACTCTGCTATGTGTATTGTCTCTGGTCTCTTGTGTCTCCCGCTGCGCTAGATAGCTCCTAGTGCCTGCTTTTGAATAATGAGGATGATGTTAGATCATAAAATCCAAGCAGTGAAAAGCAGTGACAAATCTCAAGCATCCTATATACAGTTATCCCTATATATATATATATATATATACATACTGACTCAAATACACATTGAACAAGAAGCTGAAGACAGTCAAGTCATCATATTATACTCCTCCAAAACATGCATTTGTCTTCTAGCTTGTTTTCTTCATGTGCAACTACAAGAGAAAAATTATGTTCTTTTGACTAATCATATTCAGCATGTGGAGTAAAATGGGCTTCCCACAAGGGTTGAGCCTAGAATGCGTCGTTACAAATACAAAAAATCATGATGAGGAGCATAATTCATGATCAAATACAGTTCAAGGATCGCAAGCACTGTTAAGGGCATGTTCTGAAAATGCAGTCACAGTGCCATTTATGACAGTAATAGGACAATATGGCCTAGGAATATAACAGTAAGCTTCATATAACAGGGCAAATACACCGAATAGTGGAGACCAAAGCCTTGTAGCCAAAAGCATACAAAGAATAGTGAGGAACAAAAGTCCCAAGGTTCTAAGTTACAGTCATAAATTATAGGTGAATGATGAGCGACATCAATTCCACACATCTTTCCAAGAACACAGTGACAAAGTCAGGGCAATCTCTTAGTACAAGGTTTAAAACAGTGAGCAGAGATACCAACATAGCATAAAATTTATCAGTTGTATAAGATATACATCGTAAAACAATGGTTTAATAAAGATCACGATCAGTACTGTCAAAGCCCATAGAATCATTGATAAGAGTCATCTATAGTCTAATGTCACAAGTGATAAGAGTGTTGACACAGAAATATGACTTTCAGAAACTTGAAAAACCTTCAAAGGTAACTTGTGTATTCTCAAAGCTTGATCATAAGATCACTTTCAAAAAGAACCCTGTATAGTTAGAGTAATTAAAGATCACAAGTGATAGAGTGTTGACACAGAAATATGACTTTCAGAAACTTGAAGAACCTTCAAAGGTAACTTGTGTATTCTCAAAGCTTAATCATAAGATCACTTTCAAAAAGAACCCTGTATAGTTAGAGTAATCAAAGATGTTTTGAGAAGAATGTATCTAGTTATACCAGTAATCTCATTCAACACAAATCAGAATGCTGAGAACACTTTACTCACAGAGAGCAATCCAAAAGACAAGGCATACAAGGAGGTTCTGCCTCAAAGGGGGACAAGATTTAGTGCTTTAAGCTTTGTGGATTCTACAGTTAAAGGATCATCTAAAGAGTAATAGACAGTGGATAGGTAAGGCTCATGACAGTGTGGAAAGGTCACAAAAGCATAAAAGTGATTATGAATCAGTCACAATGTAAAAGCATTCACACATTAAGATTGGATTAAAAGAAAAGATAGTGCATTATAAAGCAGCCATCATACCATGACAGACACAATAAGGTGACTACAAGAAATACTAGTTATAGTAAGTGATAGCACTGAAGACAGTGCATATAGCTTGAGGTTTCAGTGCCGAATTAGAATAAGGAAATAAAGACAGTCAGAATGTTGCAGGCATTTGTTATCTACTTTATTCTAAGAAATAAATGGTATATCAAACAAGCATTATCCAGAGGGCCCAAATCCTTAAGGCCAGTCATGAAAGCTCCAAATATAAATAAGACAGTCTAAATGATTATAAGACAGTGATCAACAACATATTATGACAAGTGACAAGAAACAGTCATTAGCACAAGATGCTAGTATTTATAGCATGTATCAAGTATTCATAAAGATCAATGAGCATTATGTAGATCACAAATATAAAGGCACAGAAGCTGCAAAACGTCTCATTGAGATTACATTAACAGTCAATAAATTCTATGAAGGGATAGGATTCAAGCCAAAATTCCTCCATAACATATGTCGGGAATGACAATCAGTCAAAAGAAGTCAACATCCATGGATTGATGTAAAGCATTATAATATAGGTTAAGGATGTGTTACAGTCAAGTACAGCCTTGGACTGTACAAGGGCATAGAAGATGAATGAATAATACACAGTCCAACCAAGGTCTTGAGCTGTCACAATGAACTCTTTGAGAGCAGTCATAACAGATTTAAGGGAATGATCCTGATAATATAGACATTCACCAATCGAAAATGCAATGACAGTTCACGTACCAGTATATAAAGACAGTGATGGCAAATTGCTCATACAGAATACAGTCATGAAAGAATCACTTGAAATGGGCATCACAACTGAGACAGTTAAGGGTAAATTATAAGGAGCAATATCTTCTAGAGGACAATGCTTCTTTTAAGAAGCAGTATTAATGATTAGATAGTATTTGAGAGTCATACTATAAGAACAAACCTAATGGTAGTAAGCAAGAAGTCACAAGTGAACCCTAATCATGACACGATCATAGGAAAACAGTCATTGTTTTTAGACATCAACTACAGCAAGTGCAACACAAAGGTAGAAGTTTTCGCAGTGATCTGAGAAGATATCACATAAACATTTCCAAAATAATTCCTATGTGCAGTCTTAGAGTAGTGGAGGGACTCACCTAAAGCAGTTTGTTAGGGAGCTCGATCTGCAAAATCATTTTCAAAACCTCTATCAGACCTCAAAGATGAAAAACCCTCATTTTGGCGCCCAAGAGTTTTCGAGAGAATGAGAATGAGAAATGAAATGAATAGAAAAGTGTTCGCCTCACGTTTTGTGTTTAGGGTTAACCCTTTACCCTAAAAAATGTCGATGGCATTTAGGTTTTGGGCCTATAAATTATAAATAAATTTCTCATATTAGAATCAATTTCTTTTGAGAATGTAATATTTTACTATGCCTTGAAACTCTTGCATCAAATTTCTATTGAGGACTATATTAACATGATGTGTATAAATCAGTTATTCATTTAGGGATGCAAAGTTCTATTGAGGAATATATTAAAATGATGTGTATAAATCATTTATTCATTTAGGGATGCAAAGTGATTGACATTTATTACTTTTTGAATAGTCAAAAGGAATGCTGTTATAATTTATGAGGGAAAAATAATGCAAAAGAGTATATAGATCATGTGTCAAAGATATAGGGGTCGTTGAGGAGGTTGAGAGACATTTGGAGGGTTTTTAGGCTTTTTGGAGCAACTTGGAGTATTTTTGGGGTGCGCTTATGGTAAACTTGGTCAAAGTTGACCTTTTCAGCTTTTTGGAGCACTTTTTGTGAGGATCTAGTTGCTACATTTTAGGATTTTTGGAGGCATCCAGCCCAAGTTAGTTAGAAACCCTATTCTCATGGGTTTTTGGAGGGAGATATTCCATATAATCATTCTTGGACTTCATTATACTTGGTTCTTATTTTGATGCAGTTTCTGTCTTAGAGGACTCTAAGCATTACTGAGCAGATTTTGTAACTCAAGGATATATGAAATACAAAGAGCATTGGATACCATTCATTAAGTGTTTTGCCTTCTTTTTATTGCATTTTTGTGTGTTATCAGGTGATTGATCAAGTTATTTGTGAAATATTTCTTATTTCCTAGTACCTTTGTCTCATTTTTATACCTTTTATGCAGAAAGTATGTTCATGCAGGTTATTGATTGTGTCTATACTACATATGGCTCTGAAATTGTGAAGTTTTTCTTCCTTTTATAGGTTAGTGTGTGTGGTGGCCTTTTAGTGAAATATTTATTCTGAGACATGTTGTAAGGACTTGTGCAAATTCAACTTTAGTCATTTTGGAATTCAAGTGTTGTAGTTCTGATTTTTCATAATCCCCATCAAGTTAAGTTCTTTTAGGTGAAGTATCAGATAGGAAGCCAGCTTTCTCCAGAGATTCACTCCAAGTCTTAGGTGACCCATTGCCTAGGAGTGTTTCCATGTTTCTCTAGAAAGCTAAGTTCTACAACTTAGCATAGAGTGCAATTTTTTAAGGATAACAATTAATATAAACAAAATACAATCCTTCAAATCCCCTCTCTCTATATATTTTTTTACTTATCCATTTTCCAAAATATTTTACTTACAAAATTCCATTATGCTGATCTCCTTATTTTCATAAAGATTATCATTTTCACATTTTGAATATGTTATTTGCAGTTTTCCCATATTCAACGCGTCTGTAATACTTGCCATGCTGACTATTTCAACATGCACCCAATCCTCTATTCTTTTGGTTACCAAAAATTTAATTCCTTGTAGGTTCAAATTTTTACCATAGAAAGAAAAAGAATAATCTGTTGATATCTGTATATATTTATGATCACAAACCGATATTAAAGAAGAATACAAAAACTTATTATAGTTTTAAAAATAAAAATGTCATATTTGATTCTTAAAGAAGTTAATGGTTGAAATATCATTTCATATATAAGTGCCAGGAAAGGAAAAGAGAGTTGACATTTTTTTTTCTGATGATATGATCCAAAATGTTGTATAAAAAATCACATTATAAAATCCTAGAATTTCAAATCCAAATGCTTTTTGTTACGGTTATTTCCTTGCTACCATTGAAAGTTCAAAACAATTCTATTTTGATTTGCAGGCTCCTTCCCAATTGAAAGTACTAGAAATTAGCGAGCAATGTAATATAATAAGGCTTGTAATTAGTGGAAATCATTGTCCGAAACTTCAATTCTTGGAACTTTCTTGCATGGAAAATCTTATTGAAGTGAAGTTTACCAATTGTGAAGATTTTGAAAGATTAAATTCTCTTAAGATTAGTGATTGTAAAGATCTCAAAAGATTGTCAGTGACATCCGATCTTACAAAGCTTGAAGAATTGAACATTAGTGCATGCTCTCAGCTTGATGAGGCAAGCCTCGACCACCTGCAATACCTCAAAAGAATTACAATTTCAGATTGTAATTTGAAAAGTATGCGAGGAATATCCAGTTTTACGAAGCTTGTAGAATTGAACATTAGTAGATGTTCATTACGTAACGGGTTAAGCCTTGAACAACTGGTCTGCCTCGAAAAAGTTATGATTGAAAACTGTTCTAATTTGAATAGTGTGACAGGTATATCTTATCTTCCAAAGCTTGTAGAACTAAGCATTTCCTTGTGCTGGAAGCTTCATCTTGAGTTGCGTCTGGTGGCTTTGAACTTTCTGAAGAGGATAACAGTTGATTCGTCTCTCAAGGTTAAATCTTTTGAGCTAGATGGTTGTAAACATCTGGAAACAGTATCAGGAACAAACATTAACTTTTCAAAGATTCAAATGGTAACCATTAGTGCCTGTCCAGAGCTTAGGGAATTGCCAGTTATCTATGGTGCAAATTGCCTGGAGAAAATTACAATTAATGGTTGTGTGAAGCTCAATTATCTTCAGTTGACGGATTGTAGAAATTTGAAAGGATTATCCGGTAACTTTGATCTGGCCGAACTGTCCATCAACGATTGCCCAATGCTTGCAGAGCTGCCATTTTTTGGGCATGCGACATGCCTTAAGGAGATTCGCATTCTTCGGTGTGGAAACCTAGAAAACATAACTTTGCCAACGACTCTGAAGCGTCTTGAGTTGAATGCTTGTGGAGAACTGAAAAATCTTACAGGAATATCAGCTCTTAAAGAATTGGTAGGATTGAATATTCATGCATGCCCTAAGCTCCAGGATTTGGGTGTTGCACATCTTACCAAGCTTGTAGACTTGGAAATTTCTGAGTGTAGGGAGCTTGAGCTTTGCCTCTCGGGTATGAGCTGTTTGGAGAATATTGCCATTATTAAATCTGAGAAGCTGCAGACCATAACGCTGCCATAAAACCTCACTAAGCTCACATTGGAAGCTTGCATAGAATTAAAAAGAATAGAAGGAGTATGTGACCTTACACAACTTGTAGAACTGAATATAAAAAATTCCCCCGAGCTTGAGGTTGATTTGCATCTTTCTGGATCGAACTGCCTGTATTTGATTTCTGTTGAATGTTGCAATATGAACAGCATAACACTGCCCGTGACAGTCCTAGAACTCAAAGTGCAGAATTGCAGAAAATTGCAAAGGATTGCAGGATTGAAAGATTTAATAGAGCTAACAGAGCTCTACATTAGTGAGTGTCCAGAACTTAAGGAGATTCCAAGCCTTGCCCAAGCAAGCCACTTTGAGAGGATTAAAATTGTCTCATGCAATAAGCTACAAATCATAACACTACCAACAAAACTCATCAAACTTGCTGTGCAATGTTGCGGGCATTTGCAAAGGATTGTAGCAATGCCTGAACTTAAAGAGGTTATAGAGCTGTGCGTTAGTGACTGTCCGGAGCTTGAGGAGCTGCCAGTTATTTATGGTCCAAGCTGCGTGGAAAGGATTACAATTAATGGATGCGGGAAGTTCTGTCGCCTTCAGGTGACTGATTGTAGGATTTTGAAAGGAGTCGGGGGTAAGTTTGCACAGTTGAAGATATGGGATTGTCCACAGCTTGAAGAGCTGCCATGGTTTGCACATCTAACTTGCCTTGAGGAGATCCTCATTTACAGATGCGGAAAGCTGAAAGAAATAACTTTGCCAACAAATTTGAAGCTTCTTCACTTGGATGCTTGTACAGAACTACAAAGTGTGTCAGAAATATCTCATCTCAATAATCTTGAACAAATGATTATTTCTCAGTGTTGGCAACTTGAGCTTAAGTTGCATCTTGAGAGTATGAACTCTCTCCAGCGCATCACGTTTGATGGATGTGGGAAGCTCAGATCTTTTCTATTGAACAAATGTCAAAATGTGAAGGGAGTGTCCGGTAACTTTGATGTGGAAAGGTTATCCATATGTGATTGTCCCCAGCTTGATGAGTTATGCATATCTGATTGTCCAGGATTAAGCTGCCTGGAGAGGGTTACTATTGAATCATGTGATAAACTGCAAAAAATAACACTGCCAACAAAATTCACGAATCTCAATATGCAACGTTGTAGACATTTGCAAAGGATTGAAGGAATGAATGACCTCACAGAGCTGTGCATTAGTGAGTGTGAGGAGCTTTGTGAGTTGCCCAGTCTTGCCAGACTGAGCTGCTTGAAGAGGATTAAAATTGACTCTTGTAAGAAGCTGCACAGAATAACACTACCAACGACAGTCAATGAACTCTCGGTGCACCGGTGTGAAAGATTGAAAATGTTAGAAGGAATCGACAATCTAACAGAGCTGACAAAGATCTTCATTAATGAGTGTCCTGATCTTGAGGAGTTGCCAATTCTTGCCGGAAAGACCTGCTTGGAAATCATTTACATTTACTCCTGTGAGAGGCTGCAAAATATAACACTACCAACAAAACTCGTCAAACTCAATGTGCAATGTTGCGGCCATTTGCGAAAGATCGCAGGAATGGATGATCTTACAGAGCTCTATGTTAGTGAGTGTTCGGAGCTTGAGGAATTGCCAAACCTTGCTAGACTAGGCTGGATGGAGAGCATCCATATTGACTCATGCGATAAGCTGCACAACATAACACTACCAACAACATTTAACAAACTCATTCTTGAAAATTGCAGAGGATTGCGAAGGATTGAAGGAATGGATGATCTAAAAGAGCTTACAAAGCTCTATATTAGTAGGTGTCCTGAGCTTGAGGAGTTGCCCATTATTTGTGGTCCAAATTGCCTGGAAACGATTACACTTATTGATTGTGAAAAGCTCAATCGCCTTGAGGTGACTGATTGTAGGATTTTGAAAGGAGTCTCGGGTAATTTTGCACAGTTGAAGATATGGGATTGTCCACAGCTTGAAGAGCTGCCATGTTTTGTACATCTAACTTGCCTTGAGGAGATCCACATTTTGAGGTGTGGAAAGCTGAAAGAAATGGCTTTGCCAACAAATCTGAAGATTCTTCACTTGGAAGGATGTGCGGAACTACAAAATATGTCAGAAATATCCCATCTCAATAATCTTAAACAATGGATATCCATATGTGATTGTCCCGAGCTTGAAGATTTATCCATATGTGATTATCCGGAAATGATGACGATTCACATTGAATCGTGTTATAAGCTGCAAAACGTAACACTACCAACAAAATCGATCAAACTCTTTCTGCAACGTTGCAGACATTTGCCAAGAATTGTAGGAATGGATGATCTTACAGAGCTGTGCATTAGTGAGTGTGAGGAGATGTATGAGTTAACAATTCTTGCCAGACTGAGCTGCTTGAAAAGGATTCAAATTGACTCTTGTCAGAAGCTGCACAACATAACACTACCAACGGCACTCATCGAACTCTCAGTCCACCAGTGTAGAAAATGGAAAATGGTAGAAGGAATCAGCAATCTTACAAAGCTTAAAATGATCTCCATTAGTAAATGTCCTGAGCTTGAGGAGTTGCCGATTCTTGCCGGAGTGAGCTGCTTGGAAAGTATTAACATTGACACCTGTGAGAAGTTGCACAATATAACACTACCAACTAAAGTCATGGTCATTTCTGGGTGTTCTCAGCTCAATCTTTCCGAAATGAACTGCTTGGAAAGTATTTACATTGATTCTTGTGAAAGGATACCCAGCATAACATTGCCAACTACACTCATCAAACTCACAGTAAGCAGGTCCAGAAAATTACAGCAAGTAGCAGGAATTGACAAACTTAGAGACATGGTCATTTCTGAGTGTCCTGAGCTTGAGGAGTTGCCAAATCTTTCTAAAATGAGCTGCTTGGAAAGTATTGACATCGATTCCTGTGAGAGGCTACATGACATAACACTACCGACTACAATCATGAAACTCAGAGTGAGCCAGTGCGAAAATTTGCAGCGAGTGGTCGGAACTGGCAATCTTGTAAAGATTGCAAACATGGTCATTTCCGAGTGTCCTAAGCTTGAGGAATTGCCAAATCTTTCTGAAATGAGCTGCATCGAAAGTATTGAAATTCATTCCAATCACAGGCTGCGTAACATAACACTGCCAACTACACTCGTGAAACTAGCAGTGTACCAGTGCACAAAATTGCAGCGAGTGGCAAGTACTGGCAATCTTACAAAGCTTATAGGCATGGTCATTTCTGAGTGTCCTGAGCTTCAGGAGTTGCCAAATCTTTCTGAAATGAGCTGCATGGAAAGTATTGACATCGATTCCTGTAAGAGGCTGCAAGACATAATACTACCGACTACAATCATGAAACTCAGAGTGAACCAGTGCAGAAGTTTGCAGCGAGTGGACGGAACTGGCAATCTTATAAAGATTGCAAACATGGTCATTTCCATGTGTCCTAAGCTTGAGGTATTGCCAAATCTTTCTGAAATGAGCTGCATGGAAAGTATTGAAATTCATTCCAATCCCAAGCTGTGGAACATAACACTGCCAACTACAGTCATGAAACTAGCACTGTACCAGTGCACAAATTTGCAGCGAGTGGCAAGTACTGGCAATCTTACAAAGCTTATAAGCATGGTCATTTCTGAGTGTCCTGAGCTTCAGGAGTTGCCAAATCTTTCTGAAATGAGCTGCATGGAAAGTATTGAAATTCATTCCAATCCCAAGCTGTGTAACATAACACTGCCAACTACACTCATGAAACTAGCAGTGTACCAGTGCACAAATTTGCAGCGAGTGGCAAGTACTGGCAATCTTACAAAGCTTATAAGCATGGTCATTTCTGAGTGTCCTGAGCTTCAGGAGTTGCCAAATCTTTCTGAAATGAGCTGCTTGGAAAGTATTGACATCGATTCCTGTGAGAGGCTGCATGACATAATACTACCGACTACAATCATGAAACTCAGAGTGAACCAGTGCGAAAATTTGCAGCGAGTGGTCGGAACTGGCAATCTTATAAAGATTGCAAACATGGTCATTTCCAAGTGTCCTGAGCTTGAGCGATTGCCAAATCTTTCTGAAATGAGCTGCATGGAAAGTATTGACATCGATTCCTGTAAGAGGCTGCAAGACATAATACTACCGACTACAATCATGAAACTCAGAGTGAACCAGTGCAGAAGTTTGCAGCGAGTGGACGGAACTGGCAATCTTATAAAGATTGCAAACATGGTCATTTCCATGTGTCCTGAGCTTGAGGTATTGCCTGAGCTTCAGGAGTTGCCAAATCTTTCTGAAATGAGCTGCTTGGAAAGTATTGACATTGATTCCTGTGAGAGGCTGCATGACATAATACTACCGACTACAATCATGAAACTCAGAGTGAACCAGTGCGAAAATTTGCAGCGAGTGGTCGGAACTGGCAATCTTACAAAGCTTATAAGCATGGTCATTTCTGAGTGTCCTGAGCTTCAGGAGTTGCCAAATCTTTCTGAAATGAGCTGCATGGAAAGTATTAAAATTCATTCCAATCACAGGCTGCGTAACATAACACTGCCAACTACACTCGTGAAACTAGCAGTGTACCAGTGCACAAAATTGCAGCGAGTGGCAAGTACTGGCAATCTTACAAAGCTTATAGGCATGGTCATTTCTGAGTGTCCTGAGCTTCAGGAGTTGCCAAATCTTTCTGAAATGAGCTGCTTGGAAAGTATAGATATTTGTGAATGTCCAACCGTTGAGGAGCTGCCAAGTGTTGCCAGATTGAGCTGCCTGAAGAGTATTAGCATTGAGTCTTGTGAGAAGCTGGCAAACATAGCAGGTATTGAAGAATTGCAGGCATTAGAAGCAATAAAGTTCCTATTTTACAGCAATGCAGCAATACAGGATTGCTTTCGCAAGTTGAAGGTATTAACTTTAACCTGTCTTTTAACATGCAATCGCATTTCTCTTCTCAACGGTATAGGTTTTTAGTTCATAATGAACCATCAGTTTTATTCTCATTAATACTCTGCAGATTTTCGAAGTAGTGTTTAAAGAGGATCTGCAATTGAAAATAATTTCCTTCGTAAAAACTAAGAGATTTTTCTTTACTCGTTTCAGAGTGTGCCCTCAGCCTTTATTCAAATAGTTGGAAAAGCAGCGGGTGAAGCGAAGTCAAATTTAAACCCTTCTCTGTTCTCTGAGGCTCATTTCTGCGCGAATCCAGACACTCTGTCTCAAACATTAGGTCATCTTGAGGGATCATGGAGTGCAATAATCGTATGCGGTGTGGTCGAGGCCAATATCTCTGATCTTCGTCGCACCGTACGCGAAAACATGAAATATTCGACTTTAGAAGACCTGGAACAGGGAGAATGGATAATTACTACGGTTACCACGGTAATTACGGAGCAACATCGCTGGGAACTTCTTGACTGTAGAGGCATTCAACGCTTTTGTTTCCCAAGGCTGGTCGACCTTGCGCAGCGGCGGATTGAATATTGTTTTCCCTGGCGATTAAAAACGAAGAAGTGGTGTGCGTGGGCTGTGAGGAAATGGGATGATTGCAGAGTTCTCCCCGCTTTGACCACAATTGTTGATAAGCTACATCAGAAATAAGAACACTGTTATTTGTTGATTATCTCAAGGTAACGTAAAAAAAACGTATTTCATTGGTGAGTACGAAAGAAAGGATTTTGTATTTTTTCTCTCGTTGGAACTAGGTGATTAAGGTGTAGTCGGAGTGATTTATAGTTGTTTCTAATGATTATGCTTATGGGACATCTTTTTAAGTATGATTTTTTAATAAATAGTGTATATATTATTTTTAAAGTATGATTTTTTAATAAATAGTGTATATATTATTTTTAAAGTATGATTTTTTAATAAATAGTGTATATATTATTTATTGAAAAATATGTTATATATTTTCAAGTATTTTAAAATATGTCAAATATTGAAATTTGGACTAATTTCAAATAGTCTTTTTTATTTCTTATAATTTTTGAATTTTTTTTTTATATTTTTTATAAATTTTGCGTATAGTCAATAATAAGTTTATAGCAGTCTATGGGCATGTGATTGTGGTCAGTGCACCAATTTGTAATTTGCATGTAAGAGGGTTTCCAGGCATGTTGTATTCCAATTTGAATCAATAAAGTTTTTTATTCTTTTAATTACTTTTGTTGTGTTTGATTTGACTGCGAGGCTAAATAGTCCATTATGGTCCCTCTATCCTTGATTGCATTCTTTTGTGTTTGATTCGGCTGCAAGGCTAGATAGTCCATTTCGGACCCTCTATCCTTGATTGCATTCTTCCTTCAGAACTAGTACGACTATCTCAAGTTGGCAGTCTAGCTACACCAAGCTCTTCAGGAATACTCCCACTCCCAAAGGAATTGAATCTCGGTCTAATACCACTTGATGTAGTATAGAGTAGGCCTTCAACATGACCCAAATCAGGCATCGAGACCCTTGGCTAGACCTGAGTTGGAGCATGTGACTATTCATTTCATTATGAAGGAGAGTGTGAAGGTGGACACCTTAATGTGTTTATGATTTTGAAAGTAGTCAAGATAAACCTACCTAGGAGACATTTGTACCAAATCAGATGGTCATGATAGAAGCTTTGTTGAATGAAACATTTGGCATTGATAGTTAGGTAAAGTTCAATAAATTCATTTAATTTAATTTAATCTTATTTTGAAACATAAGATTAACTAAATTAGTCTAGAATGATTATGATGAAAATTCAGGGTAAGAGTGTTCACCCTACTTGTAGCGGTCCTCCACCTCCCTATTTCATGACATCATCAAATCCATGGGGTATGTAATTAGTAAATAAATATAAATATTACATTTGAATTGTTGGACCTTATATGAATGGTATTATTCTAACTCATTTTCGATGTTGAATAGGTTGATGTTCAACTTTCGACAACAACACTTGGTAGTCAAGGTCATTGGTGAACTTTCACTCAAGTGAAGGAGAGTGCGAAGGTGGACACCTTAATGTGTTTATGATTTTGAAAGTAGTCAAGATAAACCTACCTAGGAGACATTTGTACCAAATCAGATGGTCATGATAGAAGCTTTGTTGAATGAAACATTTAGCATTGATAGTTAGGTAAAGTTCAATAAATTCATTTAATTTAATTTATTTATCTTATTTTGAAACATAAGATTAACTAAATTAGTCTAGAATGATTATGATGAAAATTCAGGGTAAGAGTGTTCACCCTACTTGTAGCGGTCCTCCACCTCCCTATTTCATGACATCATCAAATCCATGGGGTATGTAATTAGTAAATAAATATAAATATTACATTTGAATTGTTGGACCTTATATGAATGGTATTATTCTAACTCATTTTCGATGTTGAATAGGTTGATGTTCAACTTTCGACAACAACACTTGGTAGTCAAGGTCATTGGTGAACTTTCACTCAGGTGAAGGAGAGTGTGAAGGTGGACACCTTAATGTGTTTATGATTTTGAAAGTAGTCAAGATAAACCTACCTAGGAGACATTTGTACCAAATCAGATGGTCATGATAGAAGCTTTGTTGAATGAAACATTTGGCATTGATAGTTAGGTAAAGTTCAATAAATTCATTTAATTTAATTTATTTATCTTATTTTGAAACATAAGATTAACTAAATTAGTCTAGAATGATTATGATGAAAATTCAGGGTAAGAGTGTTCACCCTACTTGTAGTGGTCCTCCACCTCCCTATTTCATGACATCATCAAATCCATGGGGTATGTAATTAGTAAATAAATATAAATATTGCATTTGAATTGTTGGACCTTATATGAATGGTATTATTCTAACTCATTTTCGATGTTGAATAGGTTGATGTTCAACTTTCGACAACAACACTTGGTAGTCAAGGTCATTGGTGAACTTTCACTCATGTAACCTTTATTCATTAATGGTATTGTAAACTAATGTTAGGTAATTTTGATAGTTGAGTAACATTTGTTGTTTCATTTTTAAATGTTGACATCAAGTATTCCTCCTGATATTCATGGCACAAAGGAATATGGTGTTGTTACAACAGTAGAAAGCTTGGTTGATTTAACAAAGGTTTAAGACATACTAGTAAATTTTACATTACATTCGTTATCTTATTGATCTGTAATTGAAAAATTTAATGATACTCATTTGTACTTTAATTGTTATCTTGATGCTTATTGTAGGGGCTTGACTTAAGATTGTGAGCATGGTCCTATCGTAGATTAACAACATAATTATTTGTATGTGGTAAGTGATTATTCTATTATATGTCATTCTATATATATATATATATATATATATATATTAATGTTTATACTTTTTATTGTATTAGATGGAGCTCCAAAAAATTTAGAGAGGATGAGTAAGCAAGCTCAAAAGAAATCAGCACCATTTACATTTCCATCCACTTGATAATCAAAGGCAACTTGTGATCTATTTCTTTTCCCTAGAGGGAAATGACTACCTTAGGATTCTTTGTTGTATGCCTATATGGCAATTTTTAACATATATTATAGATTACAGATATGTGACATTTTATGTCTGTATGGCTTTGTTGTGAGCTTATATAGCTTTATTGGATATATATTATACTTTATCGATATATAATATTGTATGGCTATATGGATTTTTGGTTAATATGAATCATTTTTACCACTATTATCTATATTGCAAGTAATTAATTGAATGAATGAATAATTACATAAAGTTGAAATGCATATCTTTTGGCTCCAGTTATGATTTGAATTAGTTGAATGATTCAGTTTTTAAAAGCTTTAGACCTTCTCAACTATTACCACGTCATTGTTATAATATAAATGTTGGTAATACAAGAGATTTATCTTAGAAGTTGAAGACATAAACAATAGGTCATTATTCAAATTCTTAGTACAAGATTTGTTTTATGATTATTATAAAGAAATCTTTTTTACATTCTCTAACTTGCTTCTACTTTAGAAAACTTGTAGAAAACCATAATCTCAAGAAATATGAAAATAGTCTTCTACCTTTAATTCCTAGTAACCCTAGCAGTCAATGAGACTATTATGATATTACAAGAAAAATCCTATTATCTTTTATCGTCTAAATGAAATATATATTTAAGACATCCTATACATCTTTTGCATTTACATAAATGGCTTACCTCAATTCAAAAAAAAATATTTATGCTAAAGTAGGATCATATGAGTTGGCAAGAGACAATGAAAATGTTTCATACAAGAACAATAAAAGATAAAAAAATTCACCTCTCAAAATGATTATTCAATTCTATTTTTCAATTGTATCTATGTTTGATGATCATTTTTACAATAAATTAGTCAAAACCTAAAATATTAAGAAATTAGTTCTAAAATAGAAACACAAAATTTATATTGGATTGAATAGAAAAAAAATGTTACAAATATCCAAGGCCTTTGTAAGGAGGCAACCTGCTTTAACCAATAGTCAATGCAATATAATTTTATTGATGGTAAAATAATAGACTATGCCCTATTATTATACTAATTTTATTAAAGTTAATTAATGCTTTCCAAGCATATAGGACTGTTCAAAATAGCTCAATGGATGGCTTAAAAAGATTATGCGTCCAAATTCTTTATCATAATAAAGAATGAACTAGGATAAGAGTGTTTAAAGGGTCCTAACATCCCCTACATTTTGAAAATATTTATCCTCAATAGTTAGGGGAAGTAAATTATTGGACTTGGTGAAGTGATTCCCAACTAGCATCTTCAAGGTGCATACCATGCCACTAAACTAGGAACTTAGTGGTTATGTGGTTGTGAAGCTAGTGCAAGCATATATCCAAGATTGATTTGCACTAGAGGGTAATACTTCAGTTAGCATTGAGCTTAGGCAAAATAGTTTTAGCAAGAACATATTGGCCATGAAATTCTTCAAACAAGAGACATGAAAGTCAAAATGATAAGAGAAATTTTCGAATTCCATCTTGTAAGTAAGAGGATGATTTAAACATTGATGAAGTTTGTATTGACTATTCGCTTAGTCTTCATCCAAGGGACTATCTTCTACCATGTCATTCTTACATTATTTGTAGAATTTTCATAGGCTTGTGGATTTGTTTAAGGCTTAAATGTGTGCTCTCATGAGGTCACCATTTCCTAACAAAATATCTTCACACATGTCACTTGATAGCACTCATTAATTTCTTTAGGCTACTCTATCACAAGACCATGTGCACCAATTACAACACATGAATTTATTTCATTATTAACCTCTACCCATAGCCTTTTAAGCACATTTTCATCTATGTGCCTAGTTCACTATTTGACTTCCTTTTCTTAGTCCCTCAATCTCCCATAATGTTCTTTAGATTCTTTGACAACAGTGTAAAGATCCCTACAAAAAATCCTTAGTTCTCTCATCTATTCTTGTTTCTTCTTGATTTGACACCTATTAACATCTCCTTTGCATTACCCTAATAGGCCTATATGTTGCTTGCTTATACCCCATATACTACTATCTTTTAACACTATCACATCTTCATTTAATCCGCATGACCTTTCTTAGACCTCTTATCAAAATGAAATTGATAGCAAAATATTATTTAAACCTTATGTGACATACATATGACCTATTGAGTTCTGTAACACTCATACCACTATCTCATTGAGAAAAATTAAAGTATTATGTGATCTTATAGTCATTGCTATCACAAGAAAATGTGTGTGTACTTGGATTTATTTATATAGATACCCTAATTCATATAATAATCCATTGTAACATTGCGATAATCATAACTATGTAAACCACAATGATTGGGATAGTTGTGATATAAAGCAAGGCCTCTCTTAGTGTTCATCCACCCACCCTAATGTGTTCACATGGTTAGTTTAGCCCCATGAAATATAGAATGAAAAATATGCCTCGCAACAAATTTTATTGATTGCAGTTGATGATTTTTTCAACTTCCGTGACATTGTTACAGTTTTGAAATGGGTCAAAGATTTTGAAAACTGGGAGAGATTACTATGTTGCAACCATGTGTGCATCTATAGGTGTAGACAAAATGTTTCTATGTACCACAGATTCTAAGAAACAACCCATTTTTAGTGTTGTAAATTGTAACCCCTTAGGATTTCATACTTCTTTTTTGTGACCTTACCTTAGTGTTTCTTCTCCTAGCTCTTTTCCAATCCTATTTCTAGCTTTGCAATACAAAATTGATGTCATTGCATTTAATCATCGTATCTTATCCAATTACAATAAATCAACAAAAATAAATTAATCAATCATTATCCCCAACTCTACTAAGTTGGGTCTATTGGTTGTTTCCCCAATGTGATGTTGCAATCAAAGGGGTTTGATTCCTAGTTTGCCTGATTAGACTAGTGAACCCCATTTTCACAAAACTTTACATTTTGGTGAGCCCGACATGTCTTATACTTGCATTCACTTTTGATGTTTCACTTTTAGATTTGATTTTTCACTATGCAGTTTACAAAATATTATTGGTTTGCAATTTCACATATGATTACATTATTTATTAGCTATATTTATCAAAATCATGTGTTAAATGATGATATCTTTCACTTCATGTTGCTTGCATTCATTCATAGCACTCTAATGTATTGCATCATGAGGATTTCAAGGATGTTTCCTAAATTCACTTTATTTCTTAAAGCTTTCATAAATGTTTCATGTTTTTATATAGTGATATTCTTAAAGAAGTTTATAAAATGTTTTGATTCCATCAAAGCTTTAGTGGATGTTTCTAGTGGGACCTTTGATGATCCTCCTAGAGATGATATTGAAATAAATCATACATGTAATTCTCCTAGAGTGTCTCTTGATCATGAGGAAATAGTTAATACTTTCATTAATGATCTCTTGAATGGAGATGCAACCATTGAAGAGTAATGATGAATCCTCTTCTCACAAGAATATTTTGGTACAAGAGGGACGAGCTAATCATATTAATCATAAGATTGCTATCACTTTAGATCCCCCTCATTCTCTAAGATCTTATTTTAGTCATCAACATATTTTTAGATATGATGATGTCAAGGATTTCCTTCATGATATATCACCTAACATAAAAACAATTAAACACATCTTTTCAACCCTACAAAGTGTACATGCATAATGATAAGAATGAAAATCTCCCTACAAGTATGCATCCTCTATCTATCCATCTCTTTGTTCTTTAAAAGTACACTTACATAGAAAACTTCAACGAGGTCTATAATGAAATGCATTCACCTTCACAATCGAAAAAACTTTATGAGATTGACTATGATATGATTTCCAAACAAAGATATACTGGACAAGGTCTTGAAAAGATGGGACAAGGAAACAAAGTCCCTATGAAATATCCTTCACAATGCACCAGAGAAGGCATAGTATTTTTCCCCCTTAACTATTTTGTTACCATATCCTTGTCCTCCTATTCAACAAGAGAAAAGAACTATCTATGTTGACACTCATTTGAATCTAGGGAAGTGAATCTTCTAGAGACTTAAACATGATAAAAATATTACTTTTCCTTACATAAGCTACATGAATAAGTATAAACATGACAATAAGGAAGTATTTTGTAACTTTTATTGAAGTCATTCTCACTCTTTTTATAATTGTATTCCATTTAAACAAATTGTTCAAAAATTATGTGTTACATCTCAAATTCATATTACATGTAATCTCATTCTTTTTCTAAGTTTGGATTCAAAAGTAGTGCATTAATACTCTTTTGGCCCTATTATATTGCTCCTCACCATTAGACACATGTAGTTTTCCCTTTTTAAGAGCTCTTTGTGATTAAAGGTGGTATAATTTAATGTGCAAACATACTTGGATAGCAACATAGTAGCCTAGTTATTTTTGTCTTCATTCTTGGTGAAAGATACCTCTTATATATTAGTGTAGGTTTTTTATTTTCCTTATGTTAGGGGATATTTATTTTTTCCTACACACATATTATTTAAGCTTGCTTAGGTTAATAGGAGTGGTTTATATGAGGACACGCGGTGAAATACTTTAGCTACATGTGTAACTCTCTACCTCACATGGGTAGTTGAGTTACACACCCTCTTTTGGCTTGTTGTGCCACCTCTCATAACCACTATTTTGTCATTTCCTAAGTGGGTTATGGGGTAGTTGGGTTTCACACCCTCTTTTGGCCTTATGTGCCAACTTTCTCAACTCCTTTTTTGTCTTTATGTATGGAGGTTATGCCACATGTTTTGGCATTTACCAAGAAGGTAAAACCTCCCACTTTTTATGGGGAATAGGAGTTAATGCACCCCTTGGATGTATATGCTTATATTTTTCTATATAATAAGCACTATACTCTCACCTTCACTAGTCAAGCAGGTGAAGTGATAGCTCGGTGAGAGTCTTCTCCAAATTCTCTTCTTTGTCTCTATTTCTCTCTCATATAGAAATTATCTTCATTAAGCTATTTTGATCTTTGATCATCTATTGCGTGAAGAGTTGCATGTGATCTACGACCGACATCAGATCTTGGCTCGGTTCTCAGTTCTCGCAGAATCTCACATGGTATCAGAGCTTATTGTCTGGTATAGCTCATTATTTTTCTTAATTTATTTGAGGGATTTGAGACTTTTATATAGCTAATATTTTCCTTAAAAACTAAGTATGCTCTTCTCCTGCATTCTCGTGTGATCTGGAGAATCAGAACAGTTTAAAAGAAAATAGCTTCTAGTTAAATCTGGTTTACATGTATGTGTCCTTGTAAGATCTAGGTGATTGAAGCTTTGTGGTAATATTGGAAGCTTAATAAGAATTTCCAGAGTGTCCATAAGGCTTGACAAAGTCAAAAGTGACTTTTACTTCACCAAAATCAGAGTTTGGAGGACACAGTAAAAAATCAGAGTAATTTTTTTTTACTGGAGCTGTTTTCATTTCGGCTTTAGTGTTTCAACTTCTGTTCACTTTCACAAAAACCTATTTCTGGGTTTTCTTCCCAGCATCGAAAAACTTTTGGGTTTCGGATCGTATTTTCATAAAATGAATAAATTTTGCAGAAATCGAGCTTGGATAGGGCCTAAGCCATTTTTCTATCAGGGAAATTCAACAACATTTCTTAAAAGTTGCACAACTTTTGCCTTGGGTGTCAGATTTTTGCAAACAAATACTTGACAGAAAGATAGAAATGAGAACTCTCCATTATTGTAGGTCTAATTGAAATTTTTTGCCTTTTTTTTAATCAGATATTAAAGGTTGTATCAGCTGCTTCTTTTTCTTTTCAACTGGTCATATCTTTCTCCTCACAACTCTGTTTTTCAAAAACTAATAGTTGTTGGAAAGGTATTGAGATAAATTAAGCAGTTATAAGGCTGATTTGTTTTAGATCTTGTCTCAAATTATTTGTATTTGAAATCTCTATTGGTTTCTTAAAGAATTGTAATCTGATAAAAAGCCTTGTAAATGCACTAATTATAAAGTGCCAACCTTGTAATATTTGGGGGGGGGGGGGGGGTGGGGGTGATTTCTAAGACTAGTGAAAACGGGGGGTGTCTCTTGTGCCTTCTTTCTTGCACTTTTCTTGATTCTTTGCAATCTTCTTTTCTACTATCATGGATGCATCTATAGTTCCACTTTTAACACCATATAATTACTTTGAATGGAAATCTAAGATGATAATATATCTGAAAAGACATGGGTATCATCGTGTTACTATGGGACTTGAAACTGAACCTCAAGATGTTGCAGAAAAGATTAAATGGTTTAATAAATGTGATGAAGCTTTTGGTACTTTATGTATGTCAGTCTCTCCAGACCTTCTTTTTCACATTGAATCTGCCACTGCACTAAATGCAGTGTGGACCACTTTGGAAAACCTCTTTGGTAAGCAGGATGAGCTAAGAGGTCATCAGTTAGAGAATGAACTCATAGGGTTGAATCCAACCAATTTTGATACTATACAAGACTTCTTCACTAAACTTAAGTCTGTAAGATTGCAATTGGAATGGTGTGGAACTAAGAAAGATGATAAGAAACTGATCTTGAGTATTCTTTCTAAGCTTGGTCCTAACTATTCAGTGTTTGTTTCTACATTCTATGCTACAAAATGTGCCCTAGATACCACATTCAAAATGCCTTCTCTAGATGAATTTTCTACAGAACTCACTAGGGAGCAAGACAAATTGGTTCAAATGGGTACAATAAAATCCTCTAAGTCACATGCCTTAGTTGTAAATCAAGGCACGAAAGAACAAAAAGGGTCTAGTAAGCAAGATAAGAAACAAAAGAACCAAGGAGAGAAGAAAACAGATTAGAAATCTGCTACTTCAAAAGCTATGTAATCAGACCTCTTCATCAAGAGGTGAACAACCTAAGAAGGAGAAGGTCAAGTGTTCTTATTGTAAGAGGCCTGGTCATGATGAACATAAGTGTTTAAAGAAACAAATTGATCACCTTTCAAATCTTCTTGAAAAGAATAATATCAAGGTGCCTGATTCAGTCAAACATAGTTCATTAGAAGGATCTTCTAAGGATACAGATAAGAGTAAAGGGAAAGGAAAGGGTAAGGCCCTAGTTGTTGTTGCTTCACAACCCAATTCTTGGATAATTGACTCGGGTGCTTCGCACCACATGGCTTCTTCAAAAGATGATTTCACCTCTTTAGAGCCATGTTCTATGCCTTCCATACTAATGGGTGATGACACTCCTGTTGAAGTGCATGGGAGAGGGTTTGTTGATGTGGGTGAAGGAACATTTAAGGATGTCCTTTCTGTTCCATCTTTATCAACTAATCTCCTATCTATTTATCATATCACTCACATTGGTTCTACCAAGCGAGTTGAGTTCACACCATATACAATGGTAATAAGTGAAATGCATAATGGGTCTACTATTGCTGTGGGAAAAGCAGATCATCAATCCAGATTATATCAGTTTTCTCACTTTGTTCCTAACTCTCCTTCGATAGTTTTACTCACTCATGCAGATGAGATTAGTTGTTTGTGGCATCAACGATTTGGCCACTTGAACTATCGTTACTTGCAACAACTCAGTAAACAAGACATGGTTTCAGGGTTGCCTTCTATTCAATTTTTTGATGGAGTTTGCCAGGGATGTATTCTTGGCAAGCATCCTGAGGAGAAGTATGATAAAGGCAAAGCATGGAGAACTCCACAGCTATTGGAGTTGGTACATAGTGACTTGGCAGGACCATTTCCACAACCATCTTTCAGTAGGGCTAGATATGTCTTAACATTTATTGATGACTTTTCCAGATTTACATGGGTTTACTTTCTCAAACAAAAGTTTGAGGTATTTGAGAATTTTATAGATTTCAAAGCTTTTGCAGAGAAATAATCTGGGAAGTTCATCAAGATTCTGCGTACTGATAATGGGGGTGAATATGTTAATAATTAGTTTGAACAATTTTGTGCTTCAGAAGGTATCAACATGCAGCACACAGTTCCATATAGTCCTCAGCAGAATGGTGTCGCAGAACGAAAGAATAGGTCCTTGAAGGAGATGGCAAATTGTATGATTCACTCCAAGTCTTTGGCACCTCAGTATTGGGCAGAGGCCATGAATTGTGCATGTTACATCTAGAATCGAGTTCCTCATAAAGCTATGAAGGAGGTAACTCCTTTTCAAGCTTGGACCGGTTGGAAACCTACAGTTAAGCATTTCAGAGTGTTTGGTTCTCTTGCATGGGCCCACATTCCAGCAGAGAAATGCAAGGCTATGGATCCGTAGAGCACGCCTTGCATATTTGTTGGGTATCCAGATGATGTCAAAGGGTATAGACTTCTCCATCCCTCTACACATGAGTTATTCATTGAGAAGGGTGTTCATTTTGAGGAGAGTTCCATTTCTTCTCATACCACTTCTCCATCCACTATCACATTGGAGACATTGCATGATGTTGATAGTTCTTCTGAGGATCTTAATCCTCCTAATCCTGTTCAGGAGTCTTCTTCCTCCACTTCAGATGGTGACAGTGATGGTGAGGATTCACATTCTTTTCATAGTCATCCTTTAGAGGTTGATGATTCTCCCCCAGACTCTCCAGCTTCAGTGCCTCTTTGGGCTCGACAAAATTTTGAGTCAGTAGGAGATTGGCTTGGTGATCCATCAGATTCTAGAAGAACTAGGTCACAATTTCAGCAAACTCCACATCTCTTCATTGCTTCAGCTTCTAATCCATAGTCTTTTCGAGAAGCTATAGGTGTTCCCGAATGGGATGCTGCAATGCAAGAAGAGTTTAATTCCTTAGAAATGAATCACACATGGGATTTAGTTCCTCTTCCTAAGGGAAGGAAACTTGTTCGATGCAAGTGGATCTATCGAACAAAATTTGCAGCAGATGGGTTGCTTGATAAGTATAAGGCTCGCTTGGTAGCAAAAGGCTTTTCCCAAGTTCCAGGGGTTGATTACTCTGAGACTTTTGCTCCAATTGCTAAGATGAATTCCATCCAGCTTGTCCTTGCTATTGTTGCAACCCATCGTTGGAAAGTTCATCAGATGGATGTCAAGAGTGCATTTCTTCATGGTGACCTTCAGGAGGAAATCTACATGGAGAAGCCACAAGGGTTTGTTCAAGATTCTTCACTTGTGTGTCGACTTCGAAAGTCTCTCTATGGCCTCAAATAAGCTCCTCAAGCTTGGTATGCCAAGATGGACTCCTTCCTTCTGACAGTTGGCTTTACTCGATGCCTTTCTGATCCAAACGTCTATATTCTGCACCAAGATGATACTCTCACATTTCTAGTTCTCTATGTTGATGACTTGTTGATCGCAGGGAGTCACTCATCCACCATCAAGGTAGTGAAAACTGCTCTACATGATAGATTTCTAATGTCAGACTTGGGTCTTCTACATTACTTCTTGGGAATTGAGATTACTCAATCTTCTTCAGGCATCTTTCTTGGACAACCTAAGTATGCACTCGATATGCTCTCTAGATTTCGCATGGCCGACTGTAAGCCTACACCTACTCCTTTTTTGTCTGGGGTCAAACTTGAGGCTAAGTGCTCTTCACCCTTGGTTGATAGCACTTTATATCGACAAATTGTTGGGAGCCTCATCTACTTGACTCATACGAGACCTGACATTTCATATGCGGTGGGCATGGTCTCTGGATTCATGCGGGAGCCACATGAGTTGCATTGGAAAGCAGCTAAGCGGATTCTCCACTACATTCAGGGTACTCACAATTATGGAATTCAGTATGCAGCAGGCATGGATATTGACTTGGTGGGATATACGGATTCAGATTGGGCAGGTGATTCTCAAGATTGCAAATCCACTTCAAGGTATTGCTTCTCACTTGGTTCTGGTCCAGTTTGTTGGTCGAGTAAGAAGCAGTCTGCAATTGCTCTTTCATCAACAGAGGCTGAGTATCGAGGGGCAGTTAATGCCACCACTGAGGCTATTTGGCTTCAGAATATTCTCACTGAGTTTGGTATTCCAGTTAGGAAGCCTACTATCATCTTTTGTGATAATCAAAGTGCTATACAGATCTCAAGAAATCCAGTTCATCACCAGAGGACGAAACACATTGAGATACATATGCACTATATTCGGGAGCTCATTCTTAAGTATTGTTCTACAATGGAGCAAACTGCGGACATCTTCACCAAACCCTTCATCGAAAGCAAGTTCCTTCATTTGCGATCTCTGCTTGGGATACGACAGGTGTCTACTGCAGGAGGGACTTCTTAGTCCTCCTTTCTTTCTCTCCTTATTTAGGGCGGGGTGGGGGAGGGGGCTATTCCTCTTATGGGGGGGCTTCTTCTTTTGGGAGGGGCTATCTATGTACATGGGTACCTAACATGGTTGCATTTGCTGGGACCCATATTTTCACCCACCTAAGCTATGCTTAAGGGGGGGGGGGTGTTAGTGTAGGTTTTTTATTTTCCTTATGTTAGGGGATATTTATTTTTTCCTACACATATATTATTTAAGCTTGCTTAGGTTAATAGGAGTGGTTTATATGAGGACACGTGGCGAAATACTTCAGCTACATGTGTAACTCTCCACCTCACATGGGTAGTTGAGTTACACACCCTCTTTTGGCTTGTTGTGCCACCTCTCATAACCACTATTTTGTCATTTCCTAAGTGGGTTATGGGGTAGTTGGGTTTCACACCCTCTTTTGGCCTTATGTGCCAACTTTCTCAACTCCTTTTTTGTCTTCATGTAAGGAGGTTATGCCACATGTTTTGGCATTTACCAAAAAGGTAAAACCTCCCACTTTTTATGGGGAATAGGAGTTAATGCACCCCTTGGATGTATATGCTTATATTTTTCTATATAATAAGCACTATACTCTCACCTTCACTAGTCAAGCAGGTGAAGTGATCACTCGGTGAGAGTCTTCTCCAAATTCTCTTCTTTGTCTCTATTTCTCTCTCATATCGAAATTATCTTCATTAAGCTATTTTGATCTTTGATCATTTGTTGTGTGAGGAGTTGCATGTGATCTACGACCGACATCAGATCTTGGCTCGGTTCTCGCTTCTCGTAGAATCTCACATTATACCCATTTTCTCTTACACCAAAATTTAATATCAAGATTCCTAATGATCGAGTTTAATGTGTAGTTGCCTAAATCAAACCCAATGTAGAATCAAATATTAACATACAATTACTAAACACATTCATATAGATGTCATTTTAATATTTTTTACAATGAAAATAAGAGCTCTGAGTTTGTGTTAAATAGAATCAAGATACAATCTGACCTTAAGCCTCAACAATGAAAGATTGCATAGGAAAGGATTTAAGATCCTCCAAGTACATATGATTTATTAATATCTAGCATTGTGAGTTACTAGTATTAATCATCAACATTTGAATATTTCAATAGTATGTAATGTAAAATCGCAACCCCTCAAAGAAAAGACTTTGGATCCTAGATATGGAATTTGACCTACATTTGACCTCTAGCTGAATAAGATTGGAAATGAAGCTACTACTATTGTCGGTGAACTTGATTGAGCCAAAAAGGTTCATGACAAATATATACCATGTACCACAAATCCCTAAACTATGAGTTGCACTAATTTTCCTTCTCAGTATTCCTAGTCTTGCACATTATTCATGCTAAGGAAGTGTTGAACCCAAAAAGAATCACAACTATAGTGATATTCATGCATTGAGAGTAAGCATCACATTGAGATGAATTCTCAACGAGGAAATATCTTTATTACTGGAAAATCTGAAAATTATTCACCACATGACACTTTACAAATTTGGCATAGATATAGACTCTATCATGAATCCATGTAATGCCCTACTAAAGAACCATAAAGGACAACATCTAACTAACCAATGTAACAAGGAAACAATACTTTTTTAACAAATCAAATTACATCAATAAGTCATTATGAAATTAATTATAACAAATGCACATGCAGAAGATAAATATTAACATAAATTAAGTCCTCTTGTGGGTTTCCTAATGTTGCTACTTAATAAACAATCCTACACAAAATATAATAAAGTTAACCATAATGAAATATGAATAACATCAAATAATGCTAAAACATCCACATCTAATACTAGGTTCATTTTAAGCACCAAACTAAGTATTCCTATGATAACCTTTGCATAAGATATGATAAAAAATCCAATCGCATAAGAGTGGTCAGTACCAATATCGTCAACCATATATCCCATACCCTCAAACCTAAACCATATACCCTCAACCCTATACCCTAAACCATATATGAAATGTAAGCCCAACCATACATAATATATATTAAACCCTCAATTATAAGCCTTACACCAATACCCTTGAACTTAAACCATACACACTTAATCCTAGAGATGGTGGGAGCCTGATAAGTAGAGAAGGAATAAAAAAGAGAGGAAGAAAGAGACTTAGGAAGATGAGACAAAGATATAGAGAGAAGACAGTGAAGGATAAATGGGAGGATCGATAGAGAGGTAGGGATGGAGAGAGATAGAGAGGTTAGATAGATGAAGGCATAGAGAGAAAAAGAGAGAGGTAACAATCTAGAGAATATATAGAGAGAGAGAGGCGGGGGGGGGAGAGAAAGGTGAAAGAGATAACAAAGGGAGGGGGAGAAGAAGAGAAAGGGAAGTATCAAAATGCCTATACTAATACTGTCAACCCCATACCATACTAATACTAATACTGTCAACCCCATACTAATACCTTAGCCCCATACCATCAAACATATATTCTAAACCCTATACTAATACTGTCAACCCCAAACCCTATACATAAGGAGTTAATGACTAGAGAGGATAGAGAGAGAGGGGGGGGGGGGAGAAAAGATAATGAGAGATTTCACAAAGAGAGAGGGATAAGGAGCAAGGGAGGTAGAGATTGAGAGCCTGGACTAAGAGAACTTGAGGGGGAGAGAGATGTTGTTCTCCTAGATGGGGAGAGAGAGGTGAGATAGATTTGGGTAATGAGACATAGATGGAGAGGTGGATAGTGACATAAGGAGAGATCTAGAGAGGGGAGAGAGTGAGAGAGAGAGAGGTTGGGTGGGAGGAAGAGGTAAAAGTATAGAGAATGGAGAGATATGAGAGAGAACAAGAGAGAAAGATAAAAGAAGAAAGGGAGGGAGGGAGAGGGAGAGGGAGAGATGAACATATAGAGAGACCTAGAGAGGGCGGAGATAAGAGAGGGATAGATAAAAGGAATTATTTCTATAGAGAGAAGGTGAGAGGTAGAGAGTGAGAAGTAAAAGATTAATCAAATATTAATCATCATTCATAAACCCTAAAATCTAATCCCTAATCTCTAAACCCTAAGGCCTAAACCCTAATCCATGAATAATTTAGAAATATTAAGATAAGGAAGTAGAGGGATGGAAGGGAGGAGAATTGGAGTAAGGAGTGAGAGAAGGAGGTAGAGAGGGATGGAGGGAGGGAGGGAGATACCTAACAACCTAGAGAGAGAGAGAATTTGAGAGGTAGAGGTGACAACTTACAAAAGAAAGAGAGGAAACAATAGAGAGAGGTGTAAGGAAAGGGGTAGGAAGAGAAATAAAGAGGGGAGAAAGATAGGTGTTTAGAATGGGTGGGAGAAAAAAAAAAAAAATTTGATTTTATTGTATAACAATGTGAGTGCATTATAATGTGCTCGTGTTATGTCAATAATGCATTCAAATAATGTGAGTATATTATTATGCACTCATGCTATTATCTGCATTGGGAATTTCCAATCTTTTGGATTGGATTTTTTTTGGGCATCCAACCCAAATGGTTGGGTGACCATTTCATGCCCAAAGATGTGTTTTTTATAAAAAGTAAAAATTCTCACACTGTTTTAGTGTGCTCTCCATTAGGTTTGCACATTTTTTCAATGCAAATTTAAAAAATACTACAATGACATTAAGCTATCTCTTGGATATCTAACCATGTAATTTTTTTTCATGTTTTGAGTTTGTTAACATTTTCATGTTTGATTTCCTTCATTAGTGCATTTGTTTTTTGTCAAAAAATAATGAGTTGTGTTTTGGGTATAGTTTATTATTGATTCATCAAATTTTGAAACAAAATATATTTTTAGAAATTAGACTCCATTCTACACGTATTAAAATTAAATTAAGTTAAATTTTTAATTAGTTTATAAATATATTTACATGAAGTATGCTAAATTTTCTATTTTTCAAGATGTGTCCACATTGAAAATTAGTAAAAAATAACATCTTCATTAAAAAATAGTAGACAATGTGGCATAAACTACATAGTGTTACCTAATTTATCATTGAAGCTATTTTTCAAATACTAAATGAAAGTTAACATTTTAGAGGGGCTACACCAAACACTATGTTATATTTTTTTGATAAAAATAGGACTACTTTGTGTGACTACTCTTTTTGAACTCCTTAATCTCCACCATTAAAAAAATGAAAAAGAAAAATAGTTTAGAAAGTATATTCAAAGTACTAGAACTCTTCCTCTTGTTGCACCTTTGAATTTTAAGCTTAACTATCTTCAATTTCTCATCCAAGATCAAAATTTCTTGATTTCAAGAAAAAAAAGTGGCATCTTAAGACCCCCCTTTGGTGGCCCCATTTTGTTAAGTTACCCCACATTTTAAACACTCTAGAGCAATTTTAACTTTAAGCAATAAAATTTAACATAAATAACAAAATTTGATTATTGAACTTAAACCACTACATAGTGCTTGAAGATATAGTTTTGACACATAGATGGGTTAAAAATATGTGATACTTGGTTACAATTTATGTGCTATAGAAAATAAATAGTTTAATTAAGCTTTGTAAGAAAATTTTGGTGTTTGTATAGTGGCTAGCAATAAGTTCCTTCCTTACTCCATTGTTGGTTGTGTATTTAGGGTGCTAGGTTGTTGTGGATAATTCATGTGACCCAATGCAACCAAAGAGATGAGGGATTGGTTGTGACAAATTTCTAGGCCTCCCATGAATAGGGATTGGTATTTATTAAAAAGAAAAATTGAAATTCAAAACTCACCTTTCATATGGTTGACCAACTAGTGTTTTTTTCTAATTTTTTTATTGTTTTTGTAGACTTCGTATCATAGTAATTACTACATATTTGTCAAAAAATATTTTTTATCGATGTTGATTAACACATTGTATTGCTACATTGATTTCATATAGTTGCACAAACTTTTTGTAGTCAAAAATTCCTTTATAGCCCTTAAAATGGAAAAAAAAAAATTGAATCCAAAATATATCATTTTTATAATTGAACCATATGTTTTTGGGTCCTCTAAAATCAATTGTGGGGTCAATTTATATCCAAGGTATCTCTAGAAAAAAATCACCCTGAACCCTCATAAAATGAATCCAAACAAAAAACTCATTAGTTAAATCTTTGTCAATGTCCAAATTTGTAACAACTTAAGTTTGAAAGCACACTTGTGACCCTAAAATTACTTAATTATTTTCTTGTAAGGCTATTGATTCAATTATGTACAATAAACTACTCATACCAAGGGTTGCAAGTACTTAGTAGAACCTTATTCATAACTTAACAAAATATGAATTACTTAGAATCTACCACACAAAAGAATGGACAAACACACAATCAAGATAGCACAAGATAAACAAAACCCTAATGGAAAAATAACAGAGTCTTGAAAATTATTCACACTCAAATTTATTACTTAATTTTGAAATATTTCAATGTATTTAAAACATGAATACTTTCTCCTTCAATGAATCCTTGACAAGTGTCTACATATAATGGGTAACCATGCAACCACCAATCCCATTTTATGCTTTGTATATGCACTCTTTAAAGAAATCAATACAAATAATGATGGCCCTAAACCACTAAATATGTGATGCTTTTATAGAATGAAGAACACACAAAAATACTAAGTTGTATTTGTGAAAGTATGTGTCTCAAAACTACAAGAGAACAAAACCATTGAACCCAACATTTAATTTTTTGCGCTAATTTTTTCAAATATTATATATTTTTAGTGTGTAACTCATACATAACATATCTAATTGATATCCTAGAGAGCTTTGAAAGTGGACCCAAATAAATATTTAATGTGGTTAAACACATCTATAAATATACATCACAAAAAATATTTATTTTGCATAATTAAATATATTTATTTTCTCATGCAAGGTGTAAAACATCCATTTTCCTAACAATTTGGATTGATGAAATTTATTTGACATTTATTACTCTCAAAATTTCCATGTGTTCTACTCCAATTTTGGTCATACCAAATTAAATTACCAAACCCTTCATTCTTGAATGCTATTCTTTTTACATTAACTATCTAACATCAGTGTTGTGGTAATGCAAAAAGGTAGGCCACACACTTTCCTCAACAAGAAATTGACAAGGTGCAATTTGGCTAAATCTACATATAAAAAAAATGTTGTCTATCTTTCATATTGATGAACACTATCATCCTTACATCTTGGTTAATAAATTATAGATCGACATTGATAATTATATTTTTAAATCTTTCTTGCAGCAATGAGCGTCTTCCCCTAAAACAAAATGGGTAACAAAAATGGAAGGTTATGATCAATAAGAAGGTTAGGATAATATTTTTTATGCAATATCCTATTAGTATGTAGAGGAAGTGATATTTTTCTCTTTCTATCTTAGTTTCCATTTAGATGGATAAGATTTAGTACGAATGGGTTACTAAACAAAATTATATGACATCATACAACCTTTGAATGGAGGTACTCAATTTTCTAAAGTTCTAATGGTCAAGACAAATATTTACATTGAATGGAAAGATTTAGGTAGGCCCCAAATCTCAAGTTAAGCCTCACTTCAAAAAAATTCATTCATGCCCTAGATTGCAGGTTACTCGATGTAATATCATAAAATGTTGCCACTTATAATTTCACAGTAGGTTTAGCTCCCATTTTTGTGGTTATGCCTTATCTTGAGTGAACAAGCTTCTCTTAGATTCAAACTGGTAAACCTAGTTACATCCTATGGTGCCTAGCCATTCAGATAACCAAATATGGAGGGACACTAGCGCTATGCACTGATGTCCAGCTAATTTGGCTTTAAATTTGAAAGTTCAAATGTTGGCTTTGAACCCTTAATGAAAATGACCTTATTGTCGGCCTAAACTCATGCACTTATCACAAAAAGAAGTAAAATATGATCTCTCCCTCCCTCATTTAAAAAAATTAATAATCTATCTAAGCATGCAATCTAGTCAATCTCTCTAGCAATCAATCAAGATGAGAAGTCTAAGGTTATTATCAAGCACGTTGTTATCTACAAATGAGAATTTTTGTTTCTTATCATTTATCATGTTGGGTAATAACATTTATAGGACTTAATTAACACTTTTTGTGGGATCCATGCTAGGTATTCACATCTAATGTATCATTTCCATATGAACGCCATTGTTATTTATTTTTCCTTTACTCCTGCAAGAGCATGCACGGTTGTTACCATTCATCATTTTTTTTGTGGAGGTGGGAATACCAACATGAGGTTTGACTAGGTTAAACCCATATACAACATAATATTTCCCTTATTTCTTGTGTGTATGTGCAGATCCAAAGGATTCAGACTACAATGATGGTACCAATGGACAAAGTAGACTATGAGAGTCATTTCCAAACTTTGATCAACCCAAACACTAGAACTATAGCACCCACCACTAGTGTCCTATTTTTTCCTCATATTTTGAGGATAACTACCCAAATCCCTACTCAAACCATATTTTACATGAGTTCTCATCTACACATGGCTTGCACACTAGTGAACAATGCTATCATCTTGCCTAGTTAGCTCCAAATTTCAGAACTAGATTCTTCTTTACATTTCACTTCAAGATTTATCCTCCTCTTCTATCTTTTTTATTTGTATTTTTTTCATTTATTCAAACTTTTCTAATTTATCCTTCTTTAGCCTAGTTCATTTCACACACTCAACAAATCCCCATCACATACAATAAAACAAACAGGGTAACTCCAAGATAGCTTGGCTCTTCCTTGTGGTATAGGTTCAGCTCATTCATTACTTTCTGATTTTGTATGCGAGAAGGATTAACCTAGGATAATGCAAACGTTATAATAGGATTAATTTTCCCATATATCACTCAATAATTTTGAAGACATTAAAAATTCAAATAATATTTCTTTTGGAAAGGTCTCAAGCATGATGTTACCAATATTTTCATATCATGTGATGTTTGTCAATAAACTAATAAGGAAACCGTTCAAGCCACTAGATTACTTCACTTTATGTTATTTATACGAAATTATTCAAATTATAAGATCATTTGACCTTGAGTTTGACACATCACTATCAAACTAATGGCCAAACTATAGTTGATGACAAATGACTTGAAACTTATAAATGTTATTTTATGTCTAAGAAATGTAACTAATGGGTTAGATGGTTACCTCTTACTAAGTGGTAGTACAATACCTTGTATCATAGTGCTTCAAAGATTATACCTCTTGAATTCATCTACAGTATCACTCACCTTCCTTGTGTACTTATCCTCTATGATTTTCCAGGGTTGCAACAATTGACAATACTCTAGCTAGATGTGAGGAAATTTATCAAATCCTCAAAGCCAATCTAATGTTAGCCCAAAGTCACATGAAACAAAAAGTGGATCAACATTTAATAGAAGATATCAAGTTGCCATTATAGATTAGGTTTTTTTTTCTCCATCTCTGAAAGAAAAATGCCAATGTAGGACAACTATGATGATATGTTAACTTGCGCCCAAATCTTATGGCTCTTATCAAGGGGTCCAATGAATTGGTGACATGGCATATAAATTTATACTTCCTCTCTCTTTTAATATCTATCAAGTTTTTCATGTCTCTTGCCTCAAGAAAGTGTTTATGATGACTACTTTCATACAAATGAAGCTACTAGTATTGAATGAGGAAGGCTTGATCTTTTTAGTACTTGAGACTATGTTGGACAAGAATACCAAGCACCTTGAAAATCATTTGATTGACTGTTTCTAGTCCAATGAAATCATTTACAACTTGAAGATGCCAAGTGAGAACCAATGAACATTTTATCCCAACTATATAATTTCAAGCTTTGAGTACAAATCCTTACAAAGGTAAAGACAAAGCTATAAACCCTATTTTTCAATGTGTGATTGGTATTAACTAGTATAGTGTCCTAAAATTGCACCCCCTATAATTTTGACTGTATTTGTGTCTTCACAGTGTTTGTGCCCCTTAGCTCAATTGAAGACCCGATTATGCTCATACCTATCATAAATACCAAAAGCTTTGATTTTCCACTTATCCTGCACCTTGATCTTGACCCAAAATAGGGTAGGACCAAGGCATAGCACCCTGGTCCTCACTGGGAGCATGGTGCCATACCATGGTCCTTCCTAAATTGGGCCCTCTTATAACCCATTTTCACTTTTCAAATTTGAGCGGGATTTCCCTCTTCATATCGGCTCATGTTGGAAAATTAGCCAATTTCCCCGACAAGAAAGTATATAAAGAGGATTTCCCCTCTCATTTGAGCATCCACAAAAATCAAGAAGCATTGAGCATACACAAGAGATCAAGCATCCAAGCATTCAAGAGCAATTGAGCATTTTCAATCTTCCTCCAAGCCTTGGAGCACCAATAAAGTCAAGATTCAAGCATTGAAGTGGAGATCTACATCCTTTTGCATAAAACCCTAGTTCCATGTGGAGGCAAGCAAAACTTCACAAGTATAATCATTCAATTTTTAGTCATAATTCAACATCTCCCTCAAAAAGAGAATCTTTCCTTTCAATCATGTCAATTATATTTATCTCAATTTCATGGTTAATTTCAAAACAAAGGTTTGACCTAAGGAAAGCCCCTATTCCCAACCTATTTCCTTTTATTTTTGTATAGGAAACAAGTGCAGAGTTGTACTTCTCATAATAAGTTTTATTTACAGAAACGAATCAACCCTTTTTGGCATGTGAAAAGTTTGGAGGACTGTGGTGTTGCGTCATGGTCCCGTATTTTTAGGAGAATTTTTTAGGGGCAAATCTGACTCAACTTATACTACTCATATTTAGGTTCACACGAGAATTTCACATTTGTAGCTCACTATTTTCTCAGTTTTACCTTCGTTTTTCAGTACTTTACATTAAATCAGCATTTCAACTTACAAAAGAGAGGAAAACACCTATCCAAATTAATCAATCCATTCAATATCCAATCCTTATCTGATTTGTGACTGAATCTAGTGGATTCCCTTCCCTCTTTTGAATGTAAAGGATTTTAAGCGAAAAATGATTTAGTGATTTCTTCCTTCTATGTTGCAAATTGCTAAATCAAAATTTCCCCTTCATAGCTAGTATAAAATTTTGAATGCATATATTAATATGTCTTCCAATAGGTTACCAATTGGAAGGTACCTTGAATATATTTTATTAAAAGTAGAAACTCTATCGAGGGGTTTCCCTCTCAAAGTAGTGCTACAAAGATAATATCAATCAAGTTTTGTTCTCTAGATTCTATAGGCATTATCTTATTTCTCTTGTAGGTTCATCACATGACTCCTTTCGAAGTGGCTATATTATTGCTTCAACTTATACTTTCTCGTACTAACGATGATTTTAGGTTCCACACTTTGAGTCACCAATCTCCATTCCAAGGGAGGCTCCTTTAAATATAAATCTCCAGTAAATTTGTTGAAAAAATGTTAGCAATATTTTATGTCAATTTATTTTATTTGATTATTTCATTGACTCGTGCGACAAGTAATGCCATAAACTTGCAACATTAGAAAAATTACTGTAAGATGTGATTTTCCTTTAAACTTTAAGAGTGATCACTCCCTTGTATGATAGGGATTCTTTACATTATTTATACCTTTTATCAAAAAGTATACAAAATGAAGCAAAATGAGAAAAGTGGAACACCTTAAGAGAGATAAAAATGATGGAACAAATGTAGAGAACCACTTGGATTACTAGAAAATAAACAGTAATCTAGGAAAAGCAAAAGTATGCTTATAAAACTAAATGTACACAGAGTTTAATTCACATATACACCACTAACATGCATTGGTTTTGAATATTTATGATTGATTACAAGTTAAAGATGAAAAATTAGCTCCACATTAAACTTAAGAATAACATAAATCTCACTAAAAACAATACAATTTATCTATCATATATCCTCCAAAAATAAGGTCAAAATTGCAACTCCCATTTTTCTTCTAAAATCTGTGTAATATGCCCCCCAAAAATCCTAATACTATTAAAAAGAAGCCCAATAAATAAATAAACCAATTAAATTTTAATTAAATATTTCAAAATACATTTGTAAAATATAAAAATAACTTTTAAAAATCAAGCGACTATATTACCTTTTCAGTAAAAGTGGGCTTATGAATAGGACTTTACAACATGATGAAGTTTTTTTAAATACTTTATTAAACATGAGTTATTTTAGTTATATCCTTCAACAGAATAACCTCTTGATATGCCAATTCTATTTTGATATTTTCCAATTCCACTTTTGTTTCACTAACCTTGATTTTTGTTTCTCTTGCATCCATTTGTTGACAATGTCTTCCATCACTATCACATGTCAAAGCAATTAAATTTGACTATGCAGTTGGTTTCTATGGAATATTTAATTCCCTTGGCCTTTGTAACAATTGCAAATATAGGCATTAAATAGTAAGATAATATTTAGATGCAAGAGCAAATTAACCCTAGTCATTTCATAATAGAGTTTCAGAGTATACTCCCAAAACCAGTTTCTGGCATAGACCAGAATCATTAGTTTTTGGGTATGTTGTGTTGGGTATATGAAGCTCAACAGTCACTTCACCTAAGCTCTGATATTTTTGTGAAGGATTCATGTTTTACATCTTGTTCATGTCAAGTGAAAATGTGCAAGCAAAACCTAATTCCTCAATCTCCATTCTCACATTTTTTATGACTTCACCTTAGAAAATTTTCTTTCATTATTAAAATTGAAACAACTAATTTCATTCATAAGACCATTTGATAACTAACATTTTTTCTTCAAAATGCTTACATTTGACTTAAATAAACCTATATAACGATAAAATCATTTAATCACTTATGAAATTACCACTAAGATTGTTTCAACTAATGCATTTAAACCTAGAAGAATAAAAAAATTAAAATGATATTGGTCAAAATTTGAGTATAAAAGATTAAGAATGAGATCATTTCATGTAGATATTAAATGTTCATAGTATTTGATATAGGTATATAGATCAAATGATAGGACAAACAAGTAATTCTAAAGTGAAAAATAGGTAATTTCCCCAAGGGAAGATTAGAAAGAGGAGAGATGAGATATTAAGAAAATATCAACAATAAGAAAAATATGGTATGGTAGGTGTTAGAGTTGTCTTGTATTAGCTAATAATTAATTATTTAATTATTCTAGTCTATTATACTCTACGCTTAAGCTAAACTTAAGCATTTAATAATATTGTAGGCATTTAATAATTATTCTAATTATTAAATACACTTCATCCCTTTAGGGTTTCTTTAGGGTTGCTCTTATCCTTTTATAAGGAATGTATTGTAATTTTTCATTACCGATTCCCTCTCTGAATGATAATCTTTTTCTTCGGAGCCATTATTGTGGTTTTGTCTCCAATCTTGTCTTGTGACAAGCATTTTGCTTCCAGGTGTTCTTGGGATCTCTAAAGTTGTATTTTCTCAACTTCTTAATGGTATCAGAGCCTACATCTATTGCTGTTTGTTCTTGATTTTTCAAAAGATTTTTTGGAGGAGGGTTTCAAGCTTTTTTAGAGTTTTTTATTCGGATCTGGGGTGCTTCTTTTTTTCTAGGAATTTTGGGCTCAAATGGACCTCATCGTTGAACTTAGAACACCCCAAAACCCCCATTTTCATATAAAACTTGTCCAATTTAGACAATTGTGGCTTTGGCAAAAAAAAATTGATTTTTGCCCTTCTTGGACATGTTTTTCGAGACAAAAAATTAATTTTTTTTTTTTGGCAGTTTTATAGCTTACCTAGGCCAAATGCACCAAAATTTGTAAAAAACCTTTAAAAAAATGAGGTTTTTTTTTTTTTTTTTTAAAGCTCATACAAAAGAGGGGTCTGGTGGCCTTTGTAGGTCCGTACGGATTGCAGCAAGCTGTGGACTCGCCCTCCGACCTCTGTGCCCAAGCCCCCGCCCACTAATGGTCCCTTCTCCCTAGCAGCTGACATGGACACCTCCAACCGTCTAACGCCCTCCTGACAGCCGCCTGTCGCTACCTGCATGGCCCCCGTACCTTGGTGCCGCACAGGCCTCGCTTGTAGGGCCTCCAATCGGTCTTCTGCCACTGCCACCCTCCGACGTGCTCCTGGCAGCCACTCGTCGCCTACGTCGGCCACCCTACTGTCGCCGACTACCACCATGCTGCCTTTGCTTCTGTCAGCCACCGCCTTTTGTCGGGCACCACCTGTCGTGCAATTAAACGTGTCCTTCTTTTGGCCAGCCATTTTTTTTTTGGTGACATGCACCACCTAGATTTTTTTCCGGCGAGTATTTTTTTTCGACAGCAGGCATCTTTTTTCGGCGAGCGAAATTTTTTCTGGCATGGCATTTTTTCAAGTGACGGATTTTTTTTCCGACAGGGATTTTTTTAGCGGGTGACAAAATATTCTGGGAATATTCTGCTGATATCAACATGACTTCATGCTGACGTCAATAGTATAGACAACTTGCATGGCCGCCTGTGACCCTCTTTGTGCCCTAAAATAGGGGTTTTTTTTGGTTTGGCCATAACATGGGCATACGATATCATTTTTGGGCAAACGAGATATAGTTGGAAAGTTGGCTTCGTCTACTTTCTAGATTTGTGGGTTTTATCACTAGGTTTTTTTGCTGGTAAATTCTACAGCCATTTGAAGTCAGAGGTGTTGTTTTCAGTCCCAAGCTCATAACTTTTTGCCATTTTCTCCATTTTCACGATTTCATCAACGTTGGGATGGTGTATTAGAGCTCTTCACATCCGTCCATGCACTTTTTCATATTTTACACCAGGTACATTTTATTCAGTTTTTTTGTGTTTTCACACTCTAGTGAATTACTTGGACATTTGAGCTCTTGGAAACTTCTCATTTGGGTGGAATGACTTATTGTTGGTTGTTCTTAAAGTATTTCTAGCCTTTTGTTCTTTTTTAGTATTTTATACATCATTTTGTAAGCATTTTCCTTTTTACAAATGCACTGAGATAAAGTGCCACTATGCCTTTGCATGCTTGGGATCTTGCACATCTTGTGCCTTATTGCACTTGCACTCCATTATAAAGTGCCATGGGGGGTTCGATGTTTGCCTTGTTTTCCATCTAACTTTTTCATGTGAGTGTTCCTTGTACAACATTAGCCTCATGATGTGTGTCAAGTGAGTGTTCCTTCCACAACACTAGCCTTTATATGTGTTTGTACTTTCTGTCGCACTCTCGTTGTCCCTGGTTCTTCGTCATGCATTTTTTCTTAGCATTCAGTTTCAGTGTACCTATCACCTCTCCCTTGTCAGCATTAGGGTGGGGTTTGTCCTATTAGTTGTTGGTTCTAATGTTTCCTTGGTTTGTTTGAGTGAGCTATGTATTCAGTATTTGTTCCTATGTACTAGACGGATGTAGTGGTTGGTTACCTATGCATTTAGGTGAGATGGATCACTTACCATATGGACACTCTTTCATTCCTATTTTTGGAGGCAACCTTCCATCTTCAATTGATCAGCTCTTTAGACTTTGGTGTTTTTGCCATCTGTATCTTCGAGTTCAATTGTTTGCCTTTGTTTGCCATTTGATTGGAGTAGTGTTATTTGAGGAAACTCATGTAGATTAAAGTCTTCTCTACCTGATCATCTTCTATTTCAGTGGAGGTTCTTTAGATTGATAGTTATTCTTTGACAATGTTAGCAGGTTCTTCATGCTTTAGTGATTCTTTTGCTCTTCTTTTGTTCCTATGTTTTGGAACATTCTTGTTTGGAGGCTTCTTCAGTCCTTCACTTGTTTTTTCCATCTCTTTTTGGAGTAGAGTTTTTTCCCACGTGGTTTTCTCTATTTCTCCAGTTCATAGAGATTTGGTTGTGATTGGGTACCTCATCACGCTTTGTTGTCGGGACCCAAATTTTCCTTCATCATGTAGTTGCATTTTTTTTCCTTCATGCATTTAGTTTTTAGCTACTCCCTAAGTTCATCTTAAGGGGGTTTGTTAGAGTTATCTTGTATTAGATAATAATTATTTATTTAATTATTAGTCTATTATACTCTACACTTAAGCTAAACTTAGGCATTTAATAATATTGTAGGTATTTAATAATTATTCTAATTATTAAATACACTTTATCCCTTTAGGGTTTCTTTAGGGTCGCACACCTTTAGAGTTTCTCTTATCCTTTTATAAGGATTGTATTGTACTTTTTCATTATTGATTCCCTCTCCGAATGATAATCTTTTTCTTCTGAGCCATTATTGTGTTTTGTCTCCAATCTTCTCTTGTGACAGGTTTTTTTCTTGCAGGTGTTCTTGGGATCTTTGAAGTTGTATTTTCTCAACTTCTTTAGTAGGTTTGTATGTGCTCGAAATTAAGGTGTCTCAACCTGAGCAATTCTAGATTATGTATTTATTATTATTTTATATTTTCTCATATTTATTTGGCATCTATGCTATTAAATAATTATGTTCCATCATAAGGGGAGTGGGTATTATGAGTTGGCATATTTTTCACATGTCAGTGCCTTTCAAATCAAGTTATAGTTGTCAAAATATGCATATCAAGTGGTATAACATGGAAAGCCTATTTTTAAGGATGTTATGATGAAATGCTTTACTAGGTGAAAAAGGAAAGTTCAGTTTGAATTGGCTTGGAATATACATCATCATTGAGGCCTATGTATCAAGTGCTTTCCAGATAGAAAATACGGAAGGTATGCCTCTTAAAGACCCCATTAATTTCATGCACCTCCTTAGAGATTATTATTAATTCTCCCCATCCTTTCTTTCTTACTAAATAGTATGCTAGAATTTTTCATCATTAAAGCATGTTATATTATATAGTTCCATTGTCTTGCTATTTAGTGTATATTCCTTTGCTCTTGACAAATTTCATTCTTAGTTTGTCTTGGATTCATTTTGTAATTTATTATTTGCAGGAGATTACATTTCTTTATTTTAGCATATTGATTTAGTATTCCATGTGCCTATGTTACTTAGATCAATGATGTGTTTAGTTAGAAAGTATTGTTAGCTACATCACATAGACATTTAGCTTTACATAAGTGCACCACATCATCAATTGTCGCATTTAATTAAACGTTTATTAAGTTGTTTAATTAAAATACGTGTATTAGTTTAATCATTGTAGCATTAATTGAAACAATCTACATTGGTTTTTCAATTAATCACACGCACATTAAATAAAGATATACATGTACACCACTATATTTGTTACTTTTTATCAAAGCAATATAACACATTTTTTTTTGCATTAAGAGACAAATACAAGAAACATCACATATGTAGTCAATACACAAAAATCAGGACTAAGACAAAATGTGGTGTCCAATCATATACATATCTTCATGGATGATGGCTACCGAAGCCCTCAGTTATTGGTTGTGGTGGCAGCATATAAGATTATATATGAGATGTCACAGATTGAGAATGAGATCTAGAAGCACTCCTCTTCCCCATACCATCAATGACTCCTCTAAATCTCAATGACTCCAATCTAGCTCATGCAAGCTCCTATTGTAGGTACTCCTCCCAAAAAATATCTAGCTCTACTCTCACAAAATTAAAGATATATGCATGCCTCACCACACTCTACTAAGACCCAAAAAAGGTTTGCGTTGATCAAGGTATGTGCATAGTTGTGATCATATCTCGGAGGATGTGATCTACAAAATCACGCCATCCCATGTACCAAATACAAGAAAGTAGAGAAATTAATATTAATAACATCATCATACATATCAAAACCATGCACCTAAACATAATAAATATCATAAATAAATCACATCTTCTTACTTAGATCTCCCTTTGGCAATTCGAGGTTGACTATAATAGGAGTATGAGATACCACGGTTTGCACTGTTCCTAGGGGCTTAGCTCTAATATTCTCTCCATGCTCATGCATACTAGTTTTCTCTGCATGGTAAATAGTGGTGATGCTCCACATGCTCAAGAGCTATGTGTCTATAGTGTAACATCCTCCTACATCTCCTCTACTCCTTTCCCTTTATCCTCTACATGTAGTGGCTCAAGATCTGGTATCTCAAAATCCTCATGATCATGGATATAATCCTCTCCTTGATCCTTCTCATTAGGTTTTACATCAAGTTCATCCTCTCTCTCCACTTCATCATGTCTTTCTAACTCATCCTTGTATACTTCTGTAACCCATGGCCTTGGGTCTCCCGTATGATGACCCTCAAGAAAGATGGGAAGATTAATAGCATTCCAATTCCTACTGTATTGTCACTAAACACCCACATCATCAACATTATAATGGGGTGGTCTATCCAGACTCTCCTCCTTTGATGAATGAGTAATCTCTACATCTAGAGTTGTCATTCTAGGTTATGCTCTAGGTCTCGCAGTAGTCCAAGATAATTATAGCTATATGGGTACTACGATGGGAACACCTTGTATTTGGTCAAATTGTCACAACACTTGATCATAATAAAATGGCACAATGATGTAGCTATGGTGACACCCCAAGAAATGCCCCCACTGCATCCTCCTCAACTATCTATCCTATCCTAGCCAATCCATCATAAACCTATAAGGCCTCTAGGTGATGTCCATAGGTTATAGATGAGCATATACAACTCTCTAATACAATAAATCCCCTCTTTGTGAAGGTCTCCCAAAAGGGTATGCATGTGTAGGTGGCCCATCAAAGGCGAGGTCCATTGAAAATCCCACTAGCCTAGTACATGTTATGTTCTCAAACATCCATACCTAAAAGAGAGTGCATGTCATCAAACTCTTTGCCTCATAATACACATATATGTCTACATCGTAATAGAGATGTGCCAACATACCCTGTCCCTAGGAATAAATAGTCCTTCTCTCCTCCATCTCTCAAATAGTGTGAACAAGGCCCCTTGGAAGGTGAGTGCCTAATCCATCTGGTGCAACAACAAGCACCATGGCAGTGATAAGTATCCTCTGAAGTAGATGAATGTCTCTAGTAGTTTCCATCAGCCATTGTATGAGGATCCAACCTTTGAGATGTTTGGGTGTGGCACATCCAATATAGTAAAACTAATACTTTGCCATCACAACATGAGAGTATTGCCCATTCAATCTTACAATTTACCTTGTACAGGAAGCGAAAAAATGCAATACACATCCTCCAGTGTGATGGTCATCTCTCCCATTAAAATATGGAATGTAGATGTACCCACATCCCACCCCTCCATCAATGCCACATCATTTTAACACATGGTAGGCATGTAATATACCTAGAATATTCCTACATCCTAGATTAGTCTCACTTCCTCCCACTTGAACTCTTCAACCTGAATCAAAGATGCATATAAATAGGGTCACTTGTACACTCTCACATTGAGGGAAGTACCTGCAAACACATCAATCTGAAATAATTTCCATTCAATCTCTCTCTTGACCATCATGGTCATAACCCCTGTGTGCCTCATGATGCCCATTTTGGGACCATGGAACCCATGTGGGATCATGGCACCTAGATAGGACCATGGCACCTAATCCGAGTCAGTCCATGTAATAGATTAGGGTTATGTGCAGAAATAAAAAATCAAAATCAACAAAATCAAATGCAGGGTAGAGTTGGATGTCCTACCTTGTGTGTTTGATTACCCTACTCAACCACTTGTCTCAAGACCTCCATCCTCAAGGGTTGATATGCACATCGACTTGGCATCTTGACCCTAGTAGACCCCTCTATACTAAAGAAAAAAAGTTGAATAAGACAAGTGAATAGAATAATTTACATTATTTAAAGGTAAGTTTCTTTCACAAACCTTAATTTTGCAAATTTTGCTAATCCTTTCATATCTTGAGTTAAAGGAATCTGATTCATGTTTGTCTATTGCATTGGAATCATGATTAAATCTTCTATCTTTTCAAATGCTCAATTTATTATTTTGAATTCATTTAGAACCTCGTTGAAAGCAGTTTTCATCACCTATCATTCATAATTTGAAGTTGTAAACATGATACCCTATTTCTACATCCTAATAAGCAAGCAAAAACAAGTGGGGCATATAACTACCCTCAAATTTCATCACTCATACTAATCATTTTAGGTGATTTTTGTATACACTCAAAATTGTCTATGAATAATTAAATAAATATTTATTATTTATTTAATGTTAATTTCCTCTATTAAATAATTAAATTGACAAGTTTAATTATATAAATTCATTTTAATCTTAATTCTTCTATTAAATAATTAATTTGAAAAGATTGATTTATTCAATTCTTTAAGTCTTATTCCTCTATAAATTAATTTATTACCCCTTTTTTCTAAATAAATTCAATTAAATATCTAAATATTTAATCATCCCTATCCAATTCTTCTATAGTCTCATCAATTAAATAATTTTATAATTATTTAAATCACCTTTTCCAGCTCATCTCATCTCCAAATCACTTCCTCTTTTGCCAACTCATCAATCATGTGGCTAAAGATATTAATATTGTTAAAATATTAATAGATCATTTATCTTCAACTTCCAATTCATATATCAAAGAATGTGTACATACACACATTTCTCAACTTCCCTATATTTTCTCCAACCTTCCTACATCTTTGGAGGGAGTTGAGTCCACTTGTTCTCATATCCCTAAATCTTCTCCAACCATCCTATATTCTCTCAAGTCTTCATCCTCAGTCAAGGTGAGCCTTCTGACACTTGGTTTTTCCTTCCACCTTTTCCTCCATCTTGCAGGTGTAGGAGGAACATCTTACTCTTTTATCTCTCACATCTCAACCAATATTTTGATAGCCATTCAATCTGCATGATTTAATCTCAACCATTGATCTCTGCCACATGGGATTTTGCACATAATTTTTTATATAAAAAGAGCGATTCTCCAACATTTTGAGACTAATAGCCATCTAATAGTGATCTTGCAGTAGTCATTTTGCATTCATGAGTTTTAATAATTAAGCATCCTGAGAAAATTAGGAGTGTACCTTTGGCTTTAGCATAATCATATAGTTTTGTATCATAGCATAAATCATTCTAGCTTGTATAATCATATACAACTATCATTTATCTCTCCATTCCACATTTGCCATCTTGGAAACTACATAGTGCATGTCTGAGACCAATTATCTACAACCAAGAACAATGGGGATAGGACACAATGAGACAGGAGAGTAAAGATATAATCTTTGTATTTTCATGCTTTAACTATCTTTACTTTGTTTCATTGGTTGATATTTGGAGTTTTCCTGTAGCTTTCATTATCAATATTTGTTGAAAAACTAACTAGTAGCAGGCTTATTCTAAAGTGAAATTCCAAGTTGATACATTTTTGGCACCCACCATGAGGCTCAGGCCTCATTTTCTATCTTCTTTCTTTCATTCTCTAGGAGTTTAGCAGAGTCATGCATTTGTCCAACTTTTTAGTGCTTTTGTAACACCTTTTAGAGCACCTGTTGCTTTCTGTAGCGCATTTGTTGAGCCTAGTAGTGCATTTGCTAGATGTAATAACGCATTTGTTATATTTCAATGCATATATAATGCAGTCCAACACTTTTGCATCTTAAGATAGACATTTTTCAAGGTAGATAGCACATTTACAGTTAGTTTTAGCACATTTGTTCTTTTAGTGCATTCACTTAGATACTCTACAAAATTTTGAATTTTTCACAGTCGGTTAACTAACACTTTTTGTAGGTTCAACTGTCAAAGACAAAATTTCTCAAACTACTAACTAGTGGTTTTGCAAGTTCTTTTCATGCATTTTCACATCTAGAATAATTAGGGGCTCAGTAATTAATCATTTTTTCTTCACATAGCTTAACTAGGTGGACAATTAACAACATCCAACTTGCATCTTTGTGTCTTCTTTAGATTAGTTGCACTTAGATCAATTTTTTTTATAGGGGTTTAAAATTAATCTTTGTTCACTATGCTTGTCAAAGTAGTAGGTTATTATGCTCTCACCTCAATCGAGTGATAAAAAAAATAGACCCACTTTTTAGAATGTTTAACCTTTAGAGGGCCTACCTCCCGAGTAGCCCTTAAGGCTAGGTGAGAGGGGATGACCCAAGTTGAAACGGGCTAACTCCAAGCTCTTCCAATCCACTATAAATAAATTGTGTTTTTAATGAAAGTTACAAGAAACGAGTGTTGATTAGTTCATACCAACACAATGTCTCCCCATAAACCCTATAGAGCGCAACCTCTATAGGTTGGGAGCCTTCCTTAACAGAGCGTAAGGTGTCACATGTATGGACACTTGACCAGATGCCTTGACTAAAAACTCTTTTGTATAGAAGCCCAAATCCTTCTAGTTATTGGCACAGGAGGTCAGACCTATGAAGCGGCTCACATATATACGGTTCTTAGTAGAGACACAAAATTTTCCATGAGGATATTTCATGGGAACTGGTGCTTGGCTGCCCTAAAGAAGTGAGTGCCGAGGGTGTAGCCAGTGGGGTCAAGCATCTAAATATCTAATTTGAATAGCATACCCTCGCGGAAACCCATGTGAGATTCAACAACTATTGTCCTGGCCTACCATAGGAATTGTACTTACCTATGCATTTTTTCTTTCAAAACATTGTGTCTTTTGTGCTTGCATTATGTTTTCAAATCAAAGTAGAAAACAATCATCTTGGTGAAAAACTCAAAACTTGCTGAAAACCACTGAGTCATGCATTCATAGCGCAGAATAGTGCTTTTATAAACTTTAACAGTGCATTTTCATAACAAAACAACACATTTAACATGCAATTTAGCGCTTATACATTATTGGATAGCGCATTCGCATCACAGAACAATGCATTTGCAACATAGAATAGCATTTTTGAAGTGCAGAATAGCGCATTTGCACAACAGTGTAGCGCATTTGTCATATTTGATAGTGCATACACACATTTTTGTAGCGCATTTATTCTAGCGCATCCACAACTGAGGGTACTTCCCCTTATCAACTCAAAAATTTGAAAACATTTCTAAATACCCATTTTTTGAGAAGAATCCATTCCAATTGTCACAGATATCAAAACTAGTCAAACAAATAGGTTTCTTTAACAATTCATTCAAAATGATAGATTACATTTAATGTTATCACAAGTATTCACCTTTAACAAGTCATAGATCCAATATCTCAAGTGCATAGAACACTTTTTCTTGATAAATTTGATCTTTCAAAACATAGTTTCTCAATAGGATACATGATCCTTCATCATGAAACTTTAAGATCAAATTAACCTTGTTCATTGACTTGGATATATTGTTTCACCTTGAACTTGGTATTATCAAAATTTCACAAAAACTTTCACTCACATTGGGATAAAAAACTTGTCAACCATTACATGCTTGTATGACTATTTTGTGTCGTCTCAAGAAGAGGAAACTTATTTATAAAGCACTGTTCAAAAAGAGAAGGCTTTTGTACATAAAATGCAAAATTTTGTTGAAACATCGCATATTCCTACACCGTTTTCATAACTACTTATGTGGTTTTGGAACGGAGTTTGACGAAGAAACATTACAATCACGTGCTTTTCAACAAAGAGATGCTTTATCTCAATGTACCAATAGAGGTGGTAGAATCAACTTATCTTATTTTTCTAAACAAGTGATCACCTATTGAGTTACATCTAGAAAATCAAAAACTTGGGGATTTTTAAATCAATCATATGCCAGTTTGGACTAGAGCTCAACACGAGCAATTGAGAAGACAACAAAAACAAATGGAAGAAGAAAATCCAACATTTTATCAAGTTGGATACATAGATGTTGATGAAGAAGAATCAATAATACCATTAGAGACCTTAAACAAGATTCCAAATTTAACAAACTAATGGAAAAAATATTGGAAAATGAAAAGCACAAATATTTCCTAATATTGGCAAATTTAGGAGCAAAATTGCCACAAGGTTTTAACATAGAAAGTTTGAAAAATGATGTTGAAACAAATCATAACCAAAACACCGATTACCACAACGATGATGACATGAATTGAGTAAACCACGAAGAAACAAGAAGAGATAGAAAAGAAACAAGAGGAAGTAGAACAAGAAGAGACCAAGATGAAACAAGAAGGGAGTGTGGTGACAAAAGAACTTAAGAGGATATAAGGATAACCCATGTTGATAATCCTCATTTAACTCTCACTCAACAAATGCAAACTTTGAAACAACAAATATAGGATATGCAGAATGGAACAAGTCCCAAGAAATATTCATTGGAGGACATCTGTCCATATCCTTTTGACAGGATTTTAAACATGATACCATTCCCACAACATTGTGAAATCCCCAAATACAATAAATATGATGGGAAATTTGATCCTCAAGATCATTTTAGGGAATTTTGCACTATGAGTATGGAATTTGCACACAATGAAACCTATTTGATGCGTTTATTTCCTAGAAGCTTAAGTGGGCAATCAATGGAATGGTTTTCAAAATTTCCATCTCGGATTAAATCTTTTGAAGAACTTATGAAGAAATTCATCTCACAATCCTCCTACAACATAAGAAATGAGATAACAATGCTAGACCTATGCAACATCAAACAAAAGAATGGTGAACCTTTCATGGTCTTTCTACAGCGATGGAGATGATTGTTTAATAGGTGTCCTAGAGATGTACCAGATCAAGAGAAAATAGACATCTTCATTGACAATCTTACCAGTGAAATGAGTTATAGACTCAAAATGCAATGTCCTCCTAGTTTTACAAAAATGATGAAAACGGTTTGAAAGTAGAGGACACTATGGTCAAGAAGGAAGAATTAAAACTTTACAATTCTTCTAACTACTACAACAACAACAATAATGGCAATAATAGCAACAACGATAAAACAAAATTTTGGATGAAGAACATAAATGTTGCCAATGAGGGAGTATCTCATAACAATGATGTTAAACCACAACAACCCATTTTCAATCTCTCAAGTCGAACACTAGTAAAAAATCCAGAGAATACTAAACCAAAGTCTTTTTATTCCAACCCCCGCATAAAATTTACAAACATTGGGGAACCACTGGAATCAACTCTAAAAACACTTCTTGCAAATGAGTTAATCACATTACCAAAAGTAAGAGATTTTGAGCCTAAGGTCAAACCAAGTTGATGGAATATATATGTGTGTATATATATACATATATTTATGTATATATATGTGTGTGTTTATATATATATATATATATATATATATATATATATATATATATATATATATATATATATATATATATATATATATATATATATATATATATATATATATATATATATAAACACACACACACACACATATATATATTCTTGTGTTTTGTGTCAGGTTTCTCCATTTTGCATTTTTCTCTAATTTTAGTTTGTACTTTGTATTTAGGGTATTGTTGTCTTTTTAGTGATCTTTGTACCGTTGTCTTTTTATTTCATTGTTCTTCTTATTTTTATTTTATTATCACACTCCTTGTTTTACATGCTTGGTTCTTTCATATACTGGTTGAGCTTGTCTTAGTCTGCAATTCACCTCTTTTATTATCCTAGCATTCTCCAAACATCTTGATGATGGATCATAGAGTGTGATCCGAAACATTGATGCAAAAAAAGTCACACAATCAAATCCACAAGTAGCAATAGATTATCATTATGGATTGTGGAAATTTGATAATTTTAAATTAATTAATTATAAATAAATACAGAATATAATTATATTTGTACATTTCCAAACTCTAAAATAAGGAAATAAAAATAAAATAAAACAATCAAATATAAACAAATGTATAATACAATTATATTTTCCATATTATACATTTAAGCTAAATAACACCTTTAAACATGGGTAAACTAGAGGAACAATTCAATCCTTGATAAAATTTCATTATACCATTTATTGCATTCATCATCGCTGGGATATAGAGAGGTGCACAAAAAAATCATATTATTTTCGAAATGGACAAGTTCACAAAATTAGATATGAATTTATATTGAAGGATGAAAGAGACTTAGAAACCAACTATAAACACTTGATTGTAAACATATTTTCAGATTTTAATATTCTTTTAATAAAATACTAATGTCTCTTTTGAGTACGTAGCTAACCATATTTCTAAGATGGACCGTCATGTCTCTACCATAATTGTTAAAGACAAAGCCCCCAAATGTAATCTAATAACCCGTCCAAGTAAAGTAACCTTATAAGTTACCATGTGAAAATCTACTTCTTCATCCAACCAAAATGGCCTTCTTGACCAACTTGGCAAAACACCTATCCACATATCCATCCTTGAGCTTGTATGCATATGTCCTTCACATAAGGCTATCCTAAACAAGGTGTTGCAAGAAACTTCCATATCTATCAACTTACATGTGGTTCAATTTCAATTCATGGTGGGAAACCTATCTTCACCTCATTCCCTTATATTTATTTAGCATTATGATTCATCCTCCCAACAACCTCACAATGCACCTCTCTACATTGAATCTTTTGTCCATAAACATCAAATAAAGTGTGTCTTGATAGATGGAGGATCATGTCTGAGCATTTGCACTTTGAAAGTAGTTCTAGCATTGGGATTCTCTAAGAAGGCTATGGACTCAAAGAAAAAGATAATGATCATGTTAGAATATTTTTTCATTGATGTGAAATTGAAATAAAATAATCAAATTTAAGTAGAATGAATCACTATATATTCGAATGATTTAACTAGATTGAATCTTTGAATGGAATGATCAGATTGCATTACTATTGTAAAAAAGAAAACATAAGACATTGACATATTGCCTGATGAATTGACATGATGGCAACAACACCTGCTATTTGGAATACACAAAAATTCATATGGCTGCATCTTACTGATTGAATTTCTTATGTCCAGAAATAGAATGATCCATGATTGGATTTTTTACCTATCAATAATTTTATTCAAGAAGTCAGGTTTGAATATGTGTATGATTGTAATCTGATCAAAATTATTTTCTTATATATTTGATCATTTGTGTTGGATTTAAAAAATATACTTTTCAGATGGCACATTAGTATTTGGAATGGATTTATAGTCTTTATCATTTATCATCAATAGTTGGAGGTAGTTTGATATGGTTTAAGTTTGTTATTGACCTATACAAATAGACAAAATATAGTTGGGTAATGTGGAAGTTAACTAAATGGTGGTTGGAAGTAGTTGCAAATTCCTCCAAACAACTTAAGAACCACTGAATAGTATTTAAAGAGGAGGTTTGATGGAAGGAAAAGTGTGTGTGATATGAATGTCAATGATAAATATTTGTGAGTATTAAGAGAAATTATAAATTATGATAATATATCATTTTTAGAAGTACAATTTGAACTCTAATAAATATATATGATCTGTGAAGACATAGTCATAAGAAAGAAAGGTAGTTTGTTGGAAGGTCAAGTATAACAGTAAGAGTGCCAAGTTTTATTTTCCCTCGAACTTGTTCTAACAATAGTAGTGCCTTGATTTTATTTTCTAAATCTTACACAAGTGTATTTCAAAATTGACTGATAATAGAGAAGTTTCCAAGATATACTTGTAGATTTTTTCAGTGTTGGTGCTAAGATTGGTGTATAAGGTATTTTGTAATTCCTTGGGTTGAAAAGCACAAAACAATAATTTATAGATTTAAAGGACTAATCAAAAGAAATTTTGCAACATATTTTAGATTACAAGATGAGCCAAGAAGGATTTTGCAGTGAACTGTCTAATAAGTTGGAAGAATATGCTAGTAATCCTACACTTCTATTTTTGTAACTATTTCATGCCTTAGCAAATCTTCATTTACAATTGACAAAATATTATGAATTTTTTAATCCCACAAGATGATTGTTTGAAAATGTCCCACTAGTATTTGAGTTTGTAAAGAAAAATCCTTGATACTTCTAATCATTGTATCCTCAAAGGTGATGCCATCACAGCTTAACATACACCAATTTTCTAAAGGGTTGGATTTAATCATTATCTAATCAATATCTTAATCCAACCTATCTGATGGTAATTGTGAAAATATACATGGTATTAAATATCATTCACCTACAAATTATTTTCTATCAGTCTTGGGGATATGGAGGGACTCATATCAATCCAGAATGTTTTTATAACATTTGTTGATATTGTTATCTCTAGTCCTGTCATTCAAAGGTTAATATGTTTTATGGTAGGGCTAAAAAATGTCATTGATGAGGCACAATTTAAACAATAATTAAATTTCCACATGGTATCATAAAATATCCATAATGATGCTTATGAATGTGGAGTGGTTTAATGAGCAAAATGCATAATAAACCACTAATATAGCTCAAATGTCTTTTCAAATGTTGTTGCAAATGACCATTTAGTCATTAATTAGATACAAAATGATCATTTATAACTATTTTGTTATTGCAATAAATTGATTTAGAAATAGTAATTAAACATGATAACAAACTTATGTTTTATCTTATATTTGAGTATAATTAAAAGATGAATTCAATAGAATAATTTATTTATTTATAAATAAATATAAAACTAAAAAATAATAAAGACATCTATATTCTTACTTCAAATATTGCTTAAGATATGTATACTTTAAAAAGGCAAACTACAGTATATAAACGGATATTAACAATACTATTTTCCTTGTAATCTGCAACACTTCAATATGAAAATGAAAACAACAGTATTTCAAGGTTTGGATTCGTTTTCCATCATTGAAGAAGTCAAATTCTTGTTTTGTAAGGACAAATTCATGAAGCTTCTTTACCGGAAGTTCGATCTTTTTTTTTCTTGTTGTTTGTTACCTGTATATCATTCAAGGTGCAACAAATACGAAACTCATTCAATGTATGTTGAGGGAAATAAAAGATTAATAAATAATTTTGAATAAAAGCTTAATGCATTTTAGAAGGATTGGCAAAAAAATTTCGACAGTTGGAGGATCTGGAGAAACCCCTATATCCTTCCAGATGGGAAGGATCTCATTGAACACTCAACTGTGTTGGATCACCTTTATTTCTTTCATCGTCGCTTTATTGCCGCTCATTGATCGGCTTGGGATGGATGTTCTTATCATTTCGGTACGGCCTCAGATAAATAGCGAGGGACTGGTGGCTCCCGGCTAGCAGAGATTCAGATGATATAGAATCGAATAAGGCCTTTCGTAGGTAGATGTTCTCAGCAGATTAGCACGCTTTTCATTGCAAATAACATGCCTTTTTGTTGGTAGCTCTGAAAGATCCAACGAAACATGGCGATCATGAACCTCCACCTAGACCTACGGGCAGTTTAAATCCTGCTCGGACGAAATTTCTCGGCAGCCAGAAAACAACCATAATTTAACGGTGTGAGACAATTTCGGTGGCGGTGTACCCCCACAAGGGATTGCTTATCGACAAATTATAACTCAAATTGAGGGGTTTTACAAATGTATTCAAATGTTTTTCTCTAAAATATAATCAAAATATTAAAGAGATTACACTTTTGTAGTCAAAAATCAATTAACATTAAAAATTACTATTAATTATATATATGATTTTTTTACATAAGTATTTTGTTCTGCAAATATAATTCAAAACATTTATAAAAAAAAAAACATCATAAATACATCAAAATGTAGTATTTAATCATCAACATAAACTATAGAAATATTATATATATTATTAATTCATTACAAAATAAAAATTATATAATAATAAATCTTTAAAATAAAATATTGCATCGCACTATTAATTGGAATAACTAAAAAATATTAATGTGAAGTTATGACCATCTTTCCAAAGTTGCTAGGTGACAAGTTTTCATTCAATGTTAGAAACTTTTTTATGGTGTTCACCAATATTTTTCTATCTTTTCTTAATAAATGAAAAATGTAACATCTCCAATCTTAAAGTTCTAAGTTTAAACTAAAGAGTTTCTATACAATTAATGAAATTAGAATTTGAATGAAAACTTTGAGAATAAATATGGCTTTGTGTCTATATTTTTGCTTTATGTTTTTATATGGTGACATAAATTTCAAATATTATAATAATATACATTTATTTATTTATTTTTGATGTTTTGATAACTTTCTAACTTTCATTTATTTTGCATGTTTAATTATATCATTTAAATATTTTGTATCAACTTCTAATGTTAAAGCAGTCAAGATTAGAGTGACTAGTGACAACATTTATAGAAAGAGATTTGTCTCAAAATTATTCATATAGTATAAAAATCTTTTAGATGTTCTTCACAATCTAAATTTTAATAATGGATGCAAATAGTTAGAACAATTTATTCTTATAGGCTATTTTCTAATATGAATTCTATCTAAAGGAATAGGGGTTGTTTCTTTGAATTGTGTCTAGCTATGATGTGCTTTATTATTTCATATGGTATCTATGTTGAGATAATATAATAGGAGAGACAGGATGCTCATGTCGAAATTTTTTTTTCTATTGAGTGACATATGTTTTTTATATAGGGTAAAGTAGGTTTTGAGGGGACGCAAAAACCTAATTACAATAAGCTACCATCGAGATAAACACAGCCAACTAGTAGCCTATAGCTAGCTAGAAAGGCACAAACATACAAACAACAAAGAGAAAAGCCCATACCAAAAATAGAACGAAAGGGTGAATAAGCACCACTACGAGAGGTTTTTGAGGGCTTCAACAACCTTACCCTATAGCTAGGAATTGGATGAAGTAGTTGGTTGCAATATAAGAGTGGAAGAATCTGATTTAGAGTGTCTGTCTTATCTCCATGCAGCCATGAAGGAAATATTACGATTGCATCCTGCTGTTCCAGTGATTCTTCCCCACGAAGATGAAATCTCCTCCAAGATCGGAGGATTTGCGATGCCCAAACATAGCCGGGTGATGGTGAATGTCTAGGCGATTGGGCGAGACCCTTCAATTTGGAAGAATATAAATTTTGCAATGTGTTCTAGAATAATAAGTCAATAGAAAAAGGTGATTTTTTCAAATCATTAAAGTATATTCAAATACTAGAATTATAGAATTTTAGATCACCTTTTATTTCAGCTATATCATAGGATTGGCCAACTATTTAAATAAATTGCATCTAATATTGTTAACATTTGAGCTAATATTATATTGAAAATATTTAAAAATCATGAAACATATCTGATTCTAATATCGCTTCAATCTTCTTCAAATTTAATAGAATATAGAGCAATATCTATTAGCTGGCATTATAAGGTCAAAATATATGATTTGTACTATGTATTGAATGTGATTAGATTTGTCTACATTTGTCAATATTGTTAAAACAAATGTGTGAATTTGAATGGGTATATCGACCCAGGTACTTGCTTGCACTATATAAGATGAGATTTTTCTAGATTCATGCCTTTGTTACATCCAAGAAGATAAGATTTATTCTTACTAGACTTTTTTAATTGCACATCATCTTATTTTTATTTTTTCTTTTATGTTATTGGTGAACTAAAAAACTAAATTCTTTTTTACGAATTCTACAATAATATTAGGAAATTAAGTCAATAGGAAAAAAAATAAAAGGATTTTTTTAAATCATTAAAGTATATACAAATATTAGAACTATAGAATTGTACATAACCTTTTTTAATTCTCTCATGCTATTGATCAACTAAAAAAGTAAATTGCATCCAATGGTTGCATAAGTATTCTTCTTTCATTACGAACTAACGATATTGTAATCAGGACTATTTATATGATTATTAGTTGTTATACTTTAACTTAGATATAGATCAATTAATTAATTTCAAGTGATATATTACAATATTAATGAAAGGTAGAATATAATAATATGAGAGTGTAAATAAAAATATTATCTTATATATTAAATTTGACAAATGTCATTAAACATCAAAATGTTAATACTTAATAGTACAAATTATTAAATAAAATATATAAAAGAAACACAGACAAAATTTTGATTTAAATTTTTCTCTTAAATAGATGTATAAATACTATTTATTATTTAAAATTTCAACCATTAATCAAAGGTATAGGAAAAATCATAAAATTAAAATTTATCCACTATTTCTTATAACTCAAATTTCTAGAAAATAGTTTTAAAAAAATAAGTAGATTAATAAAAAATAATTTATTTTGATAATATATATTTTATAACTTTTTAAATGATTTTTATAAATAATCAAACTTATTTTAAAATTCAATATTATAAAGTAAACAATGTTGATACAATACAATAGTTACAAAATAAAATAGATTAATTTTGAGTAAATAAAATAGTTTCAAACTAACATTTCTCAACAATTTTCAGCTAGATATATCTAAATTACAAGCCTAAATTGAAATCAATCTAGCGAACAATCTAAATAAAGTTGTTTTAAAAGACACTTTGTCTATTGGTATTAGATATCCTAACTAGTAAAACTATATCTCTATTTTGTTCAAGCATCTAGTCTAAATTGATTGGATATTCATTTTTTTCATGAGTGTTTGGCGTTCCAACGCTTCCTCCAATTTCATCCTCATATTTTGGATTTGATCTCCTACCACATCATGATTTTTCATTTAAAAATTGTAATCACACAAAGCATCATCTTAAAATGTATTTAATGAGAATAAGTGTGAAGTAAGATCTACATTAATACCATATGATAAAAAATATGTCATTATCCTATTAAATTTTGTGACACAAGACATTATATCAAATGAATGAGGAATATACATCCATGATAAAAACATCCAAATAATGAATACAAGGATTGATCAAAATTCTAACAAATCGTTTCTAATTTGAATTGGAAAATAGAAGAAATAAAAAATAAGGAGTATTAATTTTAATTAAGTTGAGAAATTTATATAGGGTGATAAAATAATAATAAATAGATAAATAGGATAATAAAAATAAATAGCCAATCAATATGACAATTAGACTAAATTGAGGAAATTGATTAAGAACTAAATTCATTATTGAATTTTAAATTAAAATATTAAAAGTATATGCATTCCTTAATTTGAGAATAGATGAAACTAAAATTATTGTGGTCCGAGATTAATGTTAGATACATGAAATGTATCTATTAAAAATTGACTAAAATTAAATGCTTTGTGAATTATGTGATTGTGCACAAGCTACATTCAATTTGACACTTACATTTTGATTGTAGAGTTTAAACCTTTCCATGTGACCTTAAACTATAACCTCCAAATCTTTTGTATTCACTCACACTTACGCCTACAATAGAAAATATCAAGATATAGAGAAAAAACATTGAAAAATTCTGTTAGGAGAGGAAAATTACTACCCTTTGTCTTTAATTCTAATAAAAACTAATTAACTAATCTTATAATTTTAATAAAGATAGAAAAGACAACAAAAATATTTAACAATAGTACAATTAAATTAATAATTATTTTCAAACTCTATAAAATATAATAAATACTATTTAAAATAAGTTGAATGGAGTAAATTTTTATACTCATTGTTAAGAGTTTAATATAATCATAATAGTTGATACAAAATAATGCTATAAAAGTAATATGATTTGAGATGCTGTCGCTGTATTTCTATGAATCTTGCTTGCAATTTCCCTCTTCTACGCTATGCAACTAACTGGAAGGATAGGCAATTTCATGAAAGAAATGTAGGAAATAAGTTCCATCGATGGAAAGAGTCATGGCAGAATAGTCAGCCATGTGATTTGTCTTTGATAAATATAAATATTTCAAAGTTTGAAAAGTAGCCAAGCACGTTGCGGATAATTCATGCGCACTGGTTAAGTTGGAAAGATGGCGTGTTCCTTTCTTTTTAGGGAGGAAGTTCAATCGTCATCTATCCCCTCAATTGTGTTTCCCACCGCGCGTTTCCTTGTCATGATGATTAGTATGTTTAATCGTAACTAGAGGGCATATTTTGGAGAGACTAGGTGATAATTAATAATACAAATTAAAGTAGTTAGACCAAAAATATAAATATCAACGTTATCTGGGAATTGAACCCCACACGGAAACCCCTACTATTGCAGACTTTCCAAATTACCTGTTATCACTATGTGCAAGGGGCCGGCAAAGCCAGTCACTATATGCAAGTTGCCAACGTTGATCGTTTTTCCCTACTTTGAATCAAATTCGATTTACTGTGTATAAGTCTGTTCTGTTTCCAAATGCTTTTCCTTGTTCTTTCGGGGAAGGAACAAACCTGCCTGCAACAGCTCTGATATTTATTATATCTACACTAACTCTGATCTTGTGCACTTGTCTCTGCTCTTGCTCTTTCTCATATATCATTCCACGAATTACAAAGGTCTGAGCTGCGATCAATGGCATCATCTTCATCGTCCCCACAACATAAAGATGAATACCATGCTTTCTCAGGAATTGAACCTGAGGGCATACAACAACATTGTATGATGTTTTCATCAATCACAGACGTCCTGATTCCAAATATTCCCTGGCGCTTCCGCTCTACAATTCCCTTAAGGAATTAGGAATACGGGCTTTTCTTGATTTGGAAGAGATGGAACTTGGTCAACCCTTTCCTTCTACCATCGAGACCACTATTCGCTCAGCTGCAGTTCACATCGCTATATTCTCCAAAAGATATGCAGAGTCCCCTTGGTGTTTGTCGGAGCTAGCTCTCATGTTAAAGACCCAGCTAAGATTATTCCTGTGTTTTATGAGGTGGAACCCTGGGCACTACGCCATATAGAAAAGGGAGTCTACGCTGATGCATTCATTCAATACCGAAAGAAATCCAGGCACCTAGACAAGCTTAAGCTGTGGAAGGAAGCCCTCCAATCTATTTCATTCACCACAGGTTACGAAATGAATAATTCCAAGTAAGTTGTCTTTCTTTCCATTCGCCTCTCTTTTATTCCATTGCCTTTGTAAATAAACTATGTTAAATGTGGTAACTACAATTAATTTCTTATCAAATTCAATTTTTTTTTGGTTTAAAGTATCGGTGAGCATAGAAGCATACTATCAGCAGTCCAATGGGAAGTACAGAGGATAAAGCCTTTGCACGTTGCAAAAAATCCAGTAGCACTTGACAAGCTCGTACGAGATTTTGAAAGGCGATGCCTTCATAATCTTGTTCAAGATTTTGAAATCTGCTGTGGAATGAATAAAGAAGGGGAAGGGAAGGTTAAGATTGTTGGCATCTTCAGAATGGGAGGAGTGGGTAAAACAACTCTTTCGATAGAGTTGTCGAAAGAGTTGTTCAATAGAAAGCGACAACAATATGCTCGAGCTTGTTTTCTATTTGATGTCCGGGAAGCTTCAGTTAGATGCAATTTACCTTCATTACAAATGAAACTCCTTAAAGATCTCTTCGGTGAAAAAGATCTGAGTTTTCATAGTACACCAAATTTCTGGTGTGCACCAAATTAAAGTGATATTTAAATCTTGGCTTCTCCTAATGCACTATGTTCCAAATCATATTTCAGAATAAAATGAATCCCTTCTTGTAAAAGACAGGCCCAAAAGATGTGCTTTCTGAGGCTTATCTTCGCCATTCAGACATTTGGCTTTCTCCCAGAGCAATCGTCATTGTTTGTGGTGTGGTTGTGGTCAGTAACTCTGCTTCACTACACACCATAAACGAATCCTTTGAAGATTCAACATGGAAATTCAACTTGCGACAAGGAGATTGGATAATTACAAGGATAATTAGCCGCCAAAATTATGGACGGCTTTACCGACAGTTTCATATTCTTAGCATGCGAGGAATAATGAAGACGTGGTGTGAGTGGGGCGTTAAGGAAGGCGAAGATTGGAGAATCTGCCACGCTTTAACTGCAATTGTTGATAAGCTACATCAGAAATAAGAAACAAATTTCGTTAAGTCAAATCACTTTCACATCAGTCTCCTCGCATACCACTAGATTAGTAAAATAATCATGTTTTCTTCCCTAATTTAGGAGACAACAGACTTTGAATAATTTTTTATTTTATGAGTAGATTTTTTTAATATTGGATTAAATAAAATACAGAAAAAAAATACAACTGAATCAGCCATCATGAACAGTAACATAGACTATCACTGCCTCTAAGCAGGTGTACTAAAATCAGATTATACAGTCAGCAATAGATCAATGTTTTTGTTTTATGTCAATATTATTTTTTCTAATTTTTCAAATTTAAAGTATTTATTAAGTTTACATTTTAAATTCTTTATTGTGCTATTTCTATTGTAACATTGTGAGTTTGGTAATAATTTAGTGGACATTAATGTAATTGATTGTGACAAATTGGTGGCTATATATGAAGAATTAATAGAGAGGCTCCAGTTAGCTAAACACTTGAGGCTTATGAAATATTACAAAAATTAAACAAGTAGAATTACACAGTTAGTTCCTATAGAAGTATCTTCACAATTGAAATGGATTAATGAGCTTGTCAAGTATGTATTATATTTATGTTTTTTCTAAATTTAATTGAGAGACAAGGATTTGAAACTTAAATTGTTATTTTAGAGGGAACTTTAGTGATGAGGAACAACCAAAACCAGTAGTCTTCTCCAATGGAATCTAAACTCAAAAAGGTTCTAACTTGTTCATTTTGGAAGCAACTAATAATGATATATATATTTGACAAAGATGCGTACATACAAATAATATCATGTTTAAAATGCACATCTAAATACAATTTATTATAGTATTAAATTATATTTTGTTCACCATGCCATGAATTTTGGTGGGGCAATTTTATGAGGTTTTTGTTAGACATGTGAAAAAAATATACAAACATTTGGTTGAGAGATTGATGTATAGTATTTTATATTGAAAGAGGAAAAAAATGAGACTCATATATTATTAAAGTTCATTGTTGTGTTTTCCTAACATGAGATTATTTGTTAGATGCTCTTTAATTTTGGTTACCCACTATAATATTAAATTTCAATACAGTTTAAGGTAGGTGATAAATATTTTACCTTGGGGATTGAACTCTAAATTAGTACTTTATTGTGTGCAAGCATATTGTGTGCTTTTAATCACAACGCATGACCTAATATATCATTTTTTATAAAAGAAAATAAGATAATTTGATTGAAGTGATATCAATGGACATAGGGGCTAGGAAGCATTTGTGAAAACGATATAAAGTGTTTATGAGTAAAATTTTGAATCTTCTAAAAATTAGTTTACATAGGTGAATCAAAAGAAAATTATTCACTATCCTACCATTATCAAGGTCATGAAATTGTATTTTTCATACAAGACATACTCTTGTAATTTACTGAAGCCTCATTGTCATGTCTTGTTTTTTCACGAATAAAACATTATTATGAAATAAGTATTTTTTTTTTGTGATGAATTAGGTGTGATTAAAAAGTTAAATTTTAATTTGAATGATTAGAAATTCAATTATTGATTTTAAAATTATAACACTATGCTGAACTATTTCCTATTGTTTCTACAAGTGTATTAGATAGGTAGACATCACCACAAGAAGAGATCAATATTGAGGAAGAGGCAGCCTAGCAGTCAACAAATATTGGGTTGTGATAGAACACACATACATTTTGACATTAAATTGTTTATTTTAACCAGTTAAATAATTGATTTGATTTGTCATATTATAATTTATATTGAACAGTGAATTATTTTTTTACATAATTAAGAAAAATAAAAATAAAATATAACATCTTTACAGTCTTTATTTATTTAATCGATTAATTGTCTATCATAAATAAAATAGTCAGTTTAAATTTTTACCATTACAAGAAAATAGCGAATGGAAATGAGAAATAGAATTAGCTTTTTTCGAAACTGTAGCGGTTATCTCCTTCAGAGAGTGGAGCATTTTCTTCCATCGAATCATCTTGTGCAAAGTGGGGAAAATTCATTTTTGGTTTATAAATGGTTCCAAAAAGAAAGGGGAGTGTTCTACGGTGGTAGACAAGAAGTCGAATCAGGAAAAGGGCTGAGAACCAGAGTGAACTCGCATCAAAATAGTTGGGCTACCGGTTTAGACTTCCCATTGTTCAGGTATGCAATCAAATTCGACGTCTGAAATGTTTATTGCTTGTACTGAACTAGAGTTATCTCGAGTCTACATAAATCTAAATTTCATTTAATAGAGAAAAATTTGAGATATTAATAGATCTTAACTATATTGTTTTGACTCCATTATTGCCCTTTTGGTTGAGATGCTGTTTCCTGTTGAAATTCCTTATCTACTGCTGCCTTATTCTTCTACATTTTCTTGAGAGATTATAGCAATAGCACCTGGTAAACCGGACCTCCATATTGTAAGATCGGCAAGGCTTTCCAATAAACCATGAACACAAGTGCCAATGTTAGTTACTATCTACCTTATGTTATATTGCAATTTTAATAAATTCTGTTTTCCCAGTGGGTGAATAAATCAATATGGCGTTCCAGGTAGCTATCATCTCTCAAGTCTAACGTTGAAACAATTATAATTTCCATATATGTTGAGTCGTGGTACTTAGTGCCTGTATTTTGAATAACTCCTATGGAGTCAGTACGGGTCATACTCCAGACTCCCACTATTGGCATATCAATATATATTCCTTTGACCTGGAGCAAGATTTGTAGTCTTTAGATGACGCTAATCCTTTGGCCGACCAATCCATGCTCATAAATATTATGAGTTCTTGTCCATATGAAACTCTTATTGCAGTTCTTCTATTTTCTGTGCATATTCTAAATTTCTTTCAAATCTGATCAACTCTGTGATTAAGGGTGTTCAAAAATTATGATGTGTCCCAAATGTTTTGGGCTTACAATGATGACAGTGGAGACCTTATCAAAAATTCTAACTGGTTGAACCGTTGTATTGGGATGTTTCCACTGGGTTTTGAGGAACTTAATATGCAAACATATATACCAAAATCCATATTGTTCGAGTTTTTACAATGTGATGGATCTGAAAAGTTTTGATCTTACACGTGTTGGCAAGAGACATTACACAGGTCATCCAGTGTTGCCATTGAGGGAAAACCAAGTCAGTTATCCCATTCGCAGTATGTGAGTTCATCGTAACGAAAGTCAGATTGTAAATTGGCCCTAGTCCAGCTGACTAGGACAAAGTATCAGACAGAGTTCAATAATTTTGGTGGCATTTGATTTCAGGTTAATATCTTGTGTTGTGGATCTGGTTGAAAGTTGATGCATGTCTGGATAGCCTTATCCCATGATTTTAGCCTCTGGTGTTGATTTGATTGTAGTTAGGTGTTCTGGCATATCGGTCCTCAGTTCAACAGTGCACATCAGCAGTCTCCTATGGATAATACTTATGCGGATTATGCGGATCGGTTTTGGTAATTACTTTTGAGATCCAAATGTTTTGTTTGATGGTTTTTGTAGCGTGGGACAATTGTTTTGGTTCGCGTAACCTAATTTCTTGTTATGGATATATAAGGTCGATTGTTATGATCATTTTGGATATTGGTGGTTATGTGAGAGATGTTCATGATCGATTGTGTGCAGTTGCACATGTGCAAGTTGAATATTTATGCTCCAGAATATTGCAGAACTGTGGAATATAGTAGTATAAGGCAAAGTGTGAAATCAATGGACATTGTGTTTAACTGGAACTATACCTAGGCATTTGTAGATGTTGTTCAGTAGTTCATATTCTCTTGTGATCATTTGCAACTCATTTGTAAGGTAGTGAGCCTTCCTAGGGTTGTTTCCCTTCTTGTTTTCAACAATGAGCTCTATGCGGTGTGCCTAAATGCATGTGCATTCCATTGTAAACCTTTTATTTGAGTATACTCATTTTGTGGGTCTCATCCCCACCATGGTTATTTCCTTGATCGGGTTTTCCACGTATAAAACGTGGTTGATTATTTTGTGTACTGCATCTTTCTTTTGGTTCAATGTATTAATTGGGTAAAAACACAAGTTAATAAAGTAAAAAATTGCAGAACACCGATTCACCCCCCCTCTCAGTGTTCCTTGATTTCAACAATTGGTATCAAAGCCTAGTTCCTCTGAGGAAGTCTAACAACTTGAGGAAGATCAAGGAAGATGAATCAATGGATTCTAGTGGTCTTCAACATCAGCTTATTGTTGCAGTTAAGGATCTTGATCAAACCAGAGTTGAGGTCTGGAAAATGAAAGAGAATCTTATTTATACTATTTTATATTGAAAGAGGAAAAAAATGAGGCTCATGTATATTATTAAAGTTCATTGTTGTGTTTTCCTAACATGAGAGTATTTGGTAGATTCTCTTTAATTTTGATTACCCGCTATAATATAAAATTTAAATACAACTTAAGGTAGGTGATAAATATTTTACCTTGGGGATTCAACTCTAAATTAGTACTTTATATGTGCATGCATGTTGTGTGTTTTTAATAACAAAGCATGACCTAATATATCATTTTTTATAAAAGAATATAAGATAATTTGACTAAAGTGATATCAATGGACGTAAGGGCTAGGAAGCCTTTGTAAAAATGATATAAAGTGTTTATGAGTTAAATTTTGAATCCTCAAAATAATAGTTTACATAGGTGAATCAAAAGAAAATCATTCACTATGTTAGCATTATCAAGGTCATGAAGTTGTATTTTTCATACAAAACATAGTCTTGTAATTCGTTGAAGCCTCATTCTCATGTCTTGTTTTTGCATGAGCTAAAACATTATTATGAAACAAGTAAATTTTTGTTGTGATGAATTAGGAGTAATTCAAAATTTTAATTTTAATTTGAAATTGAATTATTGATTTTTATATGATAACACTATGTTGAACTATTTCCTATCATTTCTATGAGTGTATTAGATAGGTAGACATCACAACAAGAAGAGAACAATATTGAGGAAGAGGCAACTTAGCAGTCAAAAAATGTTGGGTTGTGATAGAACACACATACACTTGGACATTACTAAATTATCTATTTTAATTAGTTAGATAATTGATTTAATTTTTCATCTTAAAATTCATATTAAAAACTGAATTATTTTCTTATATAATTAAGAAAAATAAAAAAATATTGACGTTATTATTGTCTTTAAATATTTAATCGATTAATTGTCTATCACAAATAAAAGTGTCATTTTAATATCAATTTAAATTTCCACCCATACAAGGAAATAATGAATGGAAATTAGAAATATAATTAGTTTTTTTGAAACTATACTTGTTATCTCCTTCAGAGGGTGGATCTGCCACTCTCCAAATATGACATAATTTTGTATAGTTGAAGAAGAAGTGTGGATTATAAACATGTTAATCATTACAAACAAACATCAAATACACACAAAATTAAAAGCGATAAAACATTATCATAGCATACATATGACATAGTCATGATCAATACCAAATATATATAAGCTAGAAAATGAGCATCAAATCACAAATGCACATGCTCAAGGTGATAATATAAGTATAAAAAGTATGAGAGATAGTCCACATCACAAAAGATGCCAAACAAACCTAAACATGTGCAACCACAATCTCATATAGAACAAACGTAAACACATACCCTGACAGTCTCATAAAGAAAAAAACATAAACATGTGCAATGAAGTCTCTTCCATCATAACATCTTTAGAGACATGTCTCTCCTTGAGCACCATATTAAATGATTAAAAGGACAAGGAACCATAGGGGTCTAGGGAAGGAATGTCATCAAGATATCATGAATGGATAACCAAGAAAAATCAAGTATGGATCAACTCACCCACATGAAAAACCCAACCAATAAGAACCAACATTCCTAGGGCATGCATAACATCTATGTTCATACCAAGCCTATATGATAACTCCAATTATTTCATAGGAATCAATAGAATTATTATTTTTAATAATCCAATGTCTTTAGTTATCACTTAATTAATAACCTTTTCACCCTTGATATCCTTAGACCCCTTTATGTCTTGACCAATGTGAAGACCCACTCCTTTCTTACCCTCTACACCTCAAATCCCAATTTCACCATGTCAAAGCAAGTTACATGGATATGACATGGATTTAAATGCAAAATTTTAGATTATGAAAATAAGCATGGTTTCAAGAGATTTTAAATCTAAATATAATGAAGTGAATTCTTTCCCACATCAAAATTCATTTAGAATAATTCATAATTTTAATTCTTATAAATTTATATTTGGATGTAAAACTATGAAATCCACAAATTAACCATTAAAAAAAGTATAAAATTTTGAAAAATAAAGGATATCCTTTGGTTCCAAATGTGCAGTGTCACATTTTTAACATTAAATTCTTATTTCAATACTTTTTTGCAAATTTCTACCATAATGAGAGTAGAAAATGAAGATTTTTCAAATACTTAAAAATATTTGAATTATTCAAATAAAAGAAATAGAATTGAATCTCAATAAAGGTCATATGCTTCCTTAAGGCCGAGCATAACAAAGGCTAAGCATGATATACATCCAATGAAGAATTAAAAAGATGAAGTGAATGATGAGAATCACCTCAAGTTTAATCTCCCAAAATTACCAATTTTCTTCTAAATTTGGGGTTGATACAATCCAAGTGTACTTTCATTTTTTTCCAATTCAATCTCCCAACCCAAGAAATTCAATAGCAAATAATTCTAAAAAAATCCATCCACTTTACAATTTTTTTTGTATTAAGCATCATATAAACAACAGTTACAAAATTCGAGAGTTTGGGCTGGAAACCTTGTAGCCAACTAAAGAGTTAAAACATAAGATGCAGGAGGTATATCAGGCAAGAGCTCGATACATGATATACGATCATTTACATAGGAGCTGAATTATAAAATTACACAAAATGATAGACGTGTTCAAGCATCATGAGGTATACAACTAACTGAACACAAAGGAGGAAACAGGGTCATTGTTGTCGCCCACTGGGGGGAGCCATGCAGTCCATCCTAGCTCTCCTTCGCACCAAACCAACACATTCCTTTTAGCAAACTGATCTCTGTAGGGATGGGAGGGTAGTCCTTCTAGCTCCAGCTTGATGAAGTCTTCTCTCTGCTATCGTGCCTCCATCTCTTGCATGAACCTCATCAGCCCTTGTTCAAAATGAGTCTTATTGCTTCCCATGCGATCCCATGTGAAGCCATGTGAGAATTCTCTTATGAAAACTAGAGTAGAGTCATTCTTTAGCCACCCATCGAATTTGTCTTCCTCCAGTCTTAGTACCACTATGACTTGTATAGCAACAAGGTAACAGATGAGTCTCCTAAGAGACTCAATGAGGTTCCTACTCTTTCCATTAAACACATCATCATTCCTATATTCCCAAATGATCCACATAATTTCCAAAGAGAGAGCAAACCAGAAAAGATTAGCATGTTTCTTGCCACCTCTAATATAACCAAATACCATCTCTTCAATAGTAAAACAGTTGCTATTAAGTGAGATACCAAACAGATTCCAGACTTCTCTAGCAAAATGACAACCAAAAAAGATGTGGTATACAGATTCAGGGATATGGCAGAGTTTACACAGTAGGGGGTCTCCATTGTTGTCCTTTAGTGGCAGTTTATGAAGAAGGAGTCTCCAGGCAAAAAATTTCTTCTTTGGTTCAGTCGGATAAGTCCAGAATCTCGAGAGGGTAGAATGCCATTGTTCGGATTCCCAGGAAAGGTTCCAGGTGCAGTTAAGGTGATCAAGGATATCCACAGAATCAGTAAGGGCAGAGCAGATCATTTTGGCTTTGGTTAGCAAAAGGGAAGATCCATCTATCCAACAGAGGGAGGCTAAAGGCGGGGGGAGGAGGGGATAGGAGCGGGAAGGATGGGAGCAAGTGCAGACTTAAGGATGGTATAGGTTTTGGCCTGGGAGAGGGGGAGGTTGAATTTAGAGCTAAGAGATTCCCAAGAGATTAGAGTGCCATCTTCCAGAATGTGTTCAAATGTGACCAGTCCCTGGTTGTGCCATTTCAGGGCAGAGCATCCTTGAAGATAGGCTAGTTGTTTCCCATTGTGCAGAACATTCCACCATATAGACCTTTTTAGATTGAGAGAGCCTTTCTTATCTATTATGTCTTTATTGCTAATGTATTGTCTAACATGGTTCCAGGCTTTCCATATAGACTTGAAGACTTCTGACCCCACAGGGGAGACCTCAAAATTCCCAACAATCAAATCGCTCATGGGTAGGTTCTTCCATTTTTTTGCTGATTTTGGGGTGGAGCATTGAATATTGTTTCTTCCATTTTAAAATTTAAAAAAATCCATCCATTTTAGAATTTTAAGAGAGAGAAGCATGAAAAAAATGAATAAAAGAAAAGTCTTTCTTCCTTGTTATCTCCCTTTTATTTTTTCCAATTTTTATTTCATTTTTTTTTTTTGTTTTCTATTTTTTTTTTTCTATTGCCATCATAATACAACTTCATGAATTAAAACTGGCTAAATTGATTCTTTTAAAAGGAAAATAATATTTAACATTATTTACATCATTTTGTAGGCAATTCCGTTACTTAAATCAATCTTTTTCAGTCCAACATTATTATTTTGAATCTTTTAATTGATTATATAAAAGTTAAATATTATTTATAATGCTTTTATATAATATTTTCCTTTCATTTCTTTCCCAATTTCTTGATTCCAATGTGTTAGCCCCAATTTCTTGATTCCAATTTGTTCAAGATAACGCTCCACTCCAAGTACTTGCAGAGTCAATTCTAGACATGGCCAAAGTAGCAAGAGAAGGTTAACACCAATCGGTCCATTTCTGAGTTGAGCAAAGCATAAAAGAAGCCGATTCAATCAACTAAAAAGCATACATGAAATTACCTATGTGGAAACCTTCAGCTATAGAAGAATACATTGAAAAGTTAAAGAGAAGGATGAAGAGGCCAATAAGTATTTTATTTTAGGTGGAAAGTTGATTCTATTTGCCTATCATTGGCAATTTACCCAAGTTTGCAAAGTTATTAAAACACCGATACATTCTCACCATAAAAGAGTTGGTTCATCGGCTATTTTGATAAGCTTATTTAGTTGTTAAAAATACCGACAAGGAAAATAATGAGTTTCCAGTCAATACATCAGTTAACATCATTAACAAGTTGGTTTACTTTCGAAAGCGGTCGATGTACCTGTGCATGCGACATGTTTTCAGAGTTCACTTAGCTATCGGTGAATTGTTTGGCTCCCCAAACTCACTGAAAGTTAAATTCAATAACATCATCGACAAGTTCATGACTTGTGCCAAGAAGCAGATGAAATAGTTAGCTATTATAGATAGCTAAGAGTTTACTACAATCATCGCCTATGTGTTCAGCTGGTAAAGCATTCGAAGATTTTGATGCCACAACAACTGTAAATGTCATCCCACAGAATAGAATGTTCGACAGGTTATACAGAAATTAGATTTATTGAAAAGACTTTAGCCACACCATAGTGTCGAGCTGTTTGATAGTCGGCCTCAAAGAGACATCATCTCAAGGAATGAATTGAAGCAATTGTAAAATGTGCACAAAACGGATTTCGCGAGGAAGCTCTAAAAATCTGTGAATTAATGCAGCACGTTCGAACATATTCTAACAGATGGATCATTATGCGCGCATGGTTGAAATTCATGTATGTGTCGACTATCTTGAAGACTCCATAAATTTTTATTATTAATATGCGTGTTGGACTTTCGGTGGTTGTTTGAACGTGTTGCCTTGGTCTCTATAGACCATATACAAATATAGGCCGAGTATTTCTACTGACACTACTTCTAGAAGTTGAATTGAAAACCATAAAATCATACATGCTTTGTGTAGGAGGCTGATCACATTCACACGCACAGACAAGTTGGTTGATAGAACCCCTCATTGGCACGTAACATCATGAAATTATACACGAAATCGACAAGTGCAAGGTCGAGTTGCTCCCTGTTTCCCACTCATCACTGATGGGATAAAAATGCAAAGGATAAGCGAGGTAATATCGGATAGTTTAATTGATTTACAAAAAAAAATCCGATACATATCACTATCGGACACTGATACAAACAGTGAAGAATAATTAGTCTTCATTTTAAGGTTATTTTCCCTAAGTTATTTAACTTTGCGAAACCGCCGAAACAGAAGCAAATGGAAGGAGCATCGGTGTTTTGTGCAACTTAGCAAAGTTGCCGATATATGTTGTGGATGTTACTTGAACTGCGGACTGCTAAAAGAAGGTAGTTATTATAACTACCTGAGGCTCAAACGAATTTCCATGGTCATAGGATATGCAGAAAATATCTTTTTTGAAAGAGCTTCGGAAAGCTCTCCAGCACATGCAATAGGCAGTTATAAAACCAAGCTACATGACCATCATCCTTTCCATCTGCAGTAAACACAGGATTCAAATATGGATGTCCATTAATATAGCTAAGAAAATTTCAAGAAAGTACAATTGGTAGTCGTGAAGCCAAGCTCCACGACCCGTACCAATTCTTTTCATGCCAACGCCGGGTATCTTGAAGTGTGCAGACGCAGACAAAAGATGCTCTAATATACGCAAAATATGGAAGCATAAAACAAAGCACAGTGAACTGCTTGACAAATGCCTCCAAAAGATGTCATCTCGAGAAATGCAATGGACGATAGCAGGATAGACACAGAGCCAAATCCGTGTTGCAAACGCCCTTCATACGCGGGTTTCATGTCGTCGTGATTGTTGGATATGTGTGTAACAGATTGAAGCGGTTTGTAGAGATGCTGCATGCAAAAAGTTGAATTACAAACCCGCACATACTTTGACAGAATGCCTCAAGAAGGTGTCATTTCTTGGAGAAAAATGAAATAATAGCAGGTTGCACAGAAAAGAAATGTAGAGTGAATTTAGCTTTTGAGCAGATATGTCAAAAAAAACCCAAAGTCAATTTCCAGAACCTTGCCGATGTGGAGATGAAGAGAAGTGCAAGAAGTATTGACAGAATGCGTCAAAGAAATATCACACCAAAACACAGAGCATCATCTTTAAAAATAAAGGCAACAGGGGTACCATTGTGGGAGATGATTCCAATGAACATATTTTCTTTTTATCGCGCAAAATGCCTCAAAAATGCTCTCAATAGTAATTATGGACATGCTACTCAAGGTGCTATGTGAACAAGAATACAATTGTGATTGTTTGTCCTTGCGGTATTGTTGATCCTATTGATGAGATTGGTGATATTGTGATTCAATATTCGATACATTATTAGCTCAAATGAATGACATTTCAATGTGCTTTATGGTACATTTAAGGAGCATATCACTTGAGAGTCTTTCTACAAGAATGTTGTGATCAGAAAGATATCGCCACGACAAAGACTGTATAGATGTATATAAATTTATCATTTAGTGAAGACGTTCAACTCTTCTCACTTAATGTCATGTCAAGATAGTTATGGGGAAATGTGAACAAAATATGCAATATTTTGAAATAAAGTTAGTCACATTGATGCAAGACTCCTTGGTTTCTGGAAGAAGGTGTATTCATGGAAGCGAAAGATGCTTAATGGAATAGTTGAAGCACATATGTACTTGAAGAAAATTTGTTGGCGAAAACTACGTCTTGATGTCAATAAAGATGAATAGATGAAGAGACGGTCAGGAAGATCAATAAAGAAGATGAAGATGGATAAGTACCTCACATTGGTCCTAACTTGAAAGTTATAAGTTTCAAGTTGTTTTGTTGTAAAAGTTAGAATTTGAACCTTACTTTTGTAAAAGTTAGTTATCCTAAGTTGTTTCAAAAAGGTAGTTACTAAAAGTAGTCACTTAGGTAGTTATCCTAAGTGGATTAGCCAGGTAGTTATCCTAAATGGTTATCAAAAGTTAGTTATCTTAAGTGGCTATTTGGGAAGTTATTCTAAGTAGTTACACAAAGTGGTTAGATTAAGCGGTTACCAAAAGTAGTTATGAGTTGGTTATCAAGGTCATTATTGCAAGATGCCTATAAATACAAGGCCAATTCATTTTGTAGGGGAGGGACTTTTTCAGAAGGGGGGGAAACTTTGGAGAAATGGAGGGTGAAAATTTGAGATGGTTTTTGGTTTGACACTTCACGTTTAAGGTCTTTTGGACTTATACATTTTTAAAAGAATAATCAAGAATGCATTTCAGTTTGTATATTCTAAATGCACTCTTATGTTGTTATTTTTTGATTTCTCATATGTTGAATCAGTGATCCCTTTATGTAATCATGCAAATCATTAGTAACCAATGCAATTGATGAAGCACATCATTTCTTGGTATCTTGAATTGTATGTGTTAGTACAACTTATTTCTTTGTATGTTGAGGTTTGTTGTCCCTCTTTCATCATCAGAGCATGTCTTAAACTTTATCCCCTTTGTAATCGTTATCTATTGTGAAATCTCAATTGGTATTCGGATGTCTATTGTTGGGGTTTCTATTCTTTATCTTTCTTTAGTTCTATGTTTTCTCCTTTATGCACTTTCAGGTTAAAAGTACACAAAAATCACAAATACCCCCATCATACGAGGGAGATGCCCCTCTCAAATGCAGAGGAAGATTGTGGCTTCACTACAATCTCTCCAATTGTTGGGACAGTTGTCACTACTTTTCAAGCAAACACAGTCAAGTTTGAAGGATAATTCATAGTGACAAATCTATTTATCAACACAATGTATAAATAGTCATAATATAACACAAAACTACTAGGTTTCCACAACACAATTTCTAGAAGGAAAAACAACGCTCATCTAAAACTCAATCGAGTACTATAGTGGCTACCAAACACATAAACCCAAAATTTTGTGTTTTTAACTTTCTAGGCAGTTGAAGGATTTTGTAGATGATAATTCCCCCAAGTCAATGCTCCAAATTAATCTATTAAGAGAGTTTTTCACCATGCACAAACATTGTTCCATGCCTTTTCTCATCATTATGCCCTTGTTTCTTCCTCAATACTTCTACAGTTTCCTTCTTTTGCTCATTAGGAGTGTTCTACTTCTTTGGTTTTGAACAGGTGGTTTCATAGAAGTGCCTTTATAAAAAAATTCTTTATGCCCAACGTTGTTGCACTTATAGAAAAGAGTAACATAATTTGAACCAAAATTATTTTGTTGTACCTTAATTTTGTAGTCTAGAGCCTTATGACCAAACTTATTACATACATAGTAGTAATGATAGAAGCAATGAGAGCTCATAGCATTATATCTTTGAGGCACAAATGATTTCTTATTCATGTAGTTAATTTTTTTTGCCTTAATTCTACAACTAATTGCCTTGTGACTAAATTTATCACAAGAATAACAAAACCCATTATTGGATTGAGAGTACTTGGGAGTAGCAAATTGTCTAGGGAAATATTTCTTTAAGTCCTAATTATTGATCTTTGTGTGACAATTATTAAATCTATGCTTCTTATCTTTAGTATTCATAGAGCCCTTTGCACAAGCTTCATTACCTTTCTTTCTAATCATAAGTATAGAGGCATCTGTCTTTGAGTTTTGACCTCTTTGAAAGACCACCCTCATCCCTTTTTGATTTTTGACTATTGATTATCTCATCAAGGATGTTGGTTTTGATCTTGATCTTTAGGCTTTTGTCTATCTAATTTTTTTCTTTTTCCAATTATTTATTTAGACAGACAATCTCTTCCTCAAGCTTTGAACATTTAATTATTTTGTCACAAATCTTGGTATTTAGACAATCTACAACTCTCTTTCCTTTCTCAACTTGAACTTTCCGAATGGTTATTGTTTCTTTTTACTCTTTGAGTTTGGTCTTAAGATCTTTGTTTTCTCTATTTATTGCATTTAGATCTTCTAGTATAGATATGAGTTCTTCTTCATGGTCAACCTCACAATCTTCTTCATTGAATCCATTATTTCTCTATCATCATTTGAAGTATTAGGAAGCATATATTAGATCCCATGTGTTATATTCCAAGATCTACCTTAAATGTTAGGCTATAGAAAGGAATTTTAATCTAATACCAAATGTTCAACACACAAGAGTAATAAGAGGGGGCATGTGAATCAGTACTCAACAATTCCCTTGATTTCAACAACATAAATTTATCAAAAGTGGCTATCTAACTATGAGAAGAGAAATACAGAAGCACACAACCATAACACTAGATCTACATAGAAAACCCAATAAGGGAAAAACCATGGTGAAAAAGATAATTGGATCTACTATCCAAATCTTGCCTCATAATAAAATAAACATGATTGCAACTTTATTTTAGTACTACAACCAAAGGAAGCAACAACTCCCTAAGTTAAATTTTTTTTTTAGAGTAACTACTTAAAGAAGCACTAACTCCGTAAAATACAATTGTTAGGATTGGAGTATAAATAATTATGATTGCTCCATTCCACTAAAAAATCAACAATGTTTAGCTTTGTATTATCAACTTCTTTCCATTTATTTCCTTTACTGTTCATCCCTTTCTCACTATATTCTCTTGTTCATAGGCTTGTAAACATCAATTAGGTTAGCATAAAGATAAAATTTTGATGACATATACTTTTTTACTTGTTGGACACATTGTATAATCTCCACAATTCTTCAAAACATCAATTAGGCTAACAATAAATAAAACATGTAGTGCTTTTCTAGTCCACCACAAAACACATGATCAAGAGAGATAACATGTTGCAATTCAACACACGATTCAAATAGGCCCAAAAGAATCTCAATGCAACCTTTTAAAGTATTGTGAACATAAATAAACATGGTGCATGAATGAAAACATGTTCTATTGCCCAGTTAACCTTTAGTCACATAGTGTAATCAGCATTAAGAAGCATTTAGTATTGGAATCATGGAGAAACTTCATGCACATCAAACCTTGATAATTTATGAGACATGTAGACAATCCACATAGGCTCACATAGCTAAAAAATACAACCTTATAGTAATACAAACACATAACCACTTGTAGAAGTGAAGACAAAGCATACTAGTCAACTATATCATCTTGATACTTTGAAAAACTAGTCTTGTAGTAAACCAAATCATTTGGAATTTTAATAGATCATGCCTTGGATATTTTTGATCATGTCCTTCAAATATTTTGACCATATTGTTGAATGTGGTGGAATGGGTAGCATTCCAACTAATCTTTTGAGACTCTTTACTCTACCTTACTACAGTATGATACACTATCATCTCTAACTCTATTTGTGGAAGAAGTGGTGACTTGAAACTCCGAGTATAAATTTTTAATAGCACTTCAAACATAAATTTTGAACCACAAGGAAATATATTTCTATGCAGAGGACTGTAGACTAGATTATTATGACTTTTTCTTAGAAGATTTAAATTGTTAATATCTTAGGAAAATCTTATACAAATCACCATTATTTGGGATACCCTGAACTAAGATTAAATCAATACAAATAACATTAGACATGTGTACTTACTAATACATCTTACTTAGAGGTCAAAATTAATAATCTTGATATAGAACTTATCAAAGCATAGACTCATCAAAAGTACATAGTATGGATATGAACTTTATAATGTACAACTATGTATAGTAAATACTTAATCCAAGTGTTCTAAAACACTATAATGTTGAGTTTTACAATAGATATCACCACATAGTTGTATCTTCAACAATATTTGGCACCACTATAATTGTGAGTTGTGAATGCTTATTTAATGTTCATGTTAGTAAGAGTTTGAACTCTTTTCTTCTTATTTTAATTTTAGGAGTGATTTTTATTCTGTGTTATCCAATGTCATTTGAATTTTTTTTGAATCTAGGAAATAGACTTACATTTAGGGACTTCAAATTGTGGCTAATTTGTACTAAGAGGATGACTATGTCAAGACCTATACATCTTACTTCCTCAACTATCTTGAAAGACACATGGTTACAATGACAATAAAAAATAAGAGGAGCTCTATTTTTCAATGAAACACCACTTAGGATAGATGAAGAAATTATAATAGTAAATTAAGAAATATATATTTTGTAATCTAGACATGTTTTTGGTTTTTCGTACATTCCACAATCTAACAATTATAAATATGGTTCATAATGTAACTTTTTTAGTTAAAAATATACAAAATAGGGATACTATGATCCACTGCACTTACACTTGATAATACTTGATCCATTCCTTTTTTTGAAATTAAATGGGGGATACATGTGAAACCCAATGTTGGAATTATCTACATGCCATAATTTATGCTATCATATATGCTAGTCAAGCATCAAAGTGCTAAATTCTATTGGAGCCGTATTGGTGCTTATTGTATAACTTCTAAAAGTTTTTATTAAAGGATACAAATATAAATAACATGTATTTAACAGGTGATGGCTTTAATAATATGCATATAGATTAGCTAACTACTTATAGTAGATGAAAATATGAACAATATGGATTTGAAATTAGTAATATATAAAAAATATTAATCACATATCTCAAAAAACATGGAGAGATGCATACATATGAAAGTTTAAAATATTGTTTATATATTTATATAAGCATATAGGTACATAGTAGGTTACCAATTCCAAAATCTTTAATGCAATGAAGAGGATTCAATGAGCTTCTAGTATGATAGAAAATGTAATATCCCTGAAGGAAACATTGTAAAAAATGATTACGGTTAAAAGAAACACATTCAAACTAGAAATTTCATAAAGTGGATACTAATAGAAGTATTTTCTATGCTTAAACCAATCCTTAAAATGACATTTGGAAATGAAAAATAGGATAGTGACCTTAATGCCTCAATTTGATTATATACACATAGTTTTATGACATTGATATCTTTCTAATTATAAAACTTTGAAAATGAATATAATTTATCTATTTTGGTGTATTTAGATGCATGTAAAATCACATCTTCTTGTGTATAAACTATGATAAAAAATATAATTGTATATACCCATATGTGTATAACATATTTATATACTTTTAAATATGAAACCCTAAATATAATATCTATCTCTTTGTATGTATATAGGTTGTTAATTATGGGTAGCTTGGACAGCTGTTTGTCCTTACCCAGAAATAACAGCATTAGTTATGGGTAGTTTTGGACAGCTATTCGTCCTGACCTAGAATTAGAAAATGGTTGTTTTTGTCAAACAAGTATTGTTAGGATAAAAACAATTGTTATTTAATAGTGGCTCTTTTTAGGTGACACCTCATAGCCAAAATTAGTTATTGGTTATTGAGTTGTCTTAATCTCAGCCATTGGTTTGAATTAATCTTGGCCGTTGGTTTTCTAACAGAGTAGTATAAAAAGGGGTCATGGGTCATTTGGAAAATGAGAAGTCTTGAGAAGAACTTGCAGTGATAGCAAATAGTCTTGCAGTGTTAGCAAGAGGCGCAGTGATAGCGTTGATGTGGTAGTGGAGGATATCAGCAGGAGATATTAAGAGTTTGTCGGAGTTCTGCTAGTAAGAGGCAAGGAATTCTTTTGTAATTCTTATATTGCTGAAGATTAATATATTTTCCATCTGTAGAACTGGTTTTCCCTTAGGGGTTTTTCCAGGGACGATTGTCCAAAAATATTGTGTCCTTGTGTTGCTTATTTCTTTCCGTATTTTTAGTGAAGTTGCAGTTGTGTTATTTTTCGATATTCAGCTGTAAATTTATTTTCAGCAGTTAAATAATTTTCATGAGATAGGAGATTAATAATCAGTGATTGCAATAGAATTTCTACATGGTATCAAAGCTTTGTTGAGGGTAGAAAAGGTTTACCCTAAGCAAAGGAAAGAAATTTGAGTTTGACCTCTTTCGAGTTATTGTTTTCCTTTATTTCTTTGAGATGGCCTCAGCAGGTTTGAGAGATCAGGACAGATTGGATGGTGCCTCAAATTTTGGTGTCTGGAAAGCCAGAATTTCTTTATTGCTGGAAGAGAATGGTATCAAGGAATATGTTACCAGTACTGTAGCTGTACCTACAGATCCAGTACAACTTGCAGCATACAAGAAGGATGATGCCAAGGCGAGGAGGATAATCCTTGATGGTGTCAAGGACTATGTTGTTCCGCATATCGCAGAGTTAGGTACAACGAAGAAGATGTGGGACGCCATTATGAATCTATACCAGAATGCTACCACTAACCAGAATTTGATTCTCAATGAAAAATTGAGGAATACCCGGATGAACAAGGGAAAGATGTTACAAGTTACCTCACTAGACTTAGACTTGTCAAGGACGAGTTAGCAGCTATTGGAGATAAGCCAAATGAAGACGAGCTAGTAAGAATAGCCCTAAATGGGTTTACTAAGCAATGGGATGTCTTTGTTCAAGTTATTAATGGATGAGACACCCTACCTAGCTGGGATCAACTATGGAGTGATTTCACTCAAGAGGAGCTTAGACTAAGTCTTGTCAATGGAGCCAACAACAAGAGTCAGAAAAGTGAGGTAGAACAAGAAAATGTTGCCCTAGCGGGAAAGGGGAAAACAAAGAAGGGATCTAGCAAAGGAGCAAATTCACAATTTGAAAAGAAGAAGAAGGACCTATCTAAGGTCAAGTGCTTTGGTTGTCACGAGTTTGGCCACTATGTCAGCGATTGCCCACAAAGGAAGAAAGATAAGAAGGGCAAGAACCAAGTGGCAGCTTCAGCAAGTGCAGAGGAGCTCTCTAGTAGATTAGAGGATGAGTTTGCACTCATAGCCTATATGATTAGCTCAACCTCACAGAGTGTCTGGTATATAGACAGTGGGGCGTCATTTCATATGACAGGAGTTCGAGAGTACTTCTCCAGCTACAAGGAGGAGAACACCAGAATCCAAATCTCTATGGGGAACTTGTCCAAGCTCAACTCAGTTGGGAAAGGGACTGTTCAGCTTCAGAGGGAGAATGGAAAGGTAATTCCTCTTCATGATGTGTTGCATGTGCCAGGCTTAGGTATGAATTTGGTTTCTGTATCTGTCCTTCAGGATAAAGGGTATAATGTTCTCTTTAGAGGGATGCATGTTTTGATTAAGCATAAAGATTGAAAATCACCCGTATCTATTGGAGTTAGGAGTGGTCGCCTTTATAGGTTGCAGTTTGATACTCCTAAGGCATTCATGAGCAACAATAACCCTAGAGATCTTGGAGAACTATGGCATAGGAGGATGGGCCATATTCATCATGGAGCACTTAAATTGCTTCGTGAGACGGTGACAGGTGTTCCAGAGGTGAGCACAGAGCATGATGATGTATGTAAGGGATGTGTGTTGGGAAAGTTTGCGAAAGCATCTTTTCCAAGGAGTGACACCAGATCTACGGGTGTTCTTGATCTAGTACATTCAGATGTATGTGGACCAATGTCGCCAAAGTCTCTCAGAGGATATGAGTATTATGTTACCTTTATTGATGATTTCTCCAGGAAGACCTGGATATACTTCTTGAAGACCAAGGATGAGGTTTTCAGTCGCTTCCAAGAGTTCAAGGCTCTTGTGGAGAACTCAACAGGAAGGAAGATAAAGGTTCTTCAGTCAGACAATGGAGGCGAGTACAAAGGAAATGACTTCCAGGATTTCTGTACCAGAGAAGGAATCAAGAGAGAGTGGACTGTTCCTTACAATCCACAGCAGAATGGAGTTGCTGAGAGGAAGAACCGTTCTATTTTGGAGGCAGCAAGGGCTATGCTACATGACAAGGACATGCCCCGCTACTTATGGGCAGAAGCGTGTAGTACAACAGTCTACATTCAGAATAGGGTTCCACACAAGGTACTAGGGAAAATGACACCAGAGGAGGCGTTCACGGGGAAGAAGCCAGATGTTGGTCACTTCAGGATATTTGGGAGTTTGGCATATTGCCTTATTCCTGGAGACACATGTACCAAGTTAGATCAGACTGCAGAGAAGGGGTACTTTGTTGGGTATAGTGAAACTTCAAAGGCATATAGGATGTTCATTCCAGGGACCAGAAGAATTATTGTCAGACGCGATGTCAAGTTCATGGAGGACAAGGCGTTTAGAAGATCCAGAGATTTGCCAGCAGATGATCGGAGTGAGAAGCCAACGAAAGCTCCAAGTCCAAGTCAAGGACATCAAAGATCAAGTACAGTTACTAGTACAAGCATAGACTCAGGTAGTGAAGATTCACAGAGTATGGAGCAACTGGTGCAGCAGGATATGCATCTAGATGATATAGAGGTTGATATTTCATCCTCTACAGTTGGCAGTAGGAACCATGAGGTTCAAGACATACAAAGGGATACTCAGGAGTCTGTGGGAGCTCCTAGGAAGAGTACAAGACAGAGGAGACAACCAGCCAAGTTCAATGACTATGTGGCATTAGTCAGCCAGTTGGTAGATAGTGAACCTTCCAGCTATCAGGAAGCTGCAAAGCATCAGGTATGGCGAGATGCTATGGTTGAGGAATATAACTCAATAATGCAGAATGATGTATGGGAGGTAGTGCCTAGACCAACTAATAGAGCAGTAGTTGGATCGCGCTGGATCTTCAAGATAAAGCATGGTGCAGATGGTAGCATTGAGAAATATAAGGTGAGGTTTGTGGCCAAGGGGTTCTCTCAGAAGGAGGGAATAGACTATGAGGAGACATTTGCTCCTGTGGCTAGGTATACTTCTATACGAGCTATAATCTCATTTGCAGCACAGATGGGATGGCAGATCCATCAAATGGATGTCAAGACAACATTCCTTAATGGAGAATTGAAGGAGGAGGTATACATAGAACAACCAGAAGGCTTTGTAGCATACAACAAAGAGACCCACGTGTGCAGATTAAAGAAAGCCTTATACGAACTCAAGCAGGCTCCCAGAGCGTGGTATGAGCGCATTGATACATACTTGCAGGAAATGGGCTTTGTGAAGAGTGAGGCTGATGCGAACCTCTACTACTTGGTGGTTGGGGGTGAGGTTCTCATTCTTGTTCTATATGTGGATGACTTGTTTCTTACTGGTGCGCTAGGGCTCATAGAGGATTGCAAGAGGGACCTTGCAGAAGAGTTTGAGATGAAGAATTTGGGACTTATGCACTACTTTCTAGGCATGGAGGTGTGGCAAACTGATGGAGAGATTTTCCTTGGTCAAGGGAAATATGGCATTGAAATCTTGAAGAGATTCGAGATGGAAGATTGCAAAGCCATGTCTACACCCATGATCACTAATTGGAGGAAGGTAGATGCATCAAAGGAAAAGGATGTTGATCCCACCCTATACAGGCAGCTGATTGGTTCACTCATGTATTTGGTCAACACCAGGCCAGATATAGCCTTTGCAGTAAACTCTCTTAGTCAGTTCATGGTAGAGCCAAAGAGAGTGCATTGGACGGCGGCTAAGCATGTGTTGCGTTATCTTCATGGTACAGTTGAGTACGGGATCAGATATGTTCGAGGTGAAGGTATCAAGTTGATAGGCTATACTGACGCAGATTGGGCAGGCAGTAGAACGGACAAAAGGAGTACTTCAGGATGTTGTTTCAGCTTGGGATCAGGAGTTGTTTCTTGGTTCAGCAGGAAGCAAAAATCTGTGGCCTTGAGTTCATCAGAAGTAGAATACATAGCAGCCAGCATGGCGACGTGTGAAGCTATATGGCTTCGGAAGTTGCTAGTAGCCTTGTTTGGTCAGAAGGTTGAGACTACGGTGATACACTGCGACAATCAAAGTTGCATCAAGTTGACTGAGAATCCAGTGTTTCACGATAGATTGAAACATATAGACATTAGGTATCACTTCATTAGGGATTGTGTACAGAGGGGGATTTTTCAGCTATAGTACATACCTACAGAGGAGTAGGTAGCAGACATTCTGACAAAGGCATTGGGGAAGGCAAAATTCATCTTCTTTAGTGATAAGATGGGTGTCATGCAGAACAGCTTCCTCGCTAAGAGGGAGTGTTAATTATGGGTAGTGTGGACAGCTGTTTGTCCTTACCCAGAAATAACAGCATTAGTTATGGGTAGTTTTGGACAGCTGTTCGTCCTGACCTAGAATTAGAAAATGGTTGTTTTTGTCAAACAAGTATTGTTAGGATAAAAACAATTGTTATTTAATAATGGCTCTTTTTAGGTGACACCTCATAGCCAAAATTAGTTATTGGTTATTGAGTTGTCTTAATCTCAGCTGTTGGTTTGAATTAATCTTGGCCGTTGGTTTTCCAACAGAGTAGTATAAAAAGGGGTCATGGGTCATTTGGAAAATGAGAAGTCTTGAGAAGAACTTGCAGTGATAGCAAATAGTCTTGCAGTGTTAGCAAGAGGCGCAGTGATAGCGTTGATGTAGTAGTGGAGGATATCAACAAGAGATATTAGGAGTTTGTCGGAGTTCTGCCAGTAACAGGCAAGGAATTCTTTTGTAATTCTTATATTGCTGAAGATTAATATATTTTCCATCTGTAGAACTGGTTTTCCCTTAGGGGTTTTTCCAGGGACGATTGTCCAAAAATATTGTGACCTTGTGTTGCTTATTTCTTTCCGTATTTTTAGTGAAGTTGCAGTTGTGTTATTTTTCGATATTCAGCTGTAAATTTATTTTCAGCAGTTAAATAATTTTCATGAGATAGGAGATTAATAATCAGTGACTGCAATAGAATTTCTACATAGGCATGCAACTATCATTTTATTGAATGTCCTTCATTGTTTTCATATTATAAAAAAGTAAGAAATGTTGAAAAGGTAATAAATTTTACAATGTTGTACACCAATCACAAATATATGCATTTGATGATGTTAACATAGAAAGTAAAAACTTGAAGGGTCATGTAGAAGTTGAGAACTTGCATAAAATATCTGATGAAGCTTTGGATGTCCAAAAAATGTATGATGATCTCAACCCATATAGTTGATAGGTGCATCAATTTATGATATCTTAGGCACCAATAATTGTCTACTAAGGTTTGTAAATATAAACTGCCTAACTTACCTTCTCCAAGTAATTGATTATTATAAGCAAAAATAACCACGTATTAATGCATATAAAATATTTTAATAATTTTTTAATTTTATTGTATTGATTATTTTTGTAAACTAAATATATAAATGACTACGTCTTAATATATATAAAATATTTTAATAAAATTTATGATTTTATTATTATATTGAATTAAAAAAATAAATGACTATTGATACACAGATGACCAACGATTATGGACTTTAGTTGACCGCGTCCGAGAAATGTTTTCTAAAGCTGCAAAAGTCTTTTGGAACGTCTTATAATTTCAATGACTCTCTATTACAATACAAGCTACAAACCAACCCTAGCGCCATAGCTGCAAACTCTGTGAAACCAAGTAAACAAACCCTAGTTGGAGGAGGTGCTGCCACAACCTCGATTCCTACAGTATTTTCAACGCCAAAGGAAGTAAGATTGCAGATAAAATGAGTGTCTTGTGAGAGTATAGGGCGCAAAAGCTAGTAGATACCGAGGGAAATAAATTACCGAGGAAAATAAATTTGGAGATGTCATGAACAACAGGGAGACTGGCTCCTCTCACTCATGCAATGATGCCCATTGAATCGTTTTCAAAAGCCACAGTGGAGGATGGAAACAGACGTTTGAGGCTAAAATCTGAAGCTAGGTCACTCAAACATAGCCAAGTATGTAGCCCACCAAAGAAATGGCGGCTAATGGCATGGAACGGGGCAGAGGATAGCTCTCCACCACAAAAACCCATGGAAAATGATTCACTCCAGTATGTTTCCCCTATTGCTACAGATATGGAAAAGGGAAACAGTGCAAGTTACGTTGATCCAGATGAACAATTGGTAGACGATAGCCCAGCTAAAACCCTAGAAATGCACCTCCCAGATGACATTGTTGAGATTATTTTTTGATTATCAAAGAAAATCTGTCATTTTATTTTTCATACACGGAGTTCATTCTGAAACTGATTTATACAAGTGGATTAAGGTTAATTAGGGAAGTGGAGGATGGGAGGTGGAAACAATTAGAGGTCTTGGAAAAGGGTATGTGTCTTGTAAGTTTAAGTCAGCGGACCATGTACAAGCCATATTACAATATGGAACTTGGGTTATTTGTGGGCAGACTTGTTACCTCGAAGCTTGGACATTCAATTTCCACCCCAAGGTCCTTTCCGTTCACACTACCTCATGTGGGTTGAACTTCCTTTCTTAAATTTTGCTTTTCAACGCTTCTTTAAGGACATCATGGCCTATTTGGGGAGGGTACTATGGTCCAAGTATAACTCAGATCAATTCTCAATCTTACGAGTTCATCCAAGGGCTTGTGTGGAGGTAGATCTAAATAAATCTTTGCCTGAGAAACTTAAACTTTTTGGTCCAGGGTTTGAAATAGATAAGGCTTTGGTTTATTTGAACAAGCCAAACACATATTTCTATTGTCGAAAAGAAGGACACTTGATCCGTGAATGTCCTTTCAGGGAAGAACATGTCTTCTCAGCCTCTTCCCAATGATACTCTGTCCAACAACCACCTGTCCTCTCTTGGTCTTGTTCAGTCTCCTTCCTCTACTCAACCCTCTTATGACCTTAGTAAAATTCCTTCTTCCTCCCCTAACCTTTCTTCTATTATTTATGAGGATTCTAGTCCCTCTTTTAAAGATATAGTTATGTTGGACAACTAGACATCTGTTAGGAAAAGGAAGTCACCTCCTGTTTCAGTCGGTCCTTCTCCTTCTACTCTGCCTCTTGTACCTCGTGATTCTTGTCCAACTCCCTGTTCTTCTCCTCACTGATATTCTCCTCAACCTCTTTCTCCTTCTCCTTGCCACTCTTCATGCTCCCCTCCTCCTTCATTATTCCTATTGCAGAGCATCTATCACAAACCATAAAACCTCCATTCAAGGGTATTACTAACCCAAAACTAATACAGGACCATAAACTTGAATCAAGAGGCATATAAAAAGATCAACCACTCTTCTCAACTCCAAACCACTTTAAAAGGTTATATTCCATCCATAAAAATCTTCATTCAATATTTCAGATCATAACATTCACCATAACATGAGAGAACAAATTGTTTATTGCCATGGAATACCCTAGTTCAGGGTTTCATCCTTTAAAAACTGTTTTCACCAAAATAATCACAAATTATTCAATTCTTAACTAAATTAAGTCAGACAAAAATCACTGGAAAGATGATTCAGAGACCTTTCCAACACATATATCCTTTCTTCATTATGATTCCTCATGTGACCGAACTGTTGCCGCCTTCACCAATCTGCTTTTCACCATGAATTGTAACAAACAGTCATCGATAACTTTTAAATATTTTTCATAAAGAAAATCTCTCTGGTCAGACTTTATATTCCTGAGTTACAAAACTTCTCTCAAATGTATAGCCAGATCCAATGGTTAAATCAAAAGTTATGAGGATTTTTTCAAAAACGGGTAACCCTTGGTAGGGTTTTGACAATTTTTGTAAAAACAAACATATCTTGTCAAATACTCCACAAAAATGAATAAGAAAGGATTCATCTAAAATCTATTTCATTAATATATCATTCAATAACATCTGTATATAAAAATTACACAAATGTGATCCTCCATGGATCTATGACAGCCATAGATTCCTTAAAACATTATGACAGTTTGAGGGTTTGATGGATAATCTTTGTCAAATCCCCTCCAAACTGATCTACCCCCTTGATTTAGACCAAACATGGTTTTATAAACCATTTCCAACTCCTTCCTAACTATTCTAACCACCTCATGACCAATGGATTTCATTCTTACACTTTTGTTGCACTCTTTTGCAATGTTGCAACTTTTTGCAATTTTTACAATTTTTGCATTTTTGACATAAATGACTCTAACCCTTACATGGAAATTTTTAACACTTCAAGATGGACCAAATATGATATCTTTGGACAAAATGGCTCATTGAGCCTTACATATTATTATTCAATGGACTCAAATAACCTTAATACATTATGAATGACTCAAATACAATAAAATTGCTCATATTATGACTTTTGACCTCCTGGTATGCTTCTGTGCTTAGGTGCCTCTGCACGATACTCCCACCCTTGAAAATTTTCCAAGTCCCTTGGAAACATGGGTACAATGACCTACAAGAAAAATTTTGAGTGAAATTTTCACCTTTGTCTTCATCTTTACCTCTCTATGCCTCTTTATGTTGTTGCTTCCTTCTCAAAGAATCTCTTTGTGACTCCTACCAATGGAGTTTGTAGTGGCTTCCATCCAAGTGCTTTTACCAACCATAAGTCCACCTCTACATGATGCATCACCTCACCAACAACCTCTGTGCCTCACCATGGAGTTCTCATCTTTGCCTCTCTCCCTAGTCTTTTGGCAATCAATGAACCATCCATTTGGCCCTCAACAGACCTTCCTTGTCTTCCCACACACAACACCAACTTCCTCTTGCAACTAGATGGACAAGCACCTACAACCAAAACTCACCCGTAACACAAAACACAAATATATCTCTTAGCCCAAATCTTTTGCTGGGCTCTGATACCAATTTGATGTAGAACATTTATCACAAATCATAAAACCTTCATTCAAGGGTAATACTGACTCAAAACTAATACAAGACCTTAAACTTGAATCAAGAGGCATATAAAAATATCAACCACTCTTCTCAACTCCAAACCACTTTCAAAGGTTATATTACATACCTATAGACCTTGATTCAAGATTTAAGATCATAAAATTCACCATAACATGAGAGAACAAATTATTTATTGCCATGGAATACCCTAGTTCAGGGTTTCATCATTTAAAAACTATTTTCACCAAAATAATCACAAATTATTCAGTTATTAACCAAATTAAGTCAGACAAAAATAATTGGAAATATATTTCAGAGAAATTTCTAAAAAATATATCCTTTCTTCATTATGATTCCTCATGTGACCATACCAAACGTTGCAACCAGACTGTTGTTGCCTTCACCAATCTGCTTTTCACCGTGAACTGTAACAAACAGTCATCAATAACTTTTAAAATATTGATCACAAAGAAAATCGCTCCAGTTAGACTTTCGATTACTGAGTTACAAAACTTCTCTCAAATGTATAGCCAGATCTAATGGTTAAATCAAAATTTATGAGGATTTTTTCAAAAATGGGTAACCCTTGGCAGGGTTTTGACATTTTTTGTCAAAACAAACATATCTTGTCAAATACTCCACAAAAATGAATAAGAAAGGATTCATCTAAAATATATTCCATTAATATATCATTCAATAACATCTGCATATAAAAATTACACCAAATGTGATCCTCCATGGATCTATGACAGGCACAGATTCGTTAAAACCTTATGACTATTTGAGGGTTTGATGGATAATCTTTGTCAAATCCACTCCAAACTGATCTACCCCCTTGATTTCGACCAAACATGGTTTTATAAACCATTTAAAACTCCTTCCTAACTACTCTAACCATGTCATGATCAATGAATTTCATTCTTACACTTTTGTTGCACTTTTTGACAATGTTGCAACTTCGCAATTTTTGCATTTTTGACATAAATGACTCTAACCCTTACATGGAAAATTTTAACACTTCAAGATGGACCAAATATGATATCTTTGGAAAAAATGTCTCATTTATCCTTACATATTATGATTTAATGGACTCAACTAACCTTAATACATTATGAATGACTCAGATACAATAAAATTGCTCATATTATGACTTTTGACCTCCTGGTGTGCTTGTGTGCTTAGGTGCCTCTACACCAATTCCTCTGCCATCGCTCTTGGTCCCCTTCTTCCACTTCTATAGAGCATGCAGCCAAGGTTTCAGATTTGAATATTGCTAATAGGTTTAGTGTGTTGTCCCAGGCTAAGGATTCTACTCTTCTTCATCATGAACTTTAGAATCCTCTCTTAGAATGTTGGAGGGATTTCACTCCCTCCTTCAAAATATAAAATTAAAGACATCGTTATGAAATGGAAACCATATATGATTTTCCTCCATGAAGTTAAACTCTACAATACTAATCTTGATGCTTCATTATGTAACATCTGTAGAGAAGCCAATTTTCTGCATACCTCCCATAATGATGGTAGAGGTGGGCCTATTATTGGTTTTGCTCAATAGATTTCTAAATATATCATTAACAAAGGTGAGGACCCTTCACATAGTTTTGTCCCTCACCTTTGTTAATGGTCATCTCCTTGGATTTTATTCAATCTACACCTCCAATTTAATCAAGGATCAAATTGGCTTGTGGAATTGGATGTCTAACAATCTTCCCAATGCTAATTAGATACTTGGTGGAGATTTTAACATGGTTAAACATTCTCATGACCGCAACTAGTTTAAATCAACCAATCTTAGCGAAGAAGAATTTGATAGTTGGTTGTTTTGTTGCAATTCTTTGGGAGTGGTTGATCCAATCCATGATAAATTTACTAGTTAGTCAAATAATTGGTATACCTAGTCTAATTGTAGAATAGGAGAAGACATAAAGTTAAGTAGGCTAGATAGGTTCTCCATATCTCCTACTTTACCACTGACCCAAGATTTGAAGGGTTTGTTTGTTCAAGTTGACCTTTCTGCTACACTTTCTGATCACTATCCTATAATCTGCAGTATAAGTCCTTTTCAACTACCAACCATTAATCACTTTGTTCCTTTCAAACTCAATGTTATCTACTTCAAAAATCCATCTTGTTTAGCCTCTCTTGTGGGGATTTGGAACTCTATCCCTAAACCCACTAATGGAGAGTCTTGGATTGACTGGTAGTGTGCAACCATTACTCGATGCACTATATATTTATGCTCTTTTGGCAAAAAAAGGTTGGGCAAAACAAACATAAAGAAAAATCTCTTTAAGGAAAACTTGCTTAGGCTAGAAAACTCCTTAATACCAGTCCTTGCAACATTAGAATTCAAGCTTCTTTTGTTGCTACAGAAGTGCACCTATGTAATATTGATAACTATAATGGAAAAGGGCTAAAACTGGATCTAAACTTCATTGGATTAGAGAAGGAAACAAAGACACTAAATACTTTTTCAATTATCTCAGCTACAAACATAAAAAGGAAAGAATAGGTGTCATTAGGTATGAGTTTGATGTTATTAATAGTAGTCCATCTGATGTAAGAAACACTTTTAAATGATTCTATGAAAATCTCTTTAAGGATAATCAATGGCAAGGTATTGAACAATCTCTTGAGGACATGGTCAAAGCTTACATCCCTAACAAAATAGATTTTAATTACAGCCAATATTTAGATATACTCTTGACACTTGAAGAATTGGAATAAGCTCTCTTCTCCATGGTCCCTTATAAAAGTCATGGCAATGGTAGGATTCCTATGGAATTCTACTAAGCTATGTGACAACACCTTAAGGAAGTGTTTTACTATTAATTCCTGGAGGCTTTCAAAAATGGTTCCTTAGGCCCTTTTATAAATGGTGGAATAATTAAACTCCTTCCTAAAGGAAAACAAGAGGACTCTATTCTTGGTTGGAATCATATTACTTTGCTAAACACTTCCTATAATATTATCGCTAAAATCCTTGGCCATTAGGAACAAACCAGTGGTTCAAGGACTTTCCAGGGATGAACAAACAAGTTTCATTGCTGGTAGATTTATTCTTGATAATCTCATGCTTGAATGAGAGACTACTGAATGGCCTCAACAAACAGAACAAAATTATATTTTGATCAAACTTAACTTTGACATGGATTACGATGGAATTCAATGGAGCTTCATTCTTAAAATGCTTCAATGGCTAGGTTTTGGTCCTAAATTTTGAGCTCATGTTCAAATGCTTTCTCAGGATGCTAATACTTGGATTATTATCAATAATATGATAACTGATCCATTTCCTTTACAAGGATCGATTCAACAAGGTTGTCCTTTAGCTCCATACCTTTATGTCCTCATGATTGATGCTTTGGGATATTTACTTCAAAGTGCTAATAATATAAAGCTGATCTTAGGAGTTTCTATCCCGGGTAATGTAGTTGTTACTAATTCTCACTATGTTGATGCTAGCATTTTATTTCTTGAAAATTCTAAATAGAACATTTCCAAATGCTAGATATTTTGGAATTGTACTGTGCAATTTCATGGTCCAAACTTGTGCACAACAAAACAAAATTCTCGATGGTCAGTGATGGCCCTATTCCTCCTTGGATCCCAAGGGAATGTAAACATATCAAGCATTAGGAAATTATGAAGTACCTTGGTATACCATTTGGCATTGGGGTGCCTCTCACAGATATGTGGAATTGGTACCTTAGTAAAGTTCGAAACAAGCTTTTCAATTGGGGAAATAAATTTTTATCCTTGGCTGGCAAGATTCAAGTAGTTAATGAAATTCTTCTTGAAACTCATATATACTATTCTTCTTGCAACTCATATATACTATTCTTCATGTTGGATGCCCTCAAAAAAGGGGTACGAGGATTTAGTCAAAATGGTTGGTCAATTTCTTTGGGCCAAATGCGATTGTAATAGAGGCTTCATATCCACATCTTGGACACATTATATCCAGCCTAAAAGTAAAGGTGGCTTGGGTCTTATAGATCCAAGGACACAAGGGTTTTGTCTAGCAACTAAATTGATTATCCATGTTGTTCATGCGGATGAACCATGGAAGATTCTTATACACAATGGTATTAGTCTTGCTACTATCAAGGGTAAATGACAGCATGTGAGTTAACTTGATAAAAAATTTCATGCTTCTTTCTTTTCGATTAAGGCTTCTTCTCCACTCCAGTCTATTTGGAAGGCTTGGAAACATATCTAATATCTTCTAAAATGGAGAGAGAATTCTCTTCAACATGGTTTTAGTTTTTCCACCTCATCTATTCGGTAGAATAAGCACATTCTTTACCATGATCAACCTCTTGCATTGAGTTATCCAAAAAAACTCCTATGCCCTCTTTAAAAAAAGTGTGTAATGTCGAAGATATTTGGGACTTTCAAACCATGAGTTGGTTGTCATGGCAAGCTATTAAAGATTGATTCAATCTCAACAACAAGTACACAGATTTTCTGTTTTTTGTGATATCTTTGGTTTCATTGAAGCTTTCAATGAAACTTTGTACTTTGATTCATTGTAACTTTTATAAAGACTAGATTTGGATGTCATCACATCCTTTTTTATTTTTTCCTCTAAAAATAAGTTTACTTACAGTTACTTCCAAGGCTGCCTTTAAGATTTCATTTGAATGCTAAATGAAATTGTAAATTCAAAGAAAACTTTTGATTAAGATTTCGTTTGAATGCTAAATGAAATTGTAAATTCAAAGAAAACTTTTGATCAAAATTATCTGCTCAGATTTGGAGATCAAAGGCCAATGCAGATGCTCAATTAACTACTTGGAGAATTCTACATTGCAAGCTTCCTGTTGGGGACAAACTGAGATGTAAAATGGTTCAATCAGCTAATTGTCCATTCTGTCTAAGGAATGAAAGTATAAAGCATATCTTTTGGGAATATCAATTTATTAAAACAATGGAATTCAGTTTTTAAACTTGACTTGGAAAGAAGCTCTTCTTGGTGTGGGGTTACATGGTGATAATATTGCCGATGGTGTCAGGCATGTTATTGTGTTTCATATTTGGAGATTCAGATGTAAAGCTATATTTAATAACTCAAATGCTCATCAAGAAGGTGCATATCTAAAACTTTTCTCAAACATTTTTTTTTTCTGACATCAATTTTTTCTTAACTACAAGCAAAAGCAGAGAAGAACTGACAAGTCGACTTCCAAATTCAAAAAATTAAGGTTCAGGTTAACACCTGCTCAACACAAGGAAGGTCATTATCACACAGGACCTAAGGAGCCCTTTTAAAGATTAGTATTGTTACCCTAGGTATTAGTTTATGACTGCAATCATGGCTGCAATTCTGGTTTTGTTCTGTCTCATGTTCTGAGTGTTTGTAATGGTTGAGTGCCTTACGTTTTTGCTACAATCTGGAGTTGTTCTACCTTATGTATTAGCTGTTGTAAGGGCTATGTGTCTTATATATTGACTGTTTTTATTGGCTGCAATCTGATGTTATTTGGCTGATTAATAAGAACTGTTATGATATTTTCTTGACAATCTTTTGACTGTCTTCTCTTTTGTAATAGTTTTGCATTACTTCAATTTAAAAAAATGACTGTCTACCGTATTCGATTACTGGTGCGTATAAAAAAACACTTGTGGGACCCAAAACGCCTAGATTAAATTATCAGTCGAGCTCTAAACAAAGAAACTAATCAACTTGTAGTTAAACTTGAAAAAATCAGAGATAGTGTCAAACATTCATCAAATAATCACGTTGATTCTTTATATTCATTCTCAATTCCCTACTATAAATATCTCCTTTATACAACCAAAGATTCAAGTCAAGAGCTCAGCAAGGTGTTCATAAGAAACTGATTATACTTTTGTTTCATGAAGAGATAGAGATAACTAGCTGTGTTTGTTTAGACTGTCTTGAATTTTCATTGTAAGTATTCAATCAGTTATGCTTTGCAGTGAATTAAATCTATTGAAGGGGAGGCTGCCAAGATGAATAGGATATTGATAATTGGAGCAACTGGGTACATTGGCAAATGCATGGCGAAAGCCGGTGTCTCACTTGGCTACCCAATATTTGCTTTTGTGAGTCCTTCCACTGCAGATCCTCATTCCTTCAAGTGACAATTACTCCAACAATATAGAGACGATGGTATTACCATTCTTCAGGTCAGTGATTCAAATGACAAAAGCATATTCATATTGGTTTTGATGTTATGTCCTTTAACTAGAAGGATTCATTTATCACTTTCGTTGATGGGAGCAGAGATCTTTAGATGATCATAACAGCCTTACCAATTAAATCAAGCAAGTGGATATAGTAATATCTGCAGTGGCCATTCCCCAACATTTATATCAGCTCAATATTTTAAAGGCTATCAAGGCAGCAGGAAATATAAAGGTATAAATGGCTTCTGAATTTTTGTCTCACATAGCCAACTGTTGAGCAATAACGCACCTACTGTTTACAATCAGAGTAGTGAAAAATATAATAACAGAAAAAGTGATCTGCATTTTATGCGGCAGACCCAAAAAAAAATTTAGTCACTTCGATTGGTCAATAACTTATAATTTATATTATTTTGCACTTAGCAACACGACCCATTTATTGGTGCATTCATTACATTTTATGTCTTGTCTTGTTTCAAACAGAGGTTCCTGCCATCAGAATTTGGCAATGAAGTGGACAGAATCAAGACGTTGCCTGCCTTTGAGAGAATAAATGATATTAAGAAGACCATTCATAGGGTAACTGAAGAGAGGCAGGGATTCCATACACGTTCATTTCTGCCAATTCTTATGCTGCTTATTTTGTTGACCATTCATAGGGCAACTGAAGATCTGGAGGCTACTCAACTTTATCCAGAATATAAGTTTACGAGTGTTGATGAGTTTCTTGACATCTGCAAGGTAAACCCATCAGAAACAAAAATTGCATCCTTTGTATAGTGGATGTTCCATAGGGAAGCGCTGGTATAGATTACTCGGACAATGCATTGTATTATTTGCTTCACTTAAATAAATAAATAATTTAATATAAAAATGACCATGCACTTGTATAACGGTATGCTTTGTTTTGCACTACTAGTGTTTTATTTTTTTCCTTAATTGAATTGTTTTCTTAATATAAGAAGATTATATTTCAGTTAAAAACGAGCTCCATACTAAACTGTTGTTTCCCTCAAATTAAAATTCAGCCAACGAGATAACATGTTCTACTGGAAATTGTATATAGCAGAATTACAGAGCATTATTAAATAAAGAAGAAAATGGATGTTAATTAAATAACGTATTTTAACATTCAAGTTCCGCATTAGCCTGGAGGAAAATGACAAAACAATCTAAACCTAGTACTCATGAGGGATAATTTCGCTCCTATGTGACTTAGGCCTTGGCGGACCCGTAAAATATGCACATTTTATTCCCTACCAATCCTGTCATTTTCTCCATTGTCGCATTGGAGATAAGGATGCTTCTTAGCATAGGGTTCAGAACCTAAATCTTCTTGTTATCAATAACTAGCAATTGCACTTTAGTGTGCAATGGGTACGCCGAGGATATCTTTGATATTATATTTAAGTTAGTTTTGGACCTTGAACAATATATGCAATTAACAAGTAATGTTTCTTTTTTTGTACAAATTATTTTTGCAAACTCTTTTGAATTGGAAGTAACTAATAATACAATGGTGTTGCGAATAAGGGAAATTATCGTATTGTAAAATTTGTACCTATAGAGTATGAAAACAAGATATAATTACAAAGTAAAAAATTGTACAACTTTTGTTACATGCTTGATTGTTTAACATTGATTATTGAATATTTGTAGATTTAGTAATCAATATTTTTTTAAAGGAACTATTTGTTGAATTGTTTGTAAGTTGAAAAAGTCTAGATTTAATGTATACATTATAAAAATACAAAAACAAGTGATTTATTGAACAAACTTGGAGATCTTTTCACTTGTAGTAATAATTAAATAGTATTACGAATAAGTGTTCAATTATCCTTTTGTAGAATTTGTACCTGTAGAGTATGGAAAAGAGATAAGTAGAATTTGAATATTGTAGATTATGAAAACAAGTGCTTGAGTGAACAAACCTGGAGATCTTTTAACTTGTTTTCGATGAGCAACATATGAGTTGGTTTGCTTGTGTGAATATCTTTCGAATGTGAAGGTGGCGTGTATGCGGAGGCTTGCAAGTTCACGAACTCTTGAGATAGCTGTAAATGTCAATCCTTGACGATCAATGTTGTTGATGTCAATTGTTTCTTGTTGGAGTGTGAGCCCCTATGATTTATGTATAGTTAATGCCCATGCCATTTTTAGTGGTATTTGACATCGAACACGATGACTCATAGGGTTTATAGGAACATTTTTTGGTTTATTGTGATCCCACATCAATTGGTCCTCTATAATTTTTGAAGTGAACAACAACAAATAATGGAAGTTGAGGTGGTCTTTCTTCATGTCTATATACAATTGCTTTGACTTTTCCAAGTACATCATTTACAAGCCTTGTTTCCACCCACAAATGTGAACATAACATAACAGTTTGGCCAATACATAGGAGTATGTTAGATTCAAGTTGTTCTTCTTCTGGATTTGAGCATGTTGATCCCCTATGTTGCTCTGCTATGGATAATGCTACTAGCATTGCTGAAGATAACAACATACGTTTATTATGTGAAGACACCATTTCATTCATTGAAAATAGATGTGTGGAGGATGAGCAATGAGATTTCTCTTTAGTTGTGAGTGAGGAGCTTGATCATGACATTAGAGGTTGCCAATATGCAATTGTAGGCTCTACATTGCGTAAATTTGAGAGAAGGGCAGGAAAACTAATTTGTGTTGGATCCTCTCCAATTTGACAAAATATTTTGTTCAAAGTTATAATTGTTGTGAAAGAGCGCCACAATATTCCCCCATAAGAAGTTGAAGCATACATAGGGATATCTTTGACTAGTGGTAGCAGCCCTAAGTCACCGAATAGCATGATTGATCATCCTCCAAATGGGATATGATTTTGGCTTGGGAATGCTTCATGCAATCTGCTGTCAATTTGTTGTAGTAGCTTTGGGCCAATGAAACTCATTTCATCTATTAGAATGTATTGAATGAAGTACATACTCTCTTGCAGTGTTGCTAGTGTTTGTCCTTGTAAGGGGGCCATTTCTATTATTGGTATTCTCAAGGCATAATGAATTGTCGGTGCTTATATGTTGAATGCTATGATACCTATTGGTGCAAGAAGTAGTAGTGGTGATTGGCCAATTGGTGTTGTGCTCATCAATGCAATCTTGATGATTTTAATCAAGTGAGACTTTCCAGTTCCAGATGTTCCTTGAACAATTATCTTAAGTGGTGGTTGCAAAGTAGTGGCTTGTAGGTGTGAAACAACTATATCATATGCTTTTTTTTTCTCAATAGACAGGTGAAGTTGGGTGTTTTGATTGAGATCATAGGGAGCTTGAAATGTTGGCCGATTTGAGTCTATGAAAGTAGTAGCTATTATTTCTTCTTGCAGATTTACATGAGCCTCTCCCCAATCATGGTTGAGGTCAATTCCACATTGACCAAGCATGTCAATTTCATCAATATGCATAGGGAGGCCTGAATATAGACTTGATAATATTTTCCATTCATGAGGTATATATTGTTGCATGGGGTCCTCTTGAATAGGTGGACTTCCAGTATTAGTTTCTTCATCTGGTTGCAGAGGTGTGCATCACACATGCCATGGTTGGTAGTAGCAAGAGAAAGTTGACCATTTTTCCATAACTTGGTCATCTGATGTACCAATATCATTCAGAATGTTGCAAAATGGATGGTATAGTAGTAGTTTAGTCTAATAGAATGCTTGGAAAGTTTTGTCATCTTTTGTTGGGATGCTTCTGAATCATGGAGATACTCGAACAATAGCTAGTGTGGATCGTTCTTTCCATTGGTTGTGCTTGCAAGATGCTTTGAAGGTCCACTTTTGAGTGACTTGAATAAGTGACAATGTTTCTAGATGTGTAGGTTGTGCCATATAAGCATTTATATAACTTGGGGACGTGGTTGTGGATGTGGGTGAGATTGAAACACGTTGAAAGTTTTTTCAGTTTATATTTAAAGAAATAAATGTCCTGCTACATATGGAGAGTGGTAATTTTAACAGAAGGTGGCAAGTCTCTTGAGCACCAATGTCTCGATCTACAAGAGTATCGGTAAGCATTTTTCAAAAGGTAATTAAGGCAAGTTTTTTAGGCTCAAAATTGGTTGAAATGCGAGATAGCATAGCATGGTATGTTTCAGATTTATGTTCAGCTTTTGCTGCATATTTTGCGACATATTTTAGAACTGCATTTATTGAGAGAACAAGTTGGCAATCTACCTTGGCCCTCCAAATAGAGAGTATAGATGGGTTGTGAAGATTCAAGCGGTCATCATTTCTTGCACGATTATGTTTAGGTTGGCCATTATCATCATTGGAGAGGATTAATTTCTCTTGCATGCTCCAAGGGGCTTTATAACGACAAACAAGAGATGTCCCCTTTTTCTTGAGACAAGTTTGTAGGGTGCACTTTGTGTGCATTATACACGGTTTGCCAATTCATTGTAGTCAGTGGAAGGGTCTGTTGTCATTATCATTCTTGTGTCCATCAAGCAAGGATCATCAATAGGAGATCTATGAATCATTATGTTTCTTAATTCAATGGTTTTTGGGTTCCATGCAGAGACATATCTATCAATGTAGTCAAGTGCATTTTGTACTAATTGAATGTTATTCCATTGTAATTTTTCAAAGTCAAGTGCTTCATGGAGCCAAATGAAACCATGGATATGTGCAGATCCTCTATGTTGCCACTCATACCCGCGAAAGGAATTTTTAGTGAGTGATATAAGGATCATGTTTTGTAGTACAAGATTACAATAGTTTAAGAATTATACGTATACCAATACTCTTTTGCACCAAGGAGTTTTTCCAAGACTTCTTCACAAAATGTTGTAAATCTGTGGTGCATGTATACTACAGTAAGGTGTGGGTTTTGAACTATATTTTGCATCCTCCATCTAGAAGTTGCATATGGATTTGTAGGTGCATTGGATGGAATGATACTATGCAAGTCTGGTCATTTTGTATTTGTTGCATTGAGCGTGAAGAATAGTGCTGGGCAACCAATCTGAATAACTAAGTCTGAGAGCTCTCCTCTACGCTAGTTCCAGAATGAGCGTGTGCCACAAATTGATGAGGTAAACCGCATGAGTTGGTCAACAAGCTTGTCATCAGGAAAGTCCTTTAGTCTTTGACGTAAATCAGAAATTATTGTTGGTAGAGAATCATCTAGTTGTCTTTGCACAAAAATAGGGGATGTGGCTTGACTTTGATGACACATCAATATGTTTAGTATGAAGTATCTAAATCATGGGTGTTGCCCAAATCTATTATCATGGTATCATAGAAGATGCATAGCATATTCATGTAACTTAACTTCTTTGATGCGTTGATGTTTGAATATGGTGCTTCCTTTTGGAAACAAAGTGGGAAATGCCATTACAAACAATCCTTCAGTGGTGTATTCATTTATGGGAGATGGGTAAATGGGTGGCCAATTTAGAGTAGGAGTTGGTCGTCCTTTCCTTAGTTGTAGTAAAGAGCGCACCTCTTCAACCTCTCTAAGTGCAGGTGGAATATTTGCCACAAATGAAGAATGTTGAGTGATGAGGAAAATATGATTAATTAAAATTTGTGAATTCAATATAAATCCACTAGTAAAACTTTTATTTATTTATTTATAAAATTCTCTCACAAAATTATGATAATATTTTAAAAATGGATACTTTGCTTTTCTTAAAAAAAATCTTTCTCAATCCCAATTGGCCAATGAGGAAAAAAGAATGTTGAGTGACAAGGAAAATAGGAATAATTAAGTTTAATCTTGTTTTATAAAATGGTAAATTGTGAGGGAAAAAACATGGAATGAAAGCAATAAAAATCAAACTATTATAACTTACTATGATTTATTTCTATTTTTCACTTAAATCTCTATCCACTAATAAAACTTTAATTAATTTATTTATTTATTTTTGAAAAAACATTCTCACAAAATTATAATAAAAAAGAATGTTGAGTGACGAAGAAAATAAGAATAATTAAAATTTGTGAATTCAATATCCATCCACTACTAAAACTTTTATTTATTTATTTCATAAAATACTCTCACAAAATTATAAAAATATTTTTAGGAATGGATACTCTACTTTGCTTACAACAAAAAACTTTTTCAATCCCAATTGGCCAATGAGGAAAAACTTTTATTTTTTAAATATTTTTTTTAATATTTACTCTCACAAAATTATAATATTATTTTACAAATGGATACTCTACTTTTCTTACAAGAAAAATCCTTCTCAATCCCAACTGGCCAATGAGGAAAAAAGAATGTAATTTGTGAATTCAATATAGATCAAGTAGGAAAACTTTTATTTATTTATTTATTTTTTGATAAAATACTCTCACAAAATTATAATATTATTTTAAAAATTGATACTCTGCTTTGCTTACAAAAAAAATGTTTCTCAATCCCAATTGCCCAGTGAGGAAAAAAGACTCTGTTTTGCTTACAAATAAAATCTTTCTCAATCCCAACTGGCCAATGAGGAAAAAGGAATGTTGAGTGACGAGGAAAATAGGATTAATTTAAATTTGTGAATTCAATATCAATGGTCATGACAAGTTCAATCGTCTTGCATCAATTTTTAGAAGATGAAAACCATTGATCTTCAGAGTTAACTCAATTACTTTAAATAGGGCATGCCTTCGGTGTAATTAAAAATGAATTAAATCATGAATATTAAGTTAATAATATTAGTGATATTTAAGTAGAAATTAATTATTTTGATCATAAAATTTAATATTTTTTATTTATTTAAAGGAGAAATAAACAAAAGGTATAGAGTGTTGATTAATTTGACTTATTTCATAAACTTCATGTCTTATTTTTTCGTACTAATCAATTATGATTGATATCTATTCTTTGACTTTCATCTATATATTTATGAGCAAAAGCTATTAGTCCAAAAATCTATTTCATTGTGCTAATGTCTCCAACAATCTGAAGTTCCATTGTCACTCATGTCTAGCAAAATGTGCTTGCAAAATATATTAAAATAACTAAAAAATCAACCCAAAAACATAAAAAAAGAAACAATCAAAATTAGACAAGAGGAGACCAAACCAACACAAAATCAAACTGAAATGAACTATGATATCCCCTCGATGCAATGATTTGTCCTATGATAATAAATTTTATGTGTGTTCACTCAAAAATCATAAATATAACAATGCTCCAATGGAAAATGGCTAGGATCGATGAAAAAATGATTAAATATTTGATATATAGGTCTTTGGATGAGAAGAGATGACTGGTTGAGATTGATTGATGAGGATCTATGGTGGGGAATGGAGGAGAGGAATAAAGGAATTTCAAATTTAAAAAATAGGGTACTTGAGGGAACAAGCCCATGTATCTGTGTAAGAAGCTCGTGTGCTTGATGGGATGGGAAAAATTGACTTCACTTAATAAAAATTTAAGTCTGTAGATGATTAAGGAGTGGACTAGGCGAAGATTAGGATTAGGATTAGGATGCAAGTTGGAGAGTTGGATGATGTGATGTGTGAAGGGATAAATTAAATAAATAAAATTATTCATTTAACTATCTGGAGGAAAGGTGCTAAGGATGAGGTAAATTAGTAAAGGTAATTATTTACTTGGGGTTAGAACTTAGGAAAATTAGAGGAAAATGGATAATATTAATTAAACAATAGGATATTATTTAACTAGTATAGATTTTTGGGAATTAGATGAAATAAGGGTATATTGACCAAACACAGGTGATCAATTTTTGGTGTCTAGACCACTTCTCTATTAAATTTAACATGATCATGGTGAAATTTATCTATCACCATGCCTTTGATCATTTGTAATAGATGCAATCTGAACTTGATTCTTTGAATTGTCAATTATAGTTATAATTTTCTTTATAGTCATATCGTCAATCAACGCTAGAGTATCTAACCATACATACTTAAGATAACCACACTTATCAATTATGTATAACAACATAAGGACTAATCATGAAGAACTATCATCAGTTAAGAGGTAGTGTATATAATGACATAATGGCACCAAATAACTAATCTTCCTCAACACTCAATAAAGGGAACTTAAGAATAAACATGATACAAAAAATTAAATGGTAAAACATATACTCTTACTTAAACTACCTTTCATGTAATGAAGTTGACCTACATGTGATAAACTAATTTTAGAGGAGAATGATACTCTATCAAGATTAGAGTCATCCAACATAATTTTAATAACCTAAACTATATTAGAAAAATATAATATAGAATAAAGCATTAGCCCTTGTTGTTATTAAAAGCATTTCTCAATCTTTTATTATTGTAACCCTAAAAATTTATTTATTTTTCTATTTTATTATGTATTTTAATTGGACTCCATTTTTGAAGATATCTCAAGATAGAGTCAAAAATTTGGAAAGTTTCTATGAGAGATGAATTTTTCATATGCATGTGTTGTGCACATTTTTTTCATCTGCATGTGCATTTGCTTTGCATTTGTAAACTCTATAAATATAAGTGTTTGGACTAGAGTTGTATGATGATATTATTTACATGTATTGTTATGCTCTTGAATTTATTCTAGAATTCAACACTTGTATACTCTTTTAAGCAACTTGCTCAACAAGTGTCTACAACCAGATTGTTTATTATAATACACTGAGAAAAAATTTGGAGTCTAGGGTTTTTCTCCTAAAAGGGTTTGACCCACATACATCTTATGTTATGAGAAATTATCTATGTTAAATTGTTTTAATATTTTTATGTTGGTCATCTTCTTCAAAATAATTGTTGAAATGGTTAACAATTATCACAATCTTTCCTCGATAGATTCGTATAGGAACCATTTCTACACAACTTGCTTCATTTCAGAAATAGATAAAGGGGTTAGGGTTGGAGTTGTATGATAAGATTATTGAGATTGAACATTTTAATGGAGGCCACTTTGAGTCATAGAATCAAAATATGGAGGATATCATGGTACAAAAATACATATGGATGATTGTATCTTCAAAGATGTTATCATGTATGAAACTGCTAGGATAACCAGTGAACCAGTTATTAATAGATTATGTGAATTAAAGCACTTAAAATCTTATACAAGTATAACTGATTAAGCATTAAAGCATAAATCAAAACCAAAGAATCAATAGAATGCAACCATAACACATAACACCATGATTTATACGTGGAAAAAATCAATGAGGAAAAACCACAGTGGGAAACCCTACCCACAGTCAGAGGATACTTCTGCAGCAAGTATATGATTACAATCGGGGACTGCACATGCAAGAAGGCTTACTTCCTAGAGCGCACCGCTCATCACAATGGAGTCTCACTAACTACAGAGATGTCAACCACCTCAAGATGTTTGGACTACAATCTAGAGAGAAGAACTACTGGTCATAGCATTAAACATGCCAGATTACAATTCCAATTAAGCTCAATACCGAAGGTCTAAAACCTCTCACATAAACCCAACTTAATCACCTATGATCGAGAAAATCATTTGCACAAATGATTATTACATTATTCTCTCCTTGACATTCCCATATATGATCTACAATGAGATCTTACATACATTTATACCAACCCGGTACCTAACCAATTAGGTCGGCCACACAAATGATAATTCAATAGATCAATTACATAATCTTGAAATAAAATCATAACACATGTTTTCCTAAGGACAAATAAATATCATCCAATCAATAAAACATCTTGGAAGTGCATTGGAGGATCCACCGACACGTTTCATGCAAACCGGTCCATAACCTAGATAGCACTGGACCTAAATTAGATGCACCCATGCCAGAGAAATGACACCAATCAGTCGAGGCATGAACACGATCACCATTAGCATCTCGAATCCCTTCTAGAAGTTGCACCAAGACCACTTATGCATTACATCAAAGATCTTCAATAAATCTCTACTAGTGAAACCCTTACCGGACCTATAAAGAAGGATTACTAGAACATGAGATAGCATTTGATCATAAAGTTAATACCAACTGAGTGAAACATACTTTAGAAGCATATGAACCATCCATACAAACTTAATCCATCAATCAGATCATACTAGTAACAATCAACTGATTATCTTCCCAATCCAATCCTTCTATCAGAAGCCGGTAATCAACCATAACAGAAAGTGTTGACATCAATGATAAAACATCAATGTAACACATAATCAATTCCATCATATGGCCAACAATCTCTCCCTTTGGCATTGATGACAACACTAGATGTGAAAAACATCCAAGTGCCAAGAAAATGCCAAACAAGTCTCCCCCAATGGAATATAGCCAACAATATCCCATAGAATCATATATCAATAAAGCTCTGAACCAAATCTGAATCAAAAAGACCAAATACCATCAAACTCCCCCTAAGGAGTGTAATCAATAAAAAGAAATGTGTTTTCACATATATTCCTCCCCCTTTGACAGCAATGCCAAAGAATCAAACAAAATATGAAAACTCTAAATCTCAAGGCCGATTACTCCCCCTAAGTAGTAGCATTATTTCATCAATCCAGAGCAAAAGATAGCTTTGATAATGCATACCGGACTGATCCACATTTGCATCAATTAAGTCTCTAACGGAGGGGTAGAAACCCCCAATCTATCTCTCAAATACTCAAATGATTCCCGAGACAAAGGTTTAGTGAAGATATCTACTATCTGCTCTTTAGTGTACACATAAAAAAATCTGACTTATTTTGCTTCCACCTTTTCCTTCAAAAAGTGATACTTGATTGATATGTGCTTAGTCTTGGAGTGAAATACCAGATTCTTTGATATGTCAATAGCTGTAGAGTTATCACAATTGATAACAATCGGATCATTACAACTCACTTTTATATCCTTCAACATCTGCTTCATTCATAGAGCTTGAGTACAATTGGTTGCGGCTGCAACATATTCAGCTTCAATAGTAGATAAAGAAATGCATGACTGCTTCTTGTTGATCCATGAAACCAACTTCTTCCTAAAGAAAAATGCTCCATCAGATGTGCTCTTACTAATGATGGAAGGTAATTTTCCTCTTGTATTTATAGAGCTCAACTAGGTAACAAGAATGTTGAAGACATTTAAATGATATTTGAAATATCCTCCTTCTTCCTTTCTCCAAAGAATGCATTTTTTCTCAAAAATAATTTATTTATCAATTATTTTGAAGAAGATGACCAACATAAATATATTAAAACAATTATAACTTCTTCCTAAAGAAGAACGCTCCATCAAATGTGATAAACCATTGTACTTACTACTTCTCTCCAGTAGATATGAGGAAAATTAGCTTCCATCATCATGCTTTTGGCTGCATCCAAAATGGTTATGTTCTTTCTTTTCACAATGCCATTCTACTGAGGTGTCCGGGGTGCAAATAGTTGTCTCCTAATTCTATTTTTCTCACAATAACTATTAAATTCGCCGGATGTGAATTCACCACCTTGATTTGATCTCAGACACTTGATTTTTATTCTCGTCTCTATCTCAACCATAGCTTTAAAGATCTTGAATTTCTCAAAGGCTTCAGATTTATCCCTTAGAAAAGCAACTCACATCATTCTAGAATAGTCATGAATGATTAACATGAAATATCTATCTCCTTGAAAGCTTCTTGTATTAGCAAGACCACATAGGTTAGTATGAATGAAATCAAGAACATCATTATATTTATCAAGGATTCTCTTAAAAGAAGTTCTAATTTGCTTACCCATTTGACATTCTTTACATATTGGATTATGAAGCTTCACAATCTTAGGTAAATCTCTAACTGCCTTAGTTGAACTGATCTATACAATGCAATCCAAATTTACATGACACAAGCTCTTATACTATAACCAACTTTCATCAATATGTGCAATCAAACATGTCTTTTCACCAGAGTTCAAATGAAAGATGTTATCTTTTGTCTGTGTACTAGTTGTAATTTTCAATCCTAATTTGCTAATGATTTTGCACTTTCCATCCTTGAATTGTAATTGAAATCCTTTGTCTACCAACTATCCTACACTCAAAAGATTATGCTCCAGACCTTTAACATAATAGACATTATTAGTGTTATTCTTACCATCCAATGAAATGCTTCCCCTACCTTTGATCATGCATGCTTTGTTATTACCAAATCTGACTTGACCACCATCAAATTCTTGCTGGGTTAGAAACTTTTCTTTATCACCTATCATATGATGAGAACATCCACTGTCTATTACCCATTCATCTTTGTCTTCAATTTTTTCTGCAAGGGCCTTTTCTTCATTTTTGATAACTCGCTCCAGATCATCTTCCTTCATAGCATAAAATACCTAGTCTTTTCCATTACTAGATCTACTAACTGAATCTCTTGTCGGTTCTTCCTTTGAGTCATCAGTTACTCCTTCCTCATTAGCATAATAGCATGATTTGTTTTTGTTTCTCATATACTTACACTTGATCTAATATTCAGGGTTAGGATTAAAAGATCTTCTTGCTCTTTCTTCCAATTTTGAATTCCTTTCAGGACATCTAGATGCAAAATTACCTATCTTATTACATGCAAAACATTTGAAAGGATATTTTCCTTCATACTTACTTCCTGATGGACCTTTAGGTATCCTTCTAGCAAATAGTTCTTCAAGTTTCTCAAGCTCTTCACCTTCTTTCCTGATCTATTCTGATTCCTTTGCATACAAAATTTTCCAATCTTTCTTGCTAGTTGATGATGTAGATGCCTTAAATGCACAATATCAATCTTTATAGCTCCTGAAGGACCAAATTGCTCAAGCTAAAAAGAAAATATCTTCCCAACAGGAGTATGTTTATTGATGTAGAAGAATCACGCATGGTTCTTAGCTCATTAATTGTAGTTACCTTCATCTTATATGCCGGTGGCAAAACCCTTAATACTGAGTTAATTCCCAAATTTTCTTTCCAATGCATCTTAAATGAGTCTCCATCTGAATCTTCCATACTCCATATTTGTTCCATTAATCCTAGGGCTTTCCTTCCAGAAAATATGAGTTGAACTATTAGTTGCCATAGCATCTTCCTCAAAAGGTTAAGCTTCTACAAAAAGAGGACCAAGCTCTGATACCAATTGTTAGGATAACTGGTGAACAACTGAGAGGGGGGGGGGGGTGAATCAGTTGTTAATAGATTATGTGAATTAAAGCACTTAAATCTTTATATTGGTATAATTGATTAAGCATTAAAGCATAAATTAAAACCATAGAATCAATACCATGCAACCATAACACATAAAACCATTATTTGTACGTGGAAAACCTCAATGAGGAAAAACCACAGTGGGAAACCTGACCCACAGTCAGATGATACTTCTACAACAAGTATATGATTACAAGAGGGCCATGCACATGCAAGAAGTCACACTGCCTAGAGTGCACTGTTCATCACAATGGACTCTCACTGACTACAAAGATGTCAATGACCTCAAGATGTTTGGACTACAATCCAGAGAGAAGAATTTCTGGTGATAGCATCAAACATCCCAGATTATAGTTCCGGTTAAGCTCAATACCGAAGGTCTAAAACCTCTTACATAAACCCAACTTAATCACCTATGATTGACCAAATCATTTGCACAAATAATTATTACATTGTTCTCTCCTTGTCATTCCCATATATGATCTACAATGACATCTTACATACATTTATACCAACCTGATGCCTAGCCAATTAGGTCAGCCACACAAATGATAATTCAATAGATCCATTACATAATCCTGAAATAAAATCATAACACATATTTTCCTAAGGCCAAATAAATATCATCCAATCAATAAAATATCCTGGAAGTGCATCAGAGAATCCACCAACACGTTTCATGCAAATCGGTCCATAACCTAGATAGCACTGGACCTAAATTAGATGCATCCATGACAGAGAAATGACACCAATCAGTTGAGGCATGAACACGATCACCATTAGCATCCCAAATCTCAACTAGAAGCTGCACCAACACCACTTGTGCATTACATCAAAGATCTTCAATAAATCTCTGCTGGTAAAGCCCTTACCAGACCTATAAAGAAGGATTACTAGAACATGAGATAGCATCTAATCATCAAGTCAATACCAACTAAGCGAAACATACTTCAGAAGCATATGAACCATCCATACAAACTTAATCCATCAACCAGATCATACCACTGACAATCAACTGATTATCTTCCCAATCCAATCCTTCTACTAGAAGTTGGTTATCAATCATAACAAAAAGTGTTGACATCAATGAAAAAACATCAATGTAACACATAATCAATTCTATCATATGGCCAACAATCTCCCCCTTTGGCATTGATGACAACACTAGATGTGAAAAACATCCAAGTGCCAAGAAAATGCCAAACAAGTCTCCCCCAATGGAGTATAGCCAACAATATCCCATAGAATGATATATCAATGAAGCTCTAAACCAAATCTGAATAAAAAAGACCAAATACAGCCAAACTCCCCCTAAGGAGTGCAATCAATAAATAGAAATGTTTTTTCACCTATATTCCTCCCCCTTTGATAGCAATGCCAAAGAATCAAACAAAATATGAAAACTCTAAATCTCAAGGCCAATTAGTCCCCCTGAGTAGTAGCATTATTTCATCGATCTAGAGCAAAAGATATCTCTGATAATGCATACCGGACTGATGCACATGTGCATCAATTAAGTCTTTAACGGAGGTGTAGAAACCCCCAATCTATCTCTCAAATACTCAAATGATTCCCAAGACAAAGGTTTAGTGAAGATGTCTACTATCTGCTCTTTAGTGTACACATAAACCAATTTGACTTATTTTGCTTCCACCTTTTCCTTCAAAAAGTGATACTTGATTGATATGTGCTTAGTCTTGGAGTGAAATAGAAAATTCTTTGATAATTCAATAGCTGCAGAGTTATCACAATTGATAACAATCAGATCATTACAACTCACTAGTATATCCTTCAACATCTGCTTTATCCATAGAACTTGAGTACAATTGGTTGTGGCTGCAACATATTTAGATTCAGCAGTAGATAAAGAAATGCATGACTGCTTCTTGTTGATCTATGAAACCAACTTCTTTCTAAAGAAGAGCACTCCATCGGATGTGCTCTTCTAGTCATCAACATCACCTACCCAATCTGTATCTGTATATGCACATAAAGTAAATCCATCATCTTTAGGGTACCATAAACCATATTTAGTTGTACTTTGCAAATACCATGATATCCTTTTTATTGCACTATCATGATTTTCTCTTGGATTACTTTGAAATCTTGATACAATATTGACTGCATTCATTATATTTGGTCTAGTATGAGTTAAATATAGTGAACCAACAATCATGGATTTATATCTTGTAGAATTTATTAAAGGGGATACATCCTTAATTGACAAATTTTCACTTGTAACCATAGGAGTACTAATCAATTTAGAATTTTCCATACCAAATTTCTTCAACAATTCCCTTAGATACTTAGTTTGATAGATAAAGATGCCTTTGCCAGTCTGAATAATCTGCAAACCTAGAATTTTTTTTATTTCTCCAGTCATTGACATTTCAAATTCACTCTGCATATTATCAGAAAATTCCATGCACAATTTTTCTTCACCTCCAAAAATGATATCATCAACAAATACTTCAATAATCAGAATATCATCATTAGTGATCTTATAATATAGGTTACTGTTAGCATTACCTTTTATAAAATCAAGCTTCAAAAGATACTTATCCAGCCTTGCATACCAAGCTCTAGGAGCCTGTTTTAGTCCATATAGGTCTTTCCTTAATCTGCAAACCATATTTTTGTCATCTGTTAGTAAAAATCCATCAGGTTTCTCAATAAATACTTCCTCTTGAAGTTCTCCATTTAGAAATGCACACTTAACATCCATCTGATAGACCTTGTAGTTCTTATAGGCCGCATAAGCAAGAAATAGTCTAACAACTTCAATTCTAGCTACCGGTGCAAAAGTTTCACTATAATCAATTCCTTCCTTATGAGAATATCCTTTGCAAAACAATCTAGCCTTGTTTCTTACAACTTTTCCATCCTCACTCAATTTGTTTCTAAAACCCCATTTAGTTCCAATAACATTCTTATTTTTAGGTCGGGGAACTAAAGTCCAAGTATTGTTCTTTTCTATCTGATCTAATTCATCTTCCATAGCTTTCATCCAACATTCATCTTTACAAGATTCAATTATTGATGCCCGTTCAATCTGAGAAATGAAACATACCTCTTTATTTGCCAATCTTCTCCTTGTGGGTCAGTGCAAGAAGCTGAGTCCACTTTTTGGCCAAAAAGCCAAAAAGTAGAAGTGTTTTCCCTGATTTTTTAGATTTTGTCTCATTTGAGCTTAAATTTTGAAACACTTGGAGTTTGAATCTTGGAAAAAGTCAGTAATATAAAAGATAGCCCTTAGAGTGTACTTTCCAAATATGTAATTTATTTTAATATCCACATAATAAAAAATAATGTTTGGAATGGAGTTCTAAAAACTATGTTTTAAAAATGCATGTTTGAGGACCATACCATGCATGTGTACGACCCACACTTTTTGACACAATTAAAATTATTTTCTCAATCTGTTTTGGGAAATGGTTTGTAACACACTGAAGATTGATGAGCATATTTTTCTATATATTTTTTAAAAATATTTTATTTTTAATTAATTTTTTAATGACCATAATTATCTTTTTAAAAATTTGACATGTACAACCCACATAATTTGACGTAAACTTAACATTTTTTTATTTTATTTTATTTTAAATAGAAAATAATTTTGTGTAGATTGATGACATATAATTTTGTTTTCAAAATTCATTAAAATAAAAAAAGTTATTACATTAATAAAATTAGTTAATATTTCAAGTTTATGGACCTGATTTAGTATAAATTAAATGAAAAATAGTTAAAATAATTAATTTTTAAATAAATTTACCATATTTAGAATCTAGACAGTATAATCTGAAATGGGTTTTAATTTTGTATAAAAATTCTGTAATTACAGGCATGTAAACTATTTCATAAGTTCGTATTTGTGCTTTCATTCATGGAGATTTGAATTTGCAGGTCCATGTCTTAGGTGTGGCCATCCCAGGCCTATCCTGGGCCTAATCCCAAGCTAAGTGTTGGGTTGTGGAATCAACTTCCACAAGACGAGGCCCCATTTTCAAACAAGGGCGGCTTATGGAAAAAAAGGGTAAAATACGATTTAGAAATGGGGGCCCATTTTTAACGGGCCCCCATTTTTAAGAGTGCATTTTCCAACACATGGACTTCTGCAAATTGATGACTCATTATCTTGCACTTGCCCTCATCATAACTCCCATGTTTTTGTCTCCAATGATCTAATTTCCAAAATAATTTAGCCTTACATAGCTTGGTGTTTTTTGATTTTCAGGTTCTTTGTGCTTCTCTTTAGTTACAGTTGATTTTTTTGATGATGTCGGGGTAACTGGTTAAGTATTTTGTTCCGGTACAGGAACTACCGGTTCAATTCTGATCATTTCCACTACCGGTTCACTGTCATAAGATTTAGCTTGGTCTTTGTACTACCCATCCACTTTCAGATTAACGCTCTCGACAATTCTACGCAATCTTTTGTTATAACATCTATATGCTTTTCTTTTAGTTGAATAACCAAGAAATATTCCTTCATCACATCTAGGGTCGAACTTTCCAATGGAATCATCTCTCTTGATATAACACTTATTTCCAAAGATTCTGAAAAACTTAAGAGTAGGAGAATGACCAAACCATAATTCAGAAGGTGTCTTACCGGTATCCCCTTTGGTATGAACTTTGTTGAATTTATAAACTATTGTACTTACTGCTTCTCTCCAGTAGATATGAGGAAAAGTAGCTTCCATCATCATGCTTTTGGCTGCATCCAAAATGGTTATGTTCTTTCTTTTCACAATGCCATTCTGCTGAGTTGTCCGAGGTGCAAATAACTATCTCCTAATGCTACTTTTCTCACAATAACTATTAAATTCATCGGATGTGAATTCGCCACCTTGATCCGATCTTAGACACTTGATTTTCATTCCTGTCTCAATCACAACCATAGCTTTAAAGATCTTGAATTTCTCAAAAGCTTCAGATTTCTCCCTTAGAAAAGCAACCCACACCATTCTAGAATAGTCATGAATGATTAACATGAAATATCTATCTCCTTGAAAGATTCTTGTATTAGCAGGACCACATAGGTCAGTATGAATCAAATCAAGAACATCATTATATTTATCAAGGATTCTCTTAAAAGAAGTTCTGATTTACCAGATTATGAAGCTTCACAATATTAGGTAAATCTCTAACTACCTTAGTTGAACTGATCTATAGAATGTAATCCAAATTTACATGACACGAGCTCTTATGCCATAGCCAACTTTGTTGGCATATGTGCAGAGTATGATGACATGGTTATACTGTATGTTGTCATTGATGTCAATATGTTGAGTGAACCAGTATATTGAAGTTAAGCAACTGACAAAGAAAATCGGTATGATGTTGTGAACCGACATATGTGAAAAAGTGAAGCGGTATGCTTGTCCAAGTGAACCAGTATGTCAAAAAGAGAACAAGAGAACTGGTATGATGTTGTGAACTGGAACAGGTATGTCAGAACGTGAACCAGTATATGAAATGAGTTGTATCAAGGGTTCATATGGCATGACTACCAGTTGGTAGTCTCAATCTCGGGGTTTCCGATTGAAGTGTTCCAAGCCTATGTAATTCAATTGATGACATTGTGTGATGAGTTAGCATTGTAATGGAGATCAGATCATGTTGCCACGTTAGCCTTGTGCGCATGAAGGATCTTGCATGAAGGAGATTGATCCTATCTACCTCAGGAATGTGCGAAGTCTCTGTAAATAGTGGAGAACGCGTGATGGGTTATCGCCTCCATGAAGCAGTGAAGAACGAACGATGGAGAAAGTCTTGAGATATATTCAAGACCGTTGTATTCAAATGCAAAGTGTTCAATGGTCAGGATTGAACTGTCTAAATTTCTCAACCTAAGTGTTTAGGGTTTAGGGTTTATGCTACCGACCTATCTGTTTCCTACAAGGTCAATGTGGTGTTTCATGCTGAGGTTGTTGGCAAATGTTGTGTGTGTATCTAAGTGCAGAGATACATGATTCTTGCCATACCAGTTGAGAGGATTGATCCCTGCATAGTGTGTGTGCAGAAGGAAGGAACTAAAATAGATCTACATTGGCATTGAGTGCTATCACCAGATCATTGTGATACCTGTTGATCTCTAACCACTTCAACAGTTGGAAAATCCCTTAACAGGGTAGCTTTAACCAGCTTGCTGTAAATCCTTTAACAGGGTGACTCAAAGCCATTGAGTTCATAAAATCCTCTAGCAAGGTAACCTCTAACAGGGTTTAACCCTTAATCGGGTATTCCAGCTATCCCTTAACTGGGTGATCCCTAACAGGATTGGTTCCTAATAGAACCTATTGTAACAGTCTCTAACCGGACTAGGCTCCTAACAAAGCGGACTTCTAAAGAGTTCAAAAATAGCTTGTGGGTATTCATCCCCACCATGGTTTTTCCTAGTTGGGTTTCCATGTGAAAAATTTGTGTGTCATGTGTGATGTCTCTTTCATGTGATGTTTTGTTATTTTCTGTTTAGTGGTAAATTATGGTGATCTAGTAAATCATTGTATCTCTGATGATAGATTATCTATTTATGCATAAGGACAAAGTGGAAATGAGGGAGTAGGTTCTATGGACAGCTAAGAAGATCGACCGGTTCATGTCTTTCATAGTTGCATTATGTTTAACTAGTAGTAATCTGGTTCAGACCAATGTTAGTGATTGCCAGTGGTTCATAGTCTGCAGTCAAACCAGTTAAGGAAACATTTTTGTGCCTGTACTGATTCACCCCCCCCTCTGAGTACTGGTTTGGTACTCACTATTCATCATTGAGTTATCAATTGGTATCACAACATCCTTCTAGGTCCCCTATGTTGTAAGCTTAACCACTTGAGGGAAAGATCCTACTGAAATGATGAAGAGGGAAGGTCCCAAGTTCAATAGAGATAATTTCAAAATATGGAAGGACAAAATGAAGATATATATTAAAAGCATGGGTGCTCAACACTGGAGCTAAGTTGAGAATGCTTATGTTGTCCCTACCGGTACTCTCACTGATGATCAAAGAAGAGAAATCCAGGAGAATGGGCAAGTAATGGAAGCTCTTATCAGCAACCTTTCTGATATTGAGTTTATTGATGTTCAGGAAAAAGAAAATCCCAAAGTATGGGATACTCTTGAGAATATCTATGGCGATGATGAGCATGTAAAACAAGCTAAGGTAGAAAGCCTTAGAGGAAATTTTGAAGACATGCGGATGGTTGAAGGTGAGACCATTCAACAATATGGAATAATAATCAAGACTATTGTTAGGGACATCAAGAGTGCAGGAGGTAAAATAGATGATGCCATTGTTGTTAGCAAAGTCTTGAGATCCTTATTACCGGTCTATGCAATAAGGGTTGCATCTATTCAAGAGTTGAGGTCAATAGACAAGACTAAGGTATCCCTAGACTCCATCATTGTAAAATTGACTACTTATGAGTTAAACAGTTTTGATGGTAGTATCCAGAAGACTGAATCAACCTTTAGAGCATCAACTACACCATCTAGAAAAGGCAAAGAAGCAAGCACCAGCGGTGAACCAAGACAGAGTAGAGAAATGGATGATGAGGAGATTTTGATGGAATTTGAAGCTCTTCTTGCCAAGAGACTTCCTAAGGGAACCGGTAAATATAGAGGTAAACTCCATTTGAAATGCTTTTCTTGTAACCAGATAGGACACATTGTTGTAAACTGTCCAAATGGTGATAGCAAGGACAAACTAGAAAAGTTCAAGAAGTTCAAAGGAGGAAACCGGAGAAACTGTTTTGTGGCAGTTGATGAAGGTGTCACTAATGAGGAATCGAAAGATGAAGAAAATGAAGATATTGTGTTTGTTGCTATCAAGGAAGATGTGTCAAACAAGAAGGCTCTTGTCTCCCGCTTTGATAATTCTAGTGAGTGGATTATTGACAGTGGTTGTTCTCACCATATGACTGGTGATCGGAGTAAGTTTCTATCTCTAGAAGAGTATGATGGTGGTGTTGTCCATTTTGGTAATGATGCACCATGTATGGTCAAAGGCAGAGGGTCCATCTCTCTGAATGGAAAGAGCAGTGCTGACAATGTGTATTGGGTAGATGGTCTTAGACACAACCTTTTGAGTGTTGCCCAGCTGAATGATAGTGGACTCACTTTGGAATTGAAAAATGGAGTGTAAGAATGGTGAATTGATGGCCACTGGTATGCAGACCAAAGGGAACCTATTTCAGTTGAATGCAAATGTCAGTACATGTCTTATGGCCAAGTTTGATGATAGCTGGATATGGCATAGGAGACTTTGCCATGTCAACTTTGATAACATTGTGAAGGCCAGCAAGATCAAGGCAGTTAGAGGATTGTTGGTGCTGTGCAAACCATAAAATCCTTTGTGCAGAGAGTGTCAACTGGGGAAAATGTCTTCCTCAACTTTCAAAGGTAAATCTTTCATTGCAGACAATTTACTTGATCTTGTGCATACTAATTTGTGTGGTCCTATGAAAACTAGGAGTGTGCAGGGAGATAGGTATTTTATGATTCTTATAGATGATTGCTCAAGAATGATGTGGGTCACATTCTTGAAGGACAAGTCTGAAGCCTTTGGAAAGTTCAAAGCTTTTAGAGAACTGGTAGAAAAGGAAAGCAGTAGGAGAATCAAATGCCTTAGAACTGATCAAGGAGGGAAATTCACTTCTGGTGAATTCAACAAATACTGTGAAGAGAATGGCATCAAGAGGCAACTGTCTGCCCCCCAGACTCCACAGCAGAATGGCTTAGCAGAGAGGAACAACCGGATTGTGGTTGAAGTGGCTAGAACTATGTTAATCCAAGGAAAGGTTGCTCACACCTTTTGGAGAGAAGTGGTGAGCACTATAGTCTACACAATGAATCGGGTACTCATCAAGAAAGTTAAGGATAAGACTCCTTATGATAACTGGACCGGTAAGACACCAGTGGTAAGCTACTTTAAAGTATTTGGTAGTGAATGTTATATCAAGAGGAGTGAACATCAGAGCAAGTTCAATGCAAAATGTGATGAAGGAATATTCCTAGGATATTCCACCAAAAGTAAAGCTCTCAAATATTTCAATAATAGGACTCAGAGAATCATTGAAAGCATCAATGCTAGGGTTGATGAAAACTCTGAGAAACCGGAGGTAACTGGCAGTGAGCAAGTAGGAGATGAACCAGTAGTAACCTTCTGGGAACCGGTTGCAAATCAGCATAGTACCAGTAATTATGCTCCTACATCGATAGGTGTTGATGCTGATGAAGATGAGGATGATGAAGAAAAGCAAGAGGAAGCTGTTAAGAATATACCTAGGTATGTCAAACTCAATCATGATCCAAAGCATATCATAGGAGACAAAGATGCAGGAATTCTTACGAGAAGAAAGGTCAAAAAAAGCTCATGTATGATCTTTGAATTTGAGCCTAAATCATTCAAAGAGGCACATAAAGATGAAGACTGTATCAAGGCTATGGAGGAGGAACTTGATTAGATAGAAAAGAATAGTACATGGTCTTCGGTACCCAGATCGGAGCATAAAAATGTCATTCGCACCAAATGGGTTTTCAGAAATAAGCTAAATGAGGATGGCACAGTGGTAAGGAACAAAGCCAGACTAGTATGTAAAGGATATGCCCAAGAAGAAGGGTAAGGCTATGGAGAAACCTTTGCTCTAGTAGCAAGATTGGAAGGTGTTCGTATGCTTCTTGCATATGCAACTTTTAAAGGATTCAAGGTATACCAAATGGATGTAAAATCTGCATTTTTAAATGGAATACTTGAAGAGGAGGTGTATATAGAGCAACCAGATGGGTTTTCTCTATTAGAAGATAATGACATCGTGTGTAGGCTACATAAAGCCTTATATAGACTGAAGCAGGAACTAAGAGCATGGTATGAACGCTTGCACTCCCATCTTGTGAATATTGGATTTAAAAGAACAAGTGAAGATAGCAATATCTACTTGAAATCAAAAGGAGATCATATTCTGATATGTGAAGTATTTGTTGATGACATAATCTTTGGTGGAGATGACAGGATGACTCATGACTTTGTAGATGAGATGAAGAAGGAATTTGAAATATCACTCATAGGGGAGATTAAGTTCTTCATTGGACTATAGATTCAGCAAATGAAAGATGGAATCTTTATTACTCAGTCCAAGTATATCAAAAAGGTGTTGAAGACCTTTCGCATGGAAGACAGCAAACCGATTGGTACACCAATGGTGATCAGTTGTAAACTATCAAAAGAAGATGACTCAGCATTGGTAAATGAGAAGGAATACCGATCAATGATTGGTAATTTGCATTATGTAGTGCATAGCAAACCAGACATTGCACATGCAATGGGTATTACCGCTCAGTTTCAGAAAAGCCCAAGAGAATATCACCTGGTAGCAGTCAAGCAGATTCTTAGATATCTGAAGGGAACTATTGACTATAGATTATGGTATCCATACAATGATGATTTCAACCTAAAAGTGTTCATAGATGCTGATTGGGTTAGTAATGTGGATGACCGAAAGAGCACAACTGGTGGTGCATTCTTTCTTGGTGGTAGATTGGTCTCATGGATGAGTAAAAAGCAGAGTTGTATCTCTCAGTCTACAACAGAAGCGGAGTATGTTGCAACTTTTATGAACTGCACCCAGACTATTTGGATGAAGCATGTATTGAATGGCTTCAAAGTTCTTGTATCTAAACTAGTAAGTATATTCTATGACAATACAAGTGCAATTAACAGTTCCAAGAATCCGGTTTTACATGCTAGAACCAAGCACTTTGAACTCAAGTATCATTTCTTGAGGGAAAAGGTTCAAAACAAAGAGGTCGTAATGGAACATGTTTCCAGTAAGGAGCAGTTAGCAGACATATTCACCAAGCCTCTACCGAAGGCTACATTTACCCATTTGAGAGGTGAATTAGGGGTGCTGCCCCTTCAAGAGGTAAATTAAAGGTATGTGCTCCACATCAGTTAGGTCCTACATTGATATATCTCTTTTGGATTGATGCGTTGAAGGATGCTACTCCTTAGGGGGAGCAACATAGTGGAACAAGGCAGCTTGTGCCTCCACTTTGGCATTGTTGTCAAAGGGGGAGAAGATGTGATGGAGAACAGATATCTGCAACTTAGGGGGAGAAGATGTGAAGCGAAGAGATATCCTTGTATCTTGCCATCAATGCCAAAGAGGGAGATTGTTGGCATATGTGCAGAGTATGATGACATGGTGATACTATATGTTGTCATTGATGTCAATATGCTAAGTGAACCGGTATATTGAAGTTAAGCAACTGATAGAGAAAACCAGTATGATGTTTTGAACCGGCATATGTGAAAAAGTGAAGTGGTATGCTTGTCCAAGTGAACCGATATGTCGAAAAGAGAACAAGAGAACCGGTATGATGTTGTGAACTAGAACCGGTATGTTAGAACATGAACCGGTATATGAAATGACTTGTATCAAGGGTTCATATGGCATGACTACCGGTAGGTAGTCTCAGTCTTGGGATTTCTGGTTGAAGTGTTCCAAGCCTATGTAATTCAACCGATGACTTCATGTGATGAGTTAGCATTCTAATGGAGATCAGATCATGTTGCCACGTCAGGCTTGTGCGTGTGAAGGATCTTGCATGAAGGAGATTGATCCTATCTACCTCGGGAATGTGCGAAGTCTCTGTAAATAGTGGAGAATGCGTGATGGGTTATCGCCTCCGTGAAGCAGTGAAGAATGAACGATGGAGAATGTCTTTAGATCAGTTCAAGACCATTGTATTCAAATGCAAAGTGTTCAATGGTCGAGATTCAACCATCTAAATTTCTCAACCTAAGTGTTTAGGGTTTAGGGTTTATGCTACCGACCTATCTGTTTCCTATAAGGTCAATGTGGTGTTTCATGCTGAGGTTGTTGGCAAATGTTGTGTGTGTATCTAAGTGCAGAGATACATGATTCTTGCCATACCAGTTGAGAGGATCGATACCTGCATAGTGTGTGTGCAGAAGGAAGGAACTAAAGCGGATCTACATTGGCATTGAGTTCTATCACCAGATCATTGCGATACCTATTGATCTCTAACCACTTCAACAATTGGAAAATCCCTTAATAGGGTAGCTTTAACCAACTTGCTGTAAATCCTTTAACAGGGTGACTCAAAGCCATTGAGTTCATAAAATCCTCTAACAAGGTAACCTCTAACAGGGTTTAACCCTTAACTGGGTATTCCAGCTATCCCTTAACTGGGTGATCCCTAATAGGATCGGTTCCTAGCAGAACCTGTTGTAACAGTCTCTAACTATACTAGGCTCCTAACAGAGTAGACTTCTAAAGAGTTCAAAAACAGCTTGTGGGTATTCATCCCCATCGTGGTTTTTCCTAGTTGGGTTTCAACGTGAAAAATTTGTGTGTCATGTGTGATGTCTCTTTCATGTGATGTTTTGTTATTTTCTGTTTAGTGGTAAATTATGGTGATCTAGTAAATCATTATATCTCTGATGATAGATTATCTATTTATGCATAAGGACAAAGTGGAAATGAGGGAGTAGGTTGTATGGAAAGCTAAGAAGATTGACCGGTTCATGTCTTTCATAGTTGCATTGTGTTTAACCGGTAGTAATTTGGTTCGGAATAGTGTTAGTGATTGCCAGTGGTTCACAATCTGCAGTCAAATCGGATCAGGAAAAGTTTTTGTGCCTGTACTGATTCAACCCCCCTCTCAGTACTGGTTTGGTACTCACTATTCATCATTGAGTTATCAAACTTTCATTAATATGTGCAATCAAATATGTCTTTTCACTGGAGTTCAAATGAAAGATGCTACCTTTTGTCTGTGTACCAGTTGGAATTTCCAATCCTGATTTGCTAATGATTTTGCACTTTCCATCCTTGAATTGTAATTGAAATCCTTTGTCTACCAACTGTCCTACACTCAAAAGATTATGCTTCATACCTTCAACATAATAGACATTATTAGTGTTATTCTTACCATCCAATGAAATGGTTCCTCTTCCTTTGATCATGCATGCTTTGTTATTACCAAATCTAACTTGACCACAATCAAATTCTTGTAGGGTTAGAAAATTTTCTTTATCACCTGTCATATTATGAGAACATCCATTGTCTATTACCCATTCATCTTTGTCTTCAAATTTTTCTGCAAGGGCCTTTTCTTCATTTTTGATAACTTGCTCTGTATCATCTTCCTTCATAGCATAAAATACCTAGTCTTTTCCATTGTCGGATCCACTAACTGAACCTCTTGTTGGTTCTTCCTTTGAGTCATCAGTTACTCCTTCCTCATCAGCATAGTAACATGATTTGTTTTTGTTTCTCCTGTACTTATTCTTGATCTAATATTCAGGGTTACGCTTAAAAGATCTTCTTGCTCATTCTTCCAATTTTGAATTCCTTTCAGGACATCTAGATGCAAAATGACCTATCTTATTACATGAAAAACATTTGAAAGGATATTTTCCTTTATACTTACTTCCTAACAGACCTTTAGGCATCCTTCTAGCAAATAGTGCTTCAAGTTTCTCAAGCTCTTCACCTTCTTTCCCAATCTCTTTGGATTCCTTTGCATACAAAACTTTCCAATCTTGCTTTTCGGTTGATGATGTAGAAGCCTTAAATTCACAGTATCATTCTTTGTAGCTCCTAGAGGATCAAATTCCTCAAGCTAAAAAGAATATATCTTCCCAACAAGAGTATGTCTATTGACAGAAGAATTACGCATGGTTCTTAGCTCATTAATTATAGTTACCTTCATCTTATATGCTGGTGGAAAAACCCTTAATACTGAGTTATTTCCCAAATTTCCTTTCCAATGCATCTTAAATGAGTCTCCATCCAAATCTTCCATACTCCATATTTGTTCCATCAATCCTAGGGCCGTCCTTCTGGAAAATAGGAGCTGAACTATTAGTTGCCATAACATCTTCTTCAAGAGGTTAAGCTTTTGCAAAAAGAGGACCAGGCTCTGATACTAATTGTTAGGATAACTAGTGAACAACTGAGAGGGGGGGGGGGCTGAATCAGTTGTTAATAGATTATGTGAATTAAAGCACTTAAAACCTTATATCGATATAATTGATTAAGCATTAAAGCATAAATTAAATCTAGAGAATCAATACCATGCAACCATAACACATAACACCATTATTTGTACGTGGAAAAACTCAATGAGGAAAAACATGATGGGAAACCTAACCCATAGTTAGATGATACTTATGTAGCAAATATATTATTACAATAGGGGCATGCACATGCAGGAAGGCACACTGCCTAGAGCGCACTGCTCATCACAAGGGAGTCTCACTGACTACAGACATGTCAACCACCTCAAGATGTTTGGACTACAATGCAAAGAGAAGAACTGGCGGTGATAGAATCAAACATGCCAGATTACAGTTCTGATTAATCTCAATACTGAAGGTCTAAAACCTCTTACATAAACCCAACTTGGTCACCTATGATCGATGAAATCCTCTGCACAAATATTATTACATTATTCGCTCCTTGCCATTCCCATATATGATCTACAATGGGATCTTACATACATTTATACCAACCCTAGACCTAACCAGTTACGTCAGCCACATAAATGATAATTCAATAGATCCATTACATAATCCTAAAATAAAATCATAACACATGTCAGCCTAAGGCCAAACAAATATCATCCAATCAATAAAACATCCCGAAAGCGCATTAGAGGATGCACCAAGATGTTTCCTGCAAACTGGTCCATAGCCTAGATAGCATTGGACCTAAATTAGATCCACACATGCCAGAGAAATGACATGAATCAGTTGAGGCATGAAAATGACAACCATCAGCATCCTGAATCCCTTCTAGAAGCTACACCAACACCACTTATGTATTACATCAAAGATCTTCAATAAAGCTCTGCCGATCAAACCCTTACTGAACCTATAAAGCAAGCTTACTATAACATGAGATATCATCCAATCATCAAGTCAATACCAACTGATTGAAACATACTTCAGAAGCATATGAAACATCCATACAAACTTATTCTATCAACCAGATCATACCCATGACAATTAACTGATTATCTTCCGAATCAATCCTTCTACTGGAAGTGAAAGTGTTGACATCAATGCAACACATAATAAATTCCATCATGTGGCCAACATAAACAAGAAGATTGGAATTTGATGGATTATATCTATAATTATTTATTAAGACTATCTCTTGCTAATCCTATCCTCCTAAATGTTAATGAAGAGAAGATTGCACAAAATTTTTGGAATGAACTTACTTAGATTTATCAAGCTAAATAATTGATAAATAAATTATTTTTGAGAAAAAAATGCATTCTTTGGAGAAAGGAAGGAGGATATTTCAAATATCATTTAAATGTCTTCAACATTCTTGTTACCTAGTTGAGCTCTATAAATATAAAAATAAAGGATGGGGATCATTGTATGAATTAATTGGGTTCATTTACAAACTCATGGGACCACATTATTATGGCTACTAGGAGCACTACTACCAACTGGAAGATGGATGAGATGGTTGTATCATTACATTCTAACAAGATGCTAATAATTTTTTTCAAAAGAAATAAAGAGGCCCTAGATTTTTATGGCAAAACATGTTGCGGGTATGGAGTAGTGTGTTGTGATTGATTTCAACCTATGATACACTTGTATGAAAAATAATAAAAACTTTAAGAAACCCACCCTAAAAAATGGTGCAAAATATTGGTTTTTTTTTGTTTTTTATTAGAGTAAAACAAGTGTTTCCAGGACCCGAAACCCAAACTAGAAAAACTAGTCACAAGGACAAACCAGATACCAAGCCATAATGGGCCAGGAGTAGCATAAAACAGAAAACAAGGTCAAGCCACCCAAAAACTACATAATATTGTTCGACATTTGAACTGACTTAACATTCTTATCAATAACATTGTTATTAATCTCAGCTAAATCCTCCATAATGTTAGCATTGACCTACTTACCTTTCTCCCTACTATGAGTGTGAGTTGATTGTCCTAGAGTGGCATGAGTATCACCCTCTAGATTAGGCACTTTCTCCTTTACTTTTCCACAAACCAAAATGGAAGGGGAAGCATGCGTAGTCGAGGGGGAAACATTGAGGGATTGAGATTTTTATTAATTATCCAAAGACCCTCCATGTTGTTTGTCATGGAAATCCTACTAATAGCAATAACTTCTCATAGTTTCTCATCTATCTTTTCCATCACCATCTCTAGGTTCATGGTTTTCTCTTCATGGTCAATCTTCATCACCTTCACATCCATAACTATCTTCCTATTGAGATTCAACAAGTTGTTTGCATTTTCTGAGGAGGGGGTGTTCATTGTGCTATGTCCAGAGGTTAGGTCATTAATTTTGCATATGAACCTTGAAATCTCGGCAACCACCCATATGAAGAAATTTTTTTGTCCATCCATTGCTTCCTTAACCACTTTTTTTCCTCCCCCTACATCCACAACCAAGGATCCCATGTTCTTACCTGTCAAGGTTCCCTTTTCAACTTCAATTGGGATTTCAATTTAGAAATCCATATCATGTTGTTTATCATCAAATATTGGTGAGTGTCTTCTTTGCCCTTATGTTTCTTCTTCTTGGAAGCCTTGTTGCCTTGAGTGGACACTGGAAGGGGGGAATAAGATTTTCTTTTCCCACCTGACATAGAGCCCTTCTCAATTTTCTTTCTTTCACCTAATGGGCATGGGCACACAAGTTCCTTACTTTTCTTAGAAGACACAAGGCTTAAGGAGTTAGGGATGATCTCCTTGGATGGAATATAGTTAGAGTCCCCCTTGTCTAAGATTTCTTTTTTGGTTTCATACCCAGTTCCCTTAGCAGAGTGGAAAGCCTCTTCATCAGAGGATTCAGACTCCACAAACTCATCAATATAATGCCAATGAATATTCTAGGAATAATGGATGTAATTCTTTCTAGAGGTTATGGGTGTGGCTTAATAATGAGAGATTTATCATGATCCATAATCAAAAGGATTAACCCCTCATGAAGAATAAGGGAGCTTCATTTTTTCAAATGGGAATTAACACTATTGATCAAAGATGACAGTAGGTAAAAAGGGAGATAAATAGACCTATCATGACTGAAATGATTCAAAATAGTAAATGGATAGGTAAAAATACTCTTATAGTGGTCATCTAAGGTTATGTACCTCATGATCACTTCTGTGATATTCACCCATAAAGACTTGCGATCCTTGCAATTCTATACTCCATCCTTTATGCAACAAACTTTAGCCCTTTCATTTTTTTTGAAGAAAATATCAAGAGCTTCCTCCATGGCTTTCCTATCCCTATAGAATCTTCTCCCATTCATGAGCATCCTAGTGACCTCCGCAATGAGGGTTTCATCAACCACAAATTCTCCTCCAAAAACTTGCAAAGTGTCATTCTTCCAGTTGTTGATAAAAAGATGAATAGCCTTAGGGTCATGGCCATGAATTTTTTCAATATAGGGAGTAATCCCTTCACCCTATATCTCACACGAAGTGGGTTCCATTCTATTTCGATCACCACCCATCTTGGTCAAACAAGCCAATCTGTGAGCACCCCACAAAAGGCCACTGGACACCAAAATACAACAAAGAACAAAAGAAAAGATTCTAGACTAGGTAAGAGAAAAAAATTGCCTTTCCCAACAACATTATGATGTGGCTTCCTTATCCCTTTCTTCTAAGTATGCGAAAAATTACTGCATAATTAATAGTTGGATAGCCCCCAATTCAACATGAACTTCTATAATAATAAATGAGGTTTTTAATCTCTACATGGATAATATCATGGGTCCCCCACCACTTAATACTAGTCTACATAACTCTAAGATTGGCCAAGCCATTAGCCACTTTATTTCCTTCTCAAAAGATATGGGAAATTTTTAAATTATCAAGGGATCTTAGCATCCCTAAAGTATATTCAATTAAAGTCTTTATAGTCCAACTAGGAATTTGAAAGACAAAAAGGTAATTAACAATTTTGAGGGAATCACTTTTCAACCATAATCTTTTATAGTTCTCTCTCATAGCCAACTTTATACCAATGTAGCAAGCCATAACCTCAGCATAGTGGTTTGTCTAGGTTCCCAAAAGGAGTACCACCACCAAGACAAACCTACCATTGTGATCATAATCCACTCCCCCATATCTAGTGGGCCTAGGGTTCCCCTTAGCCATCCCATCAATATTGATTTTAATCCAACCAGAGGAGGGGCATTCCACACCACCTAGTCCATACTCTATTTGAAACCCTAAATAGGGAGAGAAATATCTCATTCAAGACACCAATAACAAGCCACCAAAAAATTCAAAGGGGATAGAAAGATCTTAAAAGAAGAGCCCTTATTACGGAAAGCCATGAAGAAATTTTCCTTGATTTCATTTTGAATTCTAACAACAAGGAGAGGAGCAGGGCACTCTGAATTCATAAAGATTTTATTCTTTCTCTCTTTTCAAACTCCCCAAGAAATGTTGGGGAAAATAAGTGACCATAACAACTTGAGAGAAGGGTTCGAGGAGGGATAAATCTATTGGAACCAACAATCCACTAAAGTAGCAAAAACCACCTAATCTAAAGACCAGAGATTAAGAAAATGGGACCAAATCTCCCTCACATAGGTACAATCCATTAGGAGATAAGCCAAATCTTCAACATTCTCTTTACATAGGTAACATCTGTTGGGTATGGACATACCCCTCTTGCAAAGATTATCAATGGTAAGAATTTTTTTCTATACTAGGAGCCAAAAGAAAATATTGAATTTTGTCATCAGACCCGAGTTCTAGACAATGCTAGTGTCAAAAATAAGCCACACCTGAACCAATGATGGACTAGTCCAAGAGGGGCTAGTAGCTCAGTGGTAAAACACTCCAGTAGCGTATGGAAGGTCCTAGGTTTGAGTCCTAGCTGGTCCATGTCTCAACATGGTATTAGAGCCAGGTCCAGGCTAGGAGCCCCAAGCACACAAGAGGTGTCGCTTAAGGGGGGTGTTGGTTTTGGAAATAAGCCACACCCGAACCGATGATGGACTGGTCCAAGAGGGGCTAGTATCTCAGTGGTAGAGCACTCCAGTAGTGTATGGAAGGTCCTAGGTTTGAGTCCTAGCTGGTCCCTCTTGGACTAGTCCATCGTCGGTCTGAGTGTGGCTTATTTCCAACACCAACACCCCCCCTTAAGCCATACCTCTCGTGTTCTTGGGGCTCCTAGCTTGGACCTAGCTCTGATACCATGTTGAGACATGGACTAGCTAGGACTTGAACCTAGGACCTTCCATACGCTACTGGAGTTCTCTACCACTGAGCTACTGGCTCCTCTTGGATTAGTCCATTGTTAATCTGGGTGTGGCTTATTTCCAACACCAAAACCCCCCTTTAAGCCACACCTCTTATGTGCTTGGGGCTCCTAGCCTGAACTTGGCTCTAATACCATGTTGAGACATGGACCAGCTAAGACTCGAACCTAGGACCTTCCAACGCTGTTGGATCACTCTACCATTGAGCTACTATCCCCTCTTGGACCAGCCCATCATCGGTCTGGGTGTGGCTTATTTCCAACACCAATAGACGAGGGCCCAAAAAGGTTGAGGAGAAAGCACCTTAAGATATAAGCTGAAAGCATTAGAAACTAATAAGGTACCATTAGGAAAGCCATTCCATACCAATGCATTATCCTTAGGGACATCTGGGATATGTATAACATATTTAGCTAATGTTGAAGAGGAACAATAGATTAATCAACTCCACAAGATTAATCCACTTGTTATTATAAATGTAATCTGCAACATAGCAACCAAAACAATTCAGGCAAATATTCTTAAGATGTAAGGCCTAGCCTAATTGGGAAAGAGGAGCATCACCCCACCACCAATCATCCCAAAAAAGTATCTTCAACCCATTACAATATAATCAACAAAGACCTTTTAAAATAATAGACTTGGTTTTTGATAGGCCACTCCAAAGTGTAGAGGAAGAATCCAATAGTCTATCATCACCCAAAAAATTATGAAAGTTCTCGTAAAAGTTTAAAAATTTTTTGTTAATAGTGGAGATCCATTCATTGTTATCTCTCAAAGTTCTCTAGAGTTGTTTAGTGATTAGGGCTTCATTAAATTCATTGATCTTTCTAGTTGCTAGAACTCCACGATTTTTGTGTAAATAAACATGATCCCAAGCAACTAGATGCAATATTTTCTTGATTTCAGATCCAGTCCCAAAGAAGATTTTTTGTATAAGTTCCATTTGGGAGGCAAATTTATTCTAGATGTGAAAAAGATTCATAGCATACACTGAAAGATTATGTAAGGAATCTTTAATTAGTTCAATTTTTCCAAGTTGAGTAAGGAGAGCTCATATCCATCTTGCAAGTTTCACTTGAAATCTATCAATAAGGCTAGACCAAAAAGAATCAACGGTATGGCTAATGCAAAGGGGGAGCCCCAAATGGATGGAAGGAAGTGAAGTAATCTGGCAACCAAGAATATGAATAGTTTTATCCTATCTCCACTCTAGAGTATTTGAAAATAAAATAGAGCACTTGGGAAGATTGATGTTATGACCAAAATCCTCTTCATACTGCAATAGAAATTTCTTAATATTCCTCGGATTCAAAATAGAGCTATCACTAAGCAAAATAGTATCATCAACAAAGTTCTAATGAGAACAAGCCCTCGAAGAAGAGAATGCGAACAAGTCTTTGAGATTACCAATAAAAACATCCTGCTCGATAAGGCTGTTAAGAGATTCCCCCATGAAGATGAACTAGAAGGAAGAGATAGGATCTCCTTGTTGTAATCCTATAGACACCTGAAAAAATCCAGAGGGTGAGCCACTAACAATGAGAGATAATTTAGGAATGGTAACAAGTTGAGAGATCAATTACAAAAAGTGACTCCAAAAACCAAAGGCTTACAAAACCTTGAAGATAAATTGCCAATTAACTCAATCATAGACCTTGAGGAGATCCAATTTCAGGAGAAAACTAGTCTTTTGTTTATCAAAAGGGAGTGGATATTTTCATGCATAGTAAGAATAGAATCTAAAATTTGATCCCATAATAATGGGTTACACTTTTTGGCCAAACTTGACACTAAAATCAACCGTTTGCATCATATTTTTACTTTCTAAAACCTATAGCAACTAAACCATAAGAATGTGAAGATGAAGTAAACTACTAATTTGTGAGATTTTTCAATATAGATTCGGAATATATTTTTAGAAAAATAGTTAAAAATTAATTGTCCATATTTTAATGTAACTTTAAATATCTCAATATTTATAGTAATTAACATTTTTAGAAGTAACACTTATTTGGTAATGCATAACATTTTTTATAGCAAGAAGGAAATTGTCATTTTTGAAATATAGAACTGTCACACGAATATGTATTGAATGGATACATTTTCATATTGCTACATATATATTTTTTTAGTTAATTTTTTAAGACAGAGAAATTGTAATTTGGACAAAGGTGTATTTCGTAATGCATAACTTTTTTTGTATGTATTTGAATTAACTTATTCTTTTTGTGTTAAAATGACAATATCAATACATAGGGAAAAGATATTTTTTACAATTTTGTTTTCTATTTTTCTATTTTTCCACATGTGTGAAACACAATCCTTAATGTTAGATGGAAAAATTACATTCCTAAAAAAAAAAACATAAATATATTAATGAAATTAAATATATTGAAAATTATACTATTTGGAAAGCTTATAATAAGGACTAAATACTTAAAAAATAAAACTTCTAAATGAATTCATTTTACCCCACAATCGCTAATGTAAAAGTTATTTTTAGCAACATTTTGATAGGTGCAAAGGAGACTCCATTGCACATATGATTTAGAAGTAGAGAGGTTTTATCCAAGAAATTCTGATCTAAGAGCCTTTGATATAACTCTCCTCAATTAATTGCTTCAAATGGGACCTCTTAAAGCTTAAATAATTATATTTTCTAAAAAAAGTATGATTTAAGCAAAAATCAGTATATACCAAAAAGTGTTACCTAGTATTGTGGGATCACCCTAATATAAATTTTGGTGCTCCAAAAAAAACCCATTTTGTTGGAAGAAATCAACCGCAAAAGAAGACCTTTTAACCTCATCACCAAAATTTTGGAAAAGATTTTATATAAAGAATTAAATAAGCTAATAAGGTTAAAATATTGGAAATGATTTGCACTAGCTTTCTTAGAAATATGGAAAAGGAAAGTGGCATTAAGTTCCTTAAGGAGTAGGTGAGAGCCAAAGGATTCCTTAGCAGCTCCAATAATATCCCTAACAATAATATCCTAGAACATTTTGAAAAAAAACACATTGAGAAAACATCTGATTTCAAGGCCTTATTAACTTCAAAGGAGAAGACAACAACACACACTTCCTCATTAGATGTAATCTTATATAGAAACCAGTTCATATCCTGTAACACTAAGCAAGGAATCCCCTTGAGAATATGCAATTGACTATCTTGCACAAGCATTTGATCAGGGAAATAATTGAGGAGAAAAAAAATTATGGTGGCAGTCATGATATCCTAATCCTTATCTAGCATAGCATTGTGTAGCATCGTAGAATTGCTCACGTTGTAATTTTAATCACATTTGGGGCCCTCACCTTAGTGGTCTCATCCTCATGCTTGATCCCGACCTACTTGTGCCTCTGTCATGCAACCAAGCTTATTTTTTCTATCTTGCACCATGCATGGCCCCTTGTTCCTGACCTAATTTGGGGTAGGACCAGTGCGCCATGCCTTGGTCCTACCTAATAAGGTCCCATTTTGACCCCTAGGCCTATCTCAAATTTGAGTGGGAAAAATCTCCTCATGTTGGCCCATGTTGGAAAATTAGAATGTTTGACGATAGGCAAGTATGTAAGGAGGTCTTCCCCTCTCATTTTGAGAGATAACAACATGGCATCATAACAAGCACAAGGAGAATATAGGCAAGCAAGGTGGAGAAGGCAAGGAGGCTACATCAAGCATTCTTAAAGGTCATATATTCTCCATTGGAACAACACTACATCATTCATTTGGAAGCATGTGTGTGTTAGGGTTTTTTCACATTCATGCCATTTCATACAACATATGTGATTGCATTCAAGAAGCAAAGCATCATTATTGGTCATTGCAAATCTAAGGTATACCTTTCCATTATTTACTTTAGTATTTGCAATATTTCATTCAAGGTTGATTCCTCAACAAGGGTTTGACTTAGGCAAATCCCTATTCCCATCACATTTCACTTCCCTTTCATCTATAGGAAATATGTGTGTGGCTATACTTATGGAAATAACCTTCAGACATAGAGATGGAAAAACCATTTTCGATGATCAAAAATTTTGCAGGACCAAGAGGGACATCCTGGTCCCTACACTCGATCCCTACTATTTTTTGGCAGTTTTTGTAGGGCAGTACTAAATCAGCTCATATGACTCAAATCCAGGTGCATAACAAAATCTCTAACTTGTAGCACACTATTTCCACATATTTTGTCTTCAATTTCAACATTCTACTTATTTTAACAATTCAACTTACAAAAGAGGACAACCCAAATCAATCTAATCCACTTAGTATTCAATCCTTGTCTCATTTAGGATTGGATCTAGTGGATTCCCTTCCCTCTTTTGAATATAAAGGTTTTCCAAGCGAAATTGATTTGGTGATTTCTCCCTCCTATGTTGCAAATTACCAGATCTAATTTTCCCCTTTACATTTTGGTGAACTGAACTCCTTACACCATTAATTCTAATTTTTGTTTTCAGACTTGAGTGTATACAATTTAAAATTCAAATTTTCATTTATAAGTTTGATTAAAAGTTTAGAGGTTAATTTCATTAAAACCCTAAGTTTTTTATTTCAAAATTGAGCTTGTGAATTGCTTAATTTTGGGTTAATTATTTCAAATCTGAGTGTTCTTTAATTTCAAAATTTGAAATTTTATCTACAAGAAAAATTTCACAATTAATTTTTAAAATTAAGTGGTTAATTTCAAAAACCCTAATTTTAAAAAATTTTAAAATTGAGCTTGTGGGTTGTTTAAATTTTGAATTTCCCTCTTCAAATTTGGTTTATAATTTCAATTCAAGTTGAAATTTGCAATATTAGATCAAATTTCAATCTCAAATTTAAATTTTAAAATTAAGTGATTATTTAAACAAACCCTAATTTTTAAATTTAAATTAATTTTGTGCATTTCCCAATTTTTCAATTTCTAAATTCCAGTTTTAGATCTATTTTTAAATTTAAATTTTAAAATTAAGTGGTTCTTTCTACAAGACCCTAATTTTGAATTTAATTTTCTTGTGGAAAATCTCAAATATAAATTTTAAAATTAAGTGGTTAATTAAACAAACCCTAATTTTAAATTTTAAATTAATCTTGTGCATTTTCCAATTTTTCAATTTCTAAATTCCAATCTTAGATCTATTTTCAAATTTAAATTTTAAAATTAAGTGGTTCTCTCTACAAGATCCTAATTTTTAGATTTAAATTAATCATTTGCATTTCCCAATTTTTCAATTTCCAAATTTCAATCTTAGAGCTAATTTAAAATTTAAAATTAAGTGTTAATTTTTCCAAGGCCCTAATTTAAAATTTAAATCTCTTGTGGACAATTTCAAATTTAAATTTTATAATTAAGAGGTTAACTAAAAGAGCCTTAATTTTTAAATTTAAATTTAAAATTCAAAAAGTGAAAGCATAGTGTTGTGTCACACTTTTAGCTAAGTGCGAGTGAAAAAGAAATCCTACTCGGCCGAGTCTGCGTGACGCCACATGGTGTCTACATGTAGGACATGTGTCGAGGTATACTCGGCCCTACATATACCCACCAACTACACTTAGCCCCCCATTTGTACAGTTCGAAATAGATGGAGCAAGAGGGGGGCTAAGATGTCTTTCAGCCGAGCAAGGTAGGGCCGAAATGCTTTTTTTCTTTTTTTAATTTTTTTTTGTTTTTTAATTGTTTTAATAATTTATATTTATAGATTTTTAATTTTTCAATTGTTTTAAAAATAATATGTATATATATTGTTTTAATTACATATAATTGAAAACATATAAAACCAAAACATATAAAACCAAAACATATACAACCAAAAAAATATACATCCAAAAAAATATATAATTACAAACAATATAAGAGAATATAATTTACAAACAATCTCTCTAATTATATTCAGGCATCCATGTATCCCTTCCAAGAGTTTAAGAGATCTTTTAGTTTCATGGAGTACCAAAGAATATTATATTTAATAAAGGTAAGTTTGATAAGATCATATTTGAGACACCTGGATAATGTAGAGGTTTTGGAAAAAAAAATACATAATTGGGAAGTAAATTGGACTATAGATCAACCCATCACCTTAAGATTGATCAACAAAAAGAGAGTGAACCAAATTCTTGAGGACTTGTGAACAAAAAGATGGGAACTTACTTACCATTAACTGAGTTTGCATATGATAACACTAACCATAAAGATACTTCTCATTTCTTCATTGGAGGTTCATAAGCTCAAGTATTGTATGCTTAACAAATAGGCTCGGACATGGTACTTGTGGATCCAAATGAACTAGAAAAGATGAAAGACCAAACTTAGATTGATTAACAATTGGGAAATGTAGTGGATTTTTAGAAAATTTATAAATGAAAAAATTATATACATAAAAATAGTCATGTATCAGAGAGAGTGTTTCTAATAAATTAGCCACTGACAAGCTTGATTAATTTTTGTCTTCCAAACTTGCATATCACTTTGTGGAACCTTTTGAGATCCTAGAACTCTTTGGTGCAATAAATACTATATAGTGAACTTCATCATTTCAACTTCTAATTATAATTTTAGTTATTTAAGTCTTGGCTCTATATATCCCCTACTTCTCTCAAGTTCTACCCCCAAATCATGATTCTAAATGTTGGTTCCCTCCCATTAATGATTATTTTGATTAGAATTCTTAGAATATTTTAATAGCTTCATTGACATTTCCTAAATGTTTTTGGTCCTTTGATCTTTGGTTACATCCTTTTGTGTGAGTTTGATTTTGTTTATCATATTACCATGGTTTTGGGAGTAGGATATTGGATTGATTGGATAAATATAAGGTAATGGGCTAGAAAATGGGATTTTTTTCTAAGAAATATCCTAAAGGGGAGAATTTTCTATAGTTGGGGTAAAGATTTGAAGCACTTATAGATAGAATATTAACATGGTGTAAAAATGTGAAATGTAAAATTTTATATCTAGTTTTAAAATGTGTTTTTTTTTTCTAATACTTAAATGATAATCTAAGGTATTTAGGTAAAAGAAATAAAAATGTGATATTTTTTAAAATTACATCAAAGGGAAACACGTGCATGTGGTCGCCACATAAAAAGTAGTAATTTATAAAAGTATTCTTCAAAATTATTGTGTAGATATGATGCAGGAGCATCTCAATGTATCTTATCACATTTCACCACACTTTGGATTCTGATAGTGAATCAAAGTTTAACAATTTAACTCATACGAATTATATCCAAAGATCAAGGGTTTTGTAGATCAAATTGTGAAAAGTCAAAAAAGATTAACTAGATTACATTTTACACTAATGAATTTGCTTATAAAAGTAAAATGAAAACCCCACATAAAGTTAAAGGAACCTAATTAATGATTTATTAATAAATTAGGTGATTGTCTATTTTACTCCAACATTATATACCTATTACAAAATTTTATATTTGAAGTACAATTATGTTAGAATGATTATTATTATTGATATTTGGCGTAACTTTCTAGTTTAATAAAATGATCTCATAATCAATATCTATAATGGTGTAATCGTATATGCATATTATAATTTTTATGTTAAATAAGTTCATGTGTATGTTCATGTAATTTGTTTTGCAATCTAATCTTTTTTTTTCAATGTCTATAGGTCACAGTTAATTTGATTTGTTTTGTTTAAAATGTTTAACTCAAGTATATTTGTACAGTGTTTCATCTTGTTTGTGGCATACATCGTATATGAACTTGTTTTTAATTCAATTTAATGTATACATGCAGATTCACACACACACACACACACACACACACACACACACACACACACACACACACACACACACACACACACACACACACATTCATACATTTTGTTGGCTTGATGATGATTGCAATGTATTCATCATATATTGTCATTGATGAAACACACACACACATATGATAATATTGACTACTGGTGTAACTTCAATTGTTTACACTGTTAACCGGTATACTTAGTGGTTAATCTCTAACCGGTACTTTGTGTTAACCAGTATGTGCATAAGAGACAACCTATGGTTATACTAAGTTGGCATCAAGATGAAGATCAAGATGGAGATCAAGCGGAGATTCAAGGACAACAGTTCATATGTTTTACTCAAGCCATTATTTGGTAATTTTGTGATGAGTTACCACATTTCATGATGATTTACTAGCACCGACTGCTTGGCGGTAATTTTTGTGATGAGTTATGATCACTTGTCCAGATACACTGCACCTAGGAAATTGTGTTATGATTTCTTAAGGCCGACATGAAATCATAAGGTCCATATATTGACATCGCAATGAATTATTTGATATGAAGAAAAAGAGATATGTGCGAAAGTAAAAAGAGTTAAGTTGTAGAGTATGCAGAAGAGCAGTGTTGAATATGTTTAGAAGGATATGATCAATCAACTATTATGCTACTCAGAACAGATCAAACCATTCTTGTTATTTTCTAACAATTACAGCAGAATCAAATCCCTTAACCGGGTAAGCTCTAACAAGCTTCAATGTATAAATCCTCTAATAGGGTGATCCATTAGTTTGGATTCAGAAATCCTCCATCGAATTTACTCCTAACAGGGTACTACCTTTAATAGGGTATAAGCTTCTAATCAAGCTTTGGGATCTCTAACAAGATTTGCTCCTAGTAGAGCACATTGTAGACCTTAACCGGTCAATTATCTATTACTACAGATAGTTAACTTGTGAGTTCCATCTCACCATAGTTTTTACCTATTTGGGTTTTCCATGCACAAGCTTGTGTTATGGTGGATGCTATTATGTCATTTTGGAATGCATGCATTGTGTATAAAATATTTTTTATGTTCATCTACTAGTTAGTGTTTGAAGTAGTTTTATTTTTGGTGTCACTGATTCAACCCCCCCCTCTTAGTGCTTTTCAAGTCCATCAATTGGTATTAGAGCCTAACTTCTTTGAAGACTAATCGCTTAGAAGGGAGCCTTGAAACCACCATGGGGGACATGAGCTACTTTGAGATGGCTAGAGAGCTAGAAGCTAGCAGAAATGAGCTTGAAACCCTTAGGGTCAAAGTGAAAGCTTCACAAGTCAAAAGGAGAGAGCTAATTGAACAACTGTTAGAGATATATGATAATAGTTCTTTAGATGTAGGCAATATTGATGCTTTAGCAGAGGAATTTGAAAAGTTAAACAATGAGAAATTGAATCTGAGGAGAGAGCTAGAAGGTCTCACTATCCGCATGAGTCAGGAACTGGAAGCTTGAAGAGCTGCTGAAGATCTTATCAAGGAAAGAGATCAAGAGATTGCCAAGACCAAGTGGGAAAATGTCACTATGCATGATCATTTGGCTATTGAAAGAGAAGAAAAGGAGAACCTACAACTAGATCTTGAACTTGGATCATCTTTGAAAGAGAACCCATCTAAGCATAATGAAGATCTCACCAATCAACTTACTGAAGTCAATGAGAAATTGGAGAAGTTCAATAGAAGTTCTGCCATGCTAGAAAAACAAATTCAATCACAAAGAATGAAGGGTGATAACTCTGGACTTGGTTTTCACACATTTGAAAAAGGTGAATCCTCCCGTACAAAGAGCAACATTCCTAAGAACAAATATGATCCAAAGATCAATAAGCCTACCGGTAACAAGGTCTTTAAACCTGTTTGTTTTGCTTGCCACAAACCTAGTTACACTACAAATGTTTATAGAGACAAATCTAATAGAAATGCAAGTTACAATACTAATGCTAGGTATGTGTCCAAAAAATTTGAAGGTCATTGCTTCACATGTGGAATGTATGAAGATAGATCTATTGAGTGCAGATATAGAGAAAACAATCATGTACCACACATGCATCCAAGACCAAATGGTGACCGGATGAGGAATTTTGACAACTGGGTAAACCTGAAATGGCAAAGACCCTATGGCAATGCAGGACCTTAGAAATCATCTAGTATGGCCTATTATCACTATAACAAACTAGGGCACTTAGAAATTTTTTGTAGATCCAGAAATAGCAAACTAGTCAATTCTTCTAAGGATCAGAAAGGAAAGAAGAAAGTTAATGTTGAAGAAACCAGAGAGGAAATGAATCGGACTTGGAAGAAGAAAAGTGATGACTCACTTGGAGAAGAAACAGTTCCTTCACCTAGTGAAGAGAACCCTGCACCAATGACTTAAGCCTCTTGAATATGGCTAAGGGGGGCTTAATGATCAAATTACCTCCGGACCCCTTGAGAAAAATGAGCGGTCAAAGAATTTTTGAAGCAATAAATTTTGGTAACTTTTTGTCAATATGTTATCAACCGGTTTTCTCCTTGAGGGGTGAAATTAGGGTTTGTGTAATGCCTCACCAGGAACCTCGAAGGAAAACCCACAACAAGGGTGAAACCATTTTTTCTTTTAAAGTATAAACATAATAAGTGCATAACACACAACATGCACGAAAACACAAGTGAAAGACATACTAGAATTCCTTAAGGGTTACCAATGAAGAATTAACTTCACAAGATAGATTCACAATTACCACTATGATGGACTTGAAAAGCACTGAGAGGGGGGGGTGAATCAGTGACACTAAAACAAAAACAACTTCAAACACTGACTGGTAGATGAAATTAACCAAGCATTTAAACAAAATACATGCTATCCAAAATGAAATAACAACAGCCACATAAAGTATAACATCCACCATAACACAAGTGTTTATACGTGGAAAACCCAAATAGGTTAAAACCATGGTGAGATGGAACTCACAAGTTAACTATTTGCAGTAATAGATAACTGACCGGTTAAGGTCTTACAAAGTGCTCTGCTAGGAGTGAATCTTGTTAGAGATCCCAAGCTTGATTAGAAGCTTATACCCTGTTAAGACTACTACCTTGTTAAGAGTAACCTTGCTGGAGGATTTTAGAATCCAAACTAATGGATCACCTTGTTAGAGGATTTGTACAATGAAGCTTGTTAGAGCTTACCCGGTTAAGGGATTTGGTTTTGTTGTAATGATTAGAAAAAAACAAAGTGGATTGATCTATTCTGAGTAGCACAATATTTGCTTGATCAGATCCTTCTAAGTACATTCAACACTGCTCTTCATCTTAACACTTATCGCTCTTCAACAAAAGATTTCACTCTAGATGCGTATCAGTATTCACATACCATCATTCTCTATATGTCTCAAATGATTCACTAAGATGTCTTTAAATAGACATTCAAATCTTATGTTAGCCATAGGAAATCATAACACATTTTCCTAGGTGTAGTGTATCTAGACAAGTAAACATAACTCATCACAAAAATGACTGCCAAGAAAACGGTGCTGGTAACTCATCACAAAATCAAATACCAGTTAGAATAGTCAAAACTGATTGGGACAAAGTGTGTGAACCATTGTCTTGGAATCCTCTTCTTGATCTCCATCTTCATTTTGATGCTGACTTAATGTAACCACGGGTTATCTCTTAAGAACAAACCGGTTGACACAGAGTACCAATTAGAGATAGACCTTAAACATACCAGTTAACAGTATAAACCAATGAAGTTACATCAGTAGTCAATGTAATCATATGTGTGTGTGAGAGTGTTTCATCAATGACAACAACTGATGTATACATTACAATCATCATCAAGCCAACAATCTCCCCCTTTGGCATTGATGGCAGCACTAAGAAAATTTTGAGTAATACAATACCACTAAGTGTGCATACACAACATATATACATATGTACTCATATTCTCCTTTTTTAATGCAATACTCCCTCTTAATATATGCATAAATACAAAATTTTCAAAAAAAACACACATATATATTACTCCCCCTTTGACAACAATGCCAAAATGATAAAGTAAAATATATATAGATAGATAGAAAATATGTATCAAAGTGTTCAACATATAATACAAATTTTTAAAAAGTTCATGCATTGGCTAATCGCATAAAAATATCATTGAAATTCTACTTCATCTGGGATAAAGCATTCTCCCATGATTCCAGTATGTTAGCAGTGTACTTAGAGGTAGACATCAACTGAAATAGAATTCATCCATTGAGTCTAACATGCAGGTTGTAGGAGTAGCAAGAATAGCTTCTGCATTGGAGTAGGCTCTCTGAACAATGTCAACCTATGAGGTGAGCTGACTCTTGAGCTCTCTTAGAGATTGAAATCTCTTAGCCTTCTCATTATCATTTCTGTTCAGTCTGTCATGCAAATCATCTATAGATTGGTTAAAGGCATGAATGGAGTCCTAGAGTGGGACATATGCCTTGCATAACCTTTCTACTTCTTGCTCGGTTTCAACTTGACTCTTAGAAATGTCAGAATAAAAGAAAGTAACATTGGAGGTAGAGGCAAGATACTTTCCTCTAGATTCAATAGCTTTCTTCAACATACTTCCATTATGAGATAAAGACATTTTGCCACTTTCAATGTGCTTAGCTAGTTTATCTCCATATATCTTCTTGTGGCTCTTCTTAGTAGATATTTGAGCAGCATCTTCAAGTGATTTGATTTGATCAGATGCCTCTGCAACTAACTGACCAATTTTGCTGATGGGAGTGGGAAGATGTGCAACAGCTATTTCCGGTAGTAAACCAGACAAAATTTCTACTGCATTCTAGATTGTCTCTACTTCAATCCTTTTCTCTTTTAGTCTCTTCTTGTGTGCTCAAGATTGCATAACATTAGCAATCTTCATCATTTCTTATGCACTCAAGGTGTTCATGTCAATGGGTCCTGAGATACTTAAAGAATCTTCATCATCATCATCAAGTAGTTTCTGCTTCGCCGATTCAAGTGGTACACTCTTAATGATTTCTCTTTCTGTGTTCTTCCATGTTGTATCTTCAGTTAGCTAAGTGAGAGCTTCCTTAGTAGACTCCTTTTGAGTAGTTTCAATGACCGATGGAGATTGGGGTTTCTCCAGTTGTTATTTTGTCAGTTCAGTGCCCATTATCAATTGAATGCCCGATTGTTCTACTAACATAACCTATACTTCAGTGGTTGTAGGAGGATCCATATCTGGTGTAGTAATGTCTCTAGATAGGTCTACTATGTCCTGAACAACTTCATCAACAAGAATAATGGAATCATCCTTCTTCTTGAGTGGATAGACTATGTCCGCTTGAACAATTTCCTCTTCATCCATTCCCGGTCGAGGAGCATTATCTATAGTTTCATCCTTATAAGCAAAGTGGATTTTGTCTTCCCTTTGTTTGATTACACAGGCTAGTTGGTGAGTCTTTGACTCAATAACTAACCTTTTTCCATTAAGGAGCTTCAATCTCCTCATTTTAAAATCAAAATATGCTTTGTATTCCTCAATTAAAGCACTCACTCCATCAGATGATAGATTGGGAAAATATTGTACAAATATTTCATCAAAAATCTTCTTTTCCAATTGAATTGCTTCCTCCCATTTCTCTAACAGAATATTATAAAGAGAGATTGAAATATCTTTCTCCAAATCATTTGGAAATATATTATAATGACCCAATTAAGTAATTACCTATTGGATTACTTGCTTCTACTCATCTTCAGTAAAAGATTCAAAATATTCTTTGACATTATCAAACCTGTTTCTACCTAATGTCTTCATTGTCCTCTCAAAGATTATGTCAGGTTTGTAGCTAGCAATATCTATAGGTGTAGTTGCCTTTGGCACTACCTTTATCTTCTTAGATGTTCTATTGGTTTGTTTTTCCTTCTTTGGTTCTTCTTTAGAATCAGTACCCTCAGACTCTGGTTACAAAATCAGTTTCCGATTTCTTTTCTTTGGTGCATTCTCTTTCTTTTTGGGTGATGGTTCCTTCTTGGTTAGGACACTCCTAGTAACCCTTGTGGTCTTTTTCTTAGGAGATTTATCATCAGACTTCTTTTGCTTTCCATTCTCCTTGGCTGTAGGTATGGTACCAGTTTCAGTTGGTGCAACTTGGACTGCCACAATGTCCAATTTGGCCTTCTTTTTATCCTTAGACGATGCTAATAGGGTATTAACATAGCCAACCAACAAATCATGATTAACCTCATAGCTCATATCTTCCATCTCTTCCTCTCTAGGCAAAAGTCGATGGTAAAATTGAAGATTATGTCTTTTTCAAAGTGTTTTACCACATCTTCAGGTAACCTCATTCTCATGCTCATGTTTTTTTGAAATTCATTAAAATACTTGTTCACAGCAGCTGAAAAAGTATTCTTAATAGCCTCAATGTTGTTCTTGATCTATGCATTGACCGGTTGTTCCTTGGACCATTCAATATCACCAATACCTAGTAGGAAGTTCTGAAAATAGAAAAATAACCTGGCTAATAGCTGATCATATTTAAACTTCTGTGTGTTGTCTTTCTTAATATATTTCAGGTTTTGAAATAACTGGTCTCTGATAGCTTCATGAATAACATAATTTGCATTATCAACAATCTTTCTATGTGCTATAGATGGAACATTGTTAAGTCTACTAGAATAGAATACCTGGTAGCCTATCACCATTGGTGCAAGTTTCACCATAGGGTCTCTAATAGTGTTGATAGAGAAATCACGCTTATTAGATGTAGAACCGGTTAATTTTAAAATAGTATCTTTTGAAATTCTTTTAACACAGGGATTTCACCAGTTGAGAAATAACCCGTTACAACTCTAATAGCTTCCTTGGTTATTGTATGGGTCCTTTCCAAATACATATTCTCTCTGTGGACTCGGCTCAAGATGATTCTTATGTGTTCATCCTCAAAATCTTCAAGAAAATATGCAATATTATGAAACCCTTTTTCAAAAACCCTAGCATATTTTGCTTCAATCTTTCCATTCTTATCACAAAGTGATTTCAGCTAAGTATAGATGTGTAGAGTTCTGAAATATTCTATTTTGCAATCTATATAGCTGGACAAATCACCTTTGATTACAACACCACTCAGGACTTGTGATAATACATTATAAGATATAATTTCTTCTGCCTTTAGCACTTCTTCAGGCTCAGAAGTGATCATCAACCTCTCAACAGACTTAGAAGTAGATGCCATTCTAGATAAACAAGTTTCAAAGCGGTATACAAAGAAATACCTTGTATCTTGCACGTCGCTCTATTTCTCGGTTGAGATGTTCAAATGCACACCCGTTCGCATCTCTGCAACTTTCAATTCAGCTTGATTTCTCTAATTACAAAGCAATTCATCAATTTACACCAAGACGATATTGTTCTGCTCTACAATCGCTTCAAATTTATTTTTTGAAAGAGTTAGGGTAAAAATGATAGAGTAAAACTTTTTTTTATTCACTTTACCGACTGTAATAAATGCTCATACATTAGGTTACAAACCCTAATTTTTATTTATCGCTTAAGTGAAATACTGGTTGATAACACGTCAACAAAAAGTCATGAAAATTTAAAATTCAAAAATTCTTTCTCGCTCATTTTACAAGGGGTCCAGAGATTTTTTACCATTACACTCCCCTTAGCCATGTTAGACATGCTTAAGTTACCGGTGTTGTGTTCTCTTCACTTGGTGAAGGAACGGTTTCCTCTATAGGCAAATCTTTGCTTTTCATTTTCCAAGTCCGGTTCATATCCTCTCTGGTTTCCTCGATATCAACTTTCTGCTTGCCTTTCTGATCCTTAAAGGAGTTGACTGATCTATAATTTCTTGATCTGCAAAACTTTGCTTAGTGTCTCGGTTTATTGCAGTGGTAACAGACCATACCAGATGATCTCCAGGGTCCTGCATTTCCTCTTCCTATTCTTCTTCTGCAGTTCATAGCCACATGACCAATGTTATTACAAAAGGTGCAAACAACAGGTGTTGCCTTTTCCATTTCGAATGGACTAAACCGGTTGCCATAGGATCTTTGCTAGTTCTAGTTTACCCGGTTATCAAAATTTCTTATCCGGTCACCATTTGGTCTAGAATGCATGTGTGGTACAAGATTATTTGATCCATATCTGCACTCAATATGTCTATGCCCATAGATTCCACATGTGTAGCAATGACCTTCAAACTTTCTAGACACATACCTATCATTGGTATTGTAATTCACATTCCTGTTAGGTTTGTTTCTACAAATATTTGCAGTATGACCAAGCTTGTGACAAACAAAGCAAATAGGTTTAAAAACCTTCTTATCGGTAGTCTTGTTGACTTTTGGAGCAATTTTGTTCTTTGTACCAGAGGATTCTCCTTTTTCAGTTATATGAAAACCAAGTCTAGAGATATCACCCATCGTTCTTTGTGATTGAATCTGTTCTTCCAGCATGGTAGAACTTTTGACAAACTTTTCCAATTTCTCATTGGCTTCAGTAAGCTTTTTGACAAGATCTTCATTATGCTTAGACAGGTTATGTTTTAGAGATGATGCCAACAAAAGGTCTAGGCTTAGGTTCTCCTTTTCTTCTATTTCAGCAATCAAGTCCTCATGTATAGTGTCTCTTTCCCATTTGATCTTTATGATCTCTTGATTTCTTACCTTGATAAGATCTTCAGCAGTTCTTCTAGCTTCGAGTTCCTGACTCATGCAGATAGTAAGACCTTCTAGTTCTCTTCTTAGATTTAGTTTATCACCGTTCACCTTTTCAACTTCATTAGCTAAAGATTCAATATTGGCTTCAACTGAAGAACTATTATCAGATATTTCTAGCCATTTTTCAGATAGCTCTCTTCTTTTGACTTGAGAAACTTTTACTTTGCCCCTAAGGGATTCAATTTTATTTCTGCTAGCTTCTAGCTCTCTAACAATCTCAAAGTATCTTCTGTCCCCCATGGTAGTTTCAAGATTCCCTTCTAAGCAGTTAGGATTCAAAGAAGTTAGGCTCTGATACCAATTGATGGACTTGAAAAGCACTGAGAGGGAGGGGGTGAATTAGTGACACTAAAACAAACACAACTTCAAACACTAACCGATAGATGAACTTAACCAAGCATTCAAACAAAATACATGCTATCCAAAATAAAATAACAACATCCACATAAAGTAGAACATCCACCATAACACAAGTGTTTATACGTGGAAAACCCAAATAGGTAAAAACCATGGTGAGATGGAACTAACAAGTTAACTATCTGCAATAATAGATAACTGATTGGTGAAGGTCTTACAAAGTGCTCTGCTAGGAGCGAATCTTGTTAGAGATCCCAAGCTTGATTAGAATATTATACCCCGTTAAGAGTACTACCCGGTTAAGAGTAACCTTGCTGGAGGATTTTATAATCCAATCTAATGGATCACCTTGTTAGAAGATTTGTACAATGAAGCTTGTTAGAGCTTACCCAGTTAGGGGATTTGATTATGTTGTAATAATTAGAAAACAACAAGAGTGGATTGATCTATTCTGAGTAGCACAATGTTTGCTTGATCAGATCCTTCTAAGTACATTCAACACTGCTCTTCATCTTAACACTTATCGCTCTTCAACAAAATATTTCACTCTAGATGCGTATTAGTATTCACATACCATCATTCTCTATATGTCTCAAATGATTCACTAAGATGTCTTTAAATAGACATTTAAATCTTATGTCAGCCATAGGAAATCATAACACATTTTCCTAGGTGTAGTGTATCTAGACAAGTAAACATAACTCATCACAAAAATGACCACCAAGAAAATGGTGCTAGTAACTCATCACAAAATCAGATACCGATTAGAGCAGTCAAAACCGGTTGGGACAAAGTGCGTGAACCATTGTCCTAGAATCCTCCACTTGATCTCCATCTTCATTTTGATCTTCATTTTGATGCCAACTTAATGTAACCACGGGTTATCTCTTAAGCACATACCGGTTGACACAGAGTACCAGTTAGAGATAGACCTTAAACATATTGGTTAACTGTGTAAACCAATGAAGTTACACTGGTAGTCAATGTAATCATATGTGTGTGTGAGAGTGTTTCATCAATGACAACAAGTGATGAATACATTACAATCATCATCAAGCCAACACACTAATCCACATAATTCATCATTAACTCAATGAACACAAGAAGCCATATGCAAATAATAGATTACACCATTGAAAGATTGAAAGGATACATTATAATTCCACTTCAGTAAGAATTTACATATATCATAAAAGAAACGTCTAAATAACATCCCAATCTTAGGATTATATTGCTCTTCCAATACATGGCTTCTCAATATACATATAAAGATACAACTGAACCAATTACAAGGTTACAAAAGATCATGATACAATGACCACAAGGGTCTCCAAATAACAATAATCTCCAAAACATGAGATAAGCATGAGCCACGATCCACAAAAACACCTACGAAGCCAATCCTCACATGAAGATACAAATAAGAACATCTGATGGGAAGTGGCACTATCACCCGACCATGTAATTACCAAACTAGAATCACCCCACTATGCTAGGAGATAGCTGAGGACCCGCTAGCAAGCAAAAGCATGACATGGTGGACAAAACAATACGACACCATGACAGCACAAAAAGACTCCACAAGAATCCAAGTGACTCAACAACACAAATACACAAGTGACTCAACAACACAACACAAGTGAACCGACATCACATACACAGGTGAACCTAAAGAGAGAGTGTCATCGCATATCTTGATGGTTACCTCGGTAGGCCCTCATAGGTCCCGGCTCTCTATCCTGGTAACCTCTCCCGAACCTCTGGCTCCAAATAAGTCTCATGCAGACCCTTCTAGCCTTTTGTGAAGACAAGGTGGTCGGTCTGCCATTCCAGGCCTTCTCACTACATTATGAGCCTCAATACAAGCACTCACCTATGTGCGAGGTACAATATCTTTATTAATGTTTGAGAACTACCCACCTAATCAATTAATTAGATTATCACTTATTATCTGACTTTTGCAGGGTCATAATGACTACCATTTTGGGCATAGACCTTGCTTGAAAGCTAGTCTCTCAATGGACACTAAATATACATAGTCACTCCCCGAGGACTCTATGGCAAAGAAGATAGCCATTACACCACTTTCAGAAACAAGTGGTCAAACAAGGACATACTGACTCTTGGCTAACCATAAGGAAAGGACATTACATGGTTAAGACAATGAAGCCAACATATATCACTTGGTCAAAGGTACCAAATATGCCACCACATGATGACTGAACCACAGATTAGAAATAACACAATATAACTCTTGCAAGGAAAACCAATTTCACTAAGTCCATACTCAGAAAATCTTTGAGAAAATCAGCATCATAAGCACTTGCAACATCATTGATTGAAAATTAAATAAAAACACTCCTTCATGACATTCACACCTCATTCAATTTCCTAATCAATATTCCATCAAGGATCAAATCCATGTCAAATACTCATCTGAATAAAAACATGAATTTCCAACAAGCATTTAATTCATTTGCAGAATATATCCAAATTAACCAATTTGAATTCCTAATTCATGCCTTGATTTCCATAGATAAATTTATTAAACCACATAATAAAAATCACATAAAAAATCCCCATTTTCATTTTACACTAAAACCACTTTAAAATATATTTCATTTTATAAAAATTAAATTTATTGCACTAACCGGTTTGTACTGGTAAGGGTACAAGGTCAAGCAGTCGCCAAGGCCAACCCGTAGTAGTGTTGTTACCAAGGCAACAGACACTACCTGCCAATAGTACCTCTACCACTGGTAATAGGCCTACCGACCAGTAGTGCCACTACCAACCAATAGCAGCTGCTACCAATTGGTAGTGGTACTACTGATCGGTAGAACTACTATCGTTGGTGGCAGTTGCTACCGATTGGTAGTACTGCTAACAACAAGTAGTGGTGTTGCTGGCTAGTAGTACTACTACCTATGGGTAGCAGACACTATCGACCTGCATGGTGGGACTAGCCCGCCACGGGGTAAGGTAAGGTCCAAATTAATAAAAATTCTTACTCCTTAAGCATTTAAAAACCAGTAAGTCACAAAATCGTTTAACACAAGAAACAATTCATTTCTAGGTTATTTCACGGGCAAACACATAGTGCCAAATCCAAAATTCAAAGGGATATTTACCAGCAAGGTAAATGATGAAATAAACACACTGGAAGCAATAGCTAACCAATTCTTGGCAAGTTAGATACTAGGTTGCACCCAGCAAACCCAATCTAATTCATTCTTTTCCGAAAGAAGAGGTAAAACAAGAAATTGATTTTCAAGAACAAAACATACATCAAATAGAGAAATAAACCATTTCTTTCCTAAATGAAAACATATGATAAGAGCTTCCCAAAATCAACAATATCAGGCATTCTTTCTTTCAATCCAAACATTCCACAAGAATCCACAAGCCGATTTGCATTTTTAAACACACAGGAAGAAATTGAAATATTCAAGATCAAATTTCAAAACAAGAAGAGATCCTCCAACCTTGAAGCAATAGAAAGTAAAGAGATGAAGAATTTCCAGTCTTGTAAGCTAGGTCAAATTTCTAGTTCCTCCAGAAAGTTCTCCAGAATTTCACTCCAAAAATTCTCCCCTTTTCATTCTCGTGAATCCTTAGGAATAGATGGAAAAATATGTTTAGCCTAAACTTTCTACGTTAAAAGTTTCCCAACCAATTAGATTTATATATTTTTAAAGTAAAAACAATCAGATTTACCTTTTTCCCAAAAACAATTCTTTTCCAACAATAAAATGCAAAAGTAAAAAATGGAAAAAGGTAAAAGAAAAGATTTTATTAATATTTTCTATTTCCAAAAATACTTTCTTTCAACATAAGCATTTAGCATTTAAATGGCTATGTAATTATTTATTTCCTTCCACAATATATATTAATGCAACTTTACATGATGAAATAAGCCATTTAACCATTTAACCTAACAACTCATTAATTAAATTAAATCAATAATCATAGAGCATAATAATTAACCAATTACTCCAACATGAGATAGCATCATCCATTTAACTAAATGGAAGCACGCAAAACAAAGAATGATCACATGACACTCACAAATGACCAAGCCAAAGCACTATGACTCGCATACCAGCCAGATGAGAAAGACAACCGACTCAAAACACTCACACAAGTGTAATTGTGGGTCAAGCTAGGGTACAACAACTATCTCCTCCACTCCCATTGGACATAAAAGGCATGCTGAGACCTATGAAACCAGGTGGAGTCAATACCCCGTACTTACCCAGTACTAGTACCTGCAATGTCCTGCACCAAAAGAATCTGTACGTGTATATAGATATATATATATATATATATATATATATACATGACACGCACACCGATGAAGGATAATCATGACGTTCCCTATCTCACCGGAGTGAGTGAAGGAAAATCATCCCCTTGCATCCCAGTACACTTGCAAACATGCAACATAAGGTAAAAGTGTCAGTCCATGATAATGATCCATAAAATAACATTAAACATAAGCACTGAGATACTGCACAAAATTGTTAGGTCCTAGGGACAACTGAGAGGGGGGGGGTGAATCAGTTGTCTTAAAATATTAAACCAAAAACCATTTAACCAAATTACTGTTTAAACCGGTGAAACAGTCTGTGATACCAGTGAAACAAATTAACTGATAAATGCAATACCGGTAAAGATTAATGCATGAAACCAAAAGACAAAATCATCCACAACACATAACACCAATATTTGTGTGTGGAAACCCTGTAAGGGGAAAAACCATGGTGGGAAACCTTACCCACAATCAAATGATACTATTGCAGATAGTAAGTGTACATAAATGGGGTCTGCACATGCAAAAAGGCCAAGCTCTTAGAGCTCACTGCTCAAACACAAATGGGAGTCACACTGACTACAATTGGGTGGTTAAATCCAATAAGAATGTACTGCTAAAATAGCATCTTCATATGCTAGATTCAGTACCGGTGTAATGTTGATATGTTTTCACAAAACCCTAGCTTTACATTCAAATGATGTCTTCATGTATAGCTCTTCTTAATCTCGCATATACCTTCACACACAACCTTCTTTGCCTTCCACATTCGATCTTACATTTAAGATCTTACATTTTACCATAACCTAAGACTAATTATACTAGGTTGGCTCTACAAGATATTACAATAAAATCATTTTACAAATAATACAATATCCGATGCAATAACCAATTGAACATGTCGGCTCAATGCATTTACAACATTAATTAATTATCTTCATAGCGTGCCATGCTGATCTGGAAGAGTTAAACCTGCCGGTCTAACCGTAGATAACCTTGGACCTATTTGCTGGTAAAAGCAAATATTCAAAAATGAATAAGCTGATAAACAACTTTCCAAGATACGATGTCCAAGCAATTTCTTCGATATTACCAAGTATTTTCCATGCCATTCCAAGTGTCAGTGATCACTGTATCCTGTCGGTGAACCATATATCGGTGACTGTGCATTAGTCACTTGCTTGCCAGTGAATGTTGCTAGATCTCCAATGTGCCAGAGTTGATAAGTGTTTAGTAGGTGTTGACATCAAAGACAAAACCTTACCAAAATACCAACAATCTCCCCCTTTGGCATTGATGGCAACACAAGATGGAAAAACCATCAAAGTGCCAAAACAGAAATGCCAAATACCAAAAACCAACAATCTCCCAAAAAGATTATTACTGAGTTCAAAAACCAAAATAAACAATCTCTCCCCCTAGGAGTAACATGTATCTTTCTGTGTTTCTTTCTGTGTTTTTCCATACCAATCTTTCCCCCTTTGACATCAAATGCCAAAGTTACAACAAAATAACAACTATTTTCAATATACCAACTACTCCCCCTGAGAAGTAGCTTCCTCATCAAAGCCAGATTAAGAATATATCTCTGTTAATTTTGTCGGTTGATGATAGACATCAACTCTCTAAGTATCTACCGGTGGGGGTATGACCCCAAGCTGTTCTCTTAGATTTTCAAAAGTCTCCTTAGGTAGAGGTTTAGTGAAAATATCTACAATCTGCTCTTTAGTGTTCACATAAACCAGTTTGACTTGTTTTGCTTCAACATTTTCTTTCAGAAAGTTCAGTTTGATAGAAACATGTTTAGTTTTAGAATGTAGTACCGGATTCTTGGATATATCAATTGCTACAGTGTTATCACAATAGATAGTTATAGGTTCCTTGCAATTCACCTTTATGTCCTTCAACATTTGTTTAAGCCATAATACCTGTGTACAGTTTGTTGCTGCTGCAACATATTCTGATTCTGCTGTTGATAAAGATGTGCAACTCTGTTTCTTGCTTAACCAAGAAATTAATCTGCTTCCAAGGAAAAATGCTCCGTCGGTGGTGCTTTTCCTATCATCTACATCTCCTACCCAATTTGCATTTGTATATGCACATAATTCAAAGTTGTCATCTCTAGGATACCATAATCCAAGATTTCTAGTGCCTTGTAAGTACCGGAAAATCTTTTTTACTGTTAATTCATGATTTTCCTTGGGATTACTTTGAAATCTTGAAACAATACATACTACATTCATAATATCTAGTCTTGTTTGTGTTAAATACAGTAAACCTCCTATCATAGATTTGTACCTGGTTGGATTAATAGGTGTTGATTCATCTCTTATTGATAATTTATCATTTGTAGTCATAGGTGTACTTACCGGTTTAGAGTTTTCCATCCCAAATTTATTTAGTAGCTCTTTTAAGTATTTTGATTGACTCAAAAATATACCACTGTCAGTCTAAGAAATCTACAATCCTAAAAAGAATTTTACTTCTCCTATCATAGACATTTCAAATTCTTGTTGTATTTTGATAGAAAAATCTTTACATAATCCATCTTCTCCTCCAAAGATTATATCATCAACAAAAACTTCTATAACCAAGATGTCATTATTAGTTACTTTATAGTATAATTTACTATCTGCATTACCTTTAGAAAAACCAATCTCCAAAAGATACTTATCTAATCTTGCATACCAAGCTCTTGGAGCTTGCTTCAACCCATACAAAGCTTTCTTTAACCTGCAAACCATATCTTTGTCTTCTGTTAAAGAAAATCCATCAGGTTGTTCAATGTAAACCTCTTCTTCAAGAATTCCATTCAAAAATGCACATTTAATATCCATCTGATATACTTTATAGTTCTTATGAGCTGCAAAAGCCAAAAATAATCTAACTGCCTCAATTCTAGCTACCGGTGCAAAGGTTTCATTGTAATCAATTCCTTCTTTTTGAGAATGTCCTTTACACACTAGTCTTGCTTTATTTCTTATTATTTTACCATCTTCATTAAGTTTCTTTCTAAAGACCCATTTGGTTCCAATAACATTTTTATCTTTAGGCCGGGGAGCTAATGTCCAAGTGTTATTCTTCTCAATTTGCTCTAATTCTTCTTCCATAGCTTTAATCCAAAATTTATCTTCACATGCCTCATTAATTGATGATGGTTCAATTTGAGAAATAAGACATACCTCTTCATTTGCCAATCTTCCTCTTGTCATAACTCCTCTATATTTGCTTCCAATTATTTGATCTTCTGAATGATTCAATCTTACATACCAGGGTGTCTTTGTTTGTTGTTGTTCCTCAGTTACTGTGGAATTTTCAGATGATACCGGTGTAACTAGATCTTCATTCTATGCTGGTGGGTTCAATGTAGATTCATTTGACAGAATTTTTGTTGCCAGTTCATAATCCATATACCTTGAAGTACCTTTGAATTGTTCATCAATCTTTACATTTGTGTTTTCAACAATTTTCTACAATCTTTTGTTAAAATATCTATATGCTTTGCTCTTAGATGAATAACCAAGAAATATTCTTTCATCACTTCTAGGATCAAATTTTCCAATATACTCATCTCTTCTAATATAGCATTTTCTTCCAAAAATTCTGAAATATTTAAGAGTAGGAATAATACCAAACCATAGTTCATGAGGGGTCTTACCGGTTTCACCTTTGATGTGGACTTTGTTGAATGTATAGACCATTGTGATTACTGCCTCTCTCCAATATACATGTGGTAAGTTTGCTTCTGATAACATACTTCTTGCTGCATCCAAGATAGTTCAGTTTTTCCTTTCAACAACTCCATTCTGTTGTGGTGTCCGAGGTGCTGATAGCTGTCTTCTGATTCCATTCACTTCACAGAATGAATTGAATTCCTTAGATGTGAATTCACCTCCTTGATCTTATCTTAAACATTTGATTTTCTTACCGGTTTCATTTTCAACCATTGCTTTGAACAGTTTAAACTTTCCAAGTGCTTCTGATTTTTCTCTGAGAAAAGTAACCCAACTCATTCTAGAATAGTCATTAATGATTAGCATGAAATATCTATCACCTTGTAAGCTTTTAGTTCTAGCTAGACCACATAAATCAGTATGAATTAAATCAAGAGCATTGTTTGATTTCTCTGGAATACTTTTAAAACTAGCTCTAACCTGTTTTCCAAATTGACATTCCTTACATACTGTGTTGTGAGGTTTGACAATTTTAGGTAAATCTCTAACTGCCTTAGTAGTACTGATTTTTACCATGTAATCAAAGTTTACATGACAAAGTCTCGTATACCATAACCAACTTTCATCAATGTGTGCAATCAAACATGTATTTTTACTGTTATTCAAATGAAAGATATTACCTCTAGTCTGATTACCAGTTGCTATTTCTAAACCAGTTCTATTCATAATTTTGCATTTACCATTTTTGAATTGTAACTGAAATCCTTTCTCAACTAATTGACCAACACTCAAAAGATTATTCTTTAAACCTTCAACATAGTAAACATTGTCAGTGTTATGCTTACCATCAAGAGATATTGAACCCTGACCTTTAATTGAACAAGCTTTGTCATCACCAAATCTTACTAGACCTCCATTATATTCTTGAAAGTTAAAGAATTTTCTTTTGTCACCAGTCATGTGATGTGAGCATCCTGAATCAATGATCCATTCATCCTTCACTTCAACTTTTGCTACCAAGGCCTGTTCTACCGGTTGCACTGCAGGTGCTGGTTGATCTTCTGTTATGGCAACAAAAACCCATCCATTGTCTGTCAGATCCTCATCAAAATCATCAGTTACTCCTTCATCAGCAACATAACAAGATTTGTCCTTATTTTTCTTGAATCTGTATTCAGGATTAGGCTTGTATGTCCTTCTAGCTTCTTCTCTTAACCTAGCATGTCTATCAGGGCATCTTGAAGCCATATGACCAATCTTATTGCAGTTAAAAAATTTAAAGGGTGCTTCACCTTCAAACTTACTTCCAACTAGACCTTTAGGCATTTTTCTTGCAAATAGTGCTTCAAGTTCTTCAAGTTCTTCATTTTCTCTCTTGCTTTCTTCAAGTTCTCTTGTATAAAAGGCTTTCCAATCAGATCTGTCAAATGATGATGCAGATGATGTTGATGCTTTGAAAGCTAGATCTGTCTTTATAGTAGTAACAGGACCAAATTCCTCAATCTCAAAGGTTGATAGTTTTCCAATCAATGTATCCCTAGCTACTAATGTTTTAGGCATTGTTCTAAGTTTATTTATTGTAGTAACCTTCATTTTGTATGCCGGTGGCAATCCCCTTAAAACTTTTGAAACAATTTCATCTTCACTTAAGGTTCCTCCACAACATTTAATACCTAAAACAATTTCATTTACTCTTTCCATAAAAGCAGAAATTCTTTCATCTTCTTCCATTTTCAGACTTTCATACCTGACTCGGAAGCTTTCAAGTTTTACAATTTTGACTATGGAATCTCCTTCATTCAGTGTTTCCAAATGATCCCATATAGCTTTAGCAGTAGACCTATCTGATAGTCCCATGATTTGTTGATCTGATAATGCGCTTAGAAGTGCTTCTCTTGCCTTGCAATCATTTTCTTCATCTTTAGCCAGATTTGGAGGATTTGGTTGAGTTGTAGTAGGAGCAGTATATCCATTAGTTCCATCAAGTTTAGGACTATCCTTCCTGAAATAGTTGCTAGACATTGGATCTCCTCAAGCTGTTAAGCTTCTGCAAAAAGAGGACTCAGCTCTAATACCAATTGTTAGGTCCTAGGGACAACTGAGAGGGGGGGGTGAATCAGTTGTCTTAAAATATTAAACCAAAAACCATTTAATCAAATTACTATTTAATACTGGTGAAACAAATTAATTGATAAATGCAATACTGGTAAAGATTAATGCATGAAACCAAAAGACAAAATTATCCACAACACATAACACCAATATTTGTACATGGAAACCCTATAAGGGGAAAAACCATGGTGGGAAACCTTACCCACAATCAGATGATACTACTGCAGATAGTAAGTGTACATAAATGGGGTCTGCACATGCAGAAAGGCCAAGTGCCTAGAGCTCACTGCTCAAACACAAATGGGAGTCACATTGACTACAATTGGATGGTTGAATCCAATAAGAATGTACTGCTAAAATAGCATCTTGATATGCTAGATTCAGTACCAATGTAATGTTGATATGCTTTCACAAAACCCTAGCTTTACCTTCAAATGATTTCTTCATGTATAGCTCTTCTTAATCTTGCATATACCTTCACACAGAACCCTCTTTGCATTCCACATTCGATCTTACATTTATACCATAACCCAAGACTAATTATAGTAGGTCGGCTCTACAAGATATTACAATAAAATCATTTTAGAAATAATACAATATCCGATGCAATAACCGATTGAACATGTCGGCTCAATGCATTTACAACATTAATTAATTATCTTCATTGTGTGCCATGATGATCTAGAAGAGTTAAACTTGTTGGTGTAACCCTAGATAACCCTGGACCTATTTGCCGGTAAAAGCAAATATGCAAATATGAATAAGCTGATAAACAACTTTCCAAGATATGATGTCCAAGCAATGTCTTTGATATTACCAAGTATTTTCCATGCCATTTCAAGTGTCGGTGATCACTGTATCTTGCCGGTGAACCATATACCAGTGATTGTGCATTAGTCACTTGCTTGTTGGTGAATGTTGCTAGATCTCCAATGTGCCAGAGTTGATAAGTGTTTAGTAGGTGTTGACATCAATGACAAAACCATACCAAAATACCAACAAAAATTATACACCACACATCCAGATAAAGTATGAAATAGCATCGCATATAATCTGAATCAATATACAATAATGTTCCACTGAATAGTCACTGAAGTAAATGAAAACATACAAAAAGAGGTTGATCGAGGAGGGGTACTACATCCTCCCCCCCAAGCCTAGGCTTACTCCTGGAAGCCTAAAACAGATAAGACTAAAGCTCTCTCATCTTCACTACATCTTCCCAAGTCACTGAGGTCTCATCACTTGGGTCCCATAGGACCCTTACCTGCTCGATGGTATGATCCCTGAGGGTCAAATCCCAATGTTGAAGAATGCACATGGGCTCCATGGAAAGTTGCCCGTCCTCGACCTACAAGGCATTCCAATCAATAACATGGGTCACATCAGGATGATAAGGTTGAAGAACATAAACATGAAAGACATCATGGATGCAGAATAGACTCAACGGCAAGGCAAGATGGTAGGCAACAGGTCCTATCCTCTCAAGAATCTCAAAAGGGCCTACAAAACAAGGCATCAACTTAGAACCCTTTCCATAATGGATTGGACTCTTCTGCAGATGCACTCTCAAAATCACACGATCACCAATAGAAAAATGATGATCAACTCTATGGGCATCGACATACTTCTTCTGCCTATCCTGAGCAGCAACCAAATGCCCACAAATCTACTCAACCTGCTGCTCCATCTCACGAAGCATATCTGGTCCTAAACACACCCTATCCTCCAACCGATCCCAACTCAAAGGAGTACGGAAAGGATGACCATACAAAGCCTGGAAGGGAGACATGCCTATAGAGATATGATATCCATTTTTATAAGAAAAATCCACAAGGAAAAGATATTCCTCCCAATGTGACTGCTGGTCCATAACATACATGTGAAGCATGTCCTCCAAAATCTGATTCACACGCTTGAACTGACCGTTGGTCTCTAGGTCATAAGCTAAACTAAAGTTCAACTGGGTTCCCAGAGCATGCTGAAGAGAGGTCCACAAGGTTAAAGTAAAGACGGGGTCTGTATCAGAAATGATCCGCCTTGGGATCCCATGCAACCTCACCACATCTTCCAAGAAGACTCGAGCCACAACTGCTACCATATAAGAAGATCAAATAGGAAAAAAATGGGCAACTTTGGTCAATCTATCAACAATGACCATGTTGGCATCATCACGAAGTGAGGAAATAGGCAACCCCACAATGAAATCCATGGAAATGATATCCCATTTCCAATCCAGTATCAAATTAGGTTGTAAAAGCCCTACAGGGTGTTGATGCTTCACCTTCACTCACTGACATTCTAAGCACTTAGACACAAAATCAACAATGTCACCTTTGGCTTGCTTGAGACCATAGAGAGCTTTCTTCAATCTGCACACATGAGTCTCTCTATTATGAATCTTATAACCTTCAGGTTATTCAATATAGACTTCTTCCTCAATAACACCATTAAGGAAGGCAGTATTTACATCCATTTGATGTAATTTCAAACCTTTGGTTGCAACAATAGTTATAATAGTATGGAAATTACATAAAATGGATGTAAAGACTGCCTTCCTTAATGGTGTTATTGAGGAAGAAGTCTATATTGAATAACCTGAAGGTTATGAGATTCATAATAGAGAGACTCATATGTGTAGATTGAAGAAAGCTCTCTACGGTCTCAAGCAAGCCCCTAGAGCTTGGTATGAAAGAATTGATAAGTACTTAGTCAGTTTAGGATTTTATAAGAATGATGTTGACCCTAACATTTAATTTAAAGTATTTAATGGTGAATTTCTTATTATGGTTCTATATGTTGATGATTTATTTCTAACTGGTGAAGATAGTCTCACCATTAGGTGTAAGAAATAATTAGCTACTGAATTTGAAATGAAGGATCTAGGTCTAATGCATTACTTTCTAGGGTTAGAAGTGTGGCAAAGTCCTAATAAAATTATTCTAAGTTGAGGTAAATATGCTATTGATATATTTAAAAGATTTGGGACAATGGATTGTAAACCTATGTCTACTCCTATGGAAACTAACTTGAAGAATTTGAGTATTTCTACAACTAACTCTGATTTTGCAGATCCTTCAGACTACAGGTAGTTGATTGGATCCTTGATGTATCTGGTCAACACTAGACCAAATATTTGCTATGCAGTGAGTAAACTTAGCCAATTCATGAACCAGCCAAAGCATGTTCACTTGGTGGCAACCAAACACATCCTGAGATACTTGTGTGGAACAATTGGCTATGGGCTGAAGTATCCAATCAACACAGTAATCAATTTGGAAGGCTACTCTAATTCTGATTGGGCTGGAAGTGTTACTGGCAAGAAAAGCACTTCAGGAATCTATTTCATCTTGGGTTCTACTATGATCTCTTGGGCCAGTAGACAATAGTCCTCGGTTGCATTAAGTATTACAAAAGTTGAATACATTGCTTCAAGTGTGGCAACTAGAGAAGCAGTTTGGCTTCACAATCTTCTTGCTGGGTTGTTTGGACAAACTTGGGAATCCACTATTATTTATTGTGATAATCAGAGTTGTATTAAAATGTCTAATAATGTCATGTTTCATGATAGGTCAAAACATGTGGAAACTCATTATCACTATATTCATGATATGGCACAAAGAGGTGCCATCCAAATGAAATATATTAGCATTGATGAACAGGTTTTTGATGTTCTCACCAAGCCTCTAGCTCAGGTGAAGTTTGAGTACTTTAGAGAGAAGCTTGGAATGGTGGAGAATACAACATTTATTGAGAGGGAGTCTCAATCTTAGTGATGCAATTCAGTCTGCATCTTACACCCTCTGCAGGCAATGCAAGGTGAAAGCGTGTCCTTCTCTAGGAGAAAGCTAAGGTGTAAGACCTCTTCCACCCATTGCAAGCAATGCAAGATGGACATCATGAAATGAGTTCATGATATTTATGTGGTTTTTATTGCAGGTATACTCTATAGAGCTTATACATTCATCCTTGTGGGCAATTCAAAATGAAAGTCATGAAAGGATCATGATATATGGTAGATATCCTCCCTAGCTAAGAGGGAGTGTTGAAAATGTTAGCTAGTTTGGATACCTGATTATCGAATTTTAATGTTGTCAAATGACAATTAAAATTCATATATATTATCTCAATTAAATTTGTTATTGGGATGGACCCAAATGTAACTTGGAAAGGCAATTACATATATTATTGGGCTGGGCCCAAATGTAACTTGGAAAGGCGATTCAATGACTATTGGGATAGACCCAAATGTCTAACATGGGAAATGTAAAATGACAATATAACATTATTAAATTAATATGCAAGTCGACTTCAAGATGATTGGCACCAAAAGGTTGATATATAACCACTTCAAGATGAATTCATTTGAACACAATTATTATCAAATGATATCTGCTCTCCTAGCAGTGATCCTTCCTCATGTGAACTTGTATAAGGTGATTGTGCAAACTCTTCAAGGTTGATTGTAGTGAAGTTGTCAAAGTTCCTCATAAGGTCTCTTGTGCAAATCTAATCTGGACATCTACTACTCCACCTAATCATCTACTATTAATGAAGGATTGCATTCATCACCGATACCTTGAATAGAAATTTGAGATAGTTCATTGCCTTGTAAACTGTCTACATTTGAGATAATACATATCACATTTAAAGGCTGGGTTTTTCACCTCCAAGAGGGAGGTTTTCCTAGGTTATTGGTGTCTGTGTTTTATTGATGTGACTATTTATTCACAGTCTGATTATAATCTAATTGGTTAAATTAACATTTGATTGCTTAAAATTAATATATACGTTATTTTTTAGTGTAAATGCACTGCAGAATAAGGTGTATGTGCTACCTTGTTAAGCATATGTGCTAAACTGTGAATCAGATGCACTATTTGGTTGTTTAAATGTGTTGTTAGCATGAGTGTATGCATTGAAGTAATTTGTGTATGCGTTGAAGTAATCTATGTATGCATTGTTTTGTTGTTGTTTCATTTCTAGGTCGGTTTTGGCTTCCTAAGTCAATTTTCCGAGTCTGTGTTTTACCCCAGAGGCTATTTTTGGGTTCTTGAGATTTATTTCATTGTTTCAGATTTGATTTTTTGATCAGTAGTAAATAATTATGCACTCATTATTATTTTATGGTTCTAGCAAGATGGATTGTATCTTGTTGTGATTTATATGATTATTATTTTTTTATGAGGCTCTTGGTTACACTATGTGGTTGGGCATTATGGCATTTTGACTATTGTTTCATACTGATTATTTATATATGGATGCTATTATGTGGATTTTAATGAGCCTCCTCATTGTTGTATTATTGTTACCCTAAGGTCTTGGAGCATGGTTAGGGGGAGTGGGATTTCATGAGTTTGTTGGGCTCACATGAGAATAGGCCACCAAGAGGTTCTTTGTAAGGATTCTTGTGGGTCTAGACTTCCAGGATCTTATTCAATTTTTTCTTGTTTAAATCAAGTGATAATATTAATAATTAATTAGATGGGTCAGGTATTAAGGATTCATCTAATCAAGATAATAAATTGGTGTCAGTGCCTCAACTTATGCCTAGAGTGCTAGTAAAGGCTCGGGATCGAATTTGGGAAGGCCATGATGATGGCAAACCATACTCCCTTTATTCTCAAATAGGTTGAGTTGGTTCTGCATATCTATCAAGGGTGTGGATCTCCCTTCTTTGTGAGGGTAGCATGTGATGAAACTCTTCCCTACATATTTCCTCATTCCTTATGCCATGTTTTGTTGGATCGCCTTTGAGATTTTTATCTTTTGATTTAGCCAAGTGATGTGGTTTTTATTATTTGTTTGTGTGGTTTCTTTTCAATTGTGGAGGTTATATTGTTTGAGTTCCTTTGGTTGTTAGGTGTCTGACTAGATCTACAGTGTGTGTGGGACCTTGTGTCATTCTCTGGAGCATGGGGGGTGGTTCCTTATGGTTCCACATCATTAGGCAATTTGATGCCTTCTTCCATTGGGATGTTCTCTTTATTGGTTGTTTGTATGTGTGGATGTGGATTCTCTATCTCTTTAGTTCGTGAATGGATTCTTGGAGAATATTATTGTATCTCATGATTTTGGCTAGACATTATGGTATCATGTATTATGAAGTAGTCATACTTGTAGAATGGAGATTATGTATCTTTATGTAAGAAAATATTGAATTCATTTGTAATTATAAATTGTTTGGTAGGGTGTGATTATTATTATTGTAGTTATAGATGTCGATGTAATCTTTGGTGGACATAAGATGTATCTTGGATGTTTATTATTCATGTGGTTGAAAGTTAAGTTTGTAATGGAATAAATCACTTTATTAGGGTTAAGTAATAATTGTATCTTATGAATTGAAATGAGAAATTGGTTTAGTTTCATATATATTGAAGTATGGAAAGATTATGGTTTATAAATGTTAATCATTAGATATTGAATAGTCCTACATTAGATGGGATTAAGTGTTGGATCATTTGAATTTGGTGCATTAGAAATGAACCTATAGTTAGGAGTAAAAGCGATTGTAGAGTCTATGCTTTAAGGAAAATGTAAATGGATGTATTTCTATGATTTTAGATGATATGATTATAGGATAAATGTTGGAAGGATATGAATGACTTATATGACATTCTTATGTTTTATGTATTCCTTCTATCTATTATTTTATATAAGATTTGATTAATTAAGGTTTTCAACAATCTTTGAGTATTTTTAATTATTTATATTTTTTTATCATGGTTTTTTAAGCTAATTTATTTTTCTATCTATTTCCTTGTAACATAAATTTATTTTCATGAAGAAAATCCAAGAATGTGGAGCTAAAAGTTGCATGGTTGATTAACCCTAAGGAAGAAAGAAATTTTGAAAATAGAAAAAGTTCTAGAATATATATATATATATATATATATATATATATATATATATATATATATATATATTTAATTAATATACAACCCAAATTGGTTAATGAGAATTTAAATTGAAAGAGTTTCACTGACTAGAATGAATACAAAAATAAATTAATGAAAAAATTTAAAGAATAAATTTAGTGTTAAAGAATTTATGATAAATGTAAGATTAAGGCCTCTATATGTATGTATACAATAATGTGTCTTAACATGATATGTATAATTAGAAATAAGATTTTTTATCTATATGTATATATTATATATAAGTTATAGTGTGTGTAGGCTAGTGACAAGGAAGACTTCATAGATTAACTACCCTACATTATAAGTCACAAAGGGTATACTATATAATTACTTATTAACCTACAATCTTTAGTTGATTTGTGTAGCTATTGCTAGGTATGGTGTGGAGCTCTATGGTTATTCTTATTAAAACCAAATAATGGTCATCTTAGTTGTAACTCATAGAAAACAATGGTGATTTTTATAATAACTAAAAGGTAGTTCCATATCTCCCAAAAGTCACCTACAACCTAAATGCATATCACATCTATTGATAAGAAGCCATGATTGAGTGTTAGACAACCTAGAGAGAGAGAGAGAGAGAGAGAGAGAGAGAGAGAGAGAGAGAGAGAGAGAGAGATCCAAGAAATAATTATAGAGAACCTATATCAAGATTTGATATAATAAACATAGATGAATGATTATGATAAAACATGTATCCTTATAGATAGGATAAAAAACTACTTGATAGAATTCCTAGGTGAGGATTAAATTACAACATGACAAGTGTCATCATCCTTGTTGAAGAATCTTGAGTTGTCATTAATGTCTCATGTGTTGTCATTAATGTTAGCCCTTAGTGTTGTGTTGGCATTGATGTCTCATGAGCAGTTGTGTGTTGATATGTTATCTATCGTTGGATTCCACCATTAGTTCAATGTTGATGTCTATACTCAATGTATTGTGGTTTAATTTATTCTTTAACTTGTATGATGATGCTTATGATAATGATGTTTTAGAATAGTGATTGTGATAAAGTTCATGATTATTGTCAATAAAGATGATCTTATATTAAGATGAGGACTAGAAGAATCGAGATGAGCATTAGAAGCATTAAGATGAGGATTGAAAGCAAAGTGATGAAGTGGATGTGATGGTTATGGCATTGTGCATGCTACACTTTATTTTTATATCTCTCTTTTTGCTCCTATGTGAGAAAATGTTGGTACAAGGACATTCTAATCTTTGCAGGTTAGTGAAGTGTGAAACTATAGGAAGGTGTGTGAAAAACTTCCTGGGAGAATTCTTTGCATTCCTCCATGCTTGTATACATGGTCTTATGGTTTGGAGATTAAATTATGTAGACATAGAACTCCAACATTTGAGGTCTTTGGTATTGTAGAAGATTTTTTTGGGTAAATTTAGTATGTTGGCAGTTTGGTTGCTTGGCAGGGCTAGTCCAAAAATTGCTCATTTCTCTGCATTATTGAGTTTTTATCACAAATTCGAAGACATGAATATATTATTTGTGTAGCATCTTAGTTAAAATTTCATGTGATGAAATATATCGCAAGTATGTTTGACAATATTCTATCTCATGAATATGTTTTCTAGCCTTCTAAGTATAAAGAACTTTGTATCTTTTTGGTTGCAGCAACTTGTTTTGGTACGACAGTGTGAAAGAAGTGCATGGGAATATTGTTGACTATACATGAAATGTCACTATGTGGTTTGCATGAGAATTGTTGATCTTTTGTGTGTCACATATTATTTGGAGGTTGTTTTTAGGGTGATATATGGTTATCCAACCAACAAGGTCTACTCATTTATTTTCACTATGCATTTAGGAGTTTGCACTAGCTTTGGAGGTTGTGATGAGGTTTATTTAGGCCCTACTATGTCTTGATATGATACACATTGCATAAATTCATTTGGAAGCTATTTTTGGGGGGTTGACTAGTAAAGCAATACATGTTTCACTTGCATGTTATCACATTTCTTACATGGGAGGATATGCACCAATATGTTTCATGTTTGGGGATGCATAGAAAGATGCAGTAACTTATTTTAGGTCCATTATACCTCTTAGTTTAGAATACTTTCACAATACTTATGTTTTGAGATTGACTTGTTGAGATCATTGATTGTCTTTTGTTAGGGCTTACCTAATTTATAATTCTCTAGATCATTGATAATGAATTACAAGTTATCAAAATATACCAAGGTCATTGATAATGAATTACAAGTTATCTAAATCTATACAACAATATAACATACAAATTATCATTTTTTATGTTAAAATCATCAAATCATAACTAGCAAGGAGGAAATCTACTTCAACTCAAATTTGAATTTAAACTTAAATTTCTACAGTCATTCCATACCCTTGAAATGAATGAAATTGATTTTATGCCTACAAATTTAACCTAAAAAAATGTAGACAAATGATATATCAAAATAAATCTATTAAAATGTACAATAATAAGATTATATTGCATTAAATTAATTATTATTTTTGTTAATAACACACATGTTATATATTACTCATTACCTTTGTAATTATGATGATAAAAAATCTCTTACTATTGGGCATGAGATTAATTACATAGATTGATGATAGAGACCAAAAGGACTACAATTAATAGATCTTGGATGTACATTTCTTAAACAATATAATAAATGTCAGTAAAAAAAAACCTTATCAAACATTTATTATAGTTCATTTTTATCTTATTCTAAAATTTAGCAATGAATTGCTAATTTTTTTTGTTTGTTTTCTATAATGTAGATGGTGAGGCCCATTAAGGAAACCAAAATTTTCAAATGCATAGGGTGTAAATTCATTCCAAAGAGCTTGGTATATTCAATATAATTTGGAGCTCATATATAATGTCACATACAATTTGTTTGACAACAAACTTGAACCCATTTTTTTAATATTTTTTTGGGGAATACCAAATATGCTACTCTAGTAGTTGGTGTTGGACATTGCTACTGCTAGGATATGTTATTGTCATTGATGTCAACATATTCCTATGATTTATTGCTCCGGTGGTTGCAGGTTGGTTTATTGAGATCACGGTTCAGTATATGGAATATTTCTTGTATCATTATATCTTTTTATATTGGTTTCATTGATCTGGGAGCTTAATTGATCACATTATATAATCCGGTTTACAGTTTGGTTCTTCTGATCAATGCTTTGCAGGGTTCGATATTTCCTCTAGTATTTTTTGGTGTGATTAGATCTTGAGTCAAGATTTTGGGAGGTTGTTTCGGATGTTCTTGTGTATCTTCATTTTATATGGTTCATGATTTGGTGCTCTGCAAGTTATCTTTCCTCATGGCAGTTGTTGTTGTTTGAGTGTTATTGAGTTTCAGATGTTGATCGATGAAGATTTGATAAGTGGTGTTGGTGCAGCTATTATAGATGATTCTGATGTACATGTTGGTGTAAATCCTAATTATGTCCCATTTGTTTTGATGATCTACATTGATCGTTGTGCATGGTTTTGGTGTTTTATTATCTGGTGGTGCTATTCATGCTATATGAGACCTATTTGATGGTGTAGCATGTTGCGGTTGATCTTGGCATGATTTTCGGTGGTGTTTCATGTTTGAGCATTTGGTTTAGGTCCATGTTATATCATGTATATCATTATATTAGTCTGGTGGTTCTTATATGTATAGTGTGATGTAATTTTGTGATTGTGAGTTGAGGATTTGGCCGACCTTGTAGTCAAGGTTGATGAATTGTATAAATAGGTGATAAAGTCATTTAAATTTTGTATCAGTGTCGTGTCTACATTATTAGAGAATAGTAAAGGTGTGAACAAGTGAATACTTCCTTCGGCATTGTGATTGAGGAGAGATTGAAGTGCTTTAGGGCAGAAATATGTGCTTAACTGAAACTATCTTCAAGCATTTACAGATGCTATTCTTTTAGTTTATTTGATTCCGGATTATTGTCTGAATATTTTATAAGTTGGTGAGACGTCCTTGTAAGGAAGTGAACCTGCCATGAGGGTTGTAGCCTTCTAGGTTATTGTGTTTTGAGTAGTGTGATTGAATACATGTGCATTCTCCATTTTAATTATTTTCACATACTATTGTAGAGTATCATCTTATTGTGGGTAGGTTCCCACCATGGTTTTTTCCTTAACCAGGTTTTCTACATCAAAATATTGGTGTTGTGTGTTGTGCTATCAATTTTCTTATCTTCGTTGTTGCTACAGTTAATCAGATTTGTATTTGAGGTTGAGTTTGTTAATCCAATGAAAACTGATTCCCCCCTCTTATTTTTCCTTCATTGCTGTTGCCAATAATAGGTATCAAAGCTATATCCTTCGAAAGAAGCTTGATCGCTTGAGGTGATCTAGGATGGAAACTGATGGGATAGGGTTTGGGATAGACTAGCCTAGTCTATGCTCTTGGACCCTTTCCTTGGATCACCTGCTGTGCTCTACACACCCTAGGGTCTCTAGGACTTCCCTTTGCCTGAGGAATCCTCTGACCATGCCCAATCCACCCACCAATGAGTTGCAATGCTGCTCCTAAGGTCTCACCTACTCATGAGACTCAAAACCCCTTATTATGGCTAATAAGGGCTAGGCTTGCTCCACACCTTCCAAGGTCTTAGCAAGGTTGTATCAGGTATATTTCATGGTTTTTCCACCCATTCTTGAGCCCTTGAGAGGTTTCAATCCTTCAACCCCTTACCAATCTCACAAATTTGGGTTTTTGCTTTCAAATAGGGCTACAAGGATTAGGAGCAATTAGGCCTCCTACCCGGACTTCTAGGGCTCCCTCTCACAAACAGTGCACAAACAACCCAGTCTCCCAAAAAGGACTACCATTCATTTGGCAAGGAATCAAGGATTTTCTATGGTTTAGGCTTCCAAGTGTCCATACAGTATCCTTGGTGGATTTTAAGGGTTTTAACGATTTTGTGAGGGTTTCTTAGGGTCTGCCTAGGTCACAGTGAGTGTTTTGTGTTTTAGCCTCCTTTTTTGGATTGGTGGAGGCTCCTCCTTCACACCAACAATGCTTCACTCACTCCTCTACACTTCCTCCAAAGGATGCACTCTCCACTAACCAACCTTGCTCTCCAAGACCTCTGCACCAACAACCATTCCTAACCGGGCACTATCCAGCCTTGCCTAGGAATGGGTCTTTGCTTGGCCTCCTTGCATTTAAAAGGGCCTTTCTTGCTTGGGAATATAGTATAGGGTCTTCACATCCATTCCCCATGGTTTCATGGTGGTTCCACAATGGGGAATGGAGTTAAGACTTCACTTGCTCAAACTAGTCCAAAACTGGACAGTGAGACTGTAACTTGCAAATTAATTACAAACACACTCAACTGGTAAACAAAAAGATAATATAATCACTCAAAATGAAGATATATACACCATAGAAGACTTTTCACATAGTTTTGCACACAAATCAATCCATTAGTTTTCTCGGTAACTCCATTCAATCTGACTGGTAACCAACAACACAGTCACAGTTAGTTTTTGTTTTCTTGGGCCGTACAATCTCTGACCTCTAACCCATCAATTTAGGGTTTGCAAATACTTATACTACCCATACCTCAGTTGATGTGCCAAAATTAGGGCTCTCCACACACAACAAGGGTCTATGACCATTTTGGGTGGAAAAGTTGCTTGACAACTTTTAAAAGTTGTCACACAACTTTTGCATCTTTTGAGCAACTTTGCCATTGTTGCTCTTCATGACTCCTAAGCCTATTTTGGGCTATCCTAAGGACATCAACATTCCAATAAGGCCTAACACACATTCCAGGCACACTCACCCTCTCCTGTACAAGAAATCACAACAAACACTAAGGACCTAAAACTAGGACCTAGTCTAGCACACATGAGCTCATGGCTCTTATTTATGTACAATGGCTTCTAAAGAAGCATAAAATAAACAAGAAAAAGAAAGAGAAAGAGTTTGGAATGGTGCTCCTACACCATACTCCCCCTCTACACACAACTAAGAAATAGAAGAAGAAATGAGAGCCAGGTCTATTCCAAGTGTCTTGAACCTACTCTCCTCCACCCATGTAGCTTCAGATACTGGTTGACGTGCCCATTTTACTAAGTGCTCTATGTAGACCTAGTGTCTAGTAGAGTTCTTCACCCTTGATTCCAAGATCTCCTCTGCTTTAGGCTTCTTCATTTGAGGTAAGGTATTTACATCCAAGTCTTGTAATACCTTAGCTTGGTTCTCAATCTACCCTGCTATCTCGCCCTTGTACATTACCAGATCATCAACATTGAAGATTGGTGAAATGGCTAAATCTAAAGGTAAATCAACCTTATAGGTGTTCTCAACATATTTTGCCATAATTTGACAAGGTCCTACCCACTTCATCTGCATTTTGGTAGGCTTACCACTTTGCATCCTAGCTTTGCTCAAATGGACCATCACATAGTCACCCACCTTGAACTGAACCTCTCTCCTTTTCTCATCCATTTTGGCCTTCAGTTTTTTAGTGGATTCAAGGATGGCTTTCTTGACTTTCTCTTGAACTTCCTTGATGGTTTGAGTAAAGTCCTTTGCTTGCCCACTCTTCATCTCCAAAGCACTAAGTTCTCTTAACTCACACACTCTTCTTGGATGTCTACCATAGACAACCTCAAAAGGACTTCGACCAGTGGTCCTATTCACACTGTCGTTATATGCATACTCTACTTGAGGAATGATGAGATCCCATGTCTGACCATACTCCTTAGTTAGACACCTCAACAAGTTTCCTAACACTCTATTGATGACTTCAGTTTGACCATCTGTTTGTGGATGGTAAGCTGAGCTAAATGACAAGTTAGTTCCTAGTCTCCTCCATATGTTTGCCAAAAATGACCCATGAACTTGATGTTCTGAGATGTCCCTGTCAGAAACAATGCTTAAAGGGAGTCCATGAATCCTAACAATCTCCTTAAAGAAAAGATGTGCAACATAGCTGGCATCATGTGTAGTTTTACATGGAATGAAATGGCTCATCTTGGAAAATCTATCTACTACCACATAGATGTTGTCCATACCTATTTTAGTCTTGGGAAGGCCTACTACAAAGTCCATGCTTATGCATTCCCAAGGCCTATTTGGTACTGGCAATGGTTGATAGAGACCAGCATTGCTTGATCCTCGCTTTGCTCTTTGGCACACACCACATTGTTCTATATATCTTTTCACATCCCTTGGTAGCTCTGGCCAATAGTAGTACCTCTGTACTAAATCCAAGGTTTTGTTAATCCCAAAGTGTCCACTCAAACTACCATTATGTTTCTCTTGGATGAGGTTCTCCCTCATGGATCCTCTAGGTACACACAACTGGTTACCCTTGAACAAGAGACCATTTTGGAGAGTGTAATCTACATACTCACCATGGAAATGGTTCTCAAACTCCTTTCAAACCTTGTAAGCTGATGAGAAGTCTTCATCTTCTTCATAGAGATCCTTAATACCTTCTATGCCTATGCTCTGCAACTATAACTCTTGGACTATCAACAACTTCCTGCTTAAGGCATCTACCACCTTGTTGAGTTGCCCCTTCTTATGCTTGATGGTGAAGGTGAAGGATTGGACGTATTCCATCCATTTCAAGTGCCTATTGCTAGGCTTCTCTTGAGTGTTAATGTAACGCAATGCCTGATTGTCCGTGAACACTACAAATTCCTTTGGGAGTAGGTAATGCCTCCATTTTTTTAGAGACTGCACTAATGCATACAACTCTAGGTCATAAGCTAAGTACTTCTTCTTTGCTTCATTAAGCTTCTCACTAAAAAATGCAACAGGTCTTCCCTCTTGACTCAATACACCCCCTACTACAGTTCCACTTGCATCACACTCCAATGTGAATAGCTTATCAAAAGTAGGTAGGAGAAAGATAGGTTTTGTGGCTACTTCTTGCTTCAATAATTGAAATGCTTTGTTAGCCTGCTCAGTCCATTTAAACTTAGTTTTAAGGCCTCCTTTTATGGTGTCAAGGACTGGTGCACATATGCCACTGAAGTTCCTACCAAACTTCCTATAGAATTGAGCTAATCCATGGAAACTCCTAACTTCAGTCCCTGTTCTAAGTGTAGGCCAATTCAAGATTGCCTCCACTTTGCTTGGATCTGTTGGTATTTTGGTATGGTTTTGTCATTGATGTCAACACCTACTAAATACACCTACTTTGGAGATCCAGCAACATTCACCAGCAAACAGTAAAATGTGCAACAGTTACTAGTATATGATTAACCGACAGGAAATAATGTTCACTAGTACCTGGAATGACATGGAAGACACTTGGTAATGTCGAAGACATCATGTGAACACTTTATTTTGAAGTAATAATCATTGGTATATTCTTATTTGCATATTTGCTTTTACCGGCAAATATGTCCAGGTTATCTAGGGTTACACCGACAGGTTTATCTTTTCCAGATCAGCATGGCACGCTATGGAGATGATTTATTATTGTTGTAAATGCATTAAGCCGATATGTTCAATTAGTTATTGCATCGGATATTGTATTATTTGTAAAATGTTTTTATTGTAATATCTTGTAGAGCCGACCTACTAAAATTGGTCTTAGGGTATGGTATAAATGTAAGATCTTATTTGTAAGATCAAGTGTGGAATGCAAAAAAAGATTCAATTGAAAGTATATGCGAGATAAAGCAGAGGCATACATGAAGACATCATTTGAAGGTGAAGTTAGGTTTTTGTAGAAGCATATCAGCATTACACTAGTACTAAATTCAGCATATGAAGATGCAATTTTATGCAGTACATTCTTATTGGATTTAACCATCCAACTGTAGTCAGTGTGACTCCCATTTGTGATTGAGCAGTGAGCTCTAGGCTGTTGGCCTTTCTGCATGTGTAGACCCCTCTTGTACACTTACTATCTGCAGTAGTATCATCTAATTGTGGGTAAGGTTTCCCACCATGGTTTTTCCCTTATAGGGTTTCCACGTACAAATATTGGTGTCATGTATTGTGGATGACTTTGTGCTTATGTTTCATGCATTGATTCTTACTGGTATAGCAATTTACTGTTAACACTGTCTATCGACATACTTAACTGATTTACCGGTATTAAGCATTAAGTTGGTTAATAAGTTTTTGGTTTGAATTTATTAGACAACTGATTCACCCCCCCTCTCTTAGTTGTCTCTGGGACCTACAATTGGTATCAGAGCCTAGTCCTCTTTTTGCAGAAGTTTAACAACTTGAGGAGATCCAATGTCTACTAATTATTTCAGAAAGGATAGTCCTAAACTTGATGGAACCAACTATGGGATATGGAAAATCAGAATGGAGACACATCTAAATTGCATTGGTAAAGACATCTGGGAAGTTACTAAGAATGGTTATATTGATGTTGTAGCTGGTTAGACTGCTCCCACTACTTTAGCTAAAGATGAAGAAAATGATTGCAAAGCAAGAGAAGCACTCTTGAGCGCATTATCAGATCAACAAATCATGGGATTATCAGATAGGTCCACTGCAAAAGCTATTTGGGATCATTTGGAAACACTAAATGAAGGGGATTCCACAGTCAAAATTGCAAAACTTGAAAGCTTCCGAGTCAGGTATGAACATTTGAAAATGGAAGAAGATGAAAGGATTTCTGCTTTTATGGAAAGAGTAAATGAGATTGTTTTGGGTATCAACTGTTGTGGAGGAACCTTCAGTGAAGATGAGATTGTTTCAAAAATCTTAAGAGGTTTGCCACCGGCATATAAAATGAAGGTTACTGCTATAAACGGGTTGAGAACAATGCCTAATACATCAGTAACTAGGGATACATTGATTGGAAAACTTTCAGCTTTTGAAATTGAGGAATTTGGTCCTGTTACTACTATAAAAACTGATTTGGCCTTCAAAGCATCAACATCATCTGCTCCATCCTTTGACAAATCAGACTGGAGAGCCTTTTATGCAAGAGAACTTGAAGAAACCAGGAAGGAGAATGAAGAGCTTGAAGAACTTGAAGCACTATTTGCAAGAAAAATGCCAAAAGGCCCAATTGGAAGTAAGTATGAAGGTAAAGCACCCTTTAAATGTTTTAACTACAATAAGATTGGTCATATGGCTTCAAGATGCCCTGATAGACATGCTAGACTAAGAGAAGAAGCTAGAAGAACATACAAACCTAATCCTAAATATCAGAGATACAAATTTAAGAAAAACAAAGATAAATCTTGTTACATTGTTGATGAAGGTGTGACTGATGATTCTGATGAGGATCCAGTAGACAATGGATGGGTCTTTGTTGCTATAATAGAAGATCAACCGGTACCTATTGCTCAACCGGTAGAACAAGCCCTAGCAGCTAAAGTTGAATCAAAGGATGAATGGATTATTGACTCAGGATGTGCACATCACATGACTAGAGACAAAGGTAAATTCTTGAACTTTCAAGAATACAATGGAGGTTTAGTAAGATTCAGAAATGACAAAGCCTGTTCAATCAAAGGTAAGGGTTCAATATCTCTTGATGGTAAACATAACACTGACAATGTCTACTATGTTGAAAGATTAAAACATAATCTTTTAAGTGTTGGTCAATTAGTTGAAAAAGGTTTTCAGTTACAATTTAAAAATGGAAAATGCAAAATTATGAATAGAATTGGTTTGGAAATTGCAACCAGTAATCAGACTAGAGGTAATATCTTTCATTTCAATAATAGTGAAAAGGCATGCTTAATTGCACATATAGATGAAAGTTGGCTATGGCATAAAAGACTATGTCATGTAAATTTTGATTGCATGGTAAAAATCAATACTTCTAAGGCAGTTAGAGATCTACCTAAAATTGTGAAACCTCATAATACAATTTGCAAGGAATGTCAATTTGGAAAACAAGTTAGAGCTAGTTTCAAAATTATTCCAGAAAAATCCAATAATGCCCTTGATTTAATTCACACTGATTTATGTGGTCCAGCTAGAACTAAAAGCTTACAAGGTGATAGATATTTCATGCTAATTATTGATGATTATTCTAGAATGTGTTGGGTTACTTTTCTCAGAGAAAAATCAAAAGCACTTGGGAAGTTCAAACTATTCAAAGAAATGGTTGAAAATGAAACCGGTAAGAAAATTAAATGTTTAAGATCAGATCAAGGAGGAGAATTCACATCTAAAGATTTTAATACATTCTGTGAAGTAAATGGAATCAAAAGACAGTTATCAGCACCTCGAACACCACAACATAATGGAGTTGTTGAAAGAAAAAATAGAACTATTTTGGATGGAGCAAGAAGTATGTTATCAGAAGCAAATCTACCAAGTGTACTGGAGAGAGGTAGTAAGCACTACTGTCTATACATTCAACAAAGTTCACATCAAAGGTGAAACTGGTAAGACCCCTCATGAACTATGGTTTGGTAATACTCCTACTCTTAAGTATTTCAGAATTTTTGGAAGTAAATGTTATATTAGAAGAGATGAGTATATTGGAAAGTTTGATCCTAGAAGTGATGAAGGAATATTTCTTGGTTATTCATCTAAGAGTAAAGCATATAGATGATTTAATAAAAGATTATAGAAAATTATTGAGAGTACAAATGTAAAGATTGATGAACAATTCAGAGAAACTTCAAGGTATATAGACTCTGAACTAGAAACATAAATTATGACAAATGGACCTACAATAAATCCACCGGTATAGAATGATGATCCAGTTACTCCGGTATCATCAGAGGATTCCACAGTAATTGAAGAACAACAATAGACTAAGACACCCCGGTATGTAAGACTGAATCATTCTGAAGATCAGATAATTGGAAGCAAATTTAAAGGAGTCATAACAAGAGGAAGATTGGCAAATGAAGAGGTATGTCTTATTTCTCAAATTGAACCATTATCTATCAATGAGGCATGTGAAGATAAATTTTGGATTAAAGCTATGGAAGAAGAATTAGGACAAATTGAGAAAAATAATACTTGGACATTAGTTCCCCGGCCTAAAAATAAAAATGTAATTGGAACCAAATGGGTATTTAGAAACAAATTCAATGAAGATGGTAAGGTTGTTAGAAATAAAGCAAGACTAGTGTGTAAGGGATATTCGAAAGAAGGAGTTGATTACAATGAAACCTTTGCACCGGTAGCCAGAATTGAGGCAGTTAGATTATTCTTGGCTTTTGTAGCTCACAAGGATTACAAAGTTTATCAAATGAATATTAAATGTGCATTTTTGAATGGAGATCTTGAAGAGGAAGTCTATATTGAACAACCTGATGGATTTTCCTTGACAGATGACAATGATATGGTTTGCAGATTAAGAAAAGCTCTGCATGGATTAAAACAAGCTCCAAGAGCTTGGTATGCAAGATTGGATAAGTATCTTTTAAATATTGGTTTTACTAAAGGAAATGCAGATAGCAATTTATATTACAAAGTAACTAATGATGACATCTTGATTATTGAAGTATTTGTTGATGATATAATCTTTGGAGGAGAAGATGAATTATGCAAAGAATTTTCTCTTGAAATGCAGCAAGAATTTGAAATGTCTATGATTGGAGAAATAAAATTCTTTTTAGGATTGCAGATTTTACAGACTGATAAAGGCATATTTTTTAGTCAATCTAAGTACTTGAAAGAACTACTTAAGAAATTTGGGATGGAGAACTCTAAACCGGTAAGCACACCTATGACTACAAATGACAAATTATCTCAAAGGGATGAATCTACACCTATTAAACCAACTAGATACAAATCTATGATAGGAGGTTTACTATATTTGACACAAACTAGACCTGATATTATGAATGCAGTATGTATAGTTTCTATATTTCAGAGTAATCCTAGGGAAAATCATGAATCAACAGTAAAAAGGATTTTCTGGTACTTACAAGGCACAACAAATCTTGGATTATGGTATCCTAAAGATGAAAATTTTGATCTATATGCATACACAGATGCAAATTGGGTAGGAGATGTGGATGATAGAAAAAGCACCACTGGAGGATCATTCTTTCTTGGAAAGAGATTAGTTTCTTGGTTAAGTAAGAAATATAGTTGTACATCTTTATCAACAGCAGAATCAGAATATGTTGCAGTAGCAACAAACTGTACACAGGTACTTTGGCTTAAGAAAATGTTGAAAGACATAAAGGTAAAATGCAAGGAACCTATTACTATATATTGTGATAACACTACAGCAATTGATATATCTAAGAATCTAGTATTACATTCTAAAACAAAACATGTTTCTATCAAACTGAATTTTCTAAGGGAAAAAGTTGAAGAAAAGGAGATAAAACTGGTTTATGTGAATACTAAAGAACAACTTGCAGATATTTTTCACAAAACCTTTGCCTAAGGAAACTTTTGAGTATCTCAGAGATCAGCTTGGAGTCATACCTCTATTGGTAGAGACTTAGACAGTTGATGATTGTCATCAACTGGCAGAATTAAATGGACAAATCTTTTATTCTGGTATTTGATGAGGAAGCTACTTCTCAGGGGGAGTAGTTGGTATTTTTGTATGGACTTAAATTTTGTAGCTTTGGCATTTGATGTCAAAGGGGGAGAGACATATGGAAAAACACATTATCAATTAAGGAGAGATATCTATGGTGAAAATTGGTACAGGATAACATAAAATAACTCATGTTGCTTCCAGGGGGAGAGATTGTCACTTTGAGGAGATTGTTGGTTTTACACTTGGCATTTCTGTTTTGGCACTTTGGTGGTTTTTCCATCTTGTGTTGCCATCAATGCCAAAGGGGGAGATTGTTGGTATTTTGGTATGGTTTTGTCCTTGATGTCAACACCTACTAAATACACCTACTTTGGAGATCCAGAAACATTCACCAGCAAACAGTAAACTGTGCAACAGTTACTAGTATATGATTAACCGACAGGATATAATGTTCACCGGTACCTGGAATGACATGGAAGACACTTGGTAATGTCGAAGACATCATGTGGACACTTTATTTTGAAGTAATAATCATTGGTATATTCTTATTTGCATATTTGCTTTTATCGGCAAATAGGTCCAAGTTATCTAGGGTTAGACCGATAGGTTTATCTTTTCCAGATCAGCATGGCATGCTATGGAGATGATTTATTATTGTTGTAAATGCATTAAGCCGACATGTTCAATCGGTTATTGCATCGGATATTGTATTATTTGTAAAATATTTTTATTGTAATATCTTGTAGAGCCGACCTACTAAAATTGGTCTTAGGGTATGGTATAAATGTAAGATCTTATTTGTAAGATCAAGTGTGGAATGCAAAAAAAGATTCAAGTGAAAGTATATGCAAGATAAAGTAGAGGCATACATGAAGACATCATTTGAAGGTGAACTTAGGTTTTTGTAGAAGCATATCAGCATTACACTAGTACTGAATTCGGCATATGAAGATGCAATTTTGTGTAGTACATTCTTATTGGATTTAACCATCCAACTATAGTCAGTGTGACTCCCATTTGTGATTGAGCAGTGAGATCTAGGCTGTTGGCCTTTTTGCATGTGCAGACCCCTCTTGTACACTTACTATCTGCAGTAGTATCATCTAATTGTGGGTAAGGTTTCCCACCATGGTTTTTCCCTTACAGGGTTTCCACGTACAAATATTGGTGTCATGTGTTGTGGATGACTTTTTGCTTATGTTTCATGCATTAATTCTTACTGGTATAGCAATTTATTGTTAACACTGTCTACCGACATACTTAACTGATTTATTGATATTAAGCATTAAGTTGGTTAATAAGTTTTTGGTTTGAATTTATTAGACAACTGATTCAACCTCCCCCCCCCCCCCCCCTCAGTTGTCTCTAGGACCTACAGGATCCATCTTCAAGGTTCCTTTAGACACCACAAATCCTAAGTAGATCAGATCTTGCTTCAATAAGTCACACTTCTCTAGGTTGATGGATAACTTCTCCTCATACAACCTCTCTAAGACTAACCTCAAATGCTCAAGGTGCTCTTCCTTGGTTCTGCTATAGATGAGAATGTCATCTAGGTACACCACCACAAATCTGCCTGTGAAGTCTTTCAACACCTCATTCATCAACCTCATGAAGGTGCTTGGGGCATTGGTAAGTCCAAATGGCATCACAAGCCATTCATACAACCCTTCTGTGGTCTTGAAAGTGGTCTTCCACTCATCACCCTCCTTGATTCTAATCTGGTGATAACCACTTTTAAGGTCTAGCAAGTGGTAAAATACATGGCACCTCCTAAATAGTCCATCAAATCCTCTATTCTAGGAATAGGAAACCTATACCTTATGGTGATCCTATTTATTGCCCTTGAGTCAGTGCAAAGTCTCCGCTTGCCTCCTTTCTTTGATGCTAGCACTACCGGGACTGCACATGGGGTGATGCTCTTCTTAATCAGTCCTTGTTCCATTAACTCCTACACTTGCCTTGCTACTTCCTTATTCTAATCAGGTGTGAGCTTATATGCCACCTTATTAGGCAAGGATGCACTAGGGACAAAGTCTATTTGATGGCTAATAGACCTTCTAGGTGGGAGTGTTGCAGGTGCTCCATCACTCACTATTTCCTTGTACTCTTGCAACATTTGTTTGACTTCCTTTGGTACCTCTATCTGCAACTTATCTTCTTCCTCCTTTGGTTTCACAAAGATGGCACACTTCACTATCTCCTCCTCATGTAGCAGACTTAAGAATTCTTTGCCAGTAGCCAATAAGACACTAGGTGTTTTTGAAGTTCCCTCTTCATTCTCTGTCAAAGACTGAATCTTGAAGGTCTTGCTATCCTTCTTGAATGATATGGAGTTCTCCTCTCCATCATAGACCATGTTCCTATCAAATTGCCAAGGTCTTCCTAGCAGCAGATGACAAGCATCCATAGGAAATACATCACAAAGGATCTTATCCTTATATCCTCCAATAGCAAACTCTACCCAAGTCTGTTCATTAACAAGCACACTTTGTCCTTTGTTCAACCAAGTCACCTTGTAAGGGTTGGTGTGGGGTATTCTTGTGAGTTTCAACTTCCTAATTGCCTCTTCTAATATGATGTTGTCAGTTCAGCCTGAATCAACTATCACCTTGCACACTTTACCAAGAATTTTGCATCTCACCCTAAACAATGCTCTCCTATGTTTGGGTTCCTCCTTAACCAGCTCTTTGATCGAAATCCTATTGAACATTAGATTCTCCCCAATTTTTGATTCAATCTGGTCCACATCTAGTGCCTTGTTGCTTGATGAGTCTTCATGGGCATAAGCAACCCTCTTTCCATTGTTTGATGAGGTAGGCTTGTCAGGGCATCTATATGCCGGGTGTCCCAACTATCCACAGTTGTAACACTTCATAGTTGCAAAGTAGGAGTTACCTCTGCCGGTACCTCTACCCCTACTTGGACCACCTTGTGCACCTCTTCCTCTAGAATGTCCTCCTCTAAGATTGGTTTCATTGCCATGTTCAGTCAACTTGGCTTCTCCTTGGTTCCTTGGCTCATTTGCCTTGCTTTGGTAACCACCTCGATGATTCCCTTGTTCTCTACCTCTGCCTTTACCCCTGTTATTGGAGTCTCCTTTCCTTTGGTTCCTCTCTTCCACCTTGACAGCAAGCTGATGGCATTTCTGAATAGTAGTAGGAGTCCATAGGCTTATCTCCTCTTGTATGTTCCACTTTAGGCCACTTAGATACCTAGTTAGGCCGCTTAGATACCTAGCCACCTTAATAGATTCATCTTCTTGGACTTTGGATCTAAGGCAAAGTTTTTGAAATTATTCGATGTAGGAGGTCACATCAAGGTCTTTTTGCTTCAATCCCTATCTCTTCTAATGAAGTTGAACTTCATAATCCTCTAGCAAGTAGTTCTCCTTGACCTTACTCACCATGGCCTTCCAATTGGCAATAGGTAGCTTTCCCATACTAACTCTTTCTTCTTGTAGGTACTTCCACCATGTCAAAGCTGCTCCCCTTAGTCTTGATTTGGCGACCTTAACCTTTTGAGCCTCTATCACTCCTTCACACTCAAAGTGGTTTTCCATGCCCTCAATCCATTCCATGATAGTGTTAATGTCCATCCTTCCACTGAAATGTGGCAATCCTTCAAAAGCTTTTGTATTCAAAGCCTTGATAGCCTTTACAAAAGGTTCCTTAGTAATTAAGGGGTCTAGTTCAAGTATGATGTCATCAAGGGCTATAATCTTCTTGCCTCTATCTTGATTTTCAGAACCCCAAAGTTCATGCGCCCTCTGATCAACCACTTCTTGTAGGTTGTTCCTTATCTCGCTCATAGCATCTTCAAGGAGTCTATTTTTCTCCTTCTACTATTCTACCTCTCTAGCCAACTTTGCATTAGTGTCCATTCTGCTCTCCCCTACTAATTCACCAATATATAGAGACATACATAGCCCAACAAATCTTTAGCTTGCTCTGATACCAATCTGATGGGATAGGATTTGGGATAGACTAGCCTAGTCTATGCTCTTAGATCCTTTCCTTGGATCACCTGCTGTGCTCTACACACCCTAGGGTCTCTAGGACTTCCCTTTGCCTGAGGAATCCCCTGACCATGCCCAATCCACCCACCAATGAGTTGCAATGCTGCTCCTAAGGTCTCACCTACTCATGAGACTCAAAACCCCTTATTATGGCTAATAAGGGCTAGGCTTGCTCCACACCTTCCAAGGTCTTAGCAAGGTTGTATCAGGTATATTTCATGGTTTTTCCACCCATTCTTGAGCCCTTGAGAGGTTTCAAGCCTTCAACCCCTTACCAATCTCACAAATTTGGGTTTTTGCTTTCAAATAGGGCTACAAGGATTAGGAGCAATTAGGCCTCCTACCCGGACTTCTAGGGCTCCCTCTCACAAACAGTGCACAAACAACCCAGTCTCCCAAAAAGGACTACCATTCATTTGGCAAGGAATCAAGGATTTTCTATGTTTTAGGCTTCCAAGTGTCCATACAGTATCCTTGGTGGATTTTAAGGGTTTTAACGATTTTGTGAGGGTTTCTTAGGGTCTGCCTAGGTCACAGTGAGTGTTTTGTGTTTTAGCCTCCTTTTTTGGATTGGTGGAGGCTCCTCCTTCACACCAACAATTCTTCACTCACTCCTCTACACTTCCTCCAAAGGATGCACTCTCCACTAACCAACCTTGCTCTCCAAGACCTCTGCACCAACAACCATTCCTAGTCGGGCACTGTCCAATCTCACCTAGGAATGGGTCTTTGCTTGGCCTCCTTGCATTTCCAAGGGCCCTTCTTGCTTGGGACTATAGTACAGGGTCTTCAAATCCATTCCCCATGGTTTCATGGTGGTTCCACAACGGGGAATGGAGTTAAGACTTCATTTGCTCAAACCAGTCCAAAACTAGACAGTGAGATTGCAACTTGCAAATTAATTACAAACACACTCAACTGGTAAACAAAAAGCTAATCTAATCACTCACATTGAAGATATATACACCATAGAATACTTTTCACATAGTTTTGCACACAAATCAATCCATTAGTTTGCTCGGTAACTCCATTCATTCTGACTGGTAACCAACAACACAATCATAGTCAGTTTTTGTTTTCTTGGGCCGTACAATCTTTGTCCTCTAACCCATCATTTTAGGGTTTGAAAATACTTATACTACCCATACCTTGATCAGTGTGCCAAAATTAGGTCTCTTCATGCACAACAAGGGTCTATGACCATTTTGGGTGGAAAAGTTGCTTGACAACTTTTAAAAGTTGTCAAGCAACTTTTGCATCTTTTGAGCAACTTTTCCATTGTTGCTCTTCATGTTTCCTAAGCCTATTTTGGGCTATCCTAAGGACATCAACATGCCAATAAGGCCTAACACACATTCCAGACACACTCAACCTCTCCTGCACAAGAAATCACAACAAACACTAAGGACCTAAAACTAGGACCTAGTCTAGCACACATGAGCTCATGGCTCTTATTTATGTACAATTGCTTCTAAAGAAGCATAACATCAACAAGACAAAGAAAGAGAAAGAGTTTGGAAGGGTGCTCCCGCACCAGAAACTAGAGGTGTTAGTTTTAAGAAGGAGAGTCCAAGATTCGATGGAAGTAACTATTCTATATGGAAGAATGAGATGGAGGTGCACTTTAGATGTCTTGGAGAGGATTACTAGAAGATTACAAAGGATACGGGTATTTTGTTCCTCAAAATGGACCAGATACTGTTGTTGAGATCAAGGATGTTGAAAATAACATTAGAGCTAAGGAAGCATCACTAAGTGTCCTGACTGATTTAGAGATGACTAATGTAATGGGACTTTAGACTGCACAGGATATTTGGGAGAAGCTTAATACTTTGTATGAAGGAGATAAACAAGTTAAAGTTGCTAAGATGTAGAGTTTGAAAGGGAAGTATGAAATGCTAAAAATGAGAGGATATGAGAACATAAAATTCTTCATGGCTAAGGTGAATGAACTTGTCCTAGGTATCAGATGTGCCAATGGAACCCTTGAAGAAAATGAAAGTATTGGTAAGGTGCTGAGATCATTGCCTCCTGCTTAAAAACATAAGGTAGTTGCTATTGATTAGATCAAAAGTGTGATTACTGTGACAAGAGATATGTTGGTTGGAAAGATTCTTGTATTTGAATTGAGAGAGTTTCGTGAATCACATAGAAAGTCTGAGACAACATTTAGAGCATTTGTATCTGGAAAGCAGAAGTATGATCCTGAAGAATGTAGAATATCCAGATATGAACGAGAGAGAAGAGAGATGGAAGAGCAAGAAAGAGAACTGGATGAGCTTGAAGCATTGATTGCCCAGAGATAACCTAAAGGAGCTAGTAAGTATGATTGTGTGTAGGGGAAAAAGCGAGACTAGGTTAACATGCCCTAATCCTACCTTTTGACATACATTACGGAATACGAAAGAGCCTAGAGGTATCACACAATTGGCTACTTCTTTTTGTGAGAGAGAGAGAGCCACGGGCTACCTATTAGGATTTATATTCCTTTGTTGTAATTGAAAGATAAAATGATGCAAGTTCAATTCCTAACCCCAAAGTGCAAGTATGAACTAGTAATAAGATTGCAGAATTGAGATTAAACAATGAAAAGCTGTAAACACAAGGACAAAACAAGAATGCAGATGCATACCTAGAGTCAAAATCTGAGTGAAAATGTTCGGGACGGGGGTGCGGGCGCCACTGTCCTGATTCTGTTTGGAAACTGCTCCTAAAACTGTTGTCTTGCACTCCGGAAAGCTGTCGGAAATGTCAAAAATTGCTATCTGTCAGGAGGACCAGGGCGCCCAGCGCCTCTGTCCCAGGGACCAGGGTGCCCAGCGCCCCTGTCCTGGCAGGACCAAGGTGCCCCACGCCCCTGTCCTGGTCTTTTCCTCTGCAACTTGGTGTGAAGGTCTGTCTCGGTCTGCTTCCGTCGGATTTGCAACTTGTGACGTCGTCCGAATCCTGAAATCTGCACTAATATCTGAAAAGGTGTGGTGGGCAGCTATATAGGGTTTTGCCTTAGTCAAACCCCCACTTTGGTGATTTCCACCTCCATAAATAGCCAAGTTGTATTGTAAAAGTATTGTGTGTGCAGACCTTGTGTGTGTGCAAGATCCTAAAATGCAAGTAAGAAAACTAGAGCAACCTAGAAAGTAAACCCTAATTGCTTGTAAATGATAATGTAAATGCTCTAAATCAAGACGCAAAGTGATCTAAAGCATGAATAAATGATATATTGAAGCTTATGCAAAGACATGAAAACAACATGAAATCATATCCAACCCCAAGGGAGGGGTACAAGCCAATCTTCAGTCGGTGATCCCTTATTGCTCTTTAATGCCTTCAAAAGCCCTAAATGAATGAATGAAATTGATGAATGCTTGATGGATGGATGTTGAGTGTTGGTTGAAGTCTTCAAAGATCTGCTCTTTCACTGCATATGAGGTCCCGGAATCAAAAAATCTGGATCCTTTCAAATGAAGAAAGAGAGCTTTTATATATGAAACCCTAGGTCGTAATTTCATCTTTTGGCCGACCTAGAGATTGAATCTCCTACCAATTTCTTGGCGTTAAGCTTTATTTTATGATTGGATTGTGCTCCTAAAATTTTGGGAAAAATGTTCGGGACCGTGTGCACTCCGGGCGCCACGGTCCTGACAACTTTTCACCAAATTTTCAGGGCCGTCGGATATGATGATTTTAGAGAGAATCCCGAAGTTACGGGTGATTTCGAGATGTTTTGACCCCCGAAATCAAGCCCCAAGTTCAAAATAGGACTTAATTAGGGTTTTTGATTGAATGATGTATTGGAGGAATAAAATGAAAAGGGCACACTTTAACGAAAGGGCCCAACTTTATGATGTGGAAAATGATGAAATAGAACCTTAGACCTAATTAGTTTCATTAATTAAGTGCTAAAGGGGAAATGCAATGCAAAATGCAAAATGCGCCAAGGCGGGTGCTAAACTAGGTGTGAAATTGTACCACCCTAGCAAGTGCGTACAATTTATGATGCTACATTTAGCCCCCACTTTAGCGGTCATATGAGTACTACGTGCATATGCAAGCTAAAGTACAGGAAAGTAAACATCATTTGAAAAAGGATATATCCATAAGTTGTCGGACGAAGCCCCTAGCAGTATCTGTAGTACACAGTTAGGAACCGCACCCTACAAAACACACGTTAGATCACAAAATCACCTAATGCTTACTAAGGAAAGTGATGAAATTTGTGAGTAGCTATATGCCCCCCCTGTTTCGGCTTGCTTATTAGGGAGGTGAAACAGGATAGCATGTTTACTTACGATAAATTGTGTGAGAGATTATTGATGAGGGATGTTCACTGAAGAGGCTTCATCAAATCACTTTTTGGAACATCCCGAGAGTAGGGGAATGAAAATAGGATTCCTACGCAACAAACGGTTTGAAAATCGCATCTCCCAAACTCAAGTTATAATGAAATGAGTAATAGAAGAAAATTAGGGTTTTGAAAATACAGGAATGAAAATATATACCTTGAAAGTGACAATTGCATTTGTCACTTTGTCGATTTCTGAGTATTGTTCATTGTAGCGAAGCCCACATAGCTATCATCATGCCTTCACAACGACCAGATCATCCCACGAGGATTGAGATCATGCGACAGGCTGTGATCGACGACGAGCCACTGGATGAGGTGAGTTGACTAAACTTTGACTTTGACTTTCTACATTTTTTGTTGACTTTGACTTTCTGTGATCGTTTGCGGGCCCTGGAATCTGACCCTGGGTCCCACCCAGGGCGCCATGGTCCCTTTAGGGCGCCATGGTCCCCTCAGGGTGCCATGGTCCCTGACAGGGCGCCATGGTCCCAATCAAGACTTGGTGAGGGATGTCAGGGTTAGCATACGATGTTCGATAGTTTGCTTAGATGATTTTGATGATTGAGTACTGATTATACGGATGTTTTCTTTTTTGCATTGCAGGGTCTCCCATACATGAGAGAGCATACCACAGGGCAGATTCTTCGCAGTCTACGAGATCTGATTCCCCAGCTGAATCAGGCAGAGAGGGATACATTATCGATTGTGGGTTTATGGTATGTGATCCTTATGCCGGCCATTCGATTCCATCCTACGATGCTGATGGCACTTATGGAGTGATGGGATCCTGACACATGTACATTCCATCTTCCAGTAGGAGAGATGATAGTTACACTTGAGTATGTGTACCACATACTTCGCCTACCTATTAGAGGAGCTATTGTGACATACGCGACCAATCGGTCAGCGGAGGACCATCAGAGGGAGCAAGTATACTGCATAGGGAGAGTCATGTCGAGCGAGATGAGAGGTCACATCATGGTCAGCTGGCTCTTACATCCTACCGGAGAGGTGCCCCTTGTGAGACGTCTTATGATTGCCATCATCGCACTAGCCGTCTGCCCTAATGGGTGAGGTACGCACATGCATGGGGGTCTCACATGGTGCATCAGAGCTATGAAGAGACATAGGAGAGTATATGCTTGGGGTCAGAGTATGCTTGCACATCTCTATCATGACCTCGAGGAGTATGTTTTTGGACAGGGTTGCAGCTTGATGACATGCACACTTCTGCAGGTGTGGATATTTGAGCACTTCACATGCACCAGGCCTATCGGCTATCCGTTGAGTACGGCTAGCGAGCGACCTAGGGTGTTTGCTTATCTACTTACCAGCGAGTGGAGGTTTGGGGATCTGCTATATTGGAGAGTGATATTTGATAGATTGACAGCCGAGGTGATAGTATGGAGACCTTATCTGCGGATGCACAGATGGGATGGGATGGAGAGCCAACTAGCATGCTTACAGAGGAACCGCCTACTGCGGGGACGATACTCACATATCATAGTCCCATTCTACTTTGACCGAGTACGGAGGCAGTTTGGGCTAGAGCAGTGTGTTCCAGCCGATGTACCCATCTATACTCGACACTCACGAGTCCTTCCCAGACCTAGAGCAGTAGCGAGACCTACGATAGATGACATCGAGACTACAGATATAGAGGGATCCGATCAGGATGTGGTCATTGATTACTCCGCAGAGCCTGGGGCACAGCGCAGGTATCTCTCATGGTTTGTGAGGTCATACCCAGGGCCTATCTTTCCACCAGATTACCCGACAGGCCATCCAGGCCCATGGAGACATGGAGACCAAGATGAGGATCATGGATCCAAATCGAAGGAGCCAAAGGAGGGAGAGGGTCATGAAGAGGCAGGGGATCCTGATCCACCCATAGGAGATCAGCCTAGTGCCGAGGAGGAGGGGGAGGGAGAGAAGGATGACACAGATAGAGATGAGGAGAATGAGGATGCAGGTGAGGATGCAGACGAGGATGAGGATGATGAGGAGGAGGAGGATAGAGATGATGAGGAGGAGTCAGATGCAGCTCCCCACCATTCAGGAGATGATACCATAGCCTTGGATCCTCCTCATATTCCACAAAAGGGGGAACATGAGGCGATACGGAGACCTGTTTCTAGTACAGGCCAGCCTACACCCATCATGCACAGATTATTTGAGCATGGGGAGCCTAGTAGTTCCCAGTCACAGATGCTACCATATCACGATCCCTACTGGCGCGAGGGAGATCCAGGTATAGTAAGTTTATATTGATTGATTAATGCTTTGATGATATAGAATGGTACTAATACAAAAATCTATTCTACTGCTACAGCTAATGTGCAGGAGTGGCGTTCCTTGATTCAGCAAGTAGTGACAGATATTTCCATGATGGCACTGATCCCTAGTTCCTCACAGATTGCTTATAGGCCTCAGGGGAACGTGGGTCGGCATGAGGACTTGTTTTCCCCATTTCGAGTACAGGTGGACTTATGGAGGGAGAGAGAGAGAGTTCTATTAGAGAACCTTCAGCGGGCACAGCGAGATCTAGCAGCAGCTCAAGCCGAGGCTACCTCATTTCGCGTGATCCTTATGGATAGGGATCGTAGGAGTTCCTCTCGAAGTCACTCACGGTCTATATCACACTATACACCTATGGGTCCACCTTCATGGCCAGATCAGGAGGGAGCGTCTAGTCGTCACTCTCCAGCCACTAGTCCTAGGGATAGGAGATGATCTCATGATGTAGGATCGGTCACATTTTGGATGTATAGTGACCTACTTTTGTATATGAAAACCTGATCCACATATATATATATATATATATATATATATATATATATATATATATATATATATATATATATATATATATATATATATATATATATATACATGCTTCTCCTTGTCTCAAATGTGTTATCTTTAATGCCTAAAACCATGTATATTTTGATTAAAGTTAATACATTTGGTAGATGTACATGTATGTTCTGAATTTAATTTCCATGTGATTGATTTCTCAATGCTCCATGATTAAATTGATACATGTGTGACTTAATTAAAATATTTAATCAAGTACTACATTGATGATAGGGAAGAAATATGCATTAAGTCTAAGAATCATATAACTAATGTGATTTAATTTTAATCTTAAACACAACATGATACGATTCCACTTAACACATAAAGACATTATATAATATGCTAGCATAATGGAAATGTAAATCTTTTACAATTTACATAAATGAATTAAAGACAAACTATAAAGTGAAGAAACATGCTTGTCAAGAACGAAGAAATATAGATTAAACACAATATCATTTAATTCTATTTGCTCTAATCAGGATATACTAACATATTACCCAATGTTGAAGAACTGAAAAGAAGATAGATGAAATGAAAGGTAGGGAATGATGAATTAAGCATAGTATCTACCCAAGTGCATAGCATTTATAGGTTCTTTAAGAGGCGTACCGTCTACATCTGCTATTTTGTAAGCACCCGATCCATAATCTTCAATAACGTTATATGGTCCAAGCCAATTAGGACTAAATTTTCCCTTCTCTGCAGGTAAGGCATTCACATTGTGCTGATTCTCATATAGAACTAAGTCACCTACTAAGAAGGAATGTTGAATAACCTTATCATTATAGCTTTGTTGTAGAGTTTTGTGATACGCTTGAATATGCTCAAGAGCATTTATACGTTGTTCATCAAGCATCTCAAGCTGTTGAAGTCTTTGTTCTCTATAAGAGTCATCATCTACTATACCTTTGAGAGAAACTCTAAGTGATGGAATCTCTAACTCTAAAGGCATAATAGCATCAGCACCATAAACAAGGTTATGAGTAGTTCCTGTAGCAATTCGTACACTCATTCGGTAGGCCCAAAGAGCATAGATTAGCTGAGTATTCCAATCCTTACCATGCTTATTCATAGTTTTACGAAGAATTTGTTCAATTATCTTATTAGATGATTCGGCTTGACCATTTGATTGAGGATAGTATGGTGTAGAAAATCGATGTTTGATATGATATTTCTCGAGGAATTTCTTCACGTCCTTGTTCTTAAATGATGTCCCATTATCTGAGATTATAGTGGAAAGTTTCCCGAATCGAGAAATGATGTTTTCTAGAAGAAATTGACAGATCACTTCAGCAGTAGTAGAACGAAGGGGAACAACTTCTACCCACTTTGTAAAGTAATCTGTTGCGGTTATAATGAAGGTATGTCCTTGAGATGAAGGAGGAGAGATTTTACCGATGAGATCCAACCCCCATGTGGAGAAAGGCCAAGAAGCTACTTGAGAACGAAGTTCTTGGGCAGGAGCATGAATCAGATTATTGTGTTGTTGACATTGATGACATTTCTTAATAAATGAAAAAAAATCCTTCTGCATAGTTTGCCAATAGTATCCCATACGAAGCAATCTTTGAACTAAGGATTTGCCTCCAAAATGCCCCCCACAGGCAACTGAATGTGCCTCTTCAAGAGCAATGGGGATTTCCAATTTGTTAAGACAGCGAAGGAGAAGACCGTTATAACCCCTTCGGTAAAGAACATTAGAAAGAATGATATATCTAGCAGACAACTTGCGGATTCTAGCCCTAGTGTTCCTATTGGCGGAATCAGGAAATGTACCATCAGTCAAATATCTTACGATATGCGAATACCATTAATCTGAATCTATAAAGTCACAACATGTCACTAAGCTAGAATCGTCTACAATAGCTGGAGAAATAAGGTTATCAATAACAAATTTAAGATCAACCACAGGGTCCTCTAAAGATACAAGAGAAGCCACACATGCCATTGCATCCACATGTTGATTATCTTTTCGAGGAACAGGTTCCATGGTATAAGAATCAAATTTTTGTAACAAAGAGATAGCAAGGTCTTTATATTGTGATAATTTGTCTTGTTTTGCTTGATACAGTCCTGTTACTTGTCTTATAATCAATTGCGAATCTCCATAAATATGTATGTTCTTTATATTCAGAGCTAAGGCTGCTTTTATCCCCACTATAAGAGCCTCATACTCAGTAATGTTATTGGTACATAGGAAATTTAGACGGTAAGATAAGGGAATGGATTTCTTTGTAGGAGAAATTAGAACAACACCTGCCCCCGATCCCATACGACACTTAGAGCCATCAAAGTATAACTCCCAAGTTTCATCTTGCTCTGTACAAATAATGAAGTCATCGGGAAAAGACTCAGGGTTAGGGAAGGAGAAAGGTGAAGGGGCCTCAACTAAGTGATCGGTCAACGCTTGCCCTTTAATTGCTCTTTGTGAAACAAATTTAAGGTCAAATTCAGTTAACATCATAACCCACTTAGCTAGGCGTGCTGATAAATCAGTTTTAGAGAAAAGATGCTTCAAAGGATCAAACTTTACCATGACGTGGACTTCTGAATTTAAAAGATAATGTCTTAATTTCTGAGTCGCAAACACCAAGGCCAAGCATTGTCTTTCTATCGCAGAATATCGGGTCTCATAATCAAGTAAGGTACGACTTATATAATAAACCGGACATTCCTTACCATCTTTATCACGTTGTGCCAATAATGCTGCGAGAGCATGAGAGGAAGCAGCTGTATAAAGAAGAAAGGGTTTAGAAGGTTCGGCAAGTTGAAGGACAGGAGGATTAGCCAAATATACTTTTAAATCCTCAAATGCTTGCTGACAATTTTCATTCCATTGAAAAGTGATATCCTTTTTGAGAAATTGAGTAAAAGGAAAGGTACGATCTGCAAGTTGAGATACAAACCTACGAATAGCTTGAATCTTTCCTTGTAAGCTTTTGAGTTGAGACACATTTCTAGGAGGTGGCATGTTGACAATAGCATCTATTTTCTTAGTGTCCACCTCAATCCCATGATGCGAAACTATGAATCCTAATAGTTTTCCACTATCCACACCAAAAACACATTTTCGGGGATTCAAGCGCATGTGATATTTATGAATTCTTTCAAAGATTTGACGAAGGATCTTAATATGATCTATATGAAGAGTGGATTTGGCCAAAATATCATCAACATAATCTTCTAAAATCTTATGCATATAATCTTGAAAGATAAGGGTCATCGCTCGTTGATAAGTTGCGCCGGTGTTTTAAGTCCAAAAGGCATCATTATCCAACAAAACGTACCCCAAGGAGTGGTGAAAGCGGTTTTGAATTGATCTTGAGGATTAATGAAAATTTGATTGTATCCTGAAAAACCGTCCATGAAGGATAGCAAAGCATGTCCTGCTGTAGAATCAACTATCATGTCAATGTTTGGGAGAGGGAAATCATCTTTTAAAGAAGCCTTATTTAAGTCTCGAAAGTCGGTACACATTCTTATTTTATTATCCGGTTTAGCCACAGCGACAATGTTTGAAATCCACAGGGAATAATCAATAGGGCGGATAAATCCAGCCTCCAATAATTTTTCAATCTCAGCCTTAACAAGCAGAGCTACCTTAGGATTCATTTTTCGAATCTTTTGTTTCATGGGCTTAGCATCGGGAACTAAGACAATGTTATGAGTAACAATCTTAGGATCTATACCAGGCATGTCAGAATATGTCCAAGAAAAGATCTCAGGGAATTCATGCAATAAATCTACATATTGTTTTTGTTCCTCTTCATCCAAACACTTCCCAATTTTAATAACTTTTTCCTCCTTGCAAGGATCCATCTTAACATCAATGGTGTCACTTATAAGAAGATTACTTTGTTGAGGAGTATCTTTTAACTGAGGGAATTCTTCTACAATCTTATCATTATCAATCTCTTTTCCAAAATAGGCTTCAGTGTTCAAACAATAAGGAAATCCCCTATTGTGATGATAACGAGGAAGAGTGTCATATACTCCCAAAAACTCAGCTAAAGCATCATCGATAGGGAAGACATCCAAAGCATAGGCACATGAAGGATCCCCATCAATATACTCAGGATGTCTCGTTGGTAGAGATGTAGAAATAACATTCACACTAATACAGGGCCTCTTGGAGGCTTTAGTGCGCTTGTAAGGATTAAAACCAAGTCCAAAGGTCTCATCACAAAGATTATTCCCTAGAGGAACCTTTATCCCTTGTTCGTGAGCGCCACAACCATTTCCATTATACCCATACTTAGCTAAAATATGAAAACCATGACCATAACGATCAGCCATTTCAGAAAGAGGAGGCGGTTTTTCATAAGACAAAGAATCAAATTCTTCAGAATTAGATATGTGAGGTGAAGTTTGAGAAGCGGCCACAAAATTGTTGTTCATAGGTTCAGGCAAGGTTGATTGATCTTTAATTTCTTCCTTCTTTTTAAATTTAAACTCTCTAGGAGGAACCCTATACTCACCTACAAAGGTGGGATTAAAGTCAAGAGATCCCCAATCGTCTTCTGCGAGAACCTTCTCAGGATCAAAAGCCTTTTCATGCGTAGATTCAAGTTGAGGAGAATCTTCTTCAGACTCATCCAAAGAATTTTGATCATCAGAGGGTGATGACTCATCCATAGGTAGAGAGTCATCACTAGAAGAAGAAGGTTTAGAGGGATTCCCTTTAGAAGTAGATGTTTGCAAACAAGCTTGAAAATTAGTATCGCCTATCAAGGTATATGTCTTATTGTTATAGATAAATTTAACTTTTCTATGCAATGTAGAGGGGACAGCTTGCATGCTGTGAATCCAAGGTCTCCCTAATAACAAGTTGTATGTTAGATTTCCCGACATAACATGGATAGGAGTAGGCAAAGTAACAGGTCCCACTGTGACGAGTAAGGTGATAGTACCTAATGAAGACTTAGCCACATTATCAAAGCCTCGAATGGGACGAGAGTCAGGCTCAATAAGGGATGTATCCACATTCATCTTATGTAATAGATTAATGCTACACACATTAAGGCCAGAGCCATTATCTACTAGTGTTCATCTTATAGCATTGTCATTTATGATAACCACAATCATCAAGGGATCATATTGATGTTGAATTTCACTAGTAGGCAATTCATCTTGAGTAAACACAATTTGAGCTTTAGGATTCATCACAGAGTTAACCAAAGACACTATATTACTAGATGTATTAGGTGGAGGAACATTCAAATCTTTCAAGGCATCTTGTAACATTCCGTGATGAGCGGAAGAAGTTTGGATCAAATCCCAAAGGGATATCTTAGCAGGGGTAACTTTAAGTTGCTCTATGAGATCATATTCCTTACCCATAACTTGTGAAATACGTGGAGCTTGCGGAAGAATTGGTTGAGGATTAGGAAGAGAAACCGGAATAACAGGAGGAGGATTGGGCTGCCTATTATTCCTAGTATGATAAGTATGGGCAACCGCATGATAACTCTCTCTAGTTAATTGCTTGGCATAACTATAAGGACTTATAGGTTTTCTTCCTTGTACAACGATGATAGGTTTATTCAGAGTAAGAAAGGAATCATGACCATACCCTCCTTGGATAGTAAGGAGAGGTGATTTAGGAACTTGAAAGGTGGGAGAAGGATAAGCACCTTGGACTTCAAAGAGAGGCTTATTATGCTCATTCAAGTTTATCATGTTAACTAATTTAGAAGTCTTGTTCTTGTTTAAATATTTCGATAAAGCCACAAAGTCATCAAGGGCATCATCCAACAAAGCATGATCATAGCTATTAAAAGGTTTATCTTTTGATTCAAAAGGAGACCTCTCTTCGTAAAGGGGGTTATTGAAAACAACCATGTCACCAGATTTAGTGGAAGAGTTGATAGGAATGTACCCTTGAGAGGAATCATTCGACTTATCTTTCTCATCACACCTAAATGGCATAGTAACAAGGTTTATGAGTTTTTGGTAAAATGAAGGTTTGGTGTCTCTAGGATTCAAAAACTCATCCAAAGCTTCATCTAATTCATCTTGGCTATACTCACAATCATAATTCCATACATCATCATAAACATGAACATCTTGCAAATAAAAATCTGACATTTTGCATGAAACTTAAACACACAATGCAAAGGAAAACACTCTTTCTTTTCCTTATTTTTTTCTTTTTCTCTTTTTTTCTCTTTTTTTTTCTTTTTTATTGAAAAATGAAACTTAAAATGGAACACACTAAATCTAGATCTAGATCTAACAAATGCAATGCAAGAGGAAGCAATGATAGTTTCACGTCGGGTTCACCAAAATGTGTAGCGGAAAAAGCGAGACTAGGTTAACATGCCCTAATCCTACCTTTTGACACACATTACGGAATACGAAAGAGCCTAGAGGTATCACACAATTGGCTACTTCTTTTTGTGAAAGAGAGAGCCACGGGCTGCCTATTAGGATTTCTATTCCTTTGTTGTAATTGAAAGATAAAATGATGCAAGTTCAATTCCTAACCCCAAAGTTCAAGTATGAACTAGTAATAAGATTGCAGAATTGAGATTAAACAATGAAAAGCTGTAAACACAAGGACAAAAAAAGAATGCAGATGCGTACCTATTGTCAAAATCTGAGTGAAAATGTTCAGGACGGGTGCGCGGGTGCCACTGTCCTGATTTTGTCCCGGAAACTGCTCCTGAAACTGCTGTTTTGCACTCCGGAAAGCTGTCGAAAATGTTAAAAATTGCTGTCTGTCAGGAGGACCAGGGCACCTAGCGCCTCTGTCCCAGGGACCAAGGTGCCCATCGCCCCTGTCCTAGCTGAACCAGGGTGCCCCATGCCCCTGTCCTAGTCTTTTTCTCTGCAACTTGGTGTGAAGGTCTGTCTCGGTCTGCTTCCGTTGGATCTGCAACTTGGGGCGTCGTCCGAATCCTGAAATCTGCACTAATATCTGAAAAGGTGTGGTGGGCGGCTATATAGGGTTTTGCCTTAGTCAAAGCCCCGCTTTGGTGATTTCCACCTCCACAAATAGCCAAGTTGTATTGTAAAAGTATTGTGTGTGCAGACCTTGTGTGTGTGCAAGATCCTAAAATGCAAGTAAGCAAACTAGAGCAACCTAGATAGTAAACCCTAATTGCTTGTAAATGATAATGTAAATGCTCTAAATCAAGACGCAAAGTGATCTAAAGCATGAATAAATGATATATTGAAGCTTATGCAAAGACATGAAAACAACATGAAATCATACCCAACCCCAAGGGAGGGGTACAAGCCAATCTTCAGTCGGTGATCCCTTATTGCTCTTCAATGCCTTCAAAATCCCTAAATGAATGAATGAAATTGATGAATGCTTGATGGATGGATGTTGAGTGTTGGTTGAAGTCTTCAAAGATTTGCTCTTTCGCTGCATATGAGGTCCCGGAATCAAAAAATCTGGATCCTTTCAAATGAAGAAAGAGAGCTTTTATATATGTAACCCTAGGTCGTAATTTCATCTTTTGGCCGACCTAGAGATTGAATCTCCTGCCAATTTCTTGGGGTTAAGCTTTATTTTATGATTGGATTGTGCTCCTAAAATTTCGAGAAAAATGTCCGGGACTGTGTGCACTCCGGGCGCCACGGTCTCGACAACTTTTCACCAAATTTTCAGGGCCGTCGGATATGATGATTTTAGAGAGAATCCCGTAGTTATGGGTGATTTCGAGATGTTTTGACCCCCGAAATCAAGCCCCCAAGTTCAAAATAGGACTTAATTAGGGTTTTTGATTGAATGATGTATTGGAGGAATAAAATGAAAAGGGCACACTTTAACGAAAGGGCCCAACTTTATGATGTGGAAAATGATGAAATAGAACCTTAGACCTAATTAGTTTCATTAATTAAGTGCTAAAGGGGAAATGCAATGCAAAATGCAAAATGCGCCAAGGCGGGTGCTAAACTAGGTGTGAAATTGTACGACCCTAGCAACTGTGTACAATTTACGATGCTATAGATTGAATATTACCTCTGAAATGTTTCTCTTGCAATAAGATATGATATTTTTCTTCTAAGTGCCCAAAGAGAATGTCTAAATATGATAGGCATGATAAATTTGATAAGCATGATAGGAATGATAGATATGAGAAGCATGAGAAGTATGATAAGCCTTACAAGTCTAACCCAAAGTATAAACATCAGAAGAACTATTATTATGCTGCTGATGAAGGTGTTACATATGAAGAATCAGAAGGAGAGGAAATTGTGTTTATTTCTATTAAAGAAGATGGATCGATACCTATTGATTCTACAGGCTACATTATTGACGAGAAAGATTTAGCTGCTAAATTTGAAGAGAAATGTGAATGGGTGGTTGACAATGGTTGTTCACATCATATGACTAGTGGTAAAAGACAATTTGTAAATGTGAAGAGGTATGATGGTGGAATATTAAGATTTGGAGATGACAAAGCCTGTGCGATCCATGGTAGAGATTCTATTTCCTTTGATGGTAAGCATAATACTGGTGATGTCTTGTATGTTGAAGGTTTGAAGCATAATCTTTTAAGTGTTGGACATATGGTTGACAAAGGTTATTATTTGCAATTCAAGAATGGAAAATGCAAAATCCTAAATGCCTCTAGTATAGAGATTGCATTGGGAACTAAGACAGAAGGTAATATCTTTCATTTGAATGTCGGTGAGGAAATTTGCTTGATTTCTTAGATTGATGAAAGTTGGTTGTGGCATAGGAGAATGTGTCATGTTAATTTGACTCAATGATTAAGATCAGTTCTACTCAAGTTGTTAGAGATTTGCCTAAAATTGTTAAGCCTGCTAATCCGGTATGTAAGGAATGTTAAATGGGAAAGAAAATAAGAATTTATTTAAAGAGTAAGAAATATACATTAGATGAATTTCTAGATCTAGTACGCCTATGTGGACCTACAAGTATAAGAAGTGTGCAAGGCGATAGATAATTCATGTTACTGATTAATGATTATTTCAGGATGATGTGGATTAGCTTTTTGAAGAAAAAATCAAAAGCATTGGACAAATTCAAGATATTCAAAGAAAAAGTTGAGACTAAGACAAGATTGAAGCTCAAGTGTCTAAGATTTGACTCATTTTGCAAGAAGAATGAAATTAGAAGACAATTATCTACTCTTGGAACCCCACAGTAGAATGGATTTGTTGAAAGGAAGAACAAAACTATCTTGGATGTTGCAAGGACTATGTTGATTGAAGGGAATGTTCCAAAGATCTTTTGGAGAGAAGTTGTTTACACATTCAACGGAGTGCATATAAAAAGTGATATCGGTAAGACTCCTTAGGAGCTATGATTTGGGCATGTTCCTACTGCGAGATATTTTAGAATTTTTGGAAGCAAGTGAACATATATCAAGAGAGATGAGGATATAGGAAATTTTGATGCAAGAAGTGATGAAGAAATTTTCTTGGGATATTCAACAAAGAGAAAAGCTTACCAATTCTACAATAAGAGACTAAGAAAGATAGTGGAAAGTGAAAATGTGAAGGTTGATGAGAACTATGGAAAATAAATCAGGGCATGCGGATATGATGATGATAAGAATATTGTTTTAACGCAAAATTAGATTGAAGTATTGAAGTAGAATGATCTGTTGCGGGCAGTTAATCTAGATATTGTTGTTGCTAGTGAAGAGGCATGGGAACCTAAAAAATAAGAATAATCAAAAGACTCCAAGGTATGTAAGATTGAATCAATCTAAAAAATTAGATCATTGATGATAAAAATGAAGGCACGATGACTAGAAGAAGACTAGCTGCTAAAGAGGTATGTTTGATTTCTAAAATTTAACCTAAAGATGTTGTTAAGGCTTGCAAAAATGAAAATTTGATGAAGGTTATGGAAGAAGAATTGAATCAGATTGAAAAGAATAAAAAATGGGGACTTGTGCCTAGACCTAAAGATAAGAATGTGATTGGTACTAAATGGGTATTTAGGAACAAATTGAATGAAGCTGGTGAAGTTATCAAAAATAAAGCAAGATTGGTATGCAAAGGATACTAACAAAAGGAAAGGATTGATTATGAGAAGACTTTTGCTCCAGTAGCTATACTTTGTTAGACTATTTCTTCCATATGTTGCTTATAAGGATTTTAAGGTATATCAGATGGATGTCAAATCAACCTTTTTGAATGGTGATATTGAGTAAGAAGTCTACATTGAGCAACCTAATGGATTTTCATTATCAGATGATGGAGACATGGCATGCAAACTAAAGAAATCTCTTTAAGGATTTAAACAAACCCCTAGAGCCTAGTATGCTAGATTGGATAAGTATTTCCTAAAATTGGGATTTAATAAAGGTACTGCTGATAGTAATCTATATTTCAAGATTGAGAATGATAACATTTTGATTGTTGAAGTTTTTTTTGATGACATTATCTTCGGAGGAGATGATGACTTGAGTATGAAGTTTACCGGTGATATGAAGAAAGAATTTGAAATGTTTGTGATAGGAGAGATGAAATTTTTCTTAGGTTTGAAGATCTCATAGGCTAGAAAAGGTATTTTTATATCTCAAACTAAATATGTGAAGGGATTACTGAAGAATTTTGAGTTAGAAGATTCTAAATTGGTTAGAACTCTTATGGTGACTGGCTATAAATTATCTAAAAATGATGAATCTTCAAAATCTAATCAGAACTTGTATAGATCTATGGTTGGTGAACTATTAGACCTAACTCAGACTAGACCTGACATTATGTATGATGTGTGCATGGTTGCTAGATATCAAGTTGATCCGATATGGAGTTGAATGTCACTATTGTAAAGAGGATATTAAGATACTTGAAAGGAATTGTGGATTATGGTTTGCGGTATCTGAGGAATGATGATTTCATATTATGTTCTTACACTAGTATTGATTGGGCTAGTGATGTTGATGACTGGAAGAGTACCTTCTAGGGTGCATTCTTTTTGGGTAAGAAATTGGTCTCATGGGCAAGTAAGAAACAAAATTCAGTTTCCCTATCTACTGTTGAAGCTAAATACATTGTTGATGCTAGTAACCACACTTAGGTAGTTTGGATGAAATAAATGTTGAGGGATATCAGAGTTTCCTATGATGAGCCTACTGCCATATATTGTGATAATGTCAGTGCTATTAATATATCAAAAAACCTGGTGCAACATTCAAAGACTAAACATGTATCAATCAAGTAGCATTTCTTGAGACAAAAAGTCAATGAAGAGGAAATGAAGTTAGAGTATGTGCCTACAAAGGAACAAATTGCTGATATTTTCACCAAGCCTTTGCCTGTAGATACATTTGTTTATTTGAGAGACAAGTTAGGGGTATCCACCCCTCCTGATGGGAACTAGATGCATTGTGTTGCATCAATCTGGTGGACTTCACAGTCTTACCTTCTTCTCCAAATTGATGAGCTTATGTTGCTCCTTTGATGGAGTAGTCTATTTCTGGTTCAGTTAAGCTAGTTATAATCATGATTTGTTTATTCTAAGGGGGAGAGTAAGTTTAGTTTTTTGTTTTGTGAACCTTTGTCATTGATGTCAAAAGGGGAGAGAAAGCATGTGAAAAATTGTTTTATTTTCTTGATATAGGGGGATTTTGTTGGAGATGTTTTCCTTCTTTGCATTGATTTTTTTTCACATCCATATGTTGCCATCATTGCCAAAGGGGGAGATTGTTGGACATTGTTGTTGCTAGGATATGTTGTTGTCATTGATGTCAACATATTTCTATGATTTATTGCTTTGGTGGTTGTTGATTGGTTTATTGGGATCATGGTTCAGTACATGGAATATTTCTTATATCTTTCTATATTGGTTTCAGTCATCTGAGACCTTAATTGATCATATTATATGATCCAGATTACATTTTGGTTCTTCTGATCAATGCTTTACAAAGTTTGATATTTCCTCCGGTGTATTCCGGTGTGATCAGATCTTGAGTTGAGATTTTGGGAGATTGTTTGGGATGTTCTTGTATATCTTCATTTCAGATAGTTTTTGATTTGGTGCTCTACAAGTTATCTTTCCTCATGGCAGTTGTTGGTGTTTGAGTGTTCTTGAGTTTCTGATGTTGATCGATGAAGATTTGATAAGTGGTGTTGGTACAACCATTATAGATGATTCTAACATGCTTGCTGGTGTTTCCTAATTATTTCCTATTTATTTTTTTGATCTACATTGATCGTTCTGCATGGTTTTGGTTTTTTGTTATTTGATGGTGTTGTTCATGCTATATGAGACATATTTGATGGTGTAGCATGTTGTGGTTGATCTTAGTGTGATTTCTGGTGGTGTTTTGTGTTTGATAATTTGGTTTAGGTCCATGTTACTTTATGTATATCATTATATTGGTTTGGTGGTTCTTGTATGTATCATGTGATGTAATTTTGTAATTGTGAGTTGAGGATTTGGCCGACCTTGTAGTCAAGGTTGATGAATTATATAAATAGGTAATAAATTCATGTAAATTTTGAATTGGTGTTGTGTCTATATTATCAGAGAATGGTAAAGGTTCAAACAAGAGAATACATCCTTCGGCATTGTGATTGAGTACAGATTGAATTTTTGTATATAAGACATATGTGCTTAACCAGAGCTGCCATCAAGCATTTGTAGATGCTATTCATTTAGTACATTTGATTTTGGACTGTTGTCTGAATATTTTGTAATTCAGTGTGACTTCCTTGTAAGGTAGTGAACCTTCCCTAAGGGTTGTATCTTTCCGGGCTACTGTATTTTGGGTTGTGAGCTTGAATGCATGTGCATTACCCATTGTAATTATTTTCACATACTACTGCAAAATATCATCCTATTGTGGATAGGTTCCTACCATGGTTTTTCCCTTAACTGGGTTTTCCACATCAAAATATTGGTGTTGTGTTTTGTGCTATCAATTTTCTTATCTCAGTTATTGCTATAGTTAATCAGATTTGTATTTGAGGTTAATTTTTTTAATCTAGTGAAAACTGATTCATCATCCCCCCACCCCACCCCCTCTAAGTTTTCTTTCATTGTTATTTTTTATTAAGGGAGAAATAGGTTTTGAAGACAACCCGAAACCCCATATAACAAGTTTTGAAGGGACCTGAAAACCTTAGATTTTACCAGGATTTGGAACCTACAATGAAACCTCTGCCAAAAAAGAGGCAACTAAAATCAGCAGACCACATCAACAAATCTAGCCGGTGCCAGCCAAGAGCCAACACAACCACAAGAAGAAATAGGCCAGCCAAGCTAAGAGAAAATCATTAAAAAACATGTTGGCATCAAAACCTAAGCCAATAGGTGAGGTCGTAGATTCCCTCATCCAAAAATCAAGGTTTTTCTAGGTTCCCCTACCCCAAAACAAAAAATTCAGGTAGCAAAAGGCTAGCCCAGCCCTTAACCAAAATTAAACACAATCTAGGTTGGGCCCTTCAAAACTATCAACATCCAACTAGATATAAGGAAGGGGGTTTTGAAATGCTCCCCTAACCCTTTATTTGGGTTTTAAGGTGGCTCTCAAAACCACCAAGAAATAGCCAGCAATCCCAAAGTATCTAATAGCTCCTTTAACAAGAAAACACCCATCCACCTCTATAGGATAGTGCCCCACCTCCATAGGAGCTGAAAAGAGAGAAGCCATCCGCAAAGAGACCCAAACATCTAGCCACAAGCCCAAATCTAGCAACCAAGATAAGGCACAATGAAGCTTTGCTAGACAGCTAGGTTTTGAAAAGGCACCCACAACCTTACAAAAAACAAGAGGCCTGATCCATTCAGAATCCCTACAGACAGGTTCCACCAAACTCTCCACCTCTATAGGAGAAAAAGGAGAGAGGCCCAGCAATAAGGAGAGATAAAAATCACACCAACCTCAAGATAAAGGGTCACCAAAAACCCCAACATGATCCATCCGTTCAAGCTCATCCAACACTAACCTTCAACAAGGGAATGGTCCCCCTCAATAGGGCTACCTAAAGACATAAGAAAAAGGGTATCTTGCAAAACACCTAGGAACCTCTTGCAAAGGATAGAAAGAGAGGTGTGTTCAAACACTACAAGAAGGAACCCATAAGGAAAACAAAACAAAGACTTGCAAACTTCCAAAATAGAGGTCCCTTGCAGCTTCAGAATCCAACCAATGACTTTATTATCAAATAATCAGCATTCACCTAGATCCTAGATAGCCCATCCAAGCCAAGACAGGCACAAGGCCACATACCCAGGTCCGCAAGAGGCAATAAAAACTTTGACAAAACCTCCAGCATCTTCCATGTCTCTCCCGCCCCTTGACACCAACGTGATCAGAAAGTGGGAAAGTGAAAGGAAACAACCATAAATAAAAAAGCCTCTCTCCCCTCCACACCAAACCCTGGCCAACCCCACACCAATATCGTTGTAGAACAAAGAAATGGGTACAGGGGCAAGGGATGTGAGCATGGTAAAACAACGAGCCCCAACATCCACACCGTCTGTATTGTCGTCTTCCTTCATTGTTGTTGCCAATAGTTGGATGATATAATAACATATTAATATCATAGTAGCTAAAATGTCTTAACTTTAGATAAGAAAACAAATTGCAATATGTCCTTACAAGATTACATATTGCAATAGAAGTGTATGATTGCCCATCTAAATTTAAGGCCTACAATCTGACATTTTATTCAATAATTAAAGTAATTAACCTATATGAACTCATCTATAATTTCTCTATCTCATCCAAAAAGCGGAGCACCTTATAATTGCAACAATAAAAGTAAATGGTCACTACCAATGAATTTCAATAGCAAAATCTGATTGCCCTCAAATCAGGAAGATGAAGTTGATTGAACCTAGTGGCCATTCTCATTGGAAGCTCTATAAGATACTCAAATTACAAACATTAGGTGATATTTTTGTGAATATCCCTCCATACCAAAAGTTAAATATATAATATAAGATTTGATATATCTTTACTTGTTCATATTTGGCATAGAGACTATAAAGCTGAATTAGTTTTTTTTGGGGGAAACAAAGTAAAAATAGATACATAAAAGGAACAACTAGTAAACTATCAAGACTTAGTTGTCTTTACTAACACCGAGTATCTACCAATCATATAGAAATAATTACCTTTACTAACACCTAATATCTCTCAAGTGTATGATTTTGCAATTACAAAAGAGTTTTCATATTTAATTTCAAGTTTATTGAACCATTAATGAATTAGATCAACAAAATTCTAAACTTGTACAACAATTACCTTTACAATGTACATAGAATAAGAATTATATTTGGAGTAATAAAAAACTCAAAAGAACAAGCATTATTCATTGATATTAAATGCATAATAAAAATGAAATAATTTCAATAATAATATGATGTATTCATGATTTTTTTCTAAACAATAAAATATAATTAAATATCTTAAATCAATAAAAAAAAATTGAACGATAAACCTAAAACGCGTCCAATCTTAATCCAAGAAATGTTAAACGAAATCTTCCAGAAAGCTGACTTTTCCTTAACAAGTGCACACAATTTGATGGCTCGGTCACTTGGAGGAGAAAGTAATCTCAGTATGAGACCCACGCCTATCTTTTCGGCTTTAACCGGTCCATGTCTGTCTAATCCGCTGTACATACTACATGCTGTCTGTTCTGCCGCCTTTTACCCACATAACAAGCTGGTAATGGCTGTCTGTTCTGTTGTGCATGCTTTTCTTCCCCGCATAACACGCCACTAATGGCCATCTATTCTGCGTTTCTTCCTGTCAAGACAGGAAACAACTGGAGCGAAATGACAGACAGAAAGAGGCAAGATAATGTGAAAAGGTCCGACCCCTCGATGGCGAGTCAGAGAAAGACAGAGCACGTTAAACGTCAAAGAGCGGGAAAATTAAAATCTAGTGTGAATCTGACAGAACTTCAGTAAAAAGATTTCTCCCTGGTCAAAGTTTCTTTCATGCACTTAATATGACTGAAATTAATAGACATAAATTGTCAGCAAATACTGCAATTAAAGTGTGTAGTAGTTAAGCAGTGATAAGTACAGTACGATTTGTCATATTACAGCATTTACATGTCACTAGCATGGGTGAACTCTATACATAAAATTTTATTAATAGTTAAATTTGATTTTTATTTTATTTGTTTAATGACAAGTGTCTAAATTATCATTTAGGAAAAAAAAAGTGGAGCGATTAATTAATTATAAAATATTCAAATTATTTCTAAAATGTGAATAAATATGCCTCAATCAATGTTTACAGAATATTTGTTTTATAATTAGTATTTTATTTGTCTCGAAAATATGACAAGCAAAAGAGTGTTATAAATATTTTAAAAGATAAGAACATCTTGATAAATTTTGTAAGCATACCATAATGATAAGATCTGCAACCTTTCTAATAATATTCGACCTATCTATTAAAAATATAGAGTTTTAAGTCTTCCAACTAGGTGCTTATGCAATAACCACCCATATTAAATAGTTATTTTCCAAATAGAACTTGCTTCTAAACTAAATCTATGCCTAACTATTTCATCATACAAATAGATATGTTTCACTATATATCACTATTTTTCAAATATAAAATAGCTTCTAAACTAAAAGCATGACCAAGTGTCCTATCTAATAAACTAAGGCACCCAATTATTGGTCAATTCCTCTATTAATACATGAATGTAACACACTCAAATGTGCAAGGCTCACAAATCAATCATCAAAACTAAAGGAAAAAAATTTAAAAATTATAACCAAACAAGCATTCAACCCAATCAATCAACTTGCAAACTTATTGTCAAACTCAACTTTTTGAATACTTGCAATGAACACGATTGAAGGTTTAAAGCTTACAAATCAAGAGAAAATGACAAAACTTTAGGATTTCAAACCAAACAAGTATTCAACCCGGTCAACATCTCTCATTAACATTACCAATTCATAATTTTAAACATCTATCAAATCCATTCCTTTATCCTGTAGAAATCGATCAACTATTGTCTTTTTGTATTATGTTCAGTCTTTTCTCTCTTGCATTCTATTGTGCTCATGTTCTTGGTGGCAGCAACATAAAAGGCATAGAAGAGGAGGCGGCGATAGAGGATTAAAAAAATGGAATTTGTTCTTCTTCCATGTATTACATACCACTTCTAATTGTATATTAAGCATGTCTATGTATTCTAAATAATGTAAATGTTGAAGCCACTATATTGTAATTGCATATATGTCATTTTTTGGTATATTGAGATGCCTATCAATATATATGATCTAAATGTTGTAGTTAGTGAACTATAAGTGCATATATAGGTTCCTTAGTTATACCATTAATACATATCATCTATATGATGTAGATGTTGTAATCATTGAGCCCAACAAGGTAGTGTAGTTGGCTTGGGTCATGGGTTTCCTCCCCATTGGTTTAAGGTTCAATTGTGAGGCCTTGTACTTACTTGTGGGCTTCGTAAGTGGGTTGTTGGGTCCATCACTAGAGGCTAGTCTTGCCCCAATCCACTTGGGACAACAAAGAAAAAAAACATGTTGTAATCATTGTACTCGTAGGACATATATCGGATATTTTGTTATACTATAAATGTCTATGTGATGTAAATGTTGTAGTCATTATATTGTAAGTGCATATATGGGATTTTTTACTATACTATAACTTTTTATCTATTCTATATAATGTAAATATTGTAGTCATTGCATTGTAAGCTCATATATAGTCTTTTTTTATTATACTTTTAATTCCTATCTATTATATATGACGTATATGTTGCACTTATTGTATTATAAGTGCATATATTAGTTTTTTAGTTTCATTATAAATGTCAATTTATTTTATACAAAGAAAATAGTGTAGTTATTATACCATAAACCCCTATCAATTTTTAGTTACATCCTTCTCATGTAGATATAAAACTATCAAATTGTAAACATCAAATTTCAAATTGTAAACATTGCAGTAATTAGCTATAAAAAGAAAAATATAGACATCATTGATTACAAACTGCCAAAATACAAGCATCAATTAAAAAACTAATTTTCTACTAAAGCGTCATTTACTAATTTCCTACTCATGCATCATTGTGAACTACCAAACTCAACTTACAAATGACAAGTTACACACAAAAATTTCAATGGTTATGAAAAATAGTATAAAAAAAATTGTTATTCATCAAAGATACTAAATTCATTATTCAAATTAAATTCTTGAGGCTCTTTGTTGCATTAACCTGATATAGAAAAATATAAAGATTCTAAATTTAAATTATTGTGCAAGAGTGATTGTTCAAGTCTGCTATAGAGTGTTTTATTTTCCTATCACTTAATGTACCAATTGTATATTTCTAAAGATGAACAATAGAGCTCAAATGAAGACTCTGTATGGCATAAAATATTTAAAGAAATATTTCCTCTAGATAAACAAGGAGTTAGATAATCCCAAGTTAAAAATCTTACGTTGATCTTAAGAGTAATGTACAACTAGTTCAATCCATTATTGGAATGTGGCTATATTTGCAGGAATGAATATTAGCTAGAGGGTCAGTGCCAGAAGCTGAGTCCACTTTTTGGCCAAAAAGTAGAAGTGTTTTATGAACTTATAAGGCACTGAGAGGGGGGGTGAATCAGTGATAGTAAAAGCAATACAAATCTGATTATCAATTTCACCAACTTAAAACTCAATAGGCATATAAGAAATAACACCAAGTATGCAATCACCACATAAAGCATAAACCACATGGCACAAGAGTTTTTACGTGGAAAACCAAAATGGGAAAAAACACGGTGGGAGTTGGTACCCATAAGATCCACTATATGCAGTATAGAGATCTGATCAGTTAAGGTCTACAACACCCAGTTAGGGGCACATCGTGTTAGGAGTGTCTAAGCTCGGTTAAGAGCTTTACAAAAAGGCCTATGAGGACCAGCCCTAATAGGAGCTACCCAAGTTACTAGGATTTGCAAACATGAGTTATTATGTCACCTGGTTAGAGGATTTAATGATTAGACCTATTAGGATCCGACTACACCTTGTTAGGAGTGACCTTATAAGAGGATTTTCTCGCTACAACTGTTAGGAAGACAACAAGTACAAATGATCTCTATATAACACCTTCGGTGTCTGATAAGATTCGCTTCAGAACATTACAACATCACATAGAATTCATCTCTCAACTCCTTTGATCATCGCACTATCAGAAATACAAAATTTTCTCATCATCTTTCACACTATCAAGCTCATATATATACCCTTTCATACCCCATTACACATAAAATCATCATAAGGTCGGCTAGAACCTTGTTACAATTTCCTAGGTTCAATGCATCTAGACAATCTTGCATTGTACGCTTTAGTTATGTCGGCCACCATTATAAAAAATCCAATTTTGTGTCATTTGATCGATATGAGTGATTTTTATCACTACTGGCTAAGTCTCCATCAACTAATTTGTTTTGTCAAACAAATCTCGTTCACCTGATCAATTTAGCACACGTAGTTACAAAGATATCTTCATCTGATGGTATTCAATGTTGTTGTAAAACCACATCATCTCAATCATCATGATTTTCACATATCAGTTGTCGAAATATAAGACTTTCAGTCTTTTACCGGTTGAAGTCCTAATAACCAGTTCTGATAAAAATTGTCTTTGCTAACTGGTTAAGCCTTGTCGGTTGAGCAATGGGACTTAGATGAGTTAAAGAAATATAGTTGCCAACAATAACAACATACAAAATAGTAATCATACATAAATCTAATCTCTATTCACAACAGACATATACTAGTTGCATCAAGCAAACACACATTACCAGTTTAGTTCAAATGATCAAATGCCAACAATCTCCCCCTTTGGCATTGATGGCAACACTTAGAAAAAATTTCTGAACCAAGTGTGCAAAAATAAAAATTGAATTCATGACATGTACAATACCCCTTAGCAATTGCATGTTGTTACAAAAATAAAATCATTACTGGCCCTTAACAGTACATACAAAATTTTGACTAGACTCTTAACTATTACTCCCCCTTTGACAATAATGCCAAATAAAGAAGTAAAATACATACATTACATCAAAATTTGTTATCAAAACAACATGTATATACAGAGATAAAAGTGTTATTGTCTTTACAATGAAATTCTTAAGAAAAAATCACTGAAATGAAACTTCAACTATTTTAGATCATTGTCCCAAATTTCTAATAGTGTCGTGGTAATCTCAACATGTGTCATTATCTGTGTTGTGAACTCCTCTATAGCATGAATTGTACTCATCTCTAGAGTATCCAAAATTGCCTTTGACTCTGTGAATACTCTCTGAAGAATATCTGCTTTGGGAAGTAGTTGAGTCCGGAGTTCTTTCAGTGATCTGACCCGTTTTACTTGCTCATGTTCATATAGCTCTAACTGTTGTTGTAAATCAAAAATCCTTTTACCAAAAGTGATTACTAAGTCCTATATCGGTGTGAATGTTTCACTTAACTTTTGTATCTCCTTCTTAGTATCAGCTCTCTTCTTTCTCAAGTCAGCACAAAATAGTGAAAATTGGGAGATAGTAACCAAAATCTTATAGTGAAAATAGTGAAAATTGGGAGATAGTAACCATTAATTGTTCTCCCCTTTTCTTCTTGTAATCCTTTTCAACAGAAATGTATGTATCTTCTTCAAGGGTTTTAAGTTGTTCACCGACATTAACAACTAATTGTCCAAGTTTGGCAATAGGGGTAGCCAAATATTCTGTAGCAGTCTCCAGTAGGAGACTTGACAAAATATCAACAGTGGTCCTTATAGTCTCTTCTTCTCTTTGTTGTTCCTTCAATCTTTTCTTTTGTGCATGAGATTGCATTGCAGTAGCAATCTCCATTAACTCTAAAGAACTCAAATTATCCATATTAATAGGACCTTGAATGCTCACGGAGTTAGCAACATCATCATCAAATATTATTTGCTTCAATTTGGATTCAAGAGGTACCTCAGGAGTTTTCTTTATTTCATCTATTCTCCTCTCATCTTCCACCTTCTTTGTTTTCTTCTCCTCCTCCTTAGCTTTTTCTATCTTCTCTTCATTAGTGGTGTCCTTGACTGGTTACGAATTTTCATCAGTCTGCTCTTTCATTGGTTCTACCTCTTCCTTATCAACTATATCCTTTTGATTATCCTCAGTAGCAACATTTACATTTGCATATGCACTTACATTGACTAGTGCAGTCTGAGTCTTTATTGACTGTGTATTCACCGGTTTCTATGTTGAGCACTTGTCTTCTGCTTTCTTTTCATCTTTGTTTTCTTCCTATTCTTGCTAAGTTTCAAACATTTGTACATCAACTTCAAACAAATCTACATTGTCAGCAGTGTTAGCAACATTATTAGCATCACCGGTATCATCATATGTTATATCTACTGGTTCAGTATCAATAGGGTCGTCATACATATACTTGTATGGTTCAAAATCTGTGATCTTTACACCTTCAGGAAGTTCTTCTCAATTTGGCTTTTGAGAACTATCCTCCTCAACTTGTTCATCTTTTCCCCCTTCTTCATCAAGGATGATACCATACCTAAAGCCTTTTTCATCAAAGTCTCATTCTCCTTTTGAACTGATTCGGTCTTTCCAACAAGAATTCTTGTTAATATTTTCTTAGATCTAAACAATACTTTTGTATTAACCTTTATCTATTCAATTTCCTCTTCAGTTTCTTCCATTTGCAAGTGCTTAAGTGTATAATCAATAAATTCTTTATCTATGCTAATTTCCCCTTGCCACATTGCATCAATCAAATTATATAAAGAATCTAGAATTTTCCCTTGTAATTCAATGAGGGCTCTACTAAACTTGTTCATACTAAATATAACTGCATCTTCAATTTCTCTTTGTTGGCATTCAAACAAATGAGTAAACAATGTGTTCAAACCTTTGTATATCTTATACTCTTTAATTATTCGAACCATTCTAGTGAAAGAATCTTGAAGTGTTAATAGTTTCTTAGATGCTTTACCTTTACCAGTAGTCTTCCATTTCTTAGCACTTTCCCTTAGTGCTCTCTTATCTTCTTATGATTCTATCTCCTCTACATCTGTCACCGGTTTATGAGCCCTTTCCTTCTTTATTTTACCGGTTTGGGCAGGCACAACAGGAGGTTCAACAAGTTTACCTTTCCTTCAAAATTGTATTTTAGAGGGCTTGCCTCTCTGGGATTTAGTAGGCTTTACCTTTTTTCTTCTACCTTCTTATTTTCTATTGCTCTTGTCTTACCAGTGGAGGTACCGGTTGGTACACTAGAAGTTCCACCTTGTTTGGCCTCATCTTTGGATCTTGTTGTTTCTATTTGTTCCTTAGTGAATTTGACCTATTTAGCAAAGGCCTCCACCTCTTTCCTCACTTTCTTTGCTATTACCGGTTGCTGCAATTTAGAGTGTACTAGAAGTAGTTTCTTTTTATAGGTTCCAAACCTTTCAGTAGTGGTATCGATCAATTACTCTAGAAAATGATCAGCATAAGCAATGCGTACATCTTTGTCTACTTCATATCCCATGGGCATTACCCATGTGGTCCTGGGAATCACAGCCTCCATGCATGTATCTATGTCTACCATAAAACAAATGGAATCCTCATACCGATTGACTACTTTTGCTAGTATGTGTTCCTTAGCATGCATTTTCTTTTAAAATTTATTGAAATATCCCCATGAAACATCATCAAAATTGTCTTTCAGCATCCTAATACTATTCTTCATCTATAGGAGGGTTGGGGAACCAATTATCCACTAAATATTTCCAATACCAGGGAAAACGTTTTAAAAATAGAAAAACAATCCCAAAATTAGTTGTCCAAATTTAAATCTCATCTTCTTGTCCTTCTTCACAACTTCTAGATTTTCCATTAATTGGCTCCTTAATGCTTCTGTAAGATCATAGTCCACATTCTCCTTTACCATTCGGTATGTAGTGTGTATTGTTGTTGTTGGTATACTATTCATTCTGCTTGAATAGAAGATTCTATAACCAATTACCACTTATGCAAATTTAACTGTGGGATCATTAATATCATTCACAATCATGGCTCTTCTATCCCATATAGATCCTATTAGCTTCTCAACATCATTTTTAGGTACTGACCTCAACAATGGCACTTCACTAGTTGAGCAAAATCTAGTTACTGCATGGATTGCTTCCTTTGTTATCTTATGAGGTCTATCCAGCCATATGAACTGATCATGAATCCATCTTAAAGAAAATCTCACTAACCCATCATCAAAATTATTAATAAAAGTGATTGCATGATGAAACCCTTTATCAACAATGCTTCTAAGTTGTTCTTTCAGTATCCCTTTCTCATCACATAAATATTTGTACTGATTATAAATAGAAATCACATTCGTGTCTTCAAGTTTGCAATGATGAAAGGATCTTACATCTTCTACATGCAAAACTCCATTCAGTACATTGGATAGGGAGCCGACAGGGTCTATTTCCTCAAACTTATATGGATGTCTTTTAAATTTTGTTCTTTCTCTCTCAGTCACATCGACAAGGTGAGGTGTATCCATTTTGAATAAGAAAATCACCAAGAAAAGAATAGGATTTCTCAGATAAATACCTTTTTTGCTTTGGTACTAGGGTTTCCAACCGTTAAAAACTTTCAATACTCAGTCACTGATTCAAACTACACTTTGATCACTTCATATTGTTGGTAAATGGTTTGAATGTTGCTAGCACAAACTTTTCTTTGCTCTGCTCACTTGCCAAATGTACTCAAGATCGTAAAATGACAAATGAAATTCAAAATGTTCCTTTTATTTGCACTTTCTCTACTGCAATAAATGCATTTACCGACAAAACCCTAAAACACATTAAAATAATCTAAAGCATATTACTGGCAGCAAATACTCAATGATATTTATAGGCTATGATCCAAAAATACATCAAAACATCAAAATGCATTAGAATATGTAGATTTAACTTATAGTACATCATCCAAGGGTTCATTTCAAGATTTGACAATAAGCTCACCCCAAGTTGCAGAAACAACTTAGTTTGTTGGAGATGGATTCTCCACATTAGGTGAAGAATCTGATTCCTTAGATGGTTTGTCATTACTCTTCTTCTTCCAGGTTCTATTCATCTCAACTTCGATTTCTTCAATATCAACTTTTTTCTTTCCTTTCCGATCTATAGGATGTTTCACCGGTTGGTTCTTCTGTGTTCTGCAAAAATTGGTAGTGTGTCCTAGTTTGTTGCAATGATAACATGCCATTCCAAATGCTCTCTAAGGTCCTCATATTGCCACTACCTATTCTTCTTTTTCACTTAATTGTCATATGTCCAAAATTGTTGTAGATTGAACAAATTGCATAATTGACTCTCTTCTCCATCTCATAAGGACTAGACCGGTTATCATAGGGTCTTTGCCATTTCTAGTGCTTCTTCGGTCAGTGAAATTCCTTCTCCAATCACCATCAGTTATTGGATTCATATGAGGTGTTGGATAATTAGCTCTATACCCGCATTCAATAGATCTATGCCCATACATATTGCATGTATAACAGTAACCTTGAAATTTCCTAAGCACATATCTAGTATTAGGTCTATAACTAGTATTAGCATCAAATTTACTTCTACAAACATTAGCAGTATGTCCTGGTTTATGATAGTCAAAACAAACATGTTTGTAAGGTTTCTTACCAGTAGGCTTCTAAGCTGTAGGAGCTATTTTACCTTCATGCATGTTTCTCTTGGTACCAAAAGGTTCTCCCTTCTTAGATGTATTGTATCCTAACCCAGATGTATCACATTTCATCCTCTGAGATTGGATCTGTTCATCAAGCATAAAGGAACTCTTGTTAAATTCATCAAGCTTCTCATTGGCCTCATCAAGTTCCTTTGTAAGATCTTCATTTCTTTTCATGAGGGTCTCTATAAGAGACATTGCCATTTCAAGATCTGACTATAATGCTTCTTTTTCTTCTTTCTCCTCATGCCAATGTTCATACAAAGTTGCAATCTCCTTCTTAATCTTAAATATTTAATTCTCTTTATCTTGGATATGATCCTTAGCCTTTCTTCTAGCTTCAAGTTCCTCACTCATCCAGATTGTAAGTGCTTCCATCTCTCTTCTTAGATTAGTCTTCTCACCATTTAGCTTATCCACTTCTTCAACCAATGTATCAATGTTCACCTCATCTGAAGAGTTGAGGTTAGAGATCTCCGACAATTGTTCAGTCAGTTCTTTCCTTTTATCTAGTGATGTCTTGTACTTGCCCCTTCGGGTTTCTATCTCTTCCTTGGTTTCAACAAGTTCCTTAGCCATTTCTCTGTAACTCATTCCTTCAACCATATTTGCTTAGGATTATAGATTCCTTCCAAGTGGTTAAGCCTTAAGGAAGTTAGGGTCTGATACCAATTGATGAACTTATAAGGCACTGAGAGGGAGGTGAATCAGTGACAGTAAAAATAATGCAAATCTGATTATCAATTTTACCAACTTAAAACTTAATAGGCATATAAGAAATAACACCAAATATGCAATTACCACATAAAGAATAAACCACATGACACAAGAGTTTATATGTGGAAAACCCAAATGGGAAAAACCACAGTGGGAGTTAGTACTCACAAGATCCACGATCAGCGGTATAGAGATCTAACTAGTTAAGGTCTACAACACCTGGTTAGGGGCACACCCTGTTAGCAGTGTCTAAGCCCAGTTAAGAGCTTTACAAAAAGGCCTGTGAGAACTAGCCCTGCTAGGAGCTACCCAAGTTACTAGGATTTGAAAACACAAGTTATTGTGTCACTTGGTTAGAGGATTTAATGATCCGACCTGTTAGAATCTGACTACACCCTGTTAGGAGTGACCTTGTAAGAGGATTTTCTTGCTGCAGCTGTTTGGGAGACAACAAGTACAAATGATCTCAGTATAACACCTTCAGTGTTTGATAAGATCCACTTCAGAACATTAAAACATCACATTCGCTCATCATCTTCCACACTATCAAGCTCACACACACACACACACGCACACACATATACATATACATATATACATATGTATATGTATATATATACATATACATATGTACATATATATACATATACATATATATAGATATATATATATATATATGTATATATGTATATATATATGTATAAGTATATATATGTATATGTATATGTATATATATCCTTTCATACATCATCACACATTTAAAATCATCATAAGGTTGGCTAGAACCATGTTATAATTTCTTATGTCCAATGCATCTAAGCAATCTTGTATAGTACTCTTTAGTTATGTCGGCCACCGACATAACAAATCCAATTTTTTGTGTCGTTTTATTAATCTGAGTGATTTTCATCACTACTGGTTAAGTCTCCATCAACCAATCTATTATGTCAAACAAATCTCGTTCACCTAATCGATTTAGAATGTGCAGTTACGAACATATCTTCATCTTATGGTCTTCACTGCTATTGTAAAACTGCATGATATCAATCTTCATGATTTTCACGTAGCGGTTGTCGGAATATAAGATTGTCAGTCTTTTACCATTTGAAGTCCTAATAACCAGTTCTGATAAAAATTGTCTCTACTAACCAGTTAAGCCTTGCTAGTTGAACAGTAGGACTTAGATGACTTAAAGAAACATAGTTGCCAACGATGACAACATACAAAATAGTCATCATACATAGATCTAATCTATATGCACAATAGACATATACCAGTTGCATCAAGCAAACACACATTACCGGTTTAGTTCAAATGATCAAATGCCAACAATGTTCTCTCTAATTTTTAGATTTTGACACATTTGAGCTGAAAATTTGAAGCACTTAGAGATTGAATCTTAGAAAGAGTCAGTACTACAAAATATAGCCCTTTGAGTCTACTTTCCAAATATGTAATTTATTTTAATACCCACATAATAGAAATTGAATTTCAAAATGGATTTTTAAAAATCACTTTATAGAAAGCCTGTTTCAAGACCATACCATGCACATGTACGACCTGCACTTTTTGACACAAATAAACATTTTTTTTCAAATTGTCTTGGGAAATGATTAGTAACACACTGAAGATTGTTCAACATTTTTTTTTTGTATATTATATTTTTCATTAATTTTTTATTGCCCTTAATTATCGTTTTAAAAACTTCACATGTACGACCCACATAATTTGACCTAAACTTATCACTTTTTGAATTTTCTTTTTAAATAGAAAAGAATTTTGTGTAGATTGATGACATATAATTTTTTTTTCAAAAAACATTAAAACAAAAAAGCTGTTAAATAAACAAAACTAGTTAATATTTCAATTTTATGGACCAAATTCAAAATAAATTAAATGAAAAATAAAGAAAATAATCAATTTAAAAAAAAAATTACACATTCAGAATATACATAGTATAATGTGAAATGGGTTTTAATTTCGTGAAAAAATTCTCTAATAACAGGCATGTAAAATATTGCAAAAGTCCGTATTTGTGCTTTCATTGATCCATGTTTGAATTTGTAGGTCTAAGTCTAAGGTTTGGGTATTCCATGCCTATCCCGGACCTAAACTCGAGGTAGAAGGTGAGTTGTGGGGTCTGTTGGATATCAAATCAACAGATTGGATAGGTTCTAAGGAAATGCCAACTCCTATGATCAAACCCTCCAATTTGACTTGGCCAACTTATAGAATGAACCTATTTGGTTACTAACTCTCTCACTTTAGGCTCTGCAAGACCTAGGTGGATATACCTATTCATTAGTGGCTTTTGGTAACTAATGCTTTTTATAGCAGATTGATTATTTTGATCTAATTGATCCTTATCTTAGAATGGCAAAGGTTCTTGGAATAGATGTCTTTTAGATGAGTTCAAGATTGTTGTTATGGAAGCTATTCGATCTTTGTGCTTGAAATTTATATGTATACACTATTGCTAATTGATTCTATATATCCTACTCAACTACTCTTGATTATTTAAAGTAAAAGTTATTGATATGGTAAAAGTTGTGATTTGTGAATGACTGGTGTCTTTCCTGTTATTTGCGCTACAAAGTCTTATATTTCCCTAGGACTGAATGTATGATTTGTGAGACAGTTTTTAAACCTACCCCCTTTGGTAAATCTGTCAGCTACTGTTTCTTATGAGATTGGATAAATGTTTATATCATAAAACCGCTTGAATGAATTTAACCCTAACCTTAAAAGACCATTCAAGGAAGAACTACGAGGAACAATTACAATTCACAAGTAGATCCTATTAATCGAAGTTTATAACATAGAAACATAAACTTCACTGTAAGAATATGAATAACCTTATCTCCTTTAGATAATATCACAAACAACTGCCTACAAAAAATGGAATAACTCACAACACATATGTAGCAAAAAACAATGGACTATATTAAAGTTTCAAAATAGTACAATAGTATGCGAGAGGCTGTAGTATCTATCCGATATCCTCTCTCCTAATTTTCCGCTCTTCATTTTACAAAACTTTCTCATATAAATAAGTGAACAACACCTATTCTGTGAAAAGCTACATCCCTTCATCATTAACAACTTGATTACAATTGCTTAACAAAGTGAAAGATGAAGAGATTAAGCATACCGAGATAAATAATATAACTATCACTCTTATAACATCTAACAGTCGTGCTCTTTCTTTTCATATTTGTCTCGAGTGAAAAGAGATCAAACACTGCCTGATTGCCATGTGGGGCTATATCTTCATTCTAGTTAAATTCAGCCATGACTTTCTCCTTAATTTGTGCAAATTCCTTTTGCCATTTCTCTAATGGAGTCAGTTCATCATCCTTGTAAATAACCAGTATCATTGCAACACAATCTTCACTCAATATTTGGAGATCTTTATTCAATGTGTTTGTGTATTTGTCATGCTCCATTAGGTATTGGTCCCCTTGAGCTCTTTCTTCTGCAGTCATGGCCTCATTGTCCTTTAATACATCTTGCAATCTTTCCTTTAATCTCTCATGCTCCTTCTGAGCTTTCAAAGTCCCTATGTATTCCTTCCAATATTGGTTAGCATGTGGCGACATAGCTTTGAACCTGTACTCAATGACATCATTTGCCAACTTGTTCATCTTCTATTGGGCACTGGTTAATTGCTTGGCTAACTTTTCAACCTTTATCCCCCAGTAGGTAGCATCACATATGGCATCTAAGACCCTTGGGTCAGTTTGATAACCCATATCTAGTTCATGTTCCCCCATAATAGGAGTCTTTTGTGACAACTATCCTTGTCGCCTCTGGATTTCTTTAGTAGCCTCATCATACAAGCCTCTATAAATGTTGTTCTCTTTGACCAAAAACTTTGTTTCTTCCTGATTCAATTTTTCTACATCCACGTTCAACTTGGCTGTGATGTTGGGATTTGTTTTCCCAACCTACTAGATCATCAAGTAGCCAAAAAACTAATCCATATCAACCAATATGGGTCTCATTTCCTTCAA